>NW_022681431.1:22777083-23427500 GCF_009764315.1 Trachypithecus francoisi | reverse complement strand
AGTCACTGTTGTGCTAAGCCTTATTAGTACATTCTATTTTTTGTACCCATTAACCATCCCCACCTCCCCCTCGTCTCCCCCATCACCCCACTACTCTTTCCAGCCTTTGGTAACCATCCTTCTACTCTCTATCTCCATGAGTTCACCTATGTACTCGCCTTTTGTCAATAACCAAGACCCATGAAAATTTCTCTATCCACCAGGCTGTGTTGTCATTGCCTCTAGGACTTTTGCCATGAAGTGATTCTTACTTGCAGGGTAAAGACAAACTGCCTCTAATGGCACCAATAACCACAGTATTTCAGCCATAGCATGGGTCTGTGTACAGAAATTGATAAGAAGAAAAGCCCTGATGGAGGCCTGCACAAAGAACTTACCTCTAAGAAAACACCTCTGATGAAAGTAGATTTGTTTGTCAAACATAATTTTTAAAAGCCAGAAAATTATTAAATAAATCATTAACGCAATGTGGCTGGTATTATTTGCTCCTGGAGGTTGACAGCCCTTCAGCCCTTTTCCAAAAGTCTTGACCCACCGAGCCACATCTGCCCCACTTGAGATTCACAGGGCTCTTCCATGCACAGTCCTTGGATGCCTACACAATCACTGGCGAATGCTGGACACGGCTGTCCTGTTCTTAATCCTTTCTTCTATTATATTCCCTAAAATTATTCAATCAGTGCTCTCAGACCCCTAGATATATGTCCTAACCCAAAGCAAAAAGTCCATTAATCATGTTGCAAGGTACAGTCTTTAAATTATGACTTCAGAGTCCAAAACACTTCAGTTCAAACACTGCCTAATCATTTCCTAACACTGTGACCTCAGGCTAACTGTTTAAATCTTCAATCCTCAGATTCTTTGTCTCTGACACTGAATGATTATACCTGGTCCTCTAGTGAATACTACTGTTGCTGAACTTCTTCCTCTTTTTAAAGGGAGCCACTCTATCTAGTACATTCTTTATCAAGGCCCTGCAATTTCATATGCCAATCAGGATAGTTCCATTTGCTATACAAGTAATAGGCAGAAGAAACCATTGTGACTATTGAAATATGAATGACAGTATGTTGGGGGACTTGGGGACTTAAAAAGATGTATCCAAGAAGAAAAGCCTTTCTTTTCCTCTTCTGAATACTGCTGTGTCTGAATGTGATGGCAGAAGCTACTGCAGCTATCTTACCTCCATGAGTGGAGCCAGCTTGTACATATAGTCAACACACTGAGGATCACAGAATATTAAGGTCAAAAGTACCTGGGTTTCTAATATCCTCACTGAGCCACAGAATGTATAACCTACTTTCCATCAAATAATAAATATTATCTAGGTCATCTGAATCAGGGCTTTTCCCCACCACTTGAAGCTTAAAAGCAAGAAAAAATACTTGAAAATAATGACAATAGCTAAACACTCATCAAGGAATTTCTCAGTGTCAAGTACAATGCAAAATATTTTGGTGTATTATTTCATTATCACAACAGCCCTCTGGGATTATTAGGAAACAGCACAGAGAGGTTAAGCAACCTGCTTAATTCACCCAGTAGGGAGCAGGAAAGCTGGTGTCTGATTAAAGGCAGTCCAGCTCCAGAGCCAACCACTGTGCAAAATCACTTTCCTTACATACTGTATCTCAAAGTGGGGAAACAGGCTTTGGTTTAAAAATAAAACCATCTCGACAACCCCTAATGAAAAGTTAGAGGAACTCAAACATACTGGTAATTTTGCAGTGATGCTGATGTTTTCCATCTGCTTCCTGCCATCTCAGGCATCTCTGCACTCAGTGCAATTGCTTTTGCTCACCCTCCTAGTATCTACATCTTTGAATTTATTATTTACATTAACCCTTGCCACAAACCTCCCAATCCTATCTTGATCGTCTACCATAGACCTGGCCTCAAATTAATTCCTCTCACACCTGATGTTCAACGCTAGCCTTTCTACTGTGAGGAGCTTCAAAAGTTGCATGAGCCCCAAGCTATTTTTGAAAGAACTGATTTAGTTTTTTCAAGCCAGCCAAGCAGAGTGGCCATTCAATTGTACTAAGACCTGTTTTCTTTTTCGTATCTCCAAAGTAATGCCATAATTTGGGGGATCATTTATCTCGGGATAATTTGGGGGATTATTACGTTAACCCTTGCCACATTTATCTGAAAATAAGTGTATCCTGAAATTACAAAAATGTACAAAATTTAGAAAACAGGTCATCATCATTTATAAGTATTTCTCTTTAATTTTTAATTTTTGTGGGTATAGAGTAGGTGTATATATTTCTTGATTACCTGAGATATTTTGATACAGGCACGTGATGTATGATCATCACATCAGGGTATGGGGTATACATCACCCATCACCTCTCATACTTACCCTTTCTGTTACAAACAATCCAATTATACTCTTTTAGTGTTTGCAAGTAATTTGATTCAAGTCATCCAGTTTCCATGACTACTTTACCTTGTCTAGAACAATGGCTATTTTGGGGGGGCTACACATGGGTGTTCGGCATAGTTGTCTCTTCATCTGCAGAGGAAACTTGAAGGTGGACACAGGGAGCCATGTGGTAAGAGGGGAGGGTGGATTCTGTTTCACCATGAGAGAAGAGGAGTCATCTAGAACCACCATTAGCAGATGAGGAACTCAACAGAATTCAGATGACTGAATCCTACACCAGACTTCACACATCAAACATTTTAGAAAAAGGCTCAGGAAGATGCACTGTACACTGTTCCCCAGATAATGCTGATGCGTACAAAAATCTGGGACTCTATTATAGTTGCCAGAAAGAACAAAGGAGCCAACAAAGTAGAGGCTTTGAGTGGAGTCTAAGCACCTCCATAAGGTGATTAAGCCTCGTGGTAAAACCACAGCCTTCCTTATTGTCTCTTCCTTTGCTCTTTTACAAGGCATTCCTCACATTCCACTTTAGGACCTCTCCACCATTCACAAGCAGGTTACTAGCTTGAAGGTTTTAAGAAGCCTGTATCTAATACTTCTGGGTATTCCCAATGAGGATTGAAAACTAAGAGCTAACAACTGCATAGCACCAGTGAGAGGCAATTACTAAGCACTGAAAGATATTAACTCTTTTAATCAGCCTCACAAAGCTATGGGGCTGTCATTTTTTCAAATTACATAGATCAAAACAGAGAGCCCAAACAGCTTGCTCAAGGTCATATGGCAGGTCAGGGCTGATCCAGGATTTGACCCAGGTATCCAGCTGGTGCCAGAATTAAGTGAGAAGTCATTAATGGTTTTTGCTTCACTCTCATCACACCCCCGTGAGTATGTCGCACTCTGTCCTGAGCATTTTCCTCATACTTTTTCCTGCATGGAATACCTCACATCTTCATAATCTTTTTGCTTCTTACCCATCCTTCCAGGCTTATAGCTAATTAAGGTCAGCCAAACCTGGCAACCATTTCAAGGGTTAAAAGCATGAGTGATAATACTTTCTGCTTTATAGGGTTGTTTCTGGAAGTTTAAGTCATATATTTTAAATGCTAATAAGCACTGTGCTGGGCACTCTGCTAGCATGTTGAGCAGGTAGCTATATTTAACGTTCTTTTGACTGTGCAACTCTCTTTCTTTAGGTGTTAAGACAGCACCAGACACAGGGAGGCTCTTTTAATACACACTCTTCAATGATGATGATTCAGAGGGAGTAACACCAGGACTGGGAATTAAAATTCTAACTCCCTTTCTATTAAGGAAGCCACCAGCAGAGTCTTTAACCATTTTAATTAACAAAAACTCACACTACTAATTACCCTCCATTTCTTCATCAGAGAATGCGAATATCACAGAGTGAAATATTCACAGTCCTGAGCACAAGGTCAAACTCTATCCCTGACACTTGCCAACTGATACGGTTTGGCTGTGTCCCCACCCAAATCTCATCTTGAATTGTAGCTCCCATAAATCCCACATGCTGTGGGAGGGACCTGGTGGTAGGTAATTGAATCATGGGGGAGGTTTCCCCTATACTGCTCTTATGGTAAGGGAGGAGACCACCCCTCACATTGTCTTATGCCCAACTTCTGCCTCCAGAGAAAGAAAAAGTAAAAACTAAAAGGTGGAAATGAAATCCACAAGCAGACAGCCCAGTGCCACACCTGGGGCCTGGTAAAGATTGAGCCCTGACCTAATCGGTTATGTTACCTATAGATTATAGACATTGTATAGAAAAGCACTGGGAAAATCCCTATCCTGTTTTGTTCCAATCTAATTACCGGTGCATGCAGCCCCCAGTCACGTACTGCCTGCCTGCTCAATTGATCCCGACCCTCTTAGAGTTGTGAGCCCTTAAAAGGGACAGGAATTGCTCACTCTGGGAGCTCAAGTCTTGAGACAGGAGTCTTGCTGATGCCCCCGGGCGAAAAAACCCCTTCCTTCTTTAACTCGATGTCTGAGCAGTTTTGTCTGTGGCTCGTCCTGCTACAGTGGTATTGAATATGTCTCAGATCTGATGGCTTTTATAGGGGGTTTTCCCTTTTGCTTGGCTCTCGTTCTCTCTTGCCTGCCACCACGATTGTGAGGCCTCCCCAGTCACATGGAACTGTGAGTTCTTTTTCTTTATAAATTATAATTTCTTTATAAATTATCCAGTCTCAGGCATCTCTTTACCAGCAGCATTAAAACAGACTAATACACCAACTATGTGATCTCTGGGAGCTCACTGTCCCAAGTCAGATTTTTGGTGCCAGCCACACACTTTGAGTCCCTGCTCTGCCATGTTCTTAGCTGAGAGAATTTAGGCAAGGCTACAAGTCACCCAGGTATCTTGTAAAAATTCAGGTTTTGAATCAGTTGTTCTGGGGATAACTGATTTGTACTTCTACAACTGATTTTGTATTTTTAACAAATTCCAAAGTGATCTTCATGTTCCTGGTCTATGGACCACACTTTGAGTAGCAAGAAGCTTGAGCACAGTTTCTTTGTCTATTAAGAAAAACGAAAATAACAGGATCATCCTTTTTGTGAGGATGAAATAAGAGAGTCCATATAGACCCGGCATGGTGGCTCATGCCTGTAATCCCAGCACTTTAGGAGGCCAAGGCGGGCATATCACAAGGTCAGGAGATCGAGACCATCCTGGCCAACATGGTGAAACCTTGTCTCTACTAAAAATACAAAACAAAACAAAACAAAAAATTAGCCAGGCATGGTGACGTGCACCTGTAGTCCCAGCTACTCAGGAGGCTGAGGCAGAGGAATCGCTTGAACCCGGGAGGAAGAGGTTACAGTGACCCAAGATCACACCACTGCACTCCAGCCTGGGCAACAGAGTGAGACTCCATCTAACAAAAAAAAAAAAAAAAGAGAGAGAGACTCTGTATAAAATCCTTAGTACACAGCCTTAGAAAGCACTCAAATCCATTTGAGATATTTTATTTGAAATAATTTTAGTTAGGAAGAATTAGCAGGACTGAAGGCCAGAGAGCTTCCACGGTCATCTGGAATAACCAGGATGGTAATGGCAGTCCTGAAATTTGATCCTGCCACACGCATGCATGACAACTCTGCTTAGATTTGAACAGCACATACTCTTTACAGGAAAGAGCTTTGGCTTATAAGAAGGATAAAAGTTATAGGCATCTCTCATCTCTAAGTTCACCCACCCTCAGACTGTTTATCAAGTCCTCTGAGTGCTTTCGGTAGGCTCTGCCATGATATGCTTACCGTAGTGAGACTCTGCAGAAACTGAGGGATAACTTCCCATAAAACATGTTGATAATTGGCTATGGGAGACCAACACATTATATGTACCAATGAGGATTAATATGCTCGTAAAACACTGGTAGTAGCAGTCTCTCTTGTCAGCTGAAAATAATGCATCATTCCTTTTGTAGTCTCGTCTTATATAAATTCATATTTTATTTATGTACAATTTAAAAATACTCAAATTTTAAATATTAAGTGGAGGGCAAGTTATCACAAATAATCATCTCTCCCACATTTGTTTAATGCCGAAGTTAGGGGAAAACATATTCAATTAACACAGATCACTTTCTTCAACACACAGTTTTATTTGTTAACACATCAAACAAAGCACAAATTAGTATTTGCTCAGAGGTAAACTACCAGAGCAGGAAGTTTGTAAGGCTCATGGGAATTATATATTTATGAAGTACATTCTAATGATGGTAAGAATGAGGTAACTGAATGCAAATCCTTTATATTAATTCTGAATGGTAACAGTCATGATTTTAAATTTTTATTCCCCAAAACAGCATGGTACTGGTACCAAAATAGAGATCTATACCAATGGAACAGAACAGAGTGCTCAGAAATAATACTACACATCTACAGCCATCTGATTTTTTTTTTTTTATATATACTTTAAGTTCTAGGATACATGTGCATAACGTGCAGGTTTGTTACATATGTATACTTGTGCCATGTTGGTGTGCTGCACCCATCAACTCGTCAGCACCCATCAATTCATCATTTATATCAGGTATAACTCCCAATGCAATCCCTCCCCCCTCCCCATGATAGGCCCCGGTGTGTGATGTTCCCCTTCCCGAGTCCAAGTGATCTCATTGTTCAGTTCCCACCTATGAGTGAGAACATGCGGTGTTTGGTTTTCTGTTCTTGTGATAGTTTGCTAAGAATGATGGTTTCCAGCTGCATCCATGTCCCTACAAAGGACACAAACTCATCCTTTTTACGGCTGCGTAATATTCCATGGTGTATATGTGCCACATTTTCTTAATCCAGTCTGTCACAGATGGACATTTGTGTTGATTCCAAGTATTTGCTATTGTGAATAGTGCCGCAATAAACATACGTGTGCATGTGTCTTTATAGCGGCATGATTTATAATCCTTTGGGTATATACCCAGTAGTGGGATGGCTGGACAAAAAACCCTCCAAAAAAACAATGAATCCAGGAGTTGGTTTTTTGAAAAGATCAACAAAATTGACAGACCGCTAGCAAGACTAATAAAGAAGAAAAGAGAGAGGAATCAAATAGACGCAATAAAAAATGATAAAGGGGATATCACCACCAACCCCACAGAAATACAAACTACCATCAGAGAATACTATAAACACCTCTACGCAAATCAACTAGAAAATCTAGAAGAAATGGATAATTTCCTGGACACTTACACTCTTCCAAGACTAAACCAGGAAGAAGTTGAAGCCATCTGATCTTTGACAAACCTGAGAGAAACAAGAAATGGGGAAAGGATTCCCTATTTAATAAATGGTGCTGGGAAAATTGGCTAGCCGTAAGTAAAAAGCTGAAACTGGATCCTTTCCTTACTCCTTATACGAGAATTAATTCAAGATGGATTAGAGACTTAAATGTTAGACCTAATACCATAAAAACCCTAGAAGAAAACCTAGGTAATACCATTCAGGACATAGGCATGGGCAAGGACTTCATGTCTAAAACACCAAAAGCAACGGCAACACAAGCCAAAATTGACAAATGGGGTCTAATTAAACTAAAGAGCTTCTGTACAGCAAAAGAAACTACCATCAGAGTGAACAGGCAACCTATAGAATGGGAGAACATTTTTGTAATCTACTCATCTGACAAAGGGCTAATATCCAGAACCTACAAAGAACTCAATCAAATTTACAAGAAAAGAAGAAACAACCCCATCAAAAAGTGGGCAAAGGATATGAACAGACATTTCTCAAAAGAAGACATTCATACAGCCAACAGACACATGAAAAAATGCTCATCATCACTCGCCATCAGAGAAATGCAAATCAAAACCACAATGAGATACCATCTCACACCAGTTAGAATGGCAATCATTCAAAAGTCGAGAAACAACAGGTGCTAGAGAGGATGTGGAGAAATAGGAACACTTTTACATGGTTGGTGGGATTGTCAACTAGTTCAACCATTGTGGAAAACAGGATGGCGATTCCTCAAGAATGTAGAGCTAGAAATACCATATGACCCAGCCATCCCATTACTGGATATATACCCAAAGGATTATAAATCTTGCTGCTATAAAGACACATGCACACGCATGTTTACTGTGGCACTATTCACAATAACAAAGACTTGGAATCAACCCAAATGTCCGTCAGTGACAGACTGGATTAAGAAAATGTGGCATATATACACCATGGAATACTATGCAGCCATAAAAATGGATGAGTTCATGTCCTTTGTAGGGACATGGATGCAGCTGGAAACTGTCATTCTCAGCAAACTATTGGAAGAACAGAAAACCAAACACTGCATGTTCTCACTCATAGGTGGGAATTGAAGAATGAGATCACTTGGACACGGGAAGGGGAATATCACACACTGGGGCCTATTGTGGGGAGGGGGAAGGGGGGAGAGGGGGGAGGCGGGGGAGGGATGGCATTGGGAGTTATACCTGATGTAAATGACGAGTTGATGGGTGTTGACGAGTTGATGGGTGCAGCACACCAACATGGCCCATATATACATATGTAACAAACCTGCACGTTGCGCACATGTACCCTAGAACTTAAAGTATTAAAAAAAAAAAAAAAAGATACAAACTACTCAGAACTTTGGAGGCTTTCTGACAAATTTGTTTTATAACATCTGCCTTCTGCCCTTGCACGGAGATTTCAAAAATCGAGACATCTTCAGCTAAGCTTTGGCCGTGGGTGACTTGAGAGGCATTTCCCTCCAAGAGGAGCTTATAGCTATCTTCCTCACAGAGTGCGGCTGCTCCACTCAGGGGCTCTGCCCATAGTGATCTGAATTTGAAAGCTTTCTTCCCCAGGTCTTATGCCTTCCAGCATAGAAACATAAAGGAAAGCCACCATCAGCACAAAAGCTACAACTAGGGGACAAACATGTGGGAGGCCAACTGGTGGGGACTCTCTTTGCATTTAAGCTTGGTCAGGCAGCAACTGGAAGTGACAGAGTTCTCAGGAAAAGTTTTTTCTGACATTAAGTCTGTCTAGATAGATGGCGTTATTTCAAATGCCTTGGTAATCACATTTTCTGAACTGTGTCAATGTTTCCAGAGTAGTTTCATGACTGACTCTCTGGGCAGACAGCCTTTGGTCAGTCAGACATGAGATATTTACTGAGCAACTACTATATAACAAGTGCTGTGCTAACTGCTGGCAAACAAGTCAGACATGTCCCCTGACCTCACAGAGCTCATGGGAAAGCACCCAAAGATGCAGTACCAAGAATCATGGTACTCTAAATACTACTTTCCCCCTATTTCCTTTGAATTTTAATAATTTCCGAATCCCTATTAGAAAGGTTTTGGATTCTATTTTTAAGTAACACATTTTAAAATGTCATACTTGTCATTGTCCCTTGCCCCTAAATGTGGAAAATATCCAATGCATTCAGCCTGATCTTTTGCTTTAAGTCATTCATTCATACAGATGCATTAAATCAATCACCAATCATTTATCAGGCAGCCATGATATACAAGGCTCTGTGCTAAGTATGAGGATAATAACCAGCCCAAGACACCCACAGCCTAGTAGGCAAGGTCAAAAACCTCAGTGGGTTAAAATATAATGTGCTGAGTAGCATAAACATGGTTTACAGACAGTGTTGTGAGAAGTTCAGAAAAAAAAAGATGTCAAGGATGACTTCCACAGAGAATAAAATATTTAATTCATTGGGTCACATAAATATACAGTTGAATAGGAACACAAATGGTTTCACAGAAGTACTTAACATCTTATAAGCCTAACAGAGTCAATAAAAGACATTACGGGTTAAACGCAGCCCCCAAAAGTTAATGTGTTAAAAAACATCGTCTCTCTGCCCTCATGAATGGGTTAGTGTCACTATCAGGACAGTGGGCTCCTTATCATGGGAGTGGCTTTGCTATAAAAGCAAGCTCTCTCTTGCTCTCTCCCTCTCCCCATATAATGCTCTCCACCATGTTATGATGCAGTAGGAAGGCCCTCACCAGATGCTAGCACTATGCTCTTGGACTTCCCAGTTTCCAGAACTGTAATAAATAAATTTATTTTCTCATTCAGAAAACAGACTAAGACAAGAGGCAAAGACATATTTTCTTGAAAAGTAATTAATACTATCAGAATACATGGCTTAATGTCATTCAAATTTGAAATTAATTATTTAAAATGAAAGGTGAGGGTGACGATTTGTTTTTGTTGTTCAATACTGTTTAGGGTTTGAGTGGTGCAAGATGTTTACTATTCCCAATTTGATATTTTCACTTGCACAGAATCCAATTAGAGTATCAGATAGTTTGCATTTCCAGTATAAGCATTAATAAAACATTGTAAGGGTGGGGGATGAGAAAATGAAACGTTTGTGTCTGCATGATTCACGGATGTTTTTCAATATCATGCAATGCTCCAACTAATGAGCAATAGCTGAGAAGCAATATAAGGCATTAACTGTTCCATGTTATTAATACCCTGCTTGAGAATGAAGACAGGCCTGTTCCATGCTGCTTATAAACAGCTTGTAGTGCTCCTGGAGCTTGTCCTGGGCCCCATTCCTCCCTCCAAGCTACTCTTCTCATAAAGCTTTTCTATATTAAAACCAAAACTTTCAAAGGGAGATTAAATGACTCCTCAAAAAAATGTTTCCTCTGGCTAAATGATGCCAGCACAGACATAATTAAAATATATTTACCACATTTGTTTAAAAGTGTTCACTCCAGAGAACAAAGTTTCTCCAACAAATGATCTTCGTATGCTCAGTACAGTCACTGAATCACATGTGGTTTGTTGGGTGGGGAAATTTCTGTCATTCGGTCAGTTAAGTTATGATGAATCAGAGATAAACAACCAAGAGGGAGAACTGAATGATAGCAAGGCTAATACTCAATCTTCCACAAACGATGACTAAAGTTGAGTTTTCTCTTAAGTGCAATTATCAACTTAATGTAGGCCCCCACCAGCCCTTAGGTCTGAAATGTTTGCTAATGCATGGACTTGCAAACTGGCAGGAGGATAGTAAAAAATAAAACTGAATCTTGCCCCGATCATAATTGCCCCTGTGGTGTGGTGTTTATTCTTAGCTAGAGAAACATTTCATTTATTGAAGCTATTTATCTGAACCAATCCCCAAGCTCTTCCCTCAACTTGATTTGCAGATCAATTGTCATGATTAAAGTTAAGGGGTGTGAAGGAGGCAAGTGCTGATTCAAATGGTAGAGGTGCTTACTGTAGTGTTATTCACGTTCTGCTTTATACTGAATTGGTTGGGTTCCTGTTTTCAAGCAAGAAAAGTTTCAAAGCTGAATGCTTGGAAGCAAGTGTTAAGGAGCAGGATCTAATAGGGAAAGAAGAACATAGAAATAAAAAGTAATAAAAGTACACAGGGTAATTTCTGAAAAATAAAAATGTTGCCAACTACGGTGTAAATCACACACTTCCTTTAGCGATTATGAGTTTTGAGCCAAGAAATTCGGGTTTGTGGATCTTCTATACACAATCACCATGGCTCTGTGCTGATGTCTGATGACTAAATTCAGCCAACCTCCAGTCATATCCATGCAAATGCATCAATATAGCTAACAGTAATTCCTAAAACCAACATAAATCTACCCATATCTCCATCTAGTCTTGCATTTTCCTTCCAGTACACTGGAGGAGCATCCAGCTTCCTATTCCTCCAAGTATGCCTTTGATCTCACTCCTCCACTATGCTCACCCATCATGTTTGTCATCTCTTTCCTATATATAACTTTGCATGTTTCCTGTATTGATCCTTCTAATCAATATTCAGCTATGGTCAAATTGCTACCATGTTTTTAAAAACATCATTCAGATTTACATTCCACATATCTCTCTTCTTCACAGAAGGATGGTTTTGCATCTTTTCACTCGATTTGTCACCCAGTCTTTAACATACTCCAATCTGCTCCAACCAACCTACTCCAAGCAACACAGCTCCCACCCAGATCAAAAATGGCATCCAAGATAATAATACCAATGGAAACTTTCAGCCTCTGACTTAGTAGACATGTCAGTATCATTTGACAGATATGACCTTTAACAATTCCTTTTTACTTGAAATATTCTCTTCACTTTGCTCCTGATTTTCCTTTTTTTTTTTTTTTTTTTTTTTTTTTCATTTTGAGATGAAGTTTCGCTCTTGTTGCCCAGGCTGGACAGGAATGGTGCAATCTCATCCCATTGAAACCTCTGCCTCCTGCGTTCAAACGATTTTCCTGCCTTAGCCTCACGAGTAGCTGGGATTACAGGCATGTGCCACCATGCCTGGCTAATTTTGTATTTTTAGTAGAGATGGGGTTTCTTCATGTTGGTTAGACTGGTCTCAAACTCCTGACCTCAGGTGATCCACCCGCCTCGGCCTCCCAAAGTGCCGGGATTACAGGCATGAGCTACCGCGCCCAGCCGGTTTCCCTCTTATCTCAATGGACACCCCTTTTCTTGGTTTCCTTCCAATTTATCCTTTATACAACCATTAAAATGTTGTGAGTTCTACAAGGCACAGTCCTAGGCCATAATTTCCCCCCATCCTTTTTTTTTTTTTCATCCATGCTCCTTGCTTCCATTACCATCTGTAAAAATTAGATATTTCCACTGACTGTCCAAAAGACATCTCACACACGACATGTCCAAAATCTAACTAATCATCTCTCCCTTGCTGTTGCCAGCACTGCTTCTCTGCTGGTGCTACCCCTCTAAAATAAAGGAACCACCAGGTTTCAAACTGGAGAGAGGGCCACAGAATAAATGTGATGGGGTTCACACATGCTGCCCTGGCATTTGAGAAAACAGCAGTAGGAAGGTCACCCTCACTTTTTCCCAGTCTTGTCCCCTGAAGCAGGTCTAACAACCTAGGAAAGCTTTTCTGACTTTCTGAGGGTCATAAGACCCTTATTCCAGAGGTACCTCCCTATACCCAGAAGGAAAACGGGGAGAGACCCAGAGAAAATCATGAACAAATGGACCTTGCTAAGTATCCCCTAGTGTATGACCATTAGATCATCCTCTTTTGTCCAATTCTATTTCTCCATGACTATCTACTTCTCCATCAAACCTAGCATAAAAATACACAAATTTAATCATTTATTGGGGTCTTCCTTCCCTATGAGGGCTTCCGGGTCATATAAAAGGTATATTAAATAAATGTGTATGCTTTTCTTTTGTTAATTTATCTTTATTATAGGGGCCTCAGTCATGAATGTAGGATGGGTGAGGAAAAGACTTTTTTCTCCCCTACACGTGTGCCTCAAACATCATGCTGCATGAAAGAAACCAGATTTTTTGAAAAACCACTTATGATTCCATTTATATGAAATGTCCAGAAAAGGCAAATCTGTAGAATAGCTGTTTTGTAGGGCTAGGGATGGTAATGGGGAGTGGCTGCAAATGAGCATAGAATCTCTTTCTAGGGTGTTGAAAATGTTTTAAAATTAGACTTTGGTGATGGCAGTACAGTTCTAAAAATATACTAAAATTTATTGAGTTGTACACTTAAAAGTGGGAAATCTTATGGCATGTAAGCGGTATCTTAATAGAACTGTTTTTAAAAATTACATAAGTAGGAGTGACGCGTGACTCCCTCCCTTCTCTCCTAACCCTCCATTACTGCCCCATCCCTGAGTTCCACCATTAGCCTATAAAACTATTTCTTGAGTTATTCATCTCTTTCCATCTTGCTCTACTTTAATGTAAATTAGCATTCTCTTTTCCCTGGCTACTGCGATAGATTTTTCAACGGTCTGTCCCATCAGCTCTGACACCCACAGCAAACTGTTCTCTATACTACAGCCAGAAAGATCTTTTCTGCTTACAAATGCTTTACTGGCTTCCAAAAGTCCTTAGATGAAGACCACATTCCTTCAATTGACCTCAGCGATTCAGCATGACTCTAGCTCCTCTCTTTCCAGTCTTCCCCCATCCCCTACCTCACAGATACTTACGTATCTGTGTGTGCAACCTCTTCTACCCCAACCTCACCTGCTCAGTTTCTACTCCTCCTGTAGACTGCAGCTGAAGAATTATCTTGGGGAAAACTAACCAAAGCAGTTTAGACTCAACCCTCAGTCTAAGTCAGCCCTATTGGTTATTGTTCTCAAAGAATTACAATTATTTTCTTCTAAAACCTAATTCTAGTTTGCAATTAAACATTCCCCACTGTGATGAGGTGGGTTAATTTCTGCCCCTTTTGCCACCACGTAAAGTTGCCTGAAAGAAGGGAATACATATGCTTTGGTTCCTTTTTTCAGCATCGTGTCTTTAGAACTTACACTGGTACTCAACCTTAAATAGTTGTTGAAAGGATAACTTCCATTAGTAGTGGTTAAACATTAACACCTTTTATTAATGAGTAAGAAATCTCTTGACAGGAGGGTCAAAAAATAGGGTTTTTACTCCTGTTACTTAGTATTTCAATGAAATTTTGGCACACACTTGTGAAATTAGATTTCTACTGTCTTTATCCCTGTTGAACCCAGGTAAACTGAGAACTAGTCTCTGAGAGGCACAGACAGGGGCACCAGAATGGAAATATGGTAAACCTTCACCTTCCTGTAAGTCAGGCAGAAATTACCCTTAAGGCTGATCTCTACATCAAGCTTGTACAACCCACAACCTGCAGGACAGCTTTGAATGTGGCCCAACACAAATTTGTCAACTTTCTTATCACATTATGAGACTTTTTTTTGCCGTTTTTTGTTGTTGTTGTTGTTCATCAGCTTTCACTAGTGTATTTGATGTGTGGCCCAAGACAATCCTTCTTCTTCCAATGTGGCCCAGGGAAGCCAAAAGGTTGGACACCCCTGCTCTAAATCAAGGCTCTCTTCCTATTTGGTATAGAAATACCTCTTCCCACCAAATACAAATACTTACACTCCAAAATTTTGCTAGGAAAAAGATATTTTGACGTATTTTCCTTATCTCATTCCCGTGTTGCTGTTCTGAAGTATGACAGCACCTATGGCAAGTACAGAGTCCTCGGTCTCTCTCTCTGCCCCGTGATGAAAAATATACTTTAAACCATTGCTTGGCAACACCGTGGCTGCCAAGTTCCCAGTCTCAACTCAGTCACTACTTTTCTCTCCCTGGGCAGAATCCTAACCCTCACTGGATCGGTCCCCTGGTAGAGAACTTGTCTATCTCCTGAGTACCATTCCTTTATTCAAAATCCAAAGCCCTTAGAGGCCACCCTGTGGAGAAAGAAATCTAAAATATAGGCTAGAACAAATATCAGAGACATGTTCTAAAGGGTCTCCTTTAGAGACTCTTAGAATGAAACAGTTAAAAAACAACAGTGTAATTAAAGCAGATCAAATAAAAATCCCTTTTCACACAATAGAATTAAAATACCCTTGGAAAGATAAAGAACTTAAATCACACACAAAAAATATAACGAATACATTTTCATGTTATAGATGGGGACTGTCAGAATTATTCTGGACAATTGTATCTGAATAAATATTCCAAACACTGACTCAACTTATGCAAGACACAGCTTTCAGAATTAGAATCCTGCCAGGGTATACGAATGATTTGAATAGCAAGCAGTTGAATGGGGAGTGCTGCTTTTCATCATGGTCACTATTTGTAATTCTTAGGAAATCAATTCTTTCTAGAGATTATTGATTTTCTGTCTGTAAAATGAATATAATACTACTTGGCATTCTTATAGGATTTTTTGAAGAGTAACAAAAATATTGTAGTAGAAGTAAAGTTTCTAGAAGTTCTAGGAACAAGCTATTATATCATACCTCTATTATCAAGGGAAATAACCCTAATATGTAAATAACAATTCATTATAATGTAAAATATTATTAGAGAACAGTGTGTTTAATAAATTACTTCATGTTCTTTGGAAACATTTTGAATTAAAGTCTGAGGAGCGCCGGGCGCGGTGGCTCAAGCCTGTAATCCCAGCACTTTGGGAGGCCGAGACGGGCGGATCACGAGGTCAGGAGATCGAGACCATCCTGGCTAACACGGTGAAACCCCGTCTCTACTAAAAATACAAAAACTAGCCGGGCGAGGTGGCAGGCGCCTGTAGTCCCAGCTACTTGGGAGGCTGAGGCAGGAGAATGGCGTAAACCCGGGAGGCAGAGCTTGCAGTGAGCTGAGATCCGGCCACTGCACTCCAGTCCGGGCGACAAAGCGAGACTCCGCCTCAAAAAAAAAAAAAAATAAAATAAAATAAAATAAAATAAAATAAAATAAAGTCTGAGGAACATTTCTAAAGAGACCAAATAACTTAATCAGATACTTTATTATCAGAAATAGCATCATTTTATTTTTAACTTTATAATACTAAGTGCTAATAATTTCACAGAAAAGGTAGTTTGTATATTTGTTTAGAGTTTAAGAGAGAAAGAGACAGCTGAAGTGAAACAACAAAAATTCAGAATAGGCAAAAAAGATAGGGAGGATAAGAAAGGTCACTTTGAGAGCTTGACTTTTCAGTTGGGATCTACTGTATCAAATAGAATGATCTACTGCTGGAAGGTTGCTTAAGTCCTCTCTCAGTGTATCCAAATATTGGTTATTTTAAAATGAAATAACTAAAAATCACTTCGGAATGTTTTCATGTATGTTTCCTTTGCTTAAAAAAATTTACCTATCAATTTTAGTAACTTTCCACATGGTATATTCTAGTATAACCTATAAATGCAGAGTCTTATTCATGGAAATATGGAGAATAAAGTGTTAAAGAAAAGAAAATCTCCATTGAAGCTCATTTTAAAGCATCCTACAAAACAAACTTCACATAGAAAAACACAATATTATTCTGTTTAAAAAGTCCCAAATATTCCATATTCAATATTATTTCATATTTGTAACACCAACAACTCTTTTTTGTTAAATTCCATTTGGGAGCATGGGTTTTTTGGTTTGCTTGTTTGTTTTGCTTTGAGAAAGAAACAACCTAAAGCCACCCTTAAATTAATTGCCAGCTAAAAAGGTAGATTTATTCATTACAAAGACGGGACCAACAACATAAGAAAATGCTATCAAGTTTTAAAGCAACTGGCTTCCAGACCCACTTTGAGACAACATTTCATAACACACACAACCCAGATACTTCCTCACAGTGGGATGGATAACACATTTCCTATTTTCAAGACTAGGAACAGATGCTTGACTACAAGGCAAACTGTTGAAGATTTTTGTTTTTGTTTTTTGGTGGTTTTTTTTTTTTTTTGGTCACAGACTTTATTGAAGCAAATCTTAATTGTTAGTGAAATTGAAGTATGAAGAAGAACAAATTTAAATTGTTGTTGGGGTACACAGAATGCTGCCCCAAAGTAAAGTGCTTAGGCATGCTGAGAACGATTGAATTAAAGAAAACTGGAGGGTCTTAGAAGCTGTCTCAAATCAAGGACTTTTTAACCTATTGTTTCTCCTCCCAAAGCACAGAGAAGAGCTCTCTCTGCAAGTTCCCTTGCCAGACTGAGGAAAACTTCCTCCAAAAAAAATGCAATTGTCTTAGGATCGCCACCCTAAGAATTTCATGGGATAACCAAGATTAAACAGAGAAGAGATAAAGCCTTCACCACACCCAGACTTTTCATCTATTGTTTCAGCACCCCTCTGAAAGATTACCTAGGAGAGCTTGCTTGCACAACAAGACAATCTTTGTTTGCAGTACCATTCTGCCCCTCACCTTCCCATAACTTGCCAGTCGTGGCCAGTTCTCTAAGAGAATCATTTACAGACTAGTATCTTCTCCTTGGGCCCATTTATTTCTCCTGAAAATCATTTACTACCCTTCACCAATTGCTTACATTCTTAATTTCCTTCTCCCCATGAATAGGCCATTTAAGCCTCAACCATCTGGCCCTTTTTTGAGTCTCATATTTTGTGGCTCCTGCGCTTATGTACTTTAATAAATTTACATGTTTTTTATCCTGTTAATCTGTCTACTGTCAGTTAATAATAGCAGACTAAAAACTTCAGAGGAAGAGGAAAAATCCTTCTTGCCCTTACATGTTTGTCATACGTACAACAGCTTGGGAGAACCCAAGTTCTCAATCACTGATGGCCAACTTTAGTTTTTCCTCAGTAAGGATGAAAATGCAAGTAGCAACTTTATATTTCCCTCTTTATATATTTTCCTTCTCAAAATGCTCTGACAGATGCAGCATACCCCACTGACAAAATTATTCTTCTGACTTACATCATGTCACAGTTAAAATAAAAAGAAAACAGATGAAAGATAAGAGAAAGAAATCATTAAGCTCTCAGTGCAGAGTAATAACATAGCTATCTGTTGCATTTGACTTAAACTTGGAGCTCATTCTTTGCTTAAGGAAATAATGGCACTGAAATACAGACTCACATTTGGACCCTAGGAAAGGCAGAAAAAAAAAAAAAAAAAAAAAAGGAAAAGTGATGTTCTGGAAACAATGGAAGGTAAATAAAATTAGTAAGTGAAACATTTGAGACTATCACTTACGGAGAACTGCTCCACGCAAAGCCACCTTTGAAAAGCAAGTCAAATCATACTCCTTTGCTTTTATGTGGTTACACAGGGGATGAGAAGAAAATGGGCAAAAGGAAAAGCTAAGGAAGAAGGGACTCAACTATTCTCACATAAGCTAATTACATAATATTTAATATATGTGTTTGATAGCTGGTCAGTTTCTGGCAACTAAAGGTCTAAGAGTAGAATAAACAAGAAAATGCAGTTTAAAATACAAGATGCAGGACATGGCATACTAGCAGAAAAATTAATCAAACTAAAGGATACATGTACAACAAAGTACCACTTTGTCAATAAGAGCACTCCTCCTAGATGCTGCAAACCAGTAACAGGTATTTCTAGTTGTGGATCTCTACACACACACACACACTTTACAGTGTTGCCTACTCCCTGGAGTATATTTTTGAGTATGTTACAATACTACCAAGGATAATGATGTTGGAGTCTCTCATCTTATGTAAATGGCCATATAACAATTTAAGTTTAAAAAATTAGTTAATATGAAAGAAAATGGTGATGTAATAATCTAGCATTGGAATTTCTTTAAATAATGGCATTTCTTGTGTAAGCCAGGTATAATCTAATTTATCACCCATGGGCCTATTGTTTAAAGCCAAGTCTATCATGTAAATCATTATGTTAATTGCCAGTATCTCCCTAGCTCAGTTTATGCTTATTTAAAAAAATACATGGCAAATAAATAATCACACATCCTCTAAAACAGGGCATTTTTATTTCACATTCACAAAGTCATCAAAGATCATGAAGAGAGACCTCCTGGAAAGATGTCCTTTTTGATACCTGTTCCACTTTTACAATTCACTCAGCAGCCGCAACTATCTGAATATAAACAAGCAAATAAAAAACAATGGTAAACTCTTAATAAGTAATATTAAAGCAGCAAAGTTCAGGTAGTAAAAATCAGGCATATAAACCAACACTATTCATGCTTACATTGCAACCAGTTTTTACCAATTCAATTATTTTAAGTACATGGTGAAGAAAAAATAAATAAAATTAGGAATGACGAAAAGGAATTCCTAGGTGAGTGGATGAAAATGAAGAAAACGACCAGAAATAGAGAAAATTTTGGTAAAAAATTAAAAATAAAAATTATAAAACTATTCCTGACAGGTCCAATCAGATGACAACCTGAAGCCACTTGATGACATAACAAACAGCTCAAAACCCTCTAGTAGCTTCTCACAGTACTGGTTCTTCCAGAGGCCTGTAAAATAATAATGTTCAAGATGAAGCCTCTGAAACACCACAAATGCTTAATCCATGTCTACTGTACCTGACAGACCAATCTAAGGCATTACATAGTACGCTTAAAGACATAACCATCAAAGATTCTTCAGGTGTTTATTTCAAGTTTGATATATAAAAGCTATTAAAGAAAGCTATCTTCCCTGAAGACCCAAAATTCTTTTTTAATTTATTTTTTTTTTTATAAGAGATAGGGTCTTGCTCTGTCACCCAGGCTGGGGTGCAGTGGCTTAATCACAGTTCACTGTAGTCTTGAACTTCTGGGCTCCAGTGATCAGCCTGTGAAGTAGCTGAGACTACAGGCATGCACCACTACATCTAGCTAATTTTTTTAAAAAACGTTTTTGTAGAGATGGATAATTAAAAAAAATAAAAGTGTACAGATGGGGTTTCGCTATGTTGCCCAGACCGGTCTCGAATTCCTGACCTCAAGTGATCCTCCCACCTCAGCCTCCCAAAGTGCTGGGATAATAGGCATGAGCCATAATGCCTTGCTCCAAAATTGTTAATAAACCAAAACAAGACATTTCTGTACTTTTGTTTCTAGTGACTACCAAAAGAGAGGAAAGGGAATTACTAAATAACAAAATCCCTGGTTACAAAAAACAACCAACAATCATATTCATAAAGTATTATAACAAACATAATATCTTCATAATGTATCCTTTCCTCTGGGTTATGTTTAAATAAAAATCAAGGTTTGTGTATGAATAGTGATCTCTCCCTTTTTAGTGGATGATATTTACTAAGTATAGAATCTAAAACATCATCTTCAACCAAAAAATAAATAACACGAAATCTACCAAAGTTGAATGTTATTATAACTGAACATAAATCTTTGATGGGCTTGTCTCAGATCATGTCTCATTATTTCAAAATAGATGGAATACCCTAGGCTATAACATTTAAACGTTTGCAATAAACCAAAGCTACATGTTTGTAGTAGACAACACCAATACAACGGGCTCCTTAATAAGTTAACATTTCAGAATAATATCATTGGAAAATTGTGCCAAGTGTATTAGTTTGCTAGGGCTGACATAACATGATACCACAGACTGGGTGGCTTAAACAACAGATGCTTAGTTTCTCACAGTTCTGGAGGCTGAAAGTCCAAGATCAAGGTATTGGCAAATTTGTTTTTCCTGCATGCCCTCACACAGTGTTTCCTCTGTGTGTCCAAATTTGTGTTCGTATAAGGAAACCAGTCAGATTAGACTAAGGAGAGATTAAGGAAAATCACCCTGATGGACTCATGTTAACTTAATCACCTTCTTAAATGCCCTATCTGAAAACATAATCACATTCTGAGACACTGGGTGTTAGAACTTCAACATATGAATTTGGGGGTGGCTGGGTGTTAGGGTGTTAGAACTTTGGGGGTGGCCGGGCATAGGACCTCATACTTGTAATCCCAGCACTTTGGGAGGCCGAGGCAGGTGGATCACCTGAGGTCGGGAGTGCAAGACCAGTCTAGCCAAAATAGTGAAACCCCATCTCTACCAAAAATATAAAAATTAGCTGGGATGTGGCAGCACAGACTTGTAGTTCCTGCTACTTGGGAGACTGAAGCAGGAGAATTGCTTGAACCTGGGAGGCAGAGGCTGCAGTGAGCAGAGATCATGCCTCTGCACTCCAGCCTAGATGACAACAGAGTGAGATTCCCTCTCAAAATAAAATAAAATAAAATAAAATAAAATGTAAAAAATAAATTAGGGATAGATAATTCAGCCCATAATACTCTGCCTTATACAGTCCGCCCCCAAACTCAAGTTCCTGTCACATGCAAAATCCATTTATCTCCAACTTAGTAACCCAAACCCATTCCATCATCAACTCCAAATGTCAAATCTCTAAATATCATCTAAATCAAGTGTGGTTGAGAATTGAAGTGTGATTCATCCTAAGGCAAAATCCTTGTGCCATCGCAAATCTGTGAAACCAGGTAAGTTATCTGCTTCCAAAATACAATGGTAGGATAGGCATAAGACAGACATTCTTATTTCATGAGAGCCCTAAAAGGAAAGCAGAATATGATCATATAAAGCAAGTCTGAAACAGAGCAGAGAAAATACAATTCAATGTTAAGGGTCATCCTCCTTGATTTAATGCCATATCCTCAGGGCCACCAGGTAGCAACCCTGCCTTCCAGTACCTTGGGTTAGAAGCATTACCCTTGCGATCCTGGAAAGCAGCCCAGTCCCCAAGGCCCTCAGAGGCAACCTGGCCTGCTAAAGTCCAGGAGGAGACAGTCTCCACCTCCAAACTTGTGACCTCCAGGCTCATGGTGGCACTGGCACCCCTGCTGATTTCTGAATCATCTTTTGGGTCATTCTATCCTTTTCTTGAAAGATAATGCATGTTCACAGCTGGATAGCTCTATTGTCTCATCCTTTAGAATCCAAGAACTCTACCAGTCTTCCTTCATTTTGTCCCATCTCTGTAACCTTTAGTCCCAGGTAGCAGTGTTTCTGCTGGCATAGCGCATCTCTACTGTCCTCTGCTGAGATGGCTGATTGTATCCATGGGTTATACCCACAATCTCTTTAGCAAACGGTTGCTCAGTACCACCTTTGGTATGCTCTCCAGTATGCATTTCCTCAATTTTTTGCAATATAGACAGGCTGAGAATTTTCCAAATCTTCATGTTCTGATTTTTGCTTATCAATTTCTCATTTATCTCTCTCCTTTCATATTTTACTTATAAGCAGTAAGGAGAAACCAGAACACACCTTAAATATTTTGCTTGGACATCTTTTCAAACCAATATCTAAGTTTATGTCACTTACAAATTGTGCCTTCCACAAACCACTAGGAAACAAGTCAGTCAAGTCCTTTGCCGTTTAATAACAAGGATTAGCTGTCCTCCCATGTCCACTATGATGTTCCTCATTTCCATCTGAGTTGTCACCAGAAGCTCCTTTTATGTTCACGTTGCTACCAACAGTCTCTTCAAGGCAATGCAGGTTTTATCTAGCATGTAGTTCAAAACTCTTTCTGCCTATATCCCCCACTCAGTTCCAAAGCCACTCCACATTTTTAGATATTTGTTACAGCAGCATTCCACTTGTTAGTACCCAAATCTGTATGAGCAGGGTTCTCCAGAGAACTAGAACTAACAGGCTGTGGGATGTGGGGGATGTGGGGGATGTGTGGGTGTGTGTGGGGAGAGAGAGAGACAGAGAGAGAGAGAGAGAGAGAGAGAGATGGAGAGAGAGACAGAGAGAGACAGAGAGAGAGAGAGAGACAGAGAGACAAACTGATTTTAAGGAATTGGCTCATGTACTTGTGAAGGGCTAGATGTGTCTAAAATCTGCAAGGAAGATAGGCAGGCTGGGGACCCAGGGAAGAGCTTTGCTCTGAGTCCAGAGGAAGTCAGCTGTCAGAATTCCTGCTTGCTTAGATGAGGTGAGTTTCTGTTCCAACTGATTGGTTGAGGTCCATTCATATTATGAGAGGTAATCTCTACTCAAGAGTCCACTGATTTAAATGTTAATCTCACCCAAAACCACACCTTCACAGAAACACCTAGAATAATGTCAGACCAAATAGCTGGGCACTGTGTCCCAGCCGTATTGACACAAAGATTAACCATCATGCAATATCATCTCAATTTCATGAGGCCTTCATCAGGAGTGCTGTGACCCATTACCAGATCAGCAGCCATGGTGAGATTCCAAAGACTGAGAATTTTTGCCTTGTAAGAAGAGTAACTAGACTAAAACTACTCAGGCTTTGAGCACAGTAAAAATTATCTAGCAAATCTTAGTTATGCCTTAGTGACCTGGGGGGTTGGGTAGTGTGGCCTCGGATTCTGTCACTGTCTAGTCTGAGTCCTGTCCTGGTAGCCTTAAAACTGAGAATCTCACCTCACATGTCATTTGTATGACCCTGGGAAAGTCAGTTCTCATCTCCTAGCCTGGGTTTCCTTAATGGTTCAGAGGATACATTAGGAGAAAAGGTTTCTTCTATTTCAAAATACGAATATACAGAGTAGCAATTCCAAATAACTTTTCCTTAAGATGAAAATAGAAATGTGTGATACTTTTCATATGGGAAATAATGATAACTAATCTATGGGAAGCATGTTCTCACTCGGCATTTTTTCCTAGTTAAGATAGACATATTATTTAATCATATTTCCTTACCTGGTTCCCTCGTGACAAATCATAGACAGTCTGACTAGCACAAGCTTTGATCTCACGGACCAAACCAGTCAGATATAAGGATGAAAATAAAATCTAGTTAATAATAATTTAAAAAATTATGACTTGACTCTAAGTTTCAATTTTTAAAGGTTCGAATCTTCCTAAGTGTCCTATGGAGTAGAAAAGATCAAAGATCCTTTTAACATTTTTCAGAAGAAAAGGCTCAGACTGAACACTTCCTTGGGCCCCCTCTCCATCAGCATCAGTATTAGTATTGAACTTCATTCACCTTAATGCCATCACTCTAGGCACCTTATTGTGTGTTTAGGGGATGGATCCCATTAGACAGCACGTATTGGATGAGTTGCTATTGCATAGGGAATTTAGCCATACGTCTGCATAACAGAAATTAGAAAGTGTTCCTCACAAAGCCCAAAAAATGGCTTTTATATCTACTCATGCTAATTAGGAAATTACTGAAAATATTTCCCATATTTAAAACAGCAGCACTCCTCATTGATATGCCACTCTCTCCTTATATGGGAACCCTGATATGAATCAAAGCGGAATAATAATCCATCACTGTCAAAGGTAAATTATTGCCTTGAAAAAAAAGCAGTGTGACATTTAAAGCATTAGGAAATAGTCAGCTAGTCCCCCATGCAATCCTCAAGCTGCAAAAAAGCAAAGGTGAGATCTGCAGGAGGGGCCAGAACCTGGGAGGTCCTGTTCCACTCATACCTGCCATCCTAGTGCAAACAATGAGGATCATCTGGAAGAAACATTCTTCAATCATCTCCCCTAGGTCTACCATGGCTTTACATATGTTATTTCATTCAATTCGTATGAGAGATATTAGGTTCCAATCATCTCCATTTCACAGATCAAGAAACTAAACCTCAGGAAAATTAACAC
The DNA here is from genome assembly GCF_009764315.1 of Trachypithecus francoisi. Taxonomy (NCBI): domain Eukaryota; kingdom Metazoa; phylum Chordata; class Mammalia; order Primates; family Cercopithecidae; genus Trachypithecus; species Trachypithecus francoisi. The sequence continues at coordinate 23,402,788 of NW_022681431.1, read as the reverse complement.
TTCTCTCAGGGTCTCACTGCTAGCAAAAGGGGGAACCAGGATTGACAAGCAAAGTCTGACTTCAAAACCTATGTTATTTTCACTGCCTCACATTGCTTGTGCTACTGGGATACTGCAGGTAGTTTGCCTAGTTGTACCACGAAGCAGCAAGGTATATTAACACACTGGATATTCATAAAGCCTCTGGGATTTAAAATTACATAAAGCTTGTCTATGCTCCAGTTTGTACCACCACATCATGAAATAATAATTACCCATCTAAAAATGTTATGGAGATTAAATGAGATACTCTTTATGTAGCACATACTAAGAAAACAATAAGCCAGGATCCTTCCTAACATTCTGGAATCTGAAAATATGAATACCTTTAAGGGATATATATGCCAGTCATCTTGTCCATCTCACAGAAATGTTATACTGTCAGTATTCTAGAAACAAATATTAGCTTAGTCCTGCAGATGTAGGAACAATTATTATTGGTATGATCTTCAGCAGCAGAATGAACTTGAGGCCAAATGCTGAAGTAGATAGCATGGTCTTTAATTATGCCACCAACTACTCTCTTGCCTGTCCTGCTTTCTTTGTGTCCTGTTTCTAAGGGTTTGCTTCTCCTGAGCTCTTGGGTTCCTCCTGCTGTAGGGGAGAGTGATCCAGTGAAATTATATAAAGTATTATGTTAGTGACTTAGAGTGTTGCTACCATACATCTCTGCCTCAGTAAAACTAAAACAATTTTTAAAAGAAAGCTATTTATTTAAGGCAACTGTATTTATTAGTGTTGTTAAAATATTGAGAACTGGAGTTAGACTTCCTGGGTTAGAATCTCGGCACTGCTTGCTATATCAATATTGAATAAGTTGTCTAGACTTTGTCATTCATTCTAAGCTCCTCCACTGAAGATGGTGATAACAATAGCATCTCCAAAGGGTTGTTATAAGCATCAAGCAAGAGATATGAAGTGCTTGGTGTAGTGACTGCAGATAGTATGCATTAATTTTGGATTTTATTGTTGGAATAAGATCCATGACATTAAGTCAAAGAGACTCTTAAAGAGCACCAGGATCCTTTGCCCAAGTCATGCTATGTCTCAGTCTGTAAAATACCTATTTTACTTGATATTTTATCCTGGTATCTGCAATTTTCCTAACATGTCAGTGGGAAGCCATAGAAGGGTCTTAGCCGAGGAGTGGTGTGACACTATTTACCTTCTAAGAAGATCACTTTTACATGAGGCAAATAATGGCCTTCAATGGTGCCATGTGGGAGTGAGGAGATGGGTTAGGCAGCTGTGGCAGTGCAGGAATGATGAACCAGTGCCCTGCATAAGGGACTGATAATGGGAATGGGGATATTAAAGGAAATAGAGCTATATTAGAGGATAAGTAATAAGACATGCTGATAGATTGGTGTGGGGTGAGCAAAAAAAAGAAAATGAGAATAACTAAAGATTCTGGCATGAGTAGCTGCCCAGCTGGCCCCAGTGGAAACCTAGACAGTGAGCACAGCCAACACCAACCTTTGGCTGCTCAGTGAAAGTTCTGACAAAAATACAGTAGAGAGGTTACGTGGGGTTGCTGTTGTTGTTTTTATTTTCCCTTCTTGTTTTCTTTGCTTTTTCCCCCTTAACGGGCTTTGGACAAGGAGCTTGGCATTGATGTCTTGGTGATTGAATATAAATATGCTTAATTCACTACAGGCAGAGATAAGGGACCTCAGCCTTCCCTTAAGGGTCATCATCCAGATATGATTATATTGTCAATTGAAACTAAGTCTCTAGAGGCAGCCAATTGATCTGCCAGTTCAGAAGCCCCTCATTTCCTCACATTTGGATGCAGCACAAATTTCCTGCTTAGAATCTTCATTCCAGCAGCCCTGTGTTAACCACGTTCTGAGCTTCTAATGTCATAAAAGCAGTCTAAGTAACTACTTAAAGAAAAAAAAATAATTAAAACGTTTTTATCTGTTATTGAGACTCATCCTAAGTTAATATATTGATTCAACCATTGCTCTCATAAATGGTATTTTAAAATCAATACCCTCTTGGCCCCATGGAGATTGGGGGTGGGTAGAGAAAAGCCCTCCATTTCCTTTGTGCTTTGACACTTACCTGTTATAATAAATTGAGAGATACAAATTCTTGGGTTGCTCTGTTAGTAAAGAGTCCAGTTTTGGAGAAAGTCATATTGTAGAAGTGGCCAAACACGTTAAAATGTTCTATGTCCTGAGATCAGTCTCTACCTTTCAAGCTAAATTTCCTTAACAAAAGCCGCCATAATGAATGACCTAATCTAAGGTATGCTTCAGGAAGACTTGCTTGCTAGCAATGTATGAAATACAGAGAATATGACTGATCTCTCCCACACACACCTCCCTGCTGGTGACTGCAAATGTGAAAAGATAAACTATTCTGAACTATTTATGGCAAGTTAACTTAGATAGGCAAATCCATAAAATTTGGTCACCATCAGTAGTATGGTAGCACTAGTTCATTTCAGATGTCACCGTGAACTAGGAAGGAAGAGTTTTTCAGAACCAGATTTGTTCACAATGCTTAGAGTAGATTCTGTATCATTCTGTGCTGTAACCATATAAATCTGAGATTTGGAGGCCTGCCCACCAAGATTCAAAACTCCCAATGCCCAGAGTCTCTCTAATTCAGGTGAGAATGAACAACAGCACCTCTAAAAAAATAAATAAATAATAATGGGGCCGGGTGCAGTGGCTAATGCCTGTAATCCCAGCACTTTGGGAGATCTAAGCAGGTGGATCACCTGAAGTCAGGAGTTCTAGACCAGCCTGGCCTACATGGTGAAACTTCATCTCTACTAAAAATACAAAAATTAGCCAGGTATGGTGGCAGGTGACTGTAATTCCTGCTACTCAGGGGGCCAAGGCTGGAGAATCACTTGAATCCAGGAGGCGGAGGTTGCAGTGAGCCGAGATCGTGCCATCACTCTCCAGCCTGGGGGACAAGAGCAAGACTCCGTCTCAAAAAAAAAAAAAAGAAAGAAGAAGGATCTCTTTAATGACACACTGATATAAGTAATTGTAGTTACCTTGCAAATTATTCATTGTTAGATTTCTTAATGTTTGATTTGATTTGTAGTCTCTGAGTTTCATGAGGTCAGCATCTGTGTCTGTTTCCTAGCACCTATTATTGAATCTAGACCAAAGTAAATACTTAAATATTGATCAAATTAATAAAATATTATTAACAGACCTCATTTAGACAATAGATTTCAATTTACAGGTCCATATAAGAGGATTTTCAGTGGTTCACCAACTGTGGCAAAGTGACTAGAAAGTGTGGCAAGGTGACTTAAACTGTTAGAAAAAGAGGAGTAGGAAGAGAGGGAGCTGGTAGAGCAGAGGAAGGAGGAGAGTTAGAACAACAATGTCAGCGCGTAGTCTTCGGAGATAGACAGAAATGTGCCCAAATTTTGGCTCTAGTGCTTTTCAACTTAGTCAAGTTTATCAATAGTAATACCTAGCATTTTTTGTGTGCTTCCTTTGTGGCAGAAAATGCATAAAATGCTTTATGAGCACTACAGTCAGGAGGAAAAAGGACAAATTCATCGATAAGGGAACAATTGAGAAAATCATGGTAAATTAATAACAGGAAATATGATGTGGGTATTAAAAGCAAGGATTACTTCTTATCTATAGACCTGGAGAGATGTTCACTATTCAGTCTAGCTACAAGAAATTTATATAGTTTGACCCTACTTCAAGAAAGTTCAAAGAGGAATATAAATTAAATATCCAGGTACGCACTATCTATCATCTATCTATATATTTCTCTCACATTTCACATGCAATTTTTCAGGGAATCTTTTTGACTCTCTAATATATATCCACCGCCATACATAAATGTCTGGATAACTAAATCATCAGGCTGTTAGTGATCTTGAAAAGCAGAGGGCATTGGAGAGTAGGATATTAAACACTGAAACAAATAAACAAACAAAATACCCACCCAGTGAAAACTCCAGCATATTATAAAGTTAAATAAAAAGAGAGAATATAAAACTCAATCCACATTGCAAAATCCAGTTATTAAATATGTATGTGGATACTAATAAAGTAACTTTTTAATGGAAACCATTGATTAACAAGATGATAGGATTTAGTCTTTAATGTCTTTTGTTTTAACCTTTTTTTCAATTTTATACCTTTTAAGAGTAATCTCTACTTTATACCTGAACTCAAAGGTTGACAAAGATGTAACAGCTAGGGAAGCAATTAGAAAATTTATTCTCAAGTTCACTATTACAAAATACAGAAAGTCAATGGAAATGTTGTGCTAAGCATGTAGGGGCTGAAGACTTGGCACAAGTCTCCTCTATAAGGTGGGGTTTTTGTTTTGATTGTTCTGATTTTAGTTTTTTGTGATCATTTTCTGTTTTCTTTTCTTTCTTTTCTGAGACAGGGTCTTACTCCACCACCAGGCTGGAGTGCAGTGGCATAATCGTGGCTCACTGCGACCTCCGCCTTTGTCATGTTATATTGCACTAATACACACTGCCTCAGCTCTGATAAAAACAGGAATGACGTTACAACTCTGCCTTCTGCTCTCCAAATTCTCTGCCTCATCAGATGGGCAGTCAGCACTTTATTCAATGTTAAAGGTCAATCCCCTCTCCTGGTAGGATATGTTTGTCCGATAAAATATGTGCTCTGCTTTATGTGTTAGAAAGCAAATAAAGTCAATTGGCTTCAACCAAGATTATATCATCTTGCCGCAGATTTTGCCACAGAGACACTTTGCTGGAACCGATTAACATCTCAGGTTCTCAGTTCACAAACTGCAGATGTTTAGACACTCCTCTGCATCTTCACTTGGCATTTCTCCACTTGGAGATCTAATTGTCATCTTAAACCATCCACATCCAAAAACAAACTTCTTATCCTCCACCTCCATCCAAACAAACTCTACCAAATTCTTCCTTATCTCAGTGAAGGGAAACTATCATTGTAGGTAGTCAGACCAAGGGTCTGGAGTTATTATTCCATATGAACGGTAACCATTCCTGATCTCCTTTATCTTACCCTATTTGTTTGTCCCATAGCACTTATCACCTCTATAATTTGCTTAGTTATGTTTTTTCTACTCCATACTTGCTAGAATGTAAGCCTCAAAAACATAAACCTTTGTAAATTCCTATCATAGTCATATCCTAAAAACACAGACTCTCACATATAGCAATTAAAAAAAGTTGTTCAATAATGATTATTTTGTTTTGCAATAACAAGTAGGAATGAACAATGAAAAAACATATCTTCTCTTTCTGCTAGGAAAACTCACAAGGACTCCTCAGGAGCTCCACCAAGGAAAAAGGATCGAGTCACTATAACACCAAGACAATCCTCAAAATCCAGTGTGAATTCTTAGTCTCACTGACAACTCTTACAACAAAACAAAGCCTTGCTTCTACAAGATAGTCCAGATTGTATTAGGGTTGTTTTGTTTAGTTTAGAATTTAACTTAGTAGACTTTTCATTTATCTTAAAAGTGGCAATACATATATTACTCTTTATGACTGTAGCTTTTCTTTTCATTGGAAGTATAGTGTTTGGCAGTGGAACCACATACTGTTAAGAATATATATAGGGAATTCATGTTCTAGAAAGGTGATATGTTCAACATTATGTATCTAAATTACTAGTTTGCTACTGAAATACAACACAATAAAATACTGGAGACTAAAATTGTCTTGAATATATTTATGACACTTCACTGATAACTCAGAGTGATTCGTTAGGGATTGCCATTGGAAACACACAGTAGAAGTAAGTCCATTAATGATGCATTCCAGAGAACAGAGTGCAAGATCACCACATTTTAAAGTACTTTTCTTTTGCTATTTTCATTTTAGGTTCAGGGGCTATGTGTTCAGGCTTGTTATATGGTTAAATTGTGTGTCACTGAGGCTTGGTGTACAAATGATGCCGTCACCAAGGCAGTGAACATGGTACCTGATAGGTAGCCTTCCAACCCATGTTCTCTGTTCTCTCCCTTCCCCGACAAAGCAGTACCTTATGTCTATTGTTCCCATATGCATTCAATGTTTAGCTCTCACTTATAAATGAGGAAAAATGGTATTTTGTTTTCTGTTCCTATATTAGTTCACTTAAAATAATGGCCTCCAGCTACATCCATGTCGTTGCACACAATATGATTTCATTCTTTTATATGGCTGTATACTATTCCATGGTGTATATGCACCACATTTTCTTTATCCAGTCTACTGTTGATGGGCATTCTTGGTTGATCTCATGCTGCCGCTATTGTGAACAGTGCTGCAATGAATACATGTGTGCATGTCTTTTGGTAAAACAATCTATTTTCCTTCGGGTATATATACTATAGTGGGATTGCTGGAACAAATCTATTTTTAAGTTGAGAAACATTTATATACAATACATTTTGTTAATAGAGGGCTCCAGAGTCATGGGATTGACACTTTTGTCTCACTAATCAGATATGGAGATCAGGAATCTTGATTTCTGATTCGTTTGTTGTCCTTCTCTACTAGAAGAAAATTGCCTTCATAAGGAATCAAAGACTCCTAATGGCTAACGATTTATTAGAAATTCCATGTAACTTTCTGCCTCAGGCTTGTAGGCTCACTTGTTCTATGTGTTTCCACACCACCAAATGGCAGGGATAAAGCTCTCCAAAGCCTGTATGAGCAAACTTTTAACAGTTAGAAAAGAAAAATGCTGCAATCCAGTACTGAAGATGTTTCTGTAAACTACATTGATATTTCTGAGCTCCAAAGATAAAATTTCTCTAAGTCTCTCATTCCAAAAAGACATCATGCTCTCCAAAGACTTGCCCTTTATTTCACTCAGAAAATTTTCTAAAACCCCCTTCTACAATGCCTGGTTTGAAATGTAATTTAAATAAACTCAATAGCTAAGAATGAGGAGCTGCAGTGTAATTCAACCAATAGAGCTTAAAATCCCTAATGATCTAATTAAAAACAGGTTAAAGAATGTTGTACTTGGCTTTTTGCTTCCTCAGATATCTCACACTTGATCAAAAAGCATAGAATGTTTAATGTTATTAACACATTTCAATACCATCACTTTCAAATCTGATATTGAAAAGCATTTAAAATAAAACCCAAATTAAAGATCAGGACTCAATGCTGATTTCTCCTTATGAGACAGCTACATTTCTGTAAGTAAAGCATGGTCTTATGCTTGAAATTTTGTTCTTATAGGAATAAATAACTTTAGCAACAAGTCAGCAAGGGCCGGGGGAGCACAGCATTTTGAAATAAGAATCCTCGTGAGAATAGATACGTAAAGCTAAATTTGCTTATATGTTTTCATCTAGGATATTAATGTACAACGTCACAACTTTTTTATGAAGAAAAGTCATTTTTTCTATAAGCTGCGGAAGGAAAAAGGGTTTTCATATGTGTGCTTCTAACCTATGCAACTTCTGACATCAAGTTAAAAGGTTGCTTAGTTACCAACCTGAAAGAACAATGCCAATCATCAATATTTAAAACCACTGTGTCAACTTTCTCATGTGGGCTCATACACACACACACACACACACACACACACACACACACATATATTTCAAATTGTGTAATACTCTAAATAAAAATTCAAAAATTTTTGAAGAGGTACACCCATCTGTGTTGATTAATCTGAAATTTTTATCTAATTTTGGAATAGAGATTCTGAATATTGACTAAGATCTGTCAATATCTAATGACAATGGGAAGGAAGAGAATTGGTCAGTGCATGAATTATGAATCTGCACACAATTCTTTGCTTAAAATGAAATTGTTGATTAATATAAGGCCTTTTCTTCATCTCTATTAGTGATATCAGCTCCCTAGCATGGGATTCAAAATCTATCCTGAACATTTACTGTTAGTTACCAATAATAATGCCCTAAGATTATCTTCCTATTTAACCAGTAGCTTTGAGAAAAAAATATAAATAGAAACTCAGTAAGAGTGGTCATTGCTTTTGTTTGTTGCGATCACCAGCAAGCATTCAAGACTTTCTACATATTTTTTCTAAGTTGCACTATGTATTGAATATTACCACTGAGTGTTATCTAGTGGTTATTTGGTAAAAATTACATAATAAAAATGCAATCTTAAGTTTAAGGGCCATGAGACTTTAGATGAATTTTTACTTTTCAGTTGATTTTTATAAACAATTTTTTTTTTCCTTTCCATGTTACTTAGTAGCCACACATGATTGTCTTCTATTGGGTGTCAGAATAGCCTGCGCATGGATTCATCCAAATTTTCTCCACATACCAATTCAAGAATAATTCTTTCTGTACAAACATTAGCATAATCAGCAGTTGCATCTTCAAATAGTGAGCATCATAAAAATCATTCTGTGAAAAAAAGAAACCAGAGGTTGATTTTCAATGATGTGATGCAGATTTTAAAACTATGCCAGTAAATATCCAAATGACACATAATGAATAAGAAAGACCAAAAAAAAAAAAAAAGAAAAAGAAAAAGAAAAAAAAGACAAAAGAGAAAAATAAAATACTATGAGTCTCAGCCTTATGGAAGCAATATTCAAACTAGAAGTTATTAGGAGAAATGAAAAGGACATTCTTAAACTAATCAAAGAGAAAAGGGCTACATTCTAAGGCTTGAACACATTAAAATTCGGCCATGGAATAATTTCAAAATTAAATGAAATGACTCACAGAAAGCAGGCAAATGACTTTTAAAGCACAAAGAAAATTACCTAAGAAGATGAGAAGGAGTATCTTTTCAAGTACAGCACATCAGATAGACCAGAAGGACCCACAAGGAGGCTGCCTGGTAAATGTAATGGACAGACGATGCTAAAGATTCAAATGAATGCCCCGTTATAATGATCACAGAAGGAATAAGATGCAAAGATTGCAGAGAAGGACCTAAGTCTAGGAGCAAAGCAGGCTGGGGAAAGCAGAATGGAAATCAATATTAATGCCAGAATGGGTGATCAAAGCATCACAACACAACGTCCAAGCCCTGGGCTATGAAGCTTGAAAGAAATGGAAATATATATATATGCAAAATCCTTCATTTATTTTCCAGCCTGAACTTTGAGAAGAAAAATAAACAGGACTGAACTGCCATAGATGGTAAGCTGCCTTAATTTTCAGGAGAGGTCTGAAATGTCACTGGAGGCTAATCTAGGACAGTAGCCTTTCAGAAGGCAGGGTACAAGATAAAGGAGGAAAACTTGGCTCTGAAATAAATGAAGGGAAGACACTTCTCTTTGGCAGTGGTGAGAACAGCAGACGCTACTGCTCTGACCCTGGAGGTAGGGTTCATAGTGTTGGCCAGAGAGTGTTCACATTCTAAATCACAGAAGATACACATCTCCTTTCTCCTTATTGGCATATCATATACAACACCATAAAATACTTCCCTGAGAAAATACTGTGAAAGAGAGTCATCAAATATTAGAGTCAAAAGAAAACTTTTTTAAGTGTTTTCATACATATTTATAGCTAGATGAACGGACTAATACCCCAAGAGGGGAAGTGTCTAGTTGACCTCACAGCATAGCCAAAATTAGAACTTGGTGTCGGGAGTGGTATTTCGCCTATTCCACTGTGCTTGTGAAGGTCCTTTGCCCAACTCAATTCCCAGACTTTTGTTTGCAGTAGAGTCATCTGAAGGCTCACTTGTTAAAAGGGAACTGCAGAAATAATGGCCCTAACCCAACAGCAGAAGACAGCAAACAATCCTGAGCCAAAGAGAATTATTCCAGCTTTCACGTAGCACAACGGACTTAAATCCAGAGCGAGAGATGTTGTTAATTGCGGTCTTTTTGTGTGCAAGATACTACCAGATGATAGAGTCACTGATGACAAAAGCACTGTCCTCAAAAGGCTTTCAATATAGTAACTTCACTGCTTATTTCAGACCAAGAGCCTAGTGGGTACTCAGTAAGCATTAGTTGAAAATGACGACGCTAGCCCCTGCCAGCTGGTGATTCACAGATGTTCCATAGTAGAAAAAAATGATTCTACTCCAAGTTTAACACTGGTTGCAAACTTCCCACAGATGCACAGAACAGAAAAGGAGATGGGTCATTATGGTCATAAGTAAAGTCTTGAGAGGATGCATCTATGCTATAATTTTTTCTTAACTCAAAACAAAAAATTTGGATCCAAACCAATTTGTCCCCACCCCCTTGTTAAAACACAATGCAAAGTAGTCAGATGGTTTTCAGGATGGGTAATTCTGGAAAAAGGTGTTGACATGTACCTCCAACCCCCTTCTCTTCCCACAAGCCCATTGAGAGAAGCCAGTACTGGCAAAAGCAGTTATAGTTTGGTTCCTTTGGGAAATCACTGGGAAAGGCTACAGGCACAAGATAAGCCTGAGGGTTGTAGAAGGTGGGAGTTCACACAAATCAAGCACACAAGTACAGAGAGGCCCAAAGTTCAAGTCCCCGGACAGAGCCAGCACAGGCAAGCTGGTGGCAAGGCTCTGGGTGGTCATGGTGGCTGTTATTAGGTCCCCTTCTGGGCCTCCACTTGACTGCTGTGTAGACATGCCTAACAAAAAAGGGCAGAATGTGGAGAAAAATGGATATTCAGCAGACACAGATTTGGCTCTCCTTCTGCCTTTATCCCTCTGTCTCACTGAGGTCCCCCCAGTTTGACTGATACTGATAGTACCAAGTCTGGACTCCCAAATTCACCTGCTACTCCTTTAATACTTTTCTTCAAGTTCAAGGAAAAATAAAAGCAAAATAAAACAGAGACGCTCCTTCGCTTATCCCAGAGTATTTACTGCTATTCACGTAAATACTGAAGGCCCAGCTAAAGCCTCTGAGACTCATCCAGAAAGAACCACTGAAATCAACCCCCATTTCCTTTTTACAATGTACCCTCCGGGGATTTAAGTGATTTACATAATGAATGACCTCACCCACCTACTGACACTCAGATTATGAATGCCCCACCTAAGGGGATGTGCATGATTCACTCCTCTGCTGAGCCGCTTTTCCACTATTGTGAAGTGGATCCGTTCACTAAAGCCTTATAGAAAGTTTTATTAGTCAAGGGAATTTATTATCTTAGTTACTGCAACAAGCAATGTAATCGCAGTGACCTCATGCAATGAGAGGTTATTTTCTGCTCAAATACAGTTCTAAGCAGGTCAGAGGGGCCCCTCCTCCATCCAGAACTCAGGAATCCCCAATCCTGCCAGGCTGTGATGGTGCCAATCACCACAGGGGACCTCCAAGGTTGCTGATGCAGAGAAAGTCCCACAGCTTCACCCTTATTGGAGGATAGGCCAGTAAAAATAGAGAAGTTTATGGAATATTGAAAATGTACAAACTCAACTACCATAGTAATTATAACTTACATATAATAATTATATGTATATCATATACATCATATCTGAAATGGTCTTTTTCTCATATTTATACAGTCCACCTCTCAACAGTTGCTATCTCTATTTTGGGTGGTAGAAAGTATTATCTTCTGATGTTCTGCTGAGGTAGCTATATAAATGGAAAAATCATTAAAAACAAATAAAAACAATACCAAACAAAAGGGAACAATTCTTTTGTCTTTGCATATATGAAGGATCAGAAAATAGACATGGTTAAGAACTGTGGTAAACAACTAGGAAAGGGTGAGTAGAATATAAAGCAGAAAATTACAGTTGGTAATCTCTCTTGTGAACACATTGCATGGATGTACATGGATGGATGTACATCTGGATATAACATCCTATAGTGCGTGTGCACACTGCTATGGTGTGAATGTGTCCTCCAAAGGTCCTGTACTGGAAACTTGATCTCCAATTCAGTGGTATTGGGAGGTGAACTTAATGGGAGGTGTTTGGGTCATGAGGGCACTGTCCTCATGAACAGATTAATGCTGTTATTCCAGGAGTGGGTTTCTTATGAGTTCAGCCTCCTCTTGCTCTCTTGCTTTTTTTGCCCTTCTGCCATGGGAGGACACAGCAAGAAAGCCCTCACAAGATGCCAACTCCTTGAACTCAGAGCCAATAAGTTTCTGTTAATAAATTAATACATTTCTGTCAATAAATTACCTAGTCTCACATATTCTGTTACAGCAACACAGACACACACATCTATCCACACCCTGTAAATAGCCAAAAATATCACTGTTATATTGTTAATTGTTTGCACATGTTAGGTTTTTACTTAATGCCTCAAAACAAATGGAATATAATAATATAATCATCATGGTGCTTTCAACCTTCTACCATTCAGTGCCCTCAGTTGAGAACACTGACTTAATAAGGTGAATGATTAGATGTGCTTCACATAATTCTTAGAGCTGCAGGGGACTCTTCAGCTTGTAAAGGGAATTCTTTTAACATAAAAATATATTAAGAATGTATCTTTTAATAATGGGTGAGTGTCAATGTGCAGTGCATGCAAAAAAATTACGTGAGGGATTTTCTCACCATTCCGCCTACCAAATACTTATTGAATGCATACCATGTGCCAGTCACTATTCTTAAAGCTGTGGATATGGCAGTGAATAAAGCTTACAAAAAATCCTGTCCTCATGGAACTTACCTTCTAGAGTAAATCCGGGTTCACTAATTTGCAATAGCCTTTTCTAACTGGCTCTTTTTCTTCAGTGCTGTTACTCTTCTCCCCTCCCCATCCTCTAGGTCATCCCCAGGTGACTTTCCTAGACCTGTTTCCAAATACTATATCATCTCTCATTTCTCCTGCATTGTCAGCTGAGGTTAGCATCTTCCCTTGTAATCAAGGTCATTGGTTCACTTGCTTCTTGGAAGTTCTCTCATCTATTATCAGTGTAATCACATTTAAAGAAACATTACATTCTACAATTGGCAACTTGAATATTATTTTCACATTCTATTTTACTTAGCTTACTGTTCAGGCAGCCCGATAAGACCAACTCTGGTGTGCCTCTACGACTTGTTTTTGTTACTCCCACCTGGTGTCATTGACCACCTGTGGAAAATCCAAAATTTGGATGAAACGCTTTCATCCTGGGATCTTTATTTTCCATCTATCATTCTTTCCCACTCTCTACTCACTACCCTTCATGTCAGGCCAAGTAACATATGGTAATGTCCAAGGTGAGAAGCAGCCTGCATTCTCTATTCATCCTGGCAACTAAATACTTCTATGGCTTTAACTAAGTCACTTTTCCTCTTTTGAGCTTCAAGAGAATTCTCTGTTCAGGGTGTCTGAACAAAGAGTATTTCTCACTTTAATTTATCTTGGGGCTTTATGGTGATAGAAATGGCATGTCCTATTTATTTTTTTTGCCCCCAGAATGGTCTCTATTTCCCATATCCCTTCCCATAAGTGTGCTATCATTTTTGTCCGTCTTGATTTCCCCTCAAAACACAAGGTTATAGTTCACCTGGTTGCTTACCAGGGCACTCAGCGTCAAGATCCAAAGCCTCACATTTTTCTCACTGTTTTTCTGAATAGGCTTTTTTTTTTTTGTACCTTCCTCCCCCTCCAACATTCATCCCAGGTTAAGACCACTTATCAGTTTTCTACTCATTCTGCCAACCCACTCATGTCTCCAGAAATCACTCATCACACCATTATTGTGGGCTATTCTCCTAAACTGATGCTCACCAAACCTTCTCCTCTTGTGAGTGGAGGTTCCCCACCTATGCCCACACTCGCTACACAACTGCTTCACCATGAGAGTTTGCCTACCTGTGGGAATAATAAGTGTTCTTCTGATGACATCTCCTAAATATACAAATCGAGATTATTTTGCCTTCTTACAACAGATTTGATCTTTCGTTTCTACATAAGTAGCAACTTAGTTTAAACATTATATACTTATAGACTGTGTTCCCTTCAGTTTGTTCTTGTTATCTTAACTTCTTAAAGATAGGAACTAAGAAAATGTAACAGCTTTACCTGTGTAGTACTGATTCACAAAGAAAACACTGATCTGTCTGCTTATTTTGTTTTGTTTAATTTATTTAGTCATTACATGGTTGGCAATAAACCACAATAAGGCATCAATATATCTCAATGTAATGGCAGCTTCCTCTTTTAATAACTCAATGGGTCTTTAAACACTCACCAAACATCACATTTTATAATAGCCACCAGGCAAAAGATGTCTTTACCAGTATGTGTTTGCGTAATTCATTAAGGGAAGCGAAGAAGTGGTTGTGGTCTACCGCATCACAATAGCTTTGCTAGATCTTAGAATATTAATTTTCTTAACCATGAAGGAGGAAAAACAAAAAGAAAAAACACAAGGAAAAGCTAACAAGAGAAAGGTGTAAAGTAATAGCATATGCTATAGCAAAATTTAGATGTTTTTGCTATTTTTCTTTTGGTATTCATTTCTTTAAGCTCCACTGGGGAACTTGAGTTGATACAGATAAAAATCTTTCATTCATTTTCCCCAATATTATACATTGGTTTACAAGTGTTATAATTCATTTTAATTATTTAAAAAACCTCACTGAATGCTTTGTTAAAGTATTACTAGCTTCATGCAGTGTCTTCTATTTGCTGAGAGGAGAATGCACACTGCCTAATTCCTCAATTCCCTATTCCTGTGAAATCTTTTAATCAAACCTTCTGTGACATAAATAAGTCAACAGCAATATTCATTTGCTCAAGCAATCTCCTGGTATAGTTATTACTTGGATCTTAGGACTTGAAATAAATGTGAGATGAAAAAGTTGTTAGCAACTAAACAGTTTGTTACCTTTAGCTGCAGAACAAGGTCGCAGAATATTTATTCTCAAGCAACAACTCAGTATTGCGGGGGAGGGGTTGAACAGACAGCAGTGATGGAGGAATTGGCCCTGTGGTACTAGAATTGAGAAGTCAGGTTCAAGTGCTAAGATCTCTAATAACTTGTCGTGTGAAGTCAAGACTAATCTTTAAATCTCTTTGAGTTAGTTTTTATAGTTACAAAATGGGAACTCAAACCCAAACAGTTGATTCAATGCCTAAGTGATACACACACAATACAAATGCAAGGCCTTGGAGGTGGCGTTCTCACCCAGTGCTGCTAAGTTTTGCTTCATAAGTCAGTGCCATACCAACTCTGCTCATTCTTTTTATTTTATTTATTTATTCTTTTTTTTTGAGAAAGTCTTGCTCTGTTGCCCAGGCTGGAGTGCAGTGGTGTGATTTCAGCTCACTGCAGCCTCAATCTCCTCGGCTCAAGTGATCCTCCCACCCCAAGCTCCCAATTATGGGCCTAAAGGCATGCACCACCATGCCTAGGTAATTTTTTTGCATTTTTTTTGTAGAGATAGGGTGTCACCATGTTACCCAAGCTGATCTCGATCTTAGACTCAGGTGATCATCCCACCTCAGCCTCCCAAAGTTCTGGGATTACAGGCATGAGCCAGCACACCTGGCCTATGCTCATTCTTTACACTAAGTACACATATGTACATATTCCTCCCCCCGCTAGACCATTATCTCAATATCAGGATCCATGGCCAAGGCCCCTAGGTCAACAAGGTTTCATGACCTGCAGAAGAGATGCTCAATAAATGTTTGTTATGTTAATGAATAAATTACCTAAGATTTTATGTTATAGCCTCAAAACTGTATTTCAAAGAGTTTTTCTCTAATGTCCCCAACACCATCCTGAGGTGCTTACAAGCCATTTCACACAGACCAACATTAGTACCTGCCTCAATGAACTATAATTATTTAAATATATGTTTGTCTCCTCAATTACTAGTTATATTTATGTACTTTTTGTTCTTAGCTCCTGGATGAATGTTTGTTCATAATTCTACTTAATATTCAGGTGGAAAGTCATTCAAAATCAAAATTAAAAAGTATGTACTGAGACCAGTGATTTGTCCAGCACTATGTTTACAACATCCTTCATCAATTGTACTCGAAAGATGAGGAGTGGCTTAATAATTATGTGACATGCATCGAAGAAGGGCAAGAAGTTCCAGTGTCCTTTCCATTATTCCCATACAACCAAGAGAGGGCCTCTAACATATACCTAAAGCTGTATCACACTTTGATATTTGTTCCTCTCATAAGATACAAAAATTATGATCTATGTTAGGCACAAATCCAATAATGAAGTCATGAGATCTGATTTTGAGCTGAAAACCTCATATTTGTCTTTCAGATCTTTCTGGGGAAATGCATTGTAGTTTTCCTTAAATGCCCTGCTTTAGTCAAATGGAAATATTACATAGATTTATAATCTCTACTTTTTTACTTCTCTACAAGGTAATTGAGGAGTTGGTATTATCGTGCTCTGGAAAGGTAAATAAATTAAGGCACAGACAGTACATTAAGTGAGTATTCCAAAGCAAAGAAAGTTATTAAATCAAGACTACACAGTCCCTTTCCCCGCAAACATAGACACTCAATATGGGCTGTCCCAGTAAATGAAGACAATGTTTTTGGTAATCTGTGGACTCTTTAGCTTTGGTTCTGAAGATACTATTTACTTCTATTTACTGATTACTTCCCATATGAAGAATACTAGGCTAAGAGCTTTCGTGCATTATTCCATTTACTTTAACTTGCAAGGCAATGCTATTAGGCAAATATTACTCCCACTTTAAAATGAAAAAAATGAGACTCATAGAACATGAATGGGCTGTCCGAGCTTAAATCAATGTATTTGACTTCAAGTATTAACTAACAAGTATAATTCCTGCTGATAAGGAGAAGTTTTTACCTACATAGTTCTGTTAAATGTATGTTGTTCATAAAACTTGCATTCTCTTTGATGAGAATAGGTTGATGCCTCCTGTTATATCACCAGAGCCCTGTTAACTTAGTGAGGAAGGTGCAATAATAGATTATTTCATATCAGCTACCACCCTCTCTAACTCCCACCTCCACACGGCACGAATATTTATTTTCTCTCTGCAGAGGCTTTGCTGGCCACTTTTCTCCTATTTCTAACTCCAATTAGCAAGGGCTCTCCTGTTTCCCAAGCACTCCCACACTGTCAGTTTTCTTCTAACTCACCTGGTAAGGCAGCAGGCTGAAGACAAGAATCTTAATTAAAAAGTCATCAGCACTGTCCTGTGGAAATCACACCTTCTTTGCCAGGAGGTGTCTTCAATGACACCATGTCTTGCTATTCAGGAATGATGGCAAAATGTGACTCCAATCACTTTGCAAGATTAAATGTCCCAGAGCAATTTGCTGCCGCTGGCCAGGTGATAAAGCAGTTAGTGCTGCAAACCATTCCAAGTGGTGACATAACTTTAAAAAACAGAAAATTCTGCCCTCCATGTTTACACATTAATGTAATAACTCAAGGAGACAGAGGACACGGACAATAACACTCCCAACATGGGGAAATCACAGCTGTCTATATTTGAGATAGCTAGGGACTGAATATTCAAATTTGACAACTCATTTCAACTCATACAATAGATAGCTGGGAACTGAATGTCCACATTTGACAACTAATTTCTCCTTTATAGGAACAATCAGCACTGAAATCCAACTTTTACAACAATGCATTATTTTACCCAATGTGAAGGATGATTTTGATTTTCTCAAGGAGTGCAGGCAAACAAAGAGAACCCTAAAAGTGGTAAAAAGAGAGCTAGTGATCTCTGTCTTTGGGAATGGTCAAAAGTACTTGCCTATCCCTGTCTATCTGCGTCTTCACATGCTCTCAATAGTTATTCATTACTCTAATATACGGCAATCCCTATGCAACCAACACATTCCTGGGCTAAGTTAGTTTCAACTATTACATTCTGAATGCCATCTTGGTTTTGATGTTGAGAAATTTATCTAATTCATGGTAAAAGCAGGTAAATATCTGCTTTAATAATTTTAAACTTTGTGTTATCCTTAAGGAAAAAGTTGACACATTTCTGAATTTGAGAGAAACTTAAAGAATTCGTAAAGGGATTGTTTATAAATCCTTTTGATAAGATCACAGAATTTTAGATTTGGTAAAAAAAAAATATAACATTGGTTACCTAATACTACTTCCCAAACAATCTCCCACTAAAAAGTGATCATCTGGCCATTTGACGAAAGCTTTTTGTTATCAGAAACACACTCCATGATTTCACAGCTCTTGTTGGGATACAGTGCTTGGTAATCTTGAATGAGCTCTATTCCCTCCACCCTACCCCAACATCCGCCCAAAGGTCCTAGGTTTGCTCTAAAATAGACACTGGATGAGAACATCTTCTGCCTTCACTATCTGAAAGTTCTTTAACTATTTGAAGACAGTTATTGATAGGTTACTCAAACAAGTCTGATTTATTTATTATTTATTTTTTTCCTGTCATAGTTTCATTATGGCATGGAAGATTTCAAATATAAAATAATGGTTCTGGATTAGTTTGAAGATTAATGCTGCATACCTAAGAGGATGAATCCAACAACTTAATGTACTACAGCTGAATTTAAATTATCTTCCACCCTGCCTTTATAGCTTAATTTGTGCTTTCAAACTGTCAATCCACTCCCACTTTGAAACCAGCTAATTTGGTGTGTCCACACACTTCCCAATTCCTGATCTTCCCAGAACACAGATCCATGATGAATTCAGCATTGAGAAGAGAACAG
This sequence comes from Trachypithecus francoisi, assembly GCF_009764315.1. Taxonomy (NCBI): domain Eukaryota; kingdom Metazoa; phylum Chordata; class Mammalia; order Primates; family Cercopithecidae; genus Trachypithecus; species Trachypithecus francoisi. Next base: position 23,384,243 of record NW_022681431.1, on the reverse strand, counting down.
GTAACCTTGGCTGAGTTCTCAGGAAAGGACATTAGAAATTACAAACTATCCATCCAGTGCTTAAAGACAATTGGCACTTCAGTTACGGGCATGTTTTAAGGAATTCGTCTTAAGAAAAAACTATGAGGGAATACAAATTTCTGAACTTACACACTCAAAACCTGCTTGCCTGAGAAAACCTCACAAGGTATCACGAATGCTTTCGCCCGCTAATTTTATAGTTATTTGAATGACCTGGAATTTCACTCTTGTCAAAGAGTCTCTAGGAGACAGCATCCTTGACTTTAATAATTTTTATTCCAAGAAAAAGTAAAATTAAGTTGCTGCAAGTGGTACAGTTTCCCCATTTTCTCCTCACTTCTTCCAGAAAGAAATTCCAAAAATATACTGCATAATACAACCATGCTCAAAGAAACGCAATCCACCATCGACCTATACTGCACTTGGGAGCATGCAGCTGTGCTGTCTAGATAAGTCCTATGAGGCAAAGAGATTGTTTTTATTTCAATATATGTGCATACCAACCTTTCTTTTTATATGATCAATGAAATTCTCATTACATAAATTATGAAAAACCGTAAATTATGATGGCAAATACAGGATTGTTGAAATCCAAACTTTTCATTTTCAACTAAAAATTTAATTTCCATTTTTGAATGGTGTCCATGAGAAATCATCTCATGGGAAAATATAAATGACTTTTTAAAGGAAATATCACCCTCTTGTGGGCATTTAGGACTCTAATGCTTAGTACCATCTCCAATGTGTTGCATTTTTACAATCTGATTCAAAAAGCACTGGCTTGAGTGTAAAGCTTTATGAATTAGATGAGGCAGAAGGATGCAAAGACAAATTATATATAAATCCTACTTCCTGGAGACTCAAATCCAAGGTTAGGCACACACCTGCATACACAGATATCTAATAAGAAAGAAAGTGCTGATACAGAGCATAATGTTTTACTTATGTTCGGGAGACAGTGAGAGATGAATTCTGACTGTAAGAATCTGGGAAGTTTTAGAGCAGGTGAGATTAGTACTGGACCTTGACATCTTTATTAGACTTCGGTAACTCCTTGTGAAGAGGAAGATTATTCCCAACATTATGATCAGCATGAGTAAAAAGCATGAAGGTAGGAGTATAAGTTTCCTCCTGCTGCTATAACAAATCATCTACTACAGGGTTGGTGCCTTACAACACAAATTCATCATCTTACAGTTCTGAAGGTTAAAAGTCTAATACAGGCATCACTGGGCAAAATTAGGCGTCAGCAGGCTGTGTTCCTTTTTGGATACTGTAGGAAAATAACCCTATTTCCTTGCCTTTTCCAGCTTCTAGAAGCTGTCCACACACCTTGGCTCATGATCCCTTCCTCCACCTTCAAAATGAACAAGGGTGGATGGAGTTTTCTGCATCGTCTTCTGCAATAACATCCCCCTCTAACTCCTCTCCTCTGCTTTCCTCTTTCACTTTTAAGGACCCCTGGGATTGCATTGGGCCCACTTGAGAAATCCAGATCCTCCTCCTATTTTAAGGTCAGCTGAGTAGCATCTTCAAGTCCATCTAACCTAACATATTCACAGGTTTCAGGGATTAGGACATCTCTGGGAGACCACTATTCTGCTTATAATAGTGGAAGAAGACAATATTAAGAGAATGATGAGTAGATTGAGTTTCACATAAAGAAACAAAGACTCACGAAAAGGATGTAAGGAGAAATACAACTGAAAATAAAAGGATCGAGACTCTCACGTGACTTTTGAGCATACAATTTTTTTTTTTTTTTTTTTTTTTTTTTAGGCTGGGTCTTGCTCTGTTGCCTGGGCTGGAGTGCAATGGCATAATCTTGGCTGACCATGCCTTGCCCTCCCAGGCGCAGGTGGTCTTCCCACCTCAGCCTCCCAAGTAGCTGGGACTACAGGTGCATGCCACCACACCCAGCTAATTTTTTGTACTTTTTCAAGAGACAGGGTTTCGCCATGTTGCCCATGCTGGTCTGGAACTCCTGGACTCAAGCAATCTGCCCACCTGTGCCTCCCGAAATACCAGAATTAGAGGCATGAGCCACCGCGCCCAACCAAGAAATATTATTTGACCTTGTCATAAAGAATATAATCCTGGCAGTGATATATATGGTAGACTGGAGGAGGTATCTACCCAAGTTGAAAAACCAAATAGAAAACCATTACTATCCAGGTGGTGATGGATAAGTGCCAGAACTCATATGGGGATGGCATGAAGGAAGTGGCAGACATGAAAATCACTGTAAAGACAGAACAGACAAGGCTCTGTTATCAGGGTTCTGGAGGGAGATGAAGAGGATTTCAAAATCACTCATATTTCAAATGTGTGAAAAAAATGTTATACTATTATGTGTGGGAACACAGTAGCCTATGACTTGGGAGATGCCCAGGGGTAGGGATAAAAGTAGATTTTACTGAAAGCTACATGAGTCAATAAAATGGGCCAGAAAGGCTAGATGAAATATACAAATAAGCAGGTTAAGATTGACCTTCAAAGACTGCCTCCATTTAAAAGTTGAAGAAAAAAAGGAAACAGAGGAAAAAGTCTAACAGAGAATCAAGATTAGGAATAAGAAAGCTTAAGGAAAGAAAAAAAAAAAAACAGTGAAAAATGAAAGCTGCAGATAGGCTGAGCAGTACAGCAAAGATGACTTACAATCCCAGAAAATTACAAATAACCTGGGCACCCAAGTGTTGGTATAATTCAGCTTCCCAAGGTTCTTCTCCAGGTAATGATAATAACACATATCACAAATAAGTATACAGGTTTGTAACTATTGGCAAGAGAATCATTAGTCAACTGTTTTCTTTCTTTTTTTTTTCTTTTTTGAGATGGAGTCTCACTCTTGTTGCCGAGACTGGAGTGCAGGAGCACAATCTCCGCCCACTGCAACCTCTGCCTCCCAGGTCCAAGCTATTCTCCTGTTTCAGCCTCCTGAGTAGCTAGGATTACGGGCACCCACCATCACACCCGGTTAATTTTTGTACTTTTAGTAGAGATGGAGTTTCACCATGTTGGCCAGGCTGGTCTTGAGCTCCTCACCTCAGGCGATCCACTCACCTTGGCCTCCCAAAGTGCTGGGATTACAGGTGTGAGCCACCATGCCCAGCCAACTGTTTTCTAATAAATAAGTACCTGTATAAGATTAGAAATCTACAAGTGACTATGGGCAGGTTGTCAACAAAGCATAATAGAAAACCAACTTTTATGGCACATTTTCTACCACCCACTTCTTAAGCACTTTACATTTAGCTAAATAAGCAAATGGTTTCAGAGTATATATAATATCCAGGCACTACTCTACATGCTATGAATGTAGCAATAACCAGACAGACAAAACTGTTGTCAGTTTTTTTTCTGAGACAGGTTATTGCTCTGTTGCCCAGGCTGGAGTACAGTGCAGTGGCACAATCAGAGCACACTGCAGCTTCCAACTCCTAGGCTCAAATGATCCCCACACCTCAGCCTCTCAAGTAGCTGGGACTGCAGGTGTGCACCACCACACCTGGCTAGTCTTTTGTTCAAAATTGTCTTTATGAAGCTTCCATTCTAGTGGATTTAATTCAAACAGCAGCATTATAAAGCAAATCTTATCATTTTACAGATGAAACAGGTATCATTGACTTCTGTAAGATCACACAGCACTAAGAAGTGGAGTGGAAGGGGCAAACTCAGGTACCCTGGCTTCAGAAAAACCTTGGCAGGTACCACCTTTCACAACATAACCCCTACCCAGTTTGAAAAAGTGGTCATTAACAGACTGTTTAAACTGTTGTATTTCCATACTAGCTTTAGAGACTTCAAATTTGCATAAATGCTTCTGTTTGTCTTATATCTCTTGTAACTAATTTTTCAGAAGTCTGATAGCTACACCAGTAAAGGGAACAGATACTGGGATGCAGCACTTGGCAGAGAGGAGAGGGTGTCCTCTGTGGGTAGGAATGGGACATGACTTTAGTTTGTGGGAACTCATCCAAGGCTGCAACAGACACAAATCCAATTGGAAATGCTTTTAATAACTATGCACGTTTTAGTCCTGCCAGAAGGGAAACACTTGTCAAGAATACAGACTCAGCCTCTATCCAATCCAAAGAGGGATGGGAAGGATTACATAAGAGTGTGGTGTTCCAGAGAAGATCCCATGTCTTAAGAAAGCACCATGAAAAACAATCTACTTTTAGCTATGTGCCCGAGATGGTTATACCTTTGTAAGGAGAGATCAAGAAACTCAGTTGCTGTCTTACTTAAATTGGGGGATGGAGATATGAGACCAACCCCCCTTATAAATTCTGGAGTCTTTGATTACACCAATCAACAGGGCAGTGACTTTGGCAAAAATGAAGTAGTTTGCTCTTACTCCTTTGGGTCCATAACTCACCCATGCTAGGAAAGAGATGTCATTTTCCTTGATATGCCTTTCTTTTTCCTCCTATCAGGTGAAAATGTTATTTAATCCCAGGGAAATTTAGAATAAAGTACAGAAATAATGAAGTAAATTAGTCCCATAATATTATTAGTTTTTTTTTTTTTTTGTTAGTGTTAAGAATATTTTGATCATTGGTATTTTAATTATACCATTAGAGCTGTTTAAAGAGAATTCAACATAGAGTACACAGAGTATCTAAGATATCATCTCTATGATTCAAGTTTAAAATGATGCATAATAAGCTGTAAAACTAATTTCAAGTCGGCAGCAGTGAGAATTTTTCTAAATTCTTAAATAATATTGTAACATACAGAAGAATTAAGATCTGCCATATTTATAAATTTAATTTATGAGATTGATGAGTGTTATTTAAGCACGTGGGTAAGTCTATTTGTTAGACAATTTAAGTAGTTAAAAAGAAAATAGAATATATTAAATTTATAAGTGCAGTTTAAAATATTTGAGCAATTTAATTAACTAGGTTGATAAAAAAAACCCTTTAAAAGGGATTGCTAAATTTGCTAGATTTAGTAAAAGAATAATTAGATTTGTAAATGGAATATAAGGGTTTAAGAGAAAACTGGGTTTTTGAATTTGTAATTTTAATAAATTGAATATTAATATTCAAAACGAAAGTAACCCTTTAAATAATCTTTTCTAAGCACGAGAGCAAGTTTTAAGGACACCAAAAAGCTCACAGAAACCATGAAACTTTCCAGGGTATCGGTTTCCTCATCTATTAGGAAAGGCTTGAATTGAAGAACCTCTAAAACCCCTTCCAATTCTAAACATCTGAAGGTTGTGCCTTACCTGCTAAGCAGTTTGTTATTATAGTTTATTCAATGTTGGTCATATTTTCATTCTTTTACATAGGGCAACCAGGTCTAATTTCAATTCTGATGACAGATCCACAGTTATGATCTTAAGCAAGTTATTTCCCAAGCACTGTTATCTGCCCTCTCCTTACTGTCACCTGCCCTGTCCTGGAGAAGCAGAGTCCCCAGCAGTGACTCATCGGGGTGCTGTGAGTGCAAATGAAGTGGTGTTTATAAACTGCATTCCCACAAGATGTGCTTTTAACAATTTTCTATTATTATTCACTCCTACAATGCTAAAATATATGTATGAACAATATTCAAAGGGTGGGATGGATGTACATATTCTCCAGCTGGAATGGAATTGCTATTATGTGTTATGGGATTCATTAATGATCCTGTATATTGGATTTTTTTCACCTTCTCCACGTGAAGAATGGGCTCTCCACCACCAAACACAGCTCCACTTTACTTCTGATCATGGGCCCTTTCCAGATGCAACCAGAGTATTCCTTTTTTCACATGAGTATAGCATAGAAGTAGGAGATTCCGAACATAAGCAATGTAGACACGTAAGATATAAAGCCAGATAGGGAGCTCAAGCATAAAAAGGCCCCCAGCTCATCGACAGAAACAATGGATATGAACTTTTCAACAAATAAACTTCATCAAATGTCCATTACCTAACCAACTCACCCATCACCACTCCTGGGAAAGACAATGAGCCCTGTAACTTTCTGCTAACTACCCCGGTAGCTAACATCCTGCATCAGCAATACTGGAGCCTTCTTTAGGAGTTTATGTCCACAGAGCCACCAGATTTTATACTCAAAACATAGTGTCAAGTACAACAATCCCTAGAACAATGAAATCTTCTTCATTTGCCTAAATGCAAATATGAAATAACAAAAAGGTAAAGCTCTGTTCAACAAGGAAAATCACCCTGAACATATGTCCTGTTTTGCTTTCCAAATAGACCACTGGATGGAGGAAGTCAGAAAAACATAAATAGAGTGATTCACTGTTGCTAATGGTAAGGACAAATGAGCTTTCTAAATGTGCTGAAGTAAAGGGCAGCATGATTGAAATTAGCCTGAAGGACATATGCCCAGAACACAGCAAGGAAAAAAAAAAAAAAAAAAAAAAAAAAAAAAAAAAAAAAAAAAAAAAAAACAGCCAGATAGAGATAGATAAGGAAAATTGTCTCCAATATGTGTGCAAAGGCTTCAAGCAGCTTGCATATCTTTAAAGAACTCTGCATCATGCTCGAAACAAAGGAGTAAAAGATGTAGGAGTGATAAATAAAACATGCTCTCAAAGATCAATGAATAAAAATTAATTGGCATTGTGGTTTAGCACTGTAGCTATTGCATTTCCTTGGTTTAAATTTTACCTTACCCATGAGATTTTGAATAATTTGATGAAGCCATGTGTATTTCAGAGGTTTTGTGGTCCCGGTGTAATTTCCAGTTAACAAGTTCAGGTTTTACATTTTATGTTGCAGCATCTGGAATATTTCCTGATGTGCAGTTTGTTCTAACCTACATTTCCATGAGGATTCCTAAGTTGGCTCCACTCTGGTGTCTCTCAAGCTGTCAAGAAAGCCTCCCTGGGGAGATTATAAGGTCTTCTAGGGAAAGCAAGCCTCAGGAATGTTTTGAACACTCAATGCTGCCCCTGCTATGGCCGCCCCCTCCACCCCCGCCCCACCCATTCTCAGCGAGCAAGTAGCAGAGCTAATATTTGGCATCACACTGCCCAGTTAAGAGAACTTTAATTTTTCTGGGAGTAAATGGAAAGTGATAATTCAAGTTGGTACATTTGGAGTTTGTGTATGTAAAAGTAAGTTTATTGTTTCTCTTCACTCCAAACTTCCAAATCATTTAGAGACTGGCTCTTTTGCTCAGGTGGGCTGGCTGACACTCACTAGTTGCTCTAGTCACTTTCAATGATGATGAATCGTGGAGCTAAATCCTGCGTAGTTAAGCTCCTCCAGTTTAGTTACGCTTGTCTAAAGGCCCCAGCAGATCTAAAAATATCTAATAAGCCATGTTCATGCAAATGTTTTTCAGTTATAGGATTGTCCGATGGCATAAAATCAAGCTAAAAATACATGCAACAATATGTTAGAAATCAAAACACAAGGCTCATTAGTGAAACAGAAAGGGCCCAAGTTTGAAATAAGATGCTTTCCCATTTGACAATACAAGTTGACTCCACCATCCTCCATAATGAAGTATGATTTAAAAACAAACAAACAAACATTTCCTTCACCTAATCTGATGAATAATGCATTGGTGATGGTGACAGGTTTATAAAGACTGTGCTAGAAATTCTGGAGGCTATGAATCTTCTTAATTCTTCCCTGTCTAATACATGCCATGACCTTCAGCTTTGTGATTTGAACATTTGGCCTCAAATGTCAAAAGGCTTTTGCAGTCAGCCCAGCAAATTCAGCTATGTGTGATTGGATTCAACACCAATTTCAGGATTAATGTGTGTTCAACAAGCAGTTATACGTCAATAACATTTCACCATGAAAGAAAAATGTGGCCAAAAATTTAAAAATTGAAATGTTATTAGCCTGCTTTTCCTTGTTATTAGCAACAAAATCATTTCCGGTTACAGGTTTGGGATGGCTGCTTGAAATTCTTCACCCTCACCTAACTGACCAAGACACCCCAAATCAGTAAATGCAGAAGTCTTTTAGCTGCACTAAGGAAAAAAAGGGTGTTTATCCTTAAGGAGCCGAATTATTTATGCAGTCAGATTAATTAGCCTGTCCAGTAATCCCCTTCTTCCCCTCATACCACAAAAGATCCAGGAAAAAGAAAAACAAGTTATTAATACATCAATCAATGACTTAAATGGAGATAACCTACCAGCTCATGGACATTCTGAAATGTCTTCCCCATACATGTGTGGGAGTGGAGGTCAAGGAAGAAATAAAGGAGGCACAAAAAATAGGGAGGAAAAAAGTCATTTTTATATTTAGATAATTAAAATGCTACTACATCCACTACAGAGCTGATCAACTCATAAACTCCACAAGGTCTTGGTCTTTATAGGATGCTGCATGTTTTATTGTCAATTTCAAGAGGTCTTCGAAGAAAATTGTTTACCAGCCTTTCACGAGATTCTTGGATCATTCTGGATTATGTAGAAATTTTGATAATAAGAAACAACAGGAAAATCCAGTGAAATCTGAGGCTTGCATAAGGCACAATGGCCTTAAAAAGGTTACTTGTATGGTTTTGCTTCATTGATGTCCACTTGGAGCACCTCTCTGGCCCTGAATGTGTTCCAACCACTTCCAGTATCCCTGGGCTCTGCTCTTGGCACATCTCTTTTCATCCAACTAGAAGTGTCTCATTATTTTAAATCAGCTTCTTGGTTTTCCTTAGTGGCAAGAGGGCTTTCCTTTCTCTTGCTTCCCTTTAGATGCTATTAATTAAAGATTTCATGTTGAAGGGAAAAGGGACAGAATCCCACGGCCAAAAGGTCAGTGGAAGTGGCCTCAGGAAATGGGAGCACTAATCCAAATACCAATCATGGTGAGCCTCAGCAGCAAGCAACTGTCAGGGTAAAGAACCACCATTAATAGTTCCCTCTGTAGAGCCTGTCCTAACAATTATTTGTACTAAATTAGAGAACTCATGATTGGGTTCATTACAAGGTAGGGAAAGGTACTGGGAGGCACTTCTGTGCCAGAAAACAGTCTGCCTATGAGGGAAGTGAGTTTCCTCCTCTGTGCAATGAGGAGATTGTCCTGGGCAACCTCTAAGGTCCTGCTCTAACATTCTGTTCTGAAAGAGTGAGGATTCTTCAGCAACCATATTACTATGGTGCAGAGCAGGCAGCAGTGCTCTCCAGTAATCACCATAAGGATAGACTCTCAGTCCACTACAGAGCTGATCAACTAATAAACTCCACAAGGCCTTGGTCTTTTTATAGGATGTTCCATGCTTTACCGCAAATTTGAAGAGGTCTTTGAAAAAATTGTTTGCCAGCCTGTCATGAGATTCTTAGATGATTTGGGATTGTGTAGAAATTCCAAGACCACTGTGCTATTTTAATAAGCTTTTATTAAAAAGTAACCACTGAGCCCTGTGTGGACACTGGGCTAACCACTGGGAACATGACGGTAAGTAAGATCTAGTGTCATGCCTCCCATTGGGTTCCCAAGGGACTCAGTAAATAAATGTCTTGGAAAATTACAAAGCAGCAGAGAACTTCCCTCAGTCATATCCCTTTCTTATAGATTTGGGGCATTAGGGCACAATTCAAATACTTCCCCAACTCACCCAGTAAGAACCAGTCTCCATATTCCTGTCTCCAGGTAGCACCCACACCAAAGACAAGGACATATTCCAAACAGCTTGAATGATTCGTGACAAAGTAAACACTTGGTTTTATCACAACAGAACTTGGTAAGTTATCAGTACCTATCAGAACCATAAGGCACTTTCAAACTTGCTACCTTGAGAATGATAAATGGTATCAGAATTTGTGGTAGTTGTAGACACTTAGACGCTAGCCATTGTCATTCTGTTGAGATGGAGCAGAAAGCATGATACAGAGTAAGGAATCAGAATTTAAAGTTTACATCTTTAAACTAGGAGAGCTCTAGTCTGACACTTGAAAACAACGTTGAAACATCATGACATGAAAGAATCTTTCCAATTATGTTTGAAATCAGGAAATATCAATTACATTTTATTTTGTTTAAAAGAGAAAGGGAAGAATTAAGTATCTATTATATACCAATCATTTTACAGGCTATCTGATTTCATTTTCAAATCAACTCTAAGTAACGGCAGGTATTATCCCTTTAACAGAGAAGGAAAATGAAGCCCAGTTGGAGGCAATAAGAAACTTGCTAAAGGACATACAATAAATTTCTGAGTGAAGACTGAAAATCTCGAGAAAATGCACAAGTAACATAGGTAGAGGCATTTCATGCATCACATAGATTACAGCTGCTAAGAAAGTTAAGAGGGAGATGCATGTTTAGTGCATGTGATCTTGTAACTCCTCCAAAAACAGTCCAATATGCATCGTATAACGCATGCTTACTATTGCCCTTTCCTAACAAGCCAAAGAACTTCACTAAGGAATGCAGCATTAAGGCCCAGATTCCCATATAATGCAGTGAGGCACTATTAGATTTAACAGCTCTTGACTTCTAACAAATATGCTGACAGATAAGGTCAATTACATCAATAACTTCTCCCATTGTCCATTATGGTCAAGTGGATCTTGACTCACCTAATACGTTTGTACTTTTAGGCCAAGTGATGCTCTGACAAGTCACACTGAAATAAAATATTTCTGGGAGATCACTACCCCTCAGTTCTCGTCATGCTTTAAGGTCATGGAGCCCAATGTTAGGTAGAAGTGAAAATCTGCAAATGAATGCTAAACTGCTCAGGGATCCACAAACAGGAGCTAATTGTATCCAGACTTATCCTTGTTGGGGCTTGTTGTGACCTTCAGCAGTGGATCTCAAAGTGTGGTCCCTCAATCAGCAGCATTAGCATCACCCAGAAACGTAAAATCTTAGTTCCATTCCTAACCTATCAGAAATTCTGGGGGTAGGAGCCAGCAATCTGTGTTTTAACAAGCCCTCCAGGTGGTTTTAACACACATTCAAATTAGACAACCATTGGCCAAAAGAGAACAATGGTTTAGTAACACGGATTGGAAATATTAGGGGAAGAATCAGAACCTCCATTAAATTATAATGCCAGGTAATGTTCTAATGAAACCCTTTCCAGAGAATCAGAAATACATTTGCCTTTTTAAATAAATGGATTCTCCTCCTTAAGAATTATCTGAGTTAGGCAGGCCAGTAGGTCTAACTTAATTGTTAGGAAGTAGAATCTCTATATATCTGCTTGTTTTGTATATTTGTTTCAAAACTGCCATCCTCCACTTTTTACAAGCGATATAGTTTAGCTTTGTTCCCACCCAAATCTCATCTTGAATTGTAGCTCCCATAATTCTCATGTATTGTGGGAAGAACCCAGCAGGAGATAATTGAATCACAGAGGCAATTTCCCCCATCCTGTTCTTGTGGTAGTGAATAAGTTTCACAAGATATGATGGTTTTATAAGGGGTTTTGCCTTTTACTTGGTTCTCATTTTCTCTTGCCTGCCACCATGTAAGATGTGCCTTTTGCCTTCTGCCATGATTGTGAGGCCTCCCCAGCCATGTGGAACTGTGAGTCCATTAAAGCTTTTTTTCTTTATAAATTACCCAGTCTCAGGTATGTCTTTATCAGCAGCATGAAAACAGATGAATACAACAAGATATTAGAATATCCATTCCTACCTTTGGCCAGGTGTGGTGGTTCCCGCTTGTAATCCCAGCACTTTGGGAGGCAAAGGTGGGTGGATCACCTGAGGTCAGGAGTTCAAGACCAACCTGGTCAATACAGTGAAACCCCATCTCTACTAAACATACAAAAAATTAGCCGGGAGTAGTGTTGTGTGCCTGTAATCCCAGCTACTTGGGAGGCTGAGGCATGAGAATCACTTGAACCGAGGCAGAGGCTGCAGTGAGCTGAGATTTCGCCACTGTGCTCCAACCTGGGTGAAACAGTGAGACTCTGCCTCCCAAAAAAAAAAAAAAAAAAGAAGAGTATCCATTCCTAGCTATAAGACTTTATTTTATAGAAGAACATTATGATCAGGAAGGTCAAACATTTATTAGTACTTTATAAAATTGGGTCACTTTATATCCAAACACAGCATTCTACAAATGGATAGAAAGACAGATAACAGAGGGGTTGATGGATGGCACGATATCTTCTGTTTGCATGGTAATTTTTACTGGAGAAAATCTAAAATCTCTATAGACCCTAAGAATTTCCATCTACTAGATTGTCAACTACATAAGTAAAAGAAGTAAGCCTTATTATGAAGGTGCTCAACAAATGTGTGTTGATTAAAAGAATAAAATCCATAACAAGGGGTAAATTTCATTTGAGTCCCAGACATCTAAAAGACTTCTAGAGAATTGTGCCTGAGTCAGGAAAGGGAAGTTGCCAAATGACAATTCTTCACCAGTGTATGGTAGATAGGAAAATTTTTTCCTTTACCCTCAGGTTCTGTGAATAAAACTGACAGATTAACAGGAGAAAGACATACAAATTTCATTGGTGTTTTCAATTTTTATGTGCATGGTGGTTACACAGAAAAGAAATATACCATTTTAACAAAGGCAGTACATTGTGGGAAAGGAATTAAAGGAAAACGAGTGTGGGCTTGTATGGATAAGTAAACTGTGGGAAGGTATATATATGGGAAAATTAATAGAAGATAAGAATTTTTTAATATTGTTTCTTTGTGCAGACTCATCTCAGAACCTACTTTCTTGTCTCTGCTGATGAGGGCTGTTCTCCTCCTGATACAGGAAAGAGGAGGAGGAAACCTTCACAAAGGGAAATTTATGCCCTGTTTTTAGGCAAGTGGGAAGGGGTGAGCAGCTCTTCCTGTGTTGCTTTTCATCTATTCCCTTCAGCTCAAAATAATCCTTATATCAAAATGACATTTTGTAGATGGCATATTCATTCTGATTCCCTTCACTAGTAACTCCTGCATCTCTGCATGAGGTGAAAAAAAATACCTCTATTGGATGGTTCTCTTCTGGTATGTTCTGGTGTGTCATGCCTTCTAAGACCTGGAACTTCCCCTCCCCCAGCTAATGAGAACTTTATTGCAACCATCATGAGTGGTATCTTTCCCATTCCACTCCTGTTCCATATAACATGAAGTCACTGAGGCAAAAGAGAGAAAGTCTGTCAGATTGGTAGATTACATATTAGATCACAAAACCAGGACTCCAAGATCCAAGTAAAATGGGTAACTGAATTTGCCATGCAATTAAAAGGAAACAGGCCTTGTCTTAATATTTTTCTTTTACACCTTCATCTATCTCTGATTCTATATTTTTTCTACCATTAGGAGAAATGGCAGGGGTTGGGGGGAGGAAAGAAAAAGGCAGCTTAGAAAAAGTAAATCCAGCCCCTTGCACTGAGTGTGGGCAGGAGGTTAATTTTATACTCCAGCTAAAGGAAGATGAGGAATGTCCTGGTAGGCAGGAGAGTGGGTGGGTGGCAGATGTCTTACTCTGCCTTTTAGAAACACATGTTTGAAAGTAGAGTCCTGAATATGCTACCCCCTTGAGATGCAAAAGCAGCCAAGAGGCCTGCAAGGAGTGAACACAGACAAAAAAAGAACTAGGCCAAACAGCAATTAGAGAAGAAATTAACTGAGAAAATGCCAGAGGACTTTCTCTTCTCTTTTCCCTGTTCCCCGATACAAATTTAACACCAAATGTGAAAGAAACAAAATTATTCTATTACTGGATTTGCTGATCTCTTACTGCTTTTAAGACTCTGTGGTCAATGTAGACCTAGCACATGCCTCAAATAATAACCATTTAGATTGATGTGACCAGGAGTTGCCAGAAATTTGAACTTTCAGACACAATGCTACCGACTTCCAAGTTAATTTTGTCCTTGGATTTCCTTTTTAGCACACCCATTTTTCAAGACCCTCACAGTACAACACCTTTACTTCATATATCTTAAATCTCCATTTTGATGGAGATAGTGCACAGATGGTCACATTGGTCATGGCTAAAAAATAACTCTGGAATTCTGGGATGATCATTCACTATTCTCACTCCTAGAGAATGCTACTGGAGACAGGAACAGAAATTCAAATATGAAAATGTAAATTAATCCTTATGCCATTCATTTGAAGTCAGTAATTAAACAGATTTCCCTACTTTCCAATGAAGATATTGGGCATTCAAAAAAGAGGCTGTGGGTATTCTACTGATTTTGCATAACTGTAAAAGCCAGAAGCCTGCAGGACAAATGTATTAGTTAATTTTCCACTATCACACAGTAAACAGCTTTTTTTGGACTCTAGACATCAATTTGTTCCAATACTGAAGGCCCCAGTAGTAAAAAGATATAAAAATATTCAAAGTAAACTAATGCCTCCTGAAGCTCTTGGATCAGAATACTAATGCCTCTATCTGAAGAGGCCGTAAGTCTGTTATCTTTCCATTAGAAACCTTTCACATAAGTCCATTTGCACAATAAATACCTATGGCTCACAGAACACTAGGTAATACCCATTTATTTTTCTATGTAATGTCCTTCTTTCTCAGTACGTCTTGTGCAAATTCATCAGCAACACTGTTTTTGTGCTTTAAATCATGAGGAATTTTTTAAAAAAAGCTACTACCATGTCTTTTTACCTAACTTTGGGTTGTAACTAGGATATTACCATGCATGCTCGGGTGCTTGGTAAAATTTGTTAATAATAGATATTAGGCCAGGCACGGTGGCTCACGCCTGTAATCCCAGCACTTTGAGAGGCCGAGGTGGGTGGGTCACAAGGTCAGGAGATTGAGACCAACCTGGCTAACACGGTGAAACCCTGTCCCTACTAAAAATACAAAAAATTAGCCAGGCGAAGGGCGGAGCAAGATGGCCGAATAGGAGCAGCTCCAGTCTCCAACTCCCAGCGCGAGCGACACAGAAGACCGGTGATTTCTGCGTTTTCAACTGAGGTACTGGGGTCATCTCGCTAGGGAGTGCCGGACAATCGGTGCTGGTCAGCTGCTGCAGCCTGACCAGCGTGAGCTGAAGCAGGGCGAGGCATCGCCTCACCTGGAAGCGCAAGGGGGAAAGGAATCCCTTTTTCCTAGCCAGGGGAACTGAGACACACAACACCTGGAAAATCGGGTAACTCCCACCCCAATACTGCGCTTTAAGGAAACAGGCACACCAGGAGAATATATCCCACACCTGGCCGGGAGGGTCCCACGCCCACGGAGCCTCCCTCACTGCTAACACAGCCGTCTGCGGCGATCTATCCGCAAGGCAGCAGCGAGGCTGGGGGAGGGGCGCCCGCCATTGCTGAGGCTTAAGTAGGTAAACAAAGCCGCTGGGAAGCTCGAACTGGGTGGAGCTCACAGCAGCTCAAGGAAGCCTGCCTGTCTCTGTAGACTCTACCGCTGCGGACAGCGCACAGCTGCAGTCCATTAGAGGAAAGAGCGGGGGCGGTGCAGACGCGAACGACTCTGTCTGACAGCTTTGGGGAGAGCCGTGGATCTCCTAACGCGGAGGTTGAGATCCGAGAACGGACAGACTGCCTGCTCAGGTGGGTCCCTGACCCCTGAGTAGCCTAGCTGGGAGACATCCCCCACTAGGGGCAGTCTGACACCCCACACCTCACAGGGTGGCGTCACCCCTGAGAGGAAACTTCCAAAGAAAGAATCAGACAGGTACACTCGCTGTTCAGCAATATTCTATCTTCGGCAACCTCTGCTGCTGATACCCAGGCAAACAGGGTCTGGAGTGGACCTCAAGCAATCCCAACAGACCAACAGACAGTCCTTCTGACTGTCAGACGGAAAACTATCAAACAGGAAGGACACCTATACCAAAACCCCATCCGTACGTCACCATCATCAAAGTCCAGAGACAGATAAAACCACAAAGATGGGGAAGAAGCAGGGCAGAAAAGCTGGAAATTCAAAAAATAAGAGCGCATCTCCCCCTGCAAAGGAGCGCAGCCCATCGCCAGCAACGGATCAAAGCTGGTCAGAGAATGACTTTGACGAGATGAGAGAAGAAGGCTTCAGTCCATCAAACCTCTCAGAGCTAAAGGAGGAATTACGTACCCAGCGCAAAGAAACTAAAAATCTTGAAAAAAAAGTGGAAGAATTGACAGCTAGATTAATTAATGCAGAGAAGATCATAAACGAAATGACAGAGATGAAAACCATGACACGAGAAATACGTGACAAATGCACAAGCTTCAGTAACCGACTCGATCAACTGGAAGAAAGAGTATCAGCGATTGAGGATCAAATGAATGAAATGAAGCGAGAAGAGAAACCAAAAGAAAAAAGAAGAAAAAGAAATGAACAAAGCCTGCAAGAAGTATGGGATTATGTAAAAAGACCAAATCTACGTCTGATTGGGGTGCCTGAAAGTGAGGGGGAAAATGGAACCAAGTTGGAAAACACTCTTCAGGATATCATCCAGGAGAACTTCCCCAACCTAGTAGGGCAGGCCAACATTCAAATTCAGGAAATACAGAGAACGCCACAAAGATACTCCTCCAGAAGAGCAACTCCAAGACACATAATTGCCAGATTCACCAAAGTTGAAATGAAGGAAAAAATCTTAAGGGCAGCCAGAGAGAAAGGTCGGGTTACCCACAAAGGGAAGCCCATCAGAATAACAGCAGACCTCTCGGCAGAAACTCTACAAGCCAGAAGAGAGTGGGGGCCAATATTCAACGTTCTTAAAGAAAAGAATTTTCAACCCAGAATTTCATATCCAGCCAAACTAAGCTTCATCAGTGAAGGAGAAATAAAATCCTTTACAGATAAGCAAATGCTTAGAGATTTTGTCACCACCAGGCCTGCCTTACAAGAGACCCTGAAGGAAGCCCTAAACATGGAAAGGAACAACCGGTACCAGCCATTGCAAAAACATGCCAAAATGTAAAGACCATCGAGGCTAGGAAGAAACTGCATCAACTAACGAGCAAAATAACCAGTTAATATCATAATGACAGGATCAAGTTCACACATAACAATATTAACCTTAAATGTCAATGGACTAAATGCTCCAATTAAAAGACACAGACTGGCAAACTGGATAAGAGTCAAGACCCATCAGTCTGCTGTATTCAGGAGACCCATCTCACATGCAGAGACATACATAGGCTCAAAATAAAGGGATGGAGGAAGATCTACCAAGCAAATGGAGAACAAAAAAAAGCAGGGGTTGCAATCCTAGTCTCTGATAAAACAGACTTTAAACCATCAAAGATCAAAAGAGACAAAGAAGGCCATTACATCATGGTAAAGGGATCAATTCAACAGGAAGAGCTAACTCTCCTAAATATATATGCACCCAATACAGGAGCACCCAGATTCATAAAGCAAGTCCTTAGAGACCTACAAAGAGACTTAGACTCCCATACAATAATAATGGGAGACTTCAACACTCCACTGTCAACATTAGACAGATCAACGAGACAGAAAGTTAACAAGGATATCCAGGAATTGAACTCATCTCTGCACCAAGCGGACCTAATAGACATCTATAGAACTCTCCACCCCAAATCAACAGAATATACATTCTTCTCAGCACCACATCGCACTTATTCCAAAATTGACCACATAATTGGAAGTAAAGCACTCCTCAGCAAATGTACAAGAACAGAAATTATAACAAACTGTCTCTCAGACCACAGTGCAATCAAACTAGAACTCAGGACTAAGAAACTCAATCAAAACCGCTCAACTACATGGAAACTGAACAACCTGCTCCTGAATGACTACTGGGTACATAACGAAATGAAAGCAGAAATAAAGATGTTCTTTGAAACCAATGAGAACAAAGATACAACATACCAGAATCTCTGGGACACATTTAAAGCAGTGTGTAGAGGGAAATTTATAGCACTAAATGCCCACAAGAGAAAGCAGGAGAGATCTAAAATTGACACTCTAACATCACAATTAAAAGAACTAGAGAGGCAAGAGCAAACACATTCAAAAGCTAGCAGAAGGCAAGAAATAACTAAGATCAGAGCAGAACTGAAGGAGATAGAGACACAAAAAACCCTCCAAAAAATCAATGAATCCAGGAGTTGGTTTTTTGAAAAGATCAACAAATTGACAGACCGCTAGCTAGACTAATAAAGAAGAAAAGAGAGAGGAATCAAATAGACGCAATAAAAAATGATAAAGGGGATATCACCACCGACCCCACAGAAATACAAACAACCATCAGAGAATACTATAAATGCCTCTACGCAAATCAACTAGAAAATCTAGAAGAAATGGATAATTTCCTGGACACTTACACTCTCCCAAGACTAAACCAGGAAGAAGTTGAATCCCTGAATAGACCAATAGCAAGCTCTGAAATTGAGGCAACAATTAATAGCCTACCCACCAAAAAAAATCCAGGACCAGATGGATTCACAGCTGAATTCTACCAGAGGTACAAGGAGGAGCTGGTACCATTCCTTCTGAAACTATTTCAATCAATAGAAAAAGAGGGAATCCTCCCTAACTCTTTTTATGAGGCCAACATCATCCTGATACCAAAGCCTGGCAGAGACACAACAAAAAGAGAGAATTTTAGACCAATATCCCTGATGAACATCGATGCAAAAATCCTCAATAAAATACTGGCAAACCGGATTCAGCAGCACATCAAAAAGCTTATCCACCATGATCAAGTGGGCTTCATCCCTGGGATGCAAGGCTGGTTCAACATTCGCAAATCAATAAACGTAATCCAGCATATAAACAGAACCAAAGACAAGAACCACATGATTATCTCAATAGATGCAGAAAAGGCTTTTGACAAAATTCAACAGCCCTTTATGCTAAAAACGCTCAATAAATTTGGTATTGATGGAACGTACCTCAAAATAATAAGAGCTATTATGACAAACCCACAGCCAATATCATACTGAATGGGCAAAAACTGGAAAAATTCCCTTTGAAAACTGGCACAAGACAGGGATGCCCTCTCTCACCACTCCTATTCAACATAGTGTTGGAAGTTCTGGCTAGGGCAATCAGGCAAGAGAAAGAAATCAAGGGTATCCAGTTAGGAAAAGAAGAAGTCAAATTGTCCCTGTTTGCAGATGACATGATTGTATATTTAGAAAACCCCATTGTCTCAGCCCAAAATCTCCTTAAGCTGATAAGCAACTTCAGCAAAGTCTCAGGATACAAAATTAATGTGAAAAAATCACAAGCATTCTTATACACCAGTAACAGACAAGCAGAGAGCCAAATCAGGAATCAACTTCCATTCACAATTGCTTCAAAGAGAATAAAATACCTAGGAATCCAGCTTACAAGGGATGTAAAGGACCTCTTCAAGGAGAACTACAAACCACTGCTCAGTGAAATCAAAGAGGACACAAACAAATGGAAGAACATACCATGCTCATGGATAGGAAGAATCAATATCGTGAAAATGGCCATACTGCCCAAGGTGATTTATAGATTCAATGCCATCCCCATCAAGCTACCAATGACTTTCTTCACAGAATTGGAAAAAACGGCTTTAAAGTTCATATGGAACCAAAAAAGAGCCCGCATTGCCAAGACAATCCTAAGTCAAAAGGACAAAGCTGGAGGCGTCATGCTACCTGACTTCAAACTATACTACAAGGCTACAGTAACCAAAACAGCATGGTACTGGTACCAAAACAGAGATCTAGACCAATGGAACAGAACAGAGTCCTCAGAAATAATACCACATATCTACAGCCATCTGATCTTTGACAAACCTGAGAGAAACAAGAAATGGGGAAAGGATTCCCTATTTAATAAATGGTGCTGGGAAAATTGGCTAGCCATAAGTAGAAAGCTGAAACTGGATCCTTTCCTTACCCCTTATACGAAGATTAATTCAAGATGGATTAGAGACTTAAATGTTAGACCTAATACCATAAAAACCCTAGAAGAAAATCTAGGTAGTACCATTCAGGACATAGGCATGGGCAAGGACTTCATGTCTAAAACACCAAAAGCAACGGCAGCAAAAGCAAAAATTGACACATGGGATCTAATTAAACTAAAGAGCTTTTGCACAGCTAAAGAAACTACCATCAGAGTGAACAGGCAACCTACAGAATGGGAAAAAATTTTTGCAACCTACTCATCTGACAAAGGGCTAATATCCAGAATCTACCAAGAACTCAAACAAATATACAAGAAAAAAACAAACAACCCCATCAAAAAGTGGGGAAAGGATATGAACAGACATTTCTCAAAAGAAGACATCCATACAGCCAACAGACACATGAAAAAATGCTCATCATCACTGGCCATCAGAGAAATGCAAATCAAAACCACAATGAGATACCATCTCACACCAGTTAGAATGGCAATCATTAAGAAGTCAGGAAACAACAGGTGTTGGAGAGGATGTGGAGAAATAGGAACACTTTTACACTGTTGGTGGGATTGTAAACTAGTTCAACCATTATGGAAAACAGTATGGCGATTCCTCAAGGATCTAGAACTAGATGTACCATATGACCCAGCCATCCCACTACTGGGTATATACCCAAAGGATTATAAATTACTCTACTACAAAGACACATGCACACGTATGTTTATTGCGGCACTATTCACAATAGCAAAGACTTGGAATCAACCCAAATGTCCATCTGTGACAGACTGGATTAAGAAAATGTGGCACATATACACCATGGAATACTATGCAGCCATCAAAAAGGATGAGTTTGCGTCCTTTGTAGGGACATGGATGCAGCTGGAAACCATCATTCTTAGCAAACTATCACAAGAAGAGAAACCAAACACCGCATGTTCTCACTCATAGGTGGGAACTGAACAATGAGATCACTTGGACTCGGGAAGGGGAACATCACACACTGGGGCCTATCATGGGGAGGGGGGAGGAGGGAGGGATTGCATTGGGGAGTTATACATGATATAAACGTCATGCACATGTACCCTAGAACTTAAAGTATAATAAAAAAAAAAAAAAGAAAGAAAAAAAAAAAATTAGCCAGGCATGGTGGCATGTGCCTCCAGTCCTAGCTACTCAGAAGGCTGAGGCAGGAGAATTGCTTGAACCCAGGAGGCAGAGGTTGCAGTGAGCCAAGATTGCGCCACTGTATTCCAGCCTGGGTGACAGGGCAAGACTCTGTCTCAAAAAAATAAAAATAAATATATATTAGAATTTTTTCTGCACACATACACATATGTACAAACTCACTGAGATTCTAAGGAATTAACAAATCATATGCTTCACTTGTGATTCACAATATTGATTCATATACTAATTCATCAAATTAAGTGGTTACTGTGTGTCAGGCACTGAGCACTGCATTGTGAAGCGGATATGTATGGTATTGCCTTATTCATACAAAGCTTCCCCTATAGAAAGAAGTAACACATACAAGCTTTTAATTAAACAAAGGTGCTAAACTATTGCTTATTTCCTAGGCATGGGAATGAAGGAAGGGACTTCAGAGGAAGTGTTAGGGGCTTCAGAAAAGAAAGACCTACTTTAAGTTTGCCTCCCTCCTTTCAAGGCTTTCCCTTGAAAGGAACTTGAAATTTCTTCTCCCAATATCACACTGTGCAGAATAACATGAATTTGAGAAATCAACCACCAGGAAGACTGAAAGCACATAACCATAACATGATAAAGCTAGAAAGATTCAGCAATAAGTTCAAACTAAAAATGCCCTGTCTGCAATAATCAGAGGAAAGCATCATATAGGACCAAGACCCTTTGGGACACACAGACGGGAATACAGAAGAACAAGAGATAAAGGCAGCACATTGCTTAAGAGTATAAAGGGAGTAAAACTGTAGAGCAATTCTTCTAAGTTTGGAATCTTAGCTCAACCACCTACTGCTCTGTGACCTTGGGCAGGTCATCTAACTTCTCTGTGCCTCTGTTTCCTCATTTATAAAACTGGGATAACAATGCCCACCACTTTGGACTATTGTCAAGATTCAATGTCTATATATATATATATATATACACACACACACACACACACACACACACACACACATATAGCTTAAAATCATGCCTAGTACATAGTGTTTTATGAGGATGTGCTGATTAAATGAAGTGTTCACTTGCCACCCAGTCAACTCTTATAAATGGTTATTACTATTGGGCCAGGCGCAGTGGCTCATGCCCATAATTCCAGCACTTTGGGAGGCCGAGGCAGGTGGATCACCTGAGGTTGGGAGTTCAAGACCAGCCTGACCAACGTGGAGAAACCTCATCTCTACTAAAAATACAAAATTAGCCAGGCATGGTGGTGCATGCCTGTAATCCCAGTTACTCAGGAGGCTAAGGCAGGAGAATCACTTGAAATCGAGAGGCAGAGGTTGCAGTGAACTGAGATTGCGCCATTTCATTCTAGCCTGGGCAACAAGAGCAAAACTCTGTCTCAAAAGAAAAAAAAAAAAGGTTATTATTATAGATGCTCCTTGATTTATGATAGGGTTATACCCCAGTAAACTCATCCTAAATAAAAAATATTATAAGTTGAAAATTATACCTAACCTACCAAATATAACGTAACCTAACCTACTTTAAAGGTGCTCAGAGCACTTACTTTAGCCTATTGTTGGACAAAATCATCCAACAAAAATTCTGTTTTATAAGTATCAAATATCTAATTTCTTGAATACTGCACTGCAAGTGAAAAACAGAATAGGTGTATGGGTATTCAAATTATGGTTTCTATGGAAGGCACATCATTTTCACATCATTGTGAAGTTAAAAATTGTAAGTTAAACCACTGTAATTCAGAGATAATCTGGTTTTATTACTGAGGAAAATGCAGATTACCTTCAGAAACAATACTTAAGTTTATCTTCATTTGCTTGAAGTATAATTTTTAATCAATATATAATATATAGCTTTATCTGAAGAATACAAGCAGCAATAATACCTATGTCATAGATGTAAGAAAATAATTATTTTGTTCATTAGACATAGTCAAAAAGCATTTTTGGTTTCCTAAAATTCTAATAAAAAAAAAATCCTGATATTATAAATAGATATCAATATTATGAATAGATAAAAAGTAAAGGTTCTGGGTGCCCAGAATAGAAAACCTTGGTGAGCATACAGTGGCCTATCTTTTCGAGGATTATTCTCCGTATTGGTAGAAGACCAGTAACTCACTCTGAGCAAGGGACAGGACATGTGAACCATGGTCTCTAAAAGTGTCAAAGATGGAGTTTTAGTGAGTCACTACTGTGTGCATTATTGTGCATTTTTTCATCCAGATTTATTCAGCGCTTATAGACAAGACATGTTACTAAGTGCTAAACAAGTTCCATTTTCATTTTTTGTCCTCAGGCAGCTTAAAACTCAGCAGAGGGATGATGCCTAGTATAATATGAACCTAACAAACATGTGTCACTGAATAGTTCTAGAATAATACAAAGAAATATTCAGACTAGAGTGTGGGAAGAGATCAGCATGTGTCAAAATAATCTGAAAAGGCTTTGTGGATAAAGAAGATAAATGGGAATGGATTCTTGAAGGATAGGAATGCCTAGAACAGCTGCAAAAGAGGGGTAGGTCATGCTGAATAGATCACCATGGAAGCCCAAAGACCAAAGACTAGAAGGCAGCACATAGTAATCAATGTCAGAGATCAGTTTAGTTAGAATGTAGAGGAGCCTCTGCGGGTCTAAAATATATTACACAACTACCATGTGCAAACAGTAGACCAGGTGCCAGAGATAGGAGGCTGGAGGAGAGAGTACGATGATCTCATGGAGCTTTTGATATGGTGGAAGACATAAAACGGGCAAGAATAATGACAACAGGATGACATAGAGTGAGTTAAGTTACATAAGTGAAATTCAATTTCCCAAGCACATAAAATAAAAGCTCCATGGCGGCAAGAACCAAATTTGTTGTGCTTATTGTTTTGACTTATTGTATTGAACAGCAGATGCTAGATAAATATTTGTTTAACGAATGAACCCCAAAGCACTATGAAAGATGCTAAATGCATGGGGCAGGACAGGTCAGTAGAGTGGAGGGGAAGACTGAGACCCAAGAAATGCTTCATGAATGAGCTGACATCTTCATTAAGTCAGAGACCATGAGCTCAATAACAGAGAGGACATGGAAGATGCCACAGGAAAGGTCTCATGGTGAGGGAGCAAAAGAAGGGAGGAGAACAACAGGGTTAGGTAGAGGAATGGTGAGCAGTTCAACTCAGCAGGCACCAACCTAGAAAGTAGAAAGCTTTCTGAGTCTTCATCTTACTGCAAACTAATCATTAAGAAATGATATCAAAGAGCTACGTGTACTTGTATGTTTATCAAAACACTTCACAATATCAAAGATATGTCATCAGTTTAAGTGTCCATCAACAAAGGACTGGATTTTATAAAATGTTGCTTTGGTGTTCATTCATTAAACAAGTATTTACTGAACATCTACTCTGCCAAAACAATAAGCACAACAGATTTGGTTCTTGCCCTCACACACCATGGAATACTACTCAGTGATAAAAAATAAAATAAAATCCTACCTTTTGCAGCAACATGGATGGAACTGGAGGCCATTATCGTAATTGAAACAATTAAAAAACAAAGTCAAATACTGCATGTTCTCACTTATAAGCGGGAGCTAAACAATATGTACACACGGACATAGAGTATAGAATAACAGATATTAAGCTTTGGAAGGGTGAAAGGGTGGGAGAGGGGTGAGAGATGAGAAAATACTTAATGGGTACAATGAACATTATTCCGGGATGGTTATAGTACAAGCTCAGATTTCAACACTACACAATAAATCCATGTAACAGAACTGCATTTGTGTTTTCTAAATTATACAAATAAAAAGAAATATGAGGGTTTATTAAGTCACTGATTCCCGAGCCCCACCTCTGCTGGGCAGGTGCAGATAAGGGCCAAGAATTTGAATTTCTAATCAATCCCAGGTGCTGCTGATGCTGCCTGGCTTTTAAATAGCACTTACCTAAAGAACACAAACTTAAAGACCAAAGAGTTTGAGTCAAGTAATGTCTATACTGGAAATTAATTAAAGCAGGAAAAAAATTTACTAAAAAATAAGGAATTATTTTTCAGCCTCCCAATAAGCATCATCATCTTTAAAGCAATTTTGAAATAACCCCTCAAGAAACTTCTTTCCTCAAGTCTGTCTTAAAAATACTCTTTAAAAGTCTTAAAAATGTAACTAGCAGACTGAAGCCCCCAAATCCCACTGGTCAAAACGATATGGAACAGCCATTAGCCTGAAACCTTCCAGGGATAGGCATAGGGTAAACAGAATACTTTTTTAAAACTCCAGTTCAGCCAGTTCATTTAGAAAGATTAATTTCAAATTGGTGACAAAATGTGTCACTGCTACAGCTAGAAAATTCTGCAACAGACCAAAAGGGAGGTGGTGGTAGGATGGGAGGTTTTGGAGAATACTGGAAAAGAGATATAAAAATAAGATGACTTTTTAGGAACAAATTTGGAAACTTTCAGACAGAGGAGTATTATTTCCTGGTAGAACAATGCTTGATTTCCATACCTTCAGAAGTTCTGTTACTGGTTTTGGACTGTAATTATAGCAGAAGACTCCAGAAGAAAAGAATAGGAGGAAACATTTGGAACTAGATTTTCTACAAATCTCTATCACTCGATGGGGGTAGAGGATGAATAATAAATGCATTAAAGTAATTTTTTTCTTTGCTATGTCAGTACCCATATGAGATCCACAAGTCAGCTCACCCAAACTACCTATTTTTTTAATAGAATATGTTGATTCATTGGGATATGCGAGGACACTACTGTCTGCCAGGCAGATTATTAGGCACTTTAAATGTTAGTTTAGCCTCACAATTTCTCCTAGAAATACATTAATATTCTCTCCATTTTATACTTGCAGAAACAGGCTTAGAAAATTTGAAAGAATTGAAGGACAAAAAGGTAATACATGTCAGTAGAAGGACTGAAACCTAGTTTCAGATGTGGACTCTCTGGGCTATTCTCCCGTAGGCCACTTCCTTTTTGCAGTTGATAAAAATTTTATAATCAGAACCTCTGAGTTTAGCTGCAGCTTTTTTACAAAACAGCTAGCCATTTGTCCTTGGACATATTAACCCCTGAATGCCATATGCCTTATGAAGTTAAATTACACCAATTCAATAAGCATTTTAGTACATATTTAGTAGAGTTAGTGATAAGCATTTACTAGATTGTACATCTACAAAATATTGATCTTTTCTCCTTCCTTGCTGTGAGTTTAGCCAACTTCCTCCTCTTCTGTGCCACCATGAAAACTTGAGTTTTTATACAAATTAGATAAGCTATTACAGGGAGAGCACGTAAAACCCCATGACATTAAAAATTGTTGCACCGAAATGCTCACTCTTAGTTCTGAGGATAATGGCAATGATGATGGTGGTGGCACGATGATGGGAGTCACTTTGCTAAGTGGTATTAATTAATACCTGCTTCAATACCTCTGGATTTCCCTGTGAAGATGAGATCCATGCTTGTGAAAGTACAAACTGTAGAACACCACACGGGTATTAGTTTCCATCTTCCCTTAAGGTGAAGTTCACATGCAACTGAGATTCTGTTAGGGAAGAAGTAATCCTTGCTGAACGGGCCATCAGAGTCACTATGTTAGGCAAGAAGGTGTGGGTATGGGAAACAAACTGGGTTTCCTCTATGAGGTAAAAGATCTATAGACCCAAGGGCAACTAATTAATGCTCCACGTCAGAATTTGCAAAATTAGAAAAGGGGGTAAGGAAACTGAAACCTTCATTAAAACAACAGGGAATTTCTGATATTCAGAGATGTCTAATGAAACTCATGTATTTAACAAATATTTACTAAACCATACCCAGTTATTTTGCTAGGCTTTTTAAAAGAATTAAAAGGAATGAATTAGCTAATTACACTTGGGTAATTACTTTTTTTTTAGTTTTTAAAAATTAGATCTACATTTAATATCACAATAAAACAAATGCTATGGAGGTTAAAGAATTAAATGTAAAGATCAAATGCATGAAGTAATTATGAGAAAATGTAAGTGAATTTTCTTCTGATCTCCAGGTGCAGATTCTTTTGGGCATAGAGACAATGTAATATGGTATGTGAGTTACATCGCAATTAAACAAAATTTCAAAAACATTTTAAAAAAACAGTAAATCCCACATACAAATAACACATCTGCATGTTGGAAATGCAGGGAATCATTTACAATGATATTTTAAAATTGTCATTGCCTTTGGGGACTCGGGGGGAAAGGGTGGAAATGGGGTGAGAAGTAAAAGGCTACAAATTGAGGTCAGTGTATACTGCTTGGGTAATGGGTGCACCAAAATCTCACAAATCACCACTGAAGAATTTACTCAGTTAACCAAATACTACCTGTTCCCCAAAAACCTATAGAAATAAAAATTTTAAGAAAAAAAGTCAATGCCTAAAAAGGTTTTCACAACACATTAAGCAAATACAAGCAGATTATAAAATTATAATAATCATAATGGCCACCAATTCAATTTTCAGTTTTAAACTTTTATATATTTTTCCAAATTTTCTAAACTAACTTTTGATCACTCATAAATACTATTAATCACTTTTTAATACAAAAATTATTGAAAGGTGTGCATTTCTCAAACATGAATGAGCACCACCTATAGTTTGCTGATGGATCCCTTCCGAAGAGTTTCTGATGCAACAGATTCCCATGTGATGTTGATGTTCCCATACTGGAGGGACCACACTTTAAACTACTGGGTTACAGATAGGATCATAGACTTCTGAGTCAGATTATCAAGTTTAAAGCTCACCTTCAGCACTTGTTTTTAGTGGGTAAATTAACCTCTGAGCTTTAGTTTCTTCATTTGTCAAGTGAAAATTAAAATGGCACATAATAGTACCAATCCCTTAAGACAGTGACATAATTTAAATAAATTAACATTTACAGGGAACTCAGAAGCGCACTTATGACATAGCAAATGTTAAACGTATTATTTTAGTGAGAATGAAAATCTAGCATTGTTCGTATTTCACTAAAAAAATCAATTAACAGGTTTAAAGATTTCTACATTTTGAAACTTATTCATAGTTTTTATTTTGTTAACTCCTAATTCCTTTGTATTTGCTTGTTACAAAGTCTTTCAGAATCTTGAAAAGAATTATGTGCTTACTGAATGACAAGAAGTGGACAGAGTGGAAGGAGAGGCCAGTTAAGCACTGAACCCTGAACCCAGGAGGTACTGGGGGCTAGCATGAGAGACAGGGAGACAGGAGGTTGGGGGTTACACTCTGATACCAACAGAAGAATGGATAAGGGCTGATGTGCACAATCACTTGGTCAAGAAAGATCATCTACATTTAAATAATAAAAATATGACTCCAGGAGAGAAACATCATAATCCACCGCTAGGGTGATGCTATAGTCTATCATCTAAACTAAGACACTTTAAAAGTGAACAGAAGGAGGTGACTTCTTAACAACTACAATTAGTTAAAATGCAAAAATGATACTATCTGTAGCTTCCACCTTTTAAAAGATCAAAATTACTAAACAAAAATTTGTTATTCTTCTGCTTTATCAACAAGGACAATTCTTATGAGGTTTGTGTTACTATGGAGTCTTGGAATTCTAGTAGTCTTCAGAAGAAGCATAAGTGTAGTTGAAATAATAGAAACCTAAGAGTCAAAGAGTCTTCAATTCAGGGTGACCAGTGGACCAGGCCAGAAATTTTCCTCCTGGGTCCACATATTCTTTCATTTCT
Organism: Trachypithecus francoisi; assembly: GCF_009764315.1. Taxonomy (NCBI): domain Eukaryota; kingdom Metazoa; phylum Chordata; class Mammalia; order Primates; family Cercopithecidae; genus Trachypithecus; species Trachypithecus francoisi. The sequence goes on along the minus strand of NW_022681431.1, from coordinate 23,355,613 downwards.
GTTGCCATTGATCTTCCTAAGGCAAGGATCAATTAAGGCACGAGTTTTTCCTCTTCTAATGTGATTTCAGAAGATGAATGAATTTGGGAATAGAAAGAGAGAGAAAGTGTGTGTTTGTATATGTATGGTATATGCAATCATGCATATGCATGCACACTTACACACACACACACACACACACACACTCATTCTATGTGTTACTTGAAAGGGAAAAAGAAAATTAATCAGGCCCTTCCATAAAGACTGAAAAAAGAAAGAAAAGAAATCTGCAATAGGCTGATTACTTTCCAGGAGATAAACATTCTCTAAATGTTTAGAGTAATCTCAGATTGAACGTGTCTACAAACTGAAATTAGCCAAGTCCCCCCAAAGAGCTTATCACTCGGTTCAGTAAGAAGAGCTAGCAGAATGTTTAAAGAGTATGAAACCAGGTACTGTAACACATCCACACGTTGGTGGGGCAGAATAGAGAATGGGAAATTTGATTTTTCTCTCAGTAATGACCACCAATTCAGTCACCTTCTGTATGGAGGATGAACATTCAGAGATGGGTGAAAAAATGGTTCCCCCAAATACTTTGAACATTAGATAAGAAAGACTACCAAATCAAAGTATTGTGTTATAATCTGTCAATTTGTTTTCAACAAAAATGTGTTTAAAGAATGAGTAAGAACACTTACAATAAATATAAATTTCTATATTAAAAGCACTGAAGAAAGTGACCCTTTCATGTATCTTCTAAGAGGATTTACAAATAGCATACAATTTCTGATTCTATTCTCATTACAAAACATGATCAGCTAATATATATAACCTTTTGATACACTTTCATGGAAAGCTGTATATGCAAATATAATTCTATATCATATCCTAAGTATTTACTTTATGACAATAATCAGACCTCAAGAAAATAAGTTGGGAAAGATCATTTACAAAATTGTCTTATACTTGTAACCATAATAAAAAAAAATTCTTTCCAGTGTGAAGCTATTACCATTGGCAGGCAACGATCTGAAATAGAAATGATGCAGTGCCCTCCTTCTGAACTAGAACTAAATATTCCACAGATTCCCATTGAGATTGTAAGCTTTCTTTTGCAAGTCACCAAAGAGCTAAACCCACCAGCACTTAAACCAAGCAGCAGAAGATGACGCTATACCATGCCTCTTCTGTTCAAGGTCCAGCTGTGTGCTTTAGGCTCCTATCTCCTCTCACTGTTTCACAATTTTTCCTAGCCTAAGCATGCTGGCTGCCCCCTGATTCAGCATTCTGTTGAGTCTGTGACTCCCACAGAATCATCTCCATGCCCTTCCCCTAGATCCTTCCCCATTTCCACAAACAGCAAACCGACTCATGAGCAGAGAAGTCTCTGTATGCCCCAAGACAGCACACACAGTAGGTACATATTTTACAGAAGTTCTCAGAATATCCTTCTTGGTAAAGCATAGTACAGTTTTCTTAGTAAATTAAATACAGTTACTTGGGTTTTAGCACCCTGAGATGGAATAAGCTCCTAATAAATAACATGATATAAAGAACATATGCGAATACGTCCAAAGCCATGAGGTCATTCCTGTCCTCTCTCAATTACTGGTTGTAAACCCAGAGGAAGCTCCCTGAGCCTAATGGTCCTCACCTATAAAATAGTACTTTGATGTAATTTGCTGTCAAATACTTAGACACAGTGGTGTGTGTGTGTGTGAGAGAGAGAGAGACAGAAACAAAAACAGAGAGACAAGGTGTAAGAAACAAGTTTTAATTTACAACCAACTCAAGGTAATTACTTGTCTGAGTTGGGTTTGCTCTCATATAATCTAAGCTTCATTATACTAGCTATGACAAACACTTCAGCTATCCTTATCTCTACTCTGGAAAGAGGTTTTATTAATTAACATAAAACAATTTTTTCATATGAATTTTCATTGGTGAATTTTGTGGTGCTCAAATTCCTTGGATTGGCTGGAAATATTATTCAAACTACTAAACATACTATTCTATTAACAAGTTATACAACGACTGGACCTTTGAGGTGGGACTTGAGCTTTGTTTTTGAAAGTCTCTAATTCAACCACTATTTCAGAAGATTCTCATTACCAGTGTTGATTATAAATTACATACACCTCATGCCTCTAGAGTAACTGTTGTGTTTGTCACAATCAATCTTTCATGCATGCTGGGGGCAGAACCCTTAAAGAAGGGGATGGTGGATGTCACTGTCCACCCAGCATGGTGTATAACTAATTTTGTAGTTTCCTTCTAATAAATATATTTATGTGTAGTAGAATTTGGTCCAAAATATACTTGTGAATGGCAGCAATGTTATGAAGGAAGACACATATAACTCTCACCTAACTTCAATAACTGTAGGTCCCTGCTATTAAAAAAACAGAATGAAAACCACCAATTAAAAAAATCTAATAACCTTGAATAGCCAAATGTGTTTATGTCAATTTATAATAGGAAGAAAAATAAAATGAAAATAATTTTATGTTTTGCAAGGAAACAGGCTATGCGGGATGTACAGGGTTTTCTGAGGACAACATGTGCTATGATGCACTTGGAACATAGATAATGCTAAAAAATTACTTTGTTATCATTCTACAAATCAAACAGGTCCTGGAATCAGAATTCTATCGGCACAAGACAGAGCCCTTCATCAAACCCCTTAAAGAATTTCTGCTTCTTGTTGGTTGCCCCGCTTCTTATTAGATGAACAATGGTCAGATGATGGATTCTATTGTATATGGCACTGATTCTCCTTCGTTCTTCCCAAGTAAGATCTAGTATAGACTCTTCAGCCAGCATATTCTCATTAACCTACTCTATGACGCATCATAGCCTAAATGGGCAACCTATTTTATACCTCAGTTTCATTATACCAAAATCAAAGAGATGTCAATTGTTAGGAATCACTTTGAAAGCCAATGACCCATGTCTAACATACTCTGTTTCTTAACTAACACTTTGACCTACTTTTGTTCTAGGATATTAAAAAGTTCACAATTCAAGGCACCACTGGGGAAAAGAAGTGCAGGAGACTAAATTACAGTAGTCACCCGTATCTGCAGGGGGTACATTCCAAGGCCCTCTGTGAATGCCTGAAACTGGATAATAGCAAACCCTATCTATACTACATTTTTTCCTATACATACATATCTATAATAAAGTTTGATTTATAAATTAGACTTAGTAAGAGATTAACAATAACTAACAAAATAGAATAATTATAACAATACTGTAATAAAAGTTATTTCTCTCTCAAAATCTTACTGTGCTGTACTCACCTATTTTTGGACTGAAGTTGAATGCAGGTAATTGAAAGCTAGGAAAGAGAAACCATGGATAGTCGAGGAGTATGTTTGGAGTTTCTCCTCTTTCTGGCTACATTTGAAACTGTTGTAGTGAAGAGAAACTATAATCCCTGGATCCAGCCTTATGAAATTTTAGGTTAAGGTCTACTGGTATAAGAAAACCAAATGTTCATGGCCAAGAGGAGAGTCACATCAACAGATTGCCTGCCTCAAAGACCTGCAATCTTTCAGCAGCCAAAGTTTTAGAAAACATATAAAATGCAGATTCTTACTAAATCTTTCTCAAAAGAGTAGATACAGTCTGGTCCCTACCCTCCTCTCAGAACATGTATAGTTTTTCATGGAGATAAGATCACCATGTATGAATCACTGATCGGTATATATGAAAATACATGAATCAAGAACAATATTAGGAAGACAAAAATAGCACTCATCAATCAATGAACATATACTAATTCACTTGTGACAAATGTTTTATGTGGCAGAGTTGTCTAGGGAAGATAAAAATTGGCAACAGCCACTCATATTTGCATAGCACTTCCACATGAATTAATATTCGTGTCTAAAATAAAGAGCAAGGGTAGCCCAGGAAGGCTTTGGGGAGGAGGTGCGATGCAAAGGGTTTGCTTCTAGGTTACTAAATTTAGCATGCTAGTTAGGTACTTAACTTGCTAAATGGTGCTAGTTTAACAAATGGACCAAATATATTCATCAGGAAGATGCCAACAGAAGCCGACACTGAACTATTTGTCTGGCTGAATATAAGCTCAAAGTTTTAAAGAAATCACAACAGAGAACAAAAAAAGCTTAAAATTCATGTTTTAATGGTTTTTCTCATAAAATAGGCTTCATGAGGAGCAGCTAAAAGTGGCTGAATTTTCCAAGAGACCTGGACTGAGTTTGGAAGAATGCACTCGCTAACAGTGATTTGTGTTCCTGTGATGTGCCCCCATGATACAACGGGGACTTGAAAATGAGATCATCAACATGTACTCAGAGGGCTTTTAGGATCTAAACTAATCCCAGATGGACATGCTTAGTTTCTTACCTATGAAGAAACATTTCTCCACAAAAAAGAATGGAGTCAGGTAGAGCCCGCAGGGGCCTATTGCTACTGCCTGGCAATACAGGTCACCAGCATGATAGAGTTGAACTTGAGGACAGCGTGGTAAACAAAACATTGAGGATTAGAGGGTGGGTTATTGGGGGGAAAACACTGATTCTGAAAATACTTGCTTTGTGACCTTTACATCTCTATATAGTGCTACTGGACATACTTTCTTACAACTGAAAATAATTTTGCTACCTCCTTCAGTTTACCTTTAAAAGTGAAATACACCAGCCTGAAAGATTTTTGACACATTGGTGGAGTCAGTAATTCAGTAAAGGTATAGACACATAGCACAGGAACTGTGTTTTTCATATTTAGAAGGAAAACGACTTTCCATATTTAGAAGATGGAAAAACGACTTTCCATATTTAGAAGATGATACCCTTCTTGGGAATGACAGGGAACTCAGATATACCTTAGTCTATCCCATGGCTTTGGCAGGTAAAGAAAATGAAGCCTGAAGAATTAGGGTATAACTTTTCCATAGCTTCAAGAGACTTCTGCTAAAAGAAGAATTCACGATGTCACAAACACAATGTTCTAAATCAGACACTGGTTTTAAAACTTGCCCGAGTAGTTATCACTTGGAATGGGTTGATTTGGGAAGAAAGGCACAAAATATTTATGCGGCTTGTGCACTTGTTTTGTTATCTGTTGCCCCCAACTGGCCAAGAAGTAGCAGCAGACACCAAAGGGGAAAACATGGATCTCAGATAAACTGTCAATGGAGAATATCCCAAACAAATTTAGGTTTCCTGCAAATTAAGAAGCAGTTACTCTAATGTTATTTTTCCTAACAGTGGCACACACTGAATCAGCTTGCAGAATGCAGACATCATACACAGACATGATGATGATGATGATGATGATGACGATGATTTATTGACAGCCTACTGGGGACCAGGCACTATTTTAAGTACTTTTCAGTCTGTAAGGCAATCTCTGGTATAGGCATTATTATCTGTATTTCAAGATCTAGAACTAGGGGCTGAGAGAGTTTAAATAATTTGCCCAAGGTCACACTCAGCTTAGAAAAAAATCAATATATGAACCAGGTCAAAATATACAATTCGTCAGGCCAGATTTCTGGCCCCTGCATCCATCTCTCCCAGAACAGGGTCCCTTTTATCTCCACTTATATGCTTAGCCTTACTGTCCCTTAAGCCAGATCTGACCTCAGAATTATCTGACATTGGACTACAACCTCATGTCCTAATTTGGCTAAATAGGCCTCTGATAAATGTTCCCTGCTCTTGGATAAGTTGATATCCTAAATTCTCTAGCCTCGGCCTCTGCTTTACCCATTCTTGATCACTCACTAGAGTTTTCCCTTAACTGCAACCTCAAACTTGGAGCCTTGCTTCCTGTTGCAAACTTTGCCAAAGCAAATTTATGCAAAGGCCAGAATCAATACAAATCTACCACTAAAGGTAGTTTGTCTTATGTTATTCTCTGCAGGAAAAAAAAAAAAAATGTATACACACACACACACACACACACACACAAATAAGGTGATCCTTGATAGTGAATGTGAGTGTAAAGACATTTATACTTTTCTATATACAGGATGCCCACATATCTTTGCTTAGAACAGACCTGATTTTAAGCTGGTTGTCCCAGCATGATTACTAATAGTGCCCCATTAAACTCTCCAAACCATCTGAGTTTAAATGATACATTTTAAAGTTATTCTAATCCTGTGCACCACTGAGGCACCATGAAGACACTCTACAACGTCACTTAATCTTTTTAAAATTTTCACATTCATTTAAAAATGTTGCTAACCTTATTCCCATTATACAAATGAGTTAGGTGAAAATCAGAAAGGTCAAAATATATAATTCAAAATCCCATTATTACTAAATGGAGACAAAATTCAAAGCCATGTCTGCCTGGAGTTTGTCTCCTTACTTTATCATATTGCCTTCTGCAAGGTTTTCTCAACTATTTTTTTTTTTTTTTTGCCTTTTCCAAAATGGATGAAGAAAATAAGAATACTGAAAAACAAAGTACAGAGTTAAAACTGAGCCAGATGTAACAGTAATATCAGATTACTTACCATAAGATTCAATATTCTGACTTCTCATGAGAAAGCCAATCAGTTTACAAGCCAAGTATCAATACGAGAAAAAAAAAAAATCAACTACTCAGAAGAAATCCAACTGCTCCTGTTACTGTGTTCACAAAGCAGCAAACCATTTCTCACAGAAAAGGTACTCACAAAAGGGACACTGTAATCCAGTGACAAAGATCATAACAACATCTTTACGGAAGACTCCACAAGTTTTTATAGGTCTCTTTTCCATAGCTTTCTTAGATATTGGCTAATGGCACCACTCCAAACCATAATTCAAAAAACTCCGTGGGTGGGTGTTGGAGGATGGAGGAGAAAGATGGATTTTATAGGAAGCCAATAAAATATCATTCATGTATATAAATGTTGTTTGGCCTTGATACTGAGATGATATTAGCATATTTAATGGTTTAGAATATTTAATAGGTATTCATTAGATACTCATCCATAGATGATATTTCCTTCAGCTGAACAATGATATGGGGAAGACTTGTTTATCTGCTGCCAGAAAAGAACTTTGTTGAGCATTCTACATGGATCAAAAGGATTACTTTTTTTTCATTGCAGTTTTATCTTACAGATGTGCCATCTACTCATTCCATGCTGCAGAGGAAATGTAACACATTGAAAAATCAAGAAGTCAATAAAATAAACATAATGTGATGGTTTTCAGGGAAACACCTATAGACAATGGCATATGTTTAAATTTTTATAATGAGCATGATAAATGCAATACCCACTCTAAGAACATGAGAGCATACTTTGTCCCTTATAATTGCAAAGTATGAGCCAGGCACATGGCACAAACTTGTAATACCAACTGCTCATGATGTTGAGGCAGGAAATTCCTTTTTTTTTTTGAGACAGAGTCTTGCTCTGTCGCCCAGGCTGGAGTGCAGTGGCCCGATCTCAGCTCACTGCAAACTCCGCCTCCCGGGTTTACGGCCATTCTCCTGCCTCAGCCTCCCGAGTAGCTGGGACTACAGGCGCCCACCCCCTCGCCCGGCTAGTTTTTTGTATTTTTTTAGTAGAGACGGGGTTTCACCATGTTAGCCAGGATGGTCTCGATCTCCTGACCTCGTGATCCGCCCGTCTCGGCCTCCCAAAGTGCTGGGATTACAGGCGTGAGCCACCGCGCCCGGCCACGAGGCAGGAAATTTCTTATGCCCAGTGGTTCGAGACTAGCCTCAGCAACAAACATGGTGAGACACTGTCTCAAAGAAAAAAAATGACTAAATATGAAAATTAGATTTTTAAAATGAAGTTCCTGTGTAGTAAATGACAGTAATAAATTGAATAAGATTCAAGTATTGCTATTAAACATATTTAAAATAATTTCTAGATACTTCCCCCCCAATATAGAATCATACAGCAATTGGTACTAAATATTTCATGAAAAAAATCTCTAGGCTTTTTATATGTGTGTATGTATGTCTGTTTGTTTTCTTAACTGAAACACAGTAGGAGTTATGAATCTCAATAGTCATCATTTTAGGGTATATAGTCCCTTAAGAATTTGTGGATTATAAAAAAATTTTGTTTTCTAGTCTCCACATTCCCAATCTCTCCTATTGTGACAGAATACAGTTTTTGATTAGTATTTATATGCAGATATACAATCTAATACTAAAAATTTCTGTATGACACCATCAATTGACCCAACTGAATGCCAATTTTTGAAAATACCAGAAAGTTTCTCAGCTAAATACAGTTTTTGATATCCTCAAGAGCAGTTTTTGAGTGCAGAAAAAGGATTCAGTTCAGAGCTTTTGTTTAGCTTCTATTATACTAATTTCAAAGGCGTTATAAGCCCCAAAATATAGCTTTCTTAAATTAAGTAGCTAAATGAATCCTATGCCAAGTGTAATAAACATTATTTTAAGGGTGCTTTGATTAATGCTTGTTTTTATTATAAATTTAAACATCTTCAAACATTTAAAACAGCTTTTATATATTTAATATTTCTGAAGACTTCAGCAGTCTCACTGATAGACCCCAGTGTATAATCAAATCATTGTTAGAATCAAATACATTAAAACTATAATGTGAAGAAATGCAAAATTTACAAATTATGCATTCTAATGTTTACAAGCTTACTAAGATCCCACTTACAATCAGTTATAATTTAATTATTCAAATTACAAATTTCAAATTGAAGTCACAGAATAATTGATTTTTCTGACACTCCAAATATTCATAAACATTGCAAGTACAAATATTTAAGAATCCCTTTTAATATAAATATTAATAAAATCCATATCTTCTATACTTCACAGCTAAAACTTTCTAAGAGTTTGATACATGCTTATTTCCAGGAAAATAATCATTTCAAGTGCATAATGTAACCCCGCAACATAATTTTGGTGTGATGTCTCCGTATTCTGCAGTTCAGAAAATGACCAGAATTCAAAGAGGTTGACTGCCTTTGACAGCTACCCTTAGAGGAAACTTTGAACACTATTTATAGCTTCCATGTCAATGATTCCATAACCCAGAGGAGTTAGTGTCCAACACTTGAAATTCAAGTTTTACAGTTCATCTCCCCACCCACAGCTAATTTAGATATATCAGTTGATTACATTTGTTTTCTTCTTTGACCCTTCTGACTTATTTTCATTTTATCCCCAAAAAAGCTTTACATTTTTTTGAATGAATTCTTACATTGTTTCATATGCTCAGAAATATTATAATGATGTAGCCAACTGGATTATTGTTATTACACATGGCTATACTGTACTATCTGCATACTACTTCCAATGTCATTCTACCTGTAATTTCCAGTTTTTAGAAACTGTAGTACTTCTGTATTACCAAGTTAGTACATTTTAGCCAGCATATTTCTTTTGCCAGTTTTCCCCAGAAATGAATGAAAGAAATGTAGGAGTGAAGACAGAGAACATTTTGCTACTGTTGGAAAGTTATAACCTATCCTCTGTTACTACAAAAGTGAAATGCAACCTTTAATGTCTACATTAGGACGTAAATCATATTTAATCTTTCAAGTGTTCTTGGATTAATCTGTTTATAGTGTTTAAGGTATTTGAAAACAAAATTAAGAATTACCATATTGGTAGTTATATATAAAATAGATATAGTAATTTTGATAAACCCCCACATAGAAAACAAAAAAGATTTTAAAAAATTCCAAATTATCAGTGAACCCTCTTCAGAAAAAAACTGTACTCCACAGTCTTTCCAAGTTTAAGATCACTAACTTTTTTTTTAGGTTCAGCACCAGTTAATGTAGAAGGATTCATTAAGTGCACAGGTGAAGATATGGCCAGACTAAAACTTACACACACACACACACACACACCACATACAATTTGAATAGCAGACCAAGGACCAGTTCATATCTTTTCATTAATAACTGACTGCACATCATTGCTTTAGGTCTAGCATTTGCCAGAGAAAATATTTTATGCTTACTACATAAACTGTACACTTTTTGTTTGCTTTTAACGCAATTTGATCTAGGAAAGAACTATCATGTAAGTTTTCACTCTCCTAACTTGCTTTTAAATTTTGGTATATCATGAAAAATATATGCCTCCTAATGAATGGTATATGAAAACCACTTCTAATTAAATTGTAGAACTGTATTAGTGTTACAAGATTTGTATCTTGATTTATAATAAGAGCATGACAATTATTTCTGAAAGAGAAGAGAAAGATGGAGTGAAAGAAGGAAAGATAACTTTAATTTATTCTGGGGAATAATTTCTTACAAAAAAATCCAATAGGATGTAAAAAGAATGAAAGCAAATATTGTACATTTCCAGATGAGAAGTTTTAAAACAGATTATTTCTGTTACATAGTTATTACTTAAAATAAACAAATTAAAATTGCTTCCTTTAATTTTCAATACCCCCTCCCTCAAATAAAAATATTCTTGAGCTCCAGCCTCCAGCTCCCAGCGTGAGTGACATAGAAGACAGGTGATTTCTGCATTTTCAACTGAGGTACCAGGTTCATCTCACTGGGGCGTGTCTGACAGTTGGTGCTGGTCCACCGGTGCAGCCCGACCAGCAAGAGCTGAAGCAGGGCAAGGCATCGCCTCACCTGGGAAGCACAAGGGGGAAGGGAATTCCTTTTCCCAGCCAAAGGAAATTGAGACACACAATACCTGGAAAATCCGGTAACTGCCACCCTAATACTGGGCTTTACCAAGGGTCTTAGCAAACAGCACACCAGGAGATTATATCACACACCTGGTCCAGAAGGTCACACGCCCACGGAGCCTCCTTCATTGTTAGCACAGCAGTCTGAGATCTAACTGCAAGGCAGCAGCGAGGTTGGGGGAGGGGCGCCCACCATTGCTGAGGCTTAAGTAGTTAAACAAAGCCACTGGGAAGCTTGAATTGGGTGGAGCCCACTACAGCTCAAGGAGGCCTGCCTGCCTCTATAGATTCCATCTCTGGGGACAGGGCATAGCTAAACAAAAAGCAGCAGAAGCCTCAGCAGAGGTAAATGTCCCTGTCTGACAGTTTTGAAAAGAGCAGTGGATCTCCCAGCATGGATGCTGAGATCTGAGAATGGACAGAGTGCCTGCTCAAGTGGGCTCCTGACCCGAGTAGCGTAACTGGGAGACATCCCCCACTAGATGCAGACCGACACCTCACATGGCTGGGTAAACCCCCGAGACGAAGCTTCCAGAGCAAGAATCAGACAGCAACACTCGCTGTGCAGCAATATTCTATCTTCTGCAGCCTCTGCTGCTGATACCTAGGCAAATAGGAGTGGACCTCGAGCAAACTCCAACAGACCTGCAGCTGAGGGTCCTGACTGTTAGAAGGAAAACTAACAAACAGAAAGGACACCGACACCAAAACGCCATCAGTATGTCACCATCATCAAAGACTAAAGGCAGAGAAAACCACAAAGATGGGAAAAAGCAGTGCAGAAAAGCTGGAAATTCAAAAAATAAGAGCACATCTCTCCTTCCAAAGGAAGGCAGCTCATTGCCAGCAACAGAACAAAGCTGGATGGAGAATGACTTTGATGAGTTGAGAGAAGGAGGCTTCAGTCAATCAAACTTCTCACAGCTACAGGAGGAAATACATAACCAGTGCAAAGAAACTAAAAACCTTGAAAAAAGATGTGACAAATGGCTAACTAGAATAAACAATGTAGAGAAGTCCTTAAAAGAACTGATAGAGATGAAAACCATAACAGGAGAACTACGTGACAAATGAACAAGCTTCTGTAATTGACTTGATCAAATGGAAGAAGGAGTATCAGCGATTGAAGATCAAATGTATGCAATGAAGTGAGAAGAGAAGTGTAGAGAAAAAAGAGAAAAAAGAAATGAACAAAGCCTCCAAGAAATACGGGATTATGTGAAAAGACCAAATCTACGTCTGAGTGGTGTGCCTGAAAGTGATGGGGAAAATGGAACCAAATTGGAAAACACTCTGCAGGATATCATCCAGGAGAACTTCCCCAACCTAGTAAGGCAGGCCAACATTCAAATTCAGGAAATACAGAGAATGCCACAAAGATACTCCTCGAGAAGAGCAACTCCTAGACACATAATTGTCAGATTCACCAAAGTGGAAATGAAGGAAAAAATGTTAAGGGCAGCCAGAGAGAAAGGTCGGGTTACACACAAAGGGAAGCCCATCAGACTAACAGTGAATCTCTCAGCAGAAACTCTCCAAGCCAGAAGAGAGTGGGGGCCAATATTCAACATTCTTAAAGAAAAGAATTTTAAACCCAGAATTTCATATCCAGCCAAACTAAGTTTCATAAGTGAAAGAGAAATAAAATCCTTTACAGATAAGCAAATGCTTAAAGATTTGGTCACCACCAGGCCTGCCCTACTAGAGATCCTGAGGGAAGTACTAAACATAGAAAGGAACAACAGGTACCAGCCATTGCAAAAACATGCCAAAATGTAAAGACCATTGATGCTAGGAAGAAACTGCATCAACTAACGAGCAAAATAATCAGCTAATATCATAATGACAGGATCAAGTTCACACATAACAATATTAACCTTAAATGTAAATGGACTAAATGGACCAATTAAAAGACACAGGCTAGCAAATTGGATAAAGAGTCAAGACTCATCAGTTTGCTGTATTCAGAAGACCCATCTCACATGCAGAGACACACATAGGCTCAAAATAAAGGGATGGAGGAAGATCTACCAAGCAAATGGAAAACAAAAAAGGCAGGGGTTGTGATCCTAGTCTCTGCTCAAACAGACTTTAAACCATCAAAGATCAAAAGAGACAAAGAAGGCCACTGCATAATGATAAAGGGATCAATTCATCAGGAAGAGCTAACTATCCTAAATATAAATGCATCCAATACAGGAGCACCCAGATTCATAAAGTAAGTCCTTAGATACTTACAAAGAGACTTAGACTCCCATATAATAATAATGGGAGACTTTAACACCCCACTGTCAACATTAGACAGATCAACGAGACAGAAAGTTAACAACGATATCCAGGAATTGAACTCAACTCTGCACCAACCAGACCTAATAGACATCTACAGAACTCTCCACCCCAAATCAACAGAATATACATTCTTCTCAGCACCACATCGCACTGATTCCAAAATTGACCACGTAGTTGGAAGTAAAGCACTCCTCAGCAAATGTAAAAGAACACAAATTATAACAAACTGTCTCTTAGACCACAGTGCAATTAAACTAGAACTCAAGACTAAGAAACTCAATCAAAACTGCTCAACTACCTGGAAACTGAAAAACCTGCTCCTGAATCACTACTGGGTACATAATGAAATGAAGGCAGAAATAAAGATGTTCTTTGAAACCTATGAGAACAAAGATACTACATACAAGAATCCCTGGGACACATTTAAAGCAGTGTGTAGAGGGAAATTTATAGCACTAAATGCCCACAAGACAAAGCATGAAAGATCTAAAATTGACACTCTAACATCACAATTAAAAGAACTAGGGAAGCAAGAGCAAACACATTCAAAAGCTAGCAGAAGGCAAGAAATAACTAAGATCAGAGCAGAACTGAAGGAGATAGAGACACAAAAAAACCTCCAAAAAGAATCAATGAATCCAGGAGTTGGTTTTTTGAAAAGATCAACCAAATTGATAGACAGCTAGCAAGACTAATAAAGAAGAAAAGAGAGAAGAATCAAACAGATGCAACAAAAAATGATAAAGGGGATATCATCACCGACCCCACAGAAATACAAACTACCTTCAGAGAATACTATAAACACCTCTATGCAAATAAACTAGAAAACCTAGAAGAAATGGATAATTTCCTGGATACTTACACTCTCCCAAGACTAAACCAGGAAGAAGTTGAATCCCTAAATAGACCAATAGTAGGCTCCAAAATTGAGGCAATAATTAGCAGCCTACCAACCAAAAAACATCCAGGACCAAACGGATTCACAGCCGAATTCTACCAGAGGTACAAGTTGGAGTTGGTACCATTCCTTCTGAAACTATTCCAATCAATAGAAAAAGAAGGAATCTTCCCTAACTCATTTTATGAGGGCAACATCATCCTGATACCAAAGCCTGGGAGAGATACAAGAAAAAAAGAGAATTTTAGATCAATATCCCTGATGAACATGGATGCAAAAATCCTCAATAAAATACTGGCAAACTGAATCCAGCAGCACATCAAAAAGCTTATCCGCCATGATCAAGTGGGCTTCATCCCTGAGATGCAAGGCTCGTTCAACATATGCAAATCAATAATGGTAATTCAGCATATAAACAGAACCAAAGACAAAAACCACATGATTATCTCAATAGATGCAGAAAAGGGCTTTGACAAAATTCAACAGCCCTTCATGCTAAAATCTCTCAATAAATTCAATATTGATGGAACATATCTCAAAATAAAAAAGAGCTATTTATGACAAACCCACAACCAATATCATACTGAATGGGCAAAAACTGGAAGCATTCCCTTTGAAAACTGGCACGAGTCAGGGATGCCTTCTCTCACCACTCCTATTCAACATAGTGTTGGAAGTTCTGGCTAGGGCAATCAGGCAAGAGAAAGAAATCAAGGGTATTCAGTTAGAAAAAGAAGAAGTCCAATTGTCCCTCTTTGCAGATGACATGATTGTATATTTAGAAAACACCATTCTCTCAGCCCAAAATCTCCTTAAGCTGATAAGCAACTTCAGCAAAGTCTCAGGATACAAAATCGATGTCCAAAAATCACAAGCATTTTTATACACCAGTAACAGACAAACAGAGAGCCAAATCATGAATGAACTCCCATTCACAATAGCTTCAAAGAAAATAAAATACCTAGGAATCCAACTTACAAGGGATGTAAAGGACCTCTTCAAGGAGAACTACAAACCACTGCTCAGTGAAGTAAAAGAGGACACAAACAAATGGAATAACATACCATGCTCATGGATAGGAAGAATCAATATTGTGAAAATGGTCATACTGCCCAAGGTAATTTATAGATTCAATGCCATCCCCATAAGCTACCAATGACTTTCTTCACAGAATTGGAAAAAACTGCTTTAAAGTTCATATGGGACCAAAAAAGAGCCCGCATTGCCAAGACAATCCTAAGCCAAAAGAACAAAGCTGGAGGCGTCACGCTACCTGACTTCAAACTATACTACAAGGCTACAGTAACCAAAGCAGCATGGTACTGGTACCAAAACAGAGATATAGACCAATGGAATAGAACAGAGCCCTCAGAAATAATACCACACATTTACAGCCATCTGATCTTTGACAAATCTGACAAAAAACAAGAAATGGGGAAAGGATTCCCTATTTAATAAATGGTGCTGGGAAAACTGGCTAGCCATAAGTAGAAAGCTGAAACTGGATCCTTTCCTTACTCCTTATACGAAAATTAATTCAAGATGGATTAGAGACTTAAATGTTAGACCTAAATCCATAAAAACCCTAGAAGAAAACCTAGGGAATACCATTCAGGACACAGGCATGGGGAAGGGCTTCACGTCTAAAACACCAAAAGCAATGGCAACACAAGCCAAAATTGACAAATGGGATCCAATTAAACTAAAGAGCTTCTGCACAGCAAAAGAAACTACCATCAGAGTGAACAGGCAACCTACAGAATGGGAGAATATTTTTGCAATCTACTCATCTGACAAAGGGCTCATATCCAGAACCTATAAAGAACTCAATCAAATTTACAAGAAAAAAAACAAACAACCCCATCAAAAAGTGGGCAAAGGATATGAACAGACACTTCTCAAAATACATTCATACAGCCAACAGACACATGAAAAAATGCTCATCATCACTTGCCATCAGAGAAATGCAAATCAAAACCACAATGAGATACCATCTCACACCAGTTAGAATGGCAATCATTAAAAAATCAGGAAACAACAGGTGCTGGAGAGGATGTGGAGAAATAGGAACACTTTCACACTGTTGGTGGGATTGTAAACTAGTTCAACCATTGTGGAAAACAGTGTGGCAATTCCTCAAGGATCTAGAACCAGAAATACCATTTGACCCAGCCATCCCATTACTGGGTATATACCCAAAGGATTATAAATCATGCTGCTATAAAGACACATGCACACATGTTTATTGTGGCACTATTCTCAATAGCAAAGACTTGGAATCAACCCAAATGTCCATCAGTGACAGACTAGGTTAAGAAAATGTGGCGCATATACATCATGGACTACTATGCAGCCATAAAAATGGATGAGTTCACGTCCTTTGTAGGGACATGAATGCAACTGGATACCATCATTCTCAGCAAAGTATTGCAAGAATAGTAAACCAAATACCGCATGTTCTCACTCATAGGTGGGAAATGAACAATTAGGTCCCTTGGACACAGGAAGGGAACATCACACACTGGGTCCTATTGTGGGAAGTGGGTAGGGGGAAGGGAGAGCATTAGGAGATATACCTAATGTAAATGATGAGTGAATGGGTGCAGCCCACCAGCATGGCACATGTATACATATGTAACAAACCTGCACGTTGTGCACATGTACCCTAGAACTTAAAGTATAATTAAAAAAAATATTCTCACTTTGGAGCAACTCTGAGATAACAATTGATACTTTTAAATCTAAAATGGAATCACTGACTATCATTAGTGGAACTTGCTACATTTTCATTAAAGTGTTACCAAATTGATTTCCATATTTCAATTTTATACGAGCTAATACATAAAATCCACATGAAATTGAGTAGATTTAATTTACTGTCAACTTTGCCCCAAGATTTCATAAATTTCACCAAGATTTTCAGTTAAGCTTAAAATTCATACTTTCTCAAATCAATAGATTTTAGTGCTTTATACCAAGGCTTATCATTATGTTACATATTCTGACTTTTTTTTTTTTTTTTTTTTTTTGAGACAGAGTCTAGCTCTGTCGCCCAGGCCGGAGTGCAGTGGCAGGATCTCAGCTCACTGCAAGCTCCGCCTCCCGGGTTCCCGCCATTCTCCTGCCTCAGCCTCCCGAGTAGCTGGGACTACAGGCGCCCGCCACCTCGCCCAGCTAGTTTTTTGTATTTTTTAGTAGAGACGGGGTTTCACCGTGTTAGCCAGGATGGTCTCGATCTCCTGAACTCGTGATCCGCCCGTCTCGGCCTCCCAAAGTGCTGGGATTACAGGCTTGAGCCACCGCATCTGGCCTATTCTGACTTTTTAATATCTAAAAAAATGCTAGTTTTAAAATATTGTATAAATAAGGTGAGAATCATAGAATACACTACAAGCCTATGTCACAAAATAGAGTAGTACTCAGAAAAGATAATTGATAAAAATCATATTTTAATTAATAAAGTTCCACTGGTACAAATTAGAATACAGTATTTTATTTATTTTATTTATTTTATTTTTTTTTGAGACAGAGGCTGTTGCCAGACTGGAGTGCAGTGGTGCAATCTCGGCTCACTATAACCTCCGCCTTCCAGGTTCAAGTGATTCTTCTGTCTCAGCCTCCCAAGTAGCTGGGATTATAGGCACGCAGCACCAGGCCTGGCCAATAGTATTTTCTTTATTCTTATGGCCTTTGAGTACTGATGGTTTATAAACCAATTAAACAGATATAAGAATTAAATGTAAATTTAGTATTTATGAATATTCTATTCATTTACATTCATGTTCTAGTCTAATAAAATAAGTGACTATTTTTAAAAGGAGTCTTCATAACCGAATTGAGTAAATTTTTATTATTTTTTTTGTAAGGGAGAGCTGATAGAAATTAATACATGTAAACTTGTGTAAGTTACCATTTCTTTCTTTAATCTGTTTTTCCTCTCATATACTAGCATAAAGCAAGAAGGACATTTTAGAAAATCAGAAAAAGAACATTCTAAATGATTTGAGACTCAATATTACATCCTTAACAAATGGACCAAGGACATAAACATTTTGAGCTGAAAGAAGAGATTCCAAGGTATTTGTAAGTGCCAGGTAGACCTATCTCTTCTTGAGACCTATTTCATTAGGTCATCCAACTACAATCTGATTCTTCTTCTTTTTAGACAAATTTGGCATGCCAATAGAAATTCATCATCCAAGTCTTCATGCAAAGATAGTCAATGAAAATAAATACATTAACTTTCACATCAAACATCAGAAATCAGTTAAGTATTCAATTCAAATTAATAAAAAATTAAGTGCCAACACTTTTTTAGTTATTAAGGATATAATTACGTTTACGACATGGTCCCTCACCTCCCAAGATTTCACAGTTAATCAGTAAATATATTTTGTATTTGTTTGTTCTTTGCTATTTACCTGTGAAACAGAATGAAATGCTCTTTATAAGAGTTTCAAGGAAATTAATTGTTCTTGGCACCAGACAAAGCTGCCTTGGCCTTGAAAGTGATAGCAGATCAAAGTACTCAGGCAGGACAGCCAACTATTTGGTGAACTGAATTGGGAAACTGAAACCTTTATTCTCATGCAAAGATGAAAGACACATAAATATTATATCCGTGCAAGTAAGATAAGATGGTTTATTATTTAACTGATGAGGGACCCGTTTTTCCAGCTCATTCCACCATGAAATATTATCTTCTTGCTTTTCTACTACCAAGCATAAAACATTATGAGCTAACCCCAAGTTATTCAACACAAGTGATTCTAGTTGGAGTTAAAATATTTACTATAAAGCTTATTGGTAAGAGTAAAGTGTATAAAGTTGATTGGTAGGAGTGAAGTCGGTGTGGGACTTTTCTGCACCTTGGACAGCACCTCAAGCCAGCCTGGGAAGCGGTACTTTGTAAAACAAGAGAAAGAAAATTAAAAATCTTCCAGTGGAGTACGTCCCATAATTTTCTGATTTATAAAACTATGTCATAATAATGCTGTCTCATTAAAACTGTGAGAAGTAAAAAACTATTTCAGGATGGGGTAATAACAATAACAACAACAGAGGTTTTTCTATATGCCTAATGTTATTTTAAATATTTTCCCCAGATAAAGTTGTTTGATCTTCACAATAATATTATGATGTAGGTGGCATTACTTTCCCTATTGTATAGATAAATAAACTGAGATTAAATAACTTGCCTAAGGTCACACAGCTAGTATAGTATAGATCCAGAATTCTAACCCAGGTATACTGACTCCAGAGGCCATGCCGTTAACCATTCCTCTGTGACTTAATCAAAAAGTTTAAATTAAAATCAATATGCTTTTAAGGATGTTATAAAATTCATTTTAATACTCTGTTCAAAGTTAACTGTAACTTACATAGAAAATTGTTTACTTTCTGCCATTTAACAAATGGCTCATTCTGCTTAATTTATTTCAAGAATGTATTATTACTATTATTTGAGTCAAAGCACAATTTATAAATTACTTTTAAATATTACACTGTATTAGGTTTGGAAAGCAAACAAATATTATCAAAATATAGACTAAAAACTATGTACTGTGATATCAAAAATAATATCAAACTAATTTCATTATCTTATGTTTAAAATTGTTGTACTTTGTTCATAAATATATGTTGGTATATATAATATTTGTGTTTTACTTCTAAATAAAATAAGTGTTAGGGTGTTTTTTCCAAGCTCTTCTCCATAAATAACCTATTGTACTTGCAGAGTTTTTATACTTTCCTCAGTGAAAAGCCAGATGGAATATAACTGCATTTTTCTTTCTAGCATTGGTTTCTTGGAGACCTAGAAACATTCTTTTTTGTTTACTTAAAGAGCCTCGAAAATATGGTAAAGATCATCTTGAGATAAATGTTTAAGTTATAATCTGTTATAATTTCTTATTCTAGGCACATAAGCATAAATAATACATGATTAAGCATAAATTCCATGTAAAATTATTCATTCTTCAAAATGACCAATGCAGGTGGCGGTGTTCAGATGAGTAATAAACTTAATGAATAATTGAGTCATGGACATCCTCAAATGAACTTCATTAACCGTTATGATAACTGCCCTTTTTACACTTATGGTCTTTTACGGGAAATATTTAAACAAGTATTTACCCATTTTTGAAAATGGAAACTGAAGCAGATGTCAATAATGATTCCTGTTTTATCTTATTAACAGTTTATTACAATTGGTTAACAAATAATTATTTATCGTCATTTAATATTCAAGTATACAAACAACTGAGGAAGTGAAATGACTGGCCCAAGATCACAGAGGTAATTAATAACAATAATATACTTTCTCAAACTTTTCCATACCATGTGTCTATCACAATGTTCAACATTCTATGACAGCACTTAAGTGGTGTGTTTGTGCATGCATATGTGTGTGTGTGTGTGATTCAGTATTTGTCACCAAGGTGCTTCTTCCATCATCTGCCACTCTGCACTCTTACTCTGGGCTTTGAGGTAGATCTTAAACCTCTGGGAAGAACAAAGCTGAAGGGGGTTATTTGTTCTCAGTAGCAAAAATGTTTTTCCTGTGTTCTCACACAACACAGAATACTTCTGTGACCATATACATGTGGAGGTTTTTCCCCGCCCACCAGCTGGGTGCCCTCTAATTGCTGCCCTCCACTTCAGATGCCAATTGCAATTCCCAGGTTGTTTCATTTCTGCTTCTGATCAACTGTAGAGTTTCTAGTGATCCCCTTCTTGGGTTTAATTGATATGCTAGCGTGGCTCACAGAACTCACAAAAAGACTTATGTTTATCAGTTTATTATAAAAGATACTACAAATGATACAGATAAAGAGATGCACACGGCAACTCCTGGGAAAAGGATGTGAAGCTTCCGTGCCCTCTCAGGGGTACGTCAGCCTCCAGAAACATTCAGATGTTTGGCTATCTGGAAGCTCTCTGAACTCAATAGTTTTGGGTTTTATGGAAGCTTTGTTAAGGAAACATGACTGATTAAACCACTGGCCACTGGTGGTCAACATAACCTTCAGCTTCTTTCTCCTCCTTGGAGATTGAGGAGGCTGAAATTCCCAACCCTCTACTCAAGCCTTATTCCTTGTAGTGACCAGTCACCATCCTGGAACTATTTAGGAGCTGTCAGACCTCCGTCAACTTATTAGCACACAAAAGACATCACCTTGGGGATTCCAAGGATATTAGCAGTTGTACTTCATAACACTGGGGCAAAGACCAAATATGTATTTTACAATATCACATTAGTCAAAATCTATAGAACTACTAAGGGCACAGAGAGGAAATATAGTTGTCTGTCAAATGCAAAAGCAGTCTTGAAATTCGAGAAAATGGTTTTGGGTCAAACGAAAACAAAATATTAGGCTCTACAGTGACAAAAAAAGATCAGTGATTGTCATGGGCTAGGGACTAGGGTAGGAAGACATCACAAAGGTTCCTAAGAAACCTTTAGAGGTGATGGACATGTTCTCTATCTTGAATGTGGCTGAATCAAACCTCAAAGAATACTCTTTAAATTGATGTAGTTTATCATGCATAAATTGACTGATAAAATGGAAAAAAAGTGTTATTTTATATCTTGTAGAGAAAGCTTAAATAACTAATTTCCTCTGGTAATATTTTTAACCTTAATTGCTAAATAATGAAATTAATGATGACATAATAAAATGCAAAACAAGTTTGTATACTTATGCTCTGACATCAGTATCTAACATCTTAACGATGACACTATAAGTAACAATTTGAGCTGAAGAAACCCATATAAGTTACAAATATAGAGAAAACAGAAAGTTAATGGTGGTCTGACTATTCACTGAAATGTCCATACAGGAAAAAGAAAAGAAAAAAAAAGTTTTCATGGAGAAAATCTAATTAATTCATAATCTCATTTCATTGCTATCTCTATGAAAAACATATAGCTCAGAATCTGTAGCACAACACTTTCTGACCTCTTAAAGAGACTGACCCACACGGCTCCTCAGTTCTTCATTATCAAAGAAGAAAGGGATAAAACGAAGATTATTGCAGCTTTTGAAAAACAGTCCATTTTCATGCTGACAATTAACCATGATGTGTTCTATACAATGTAAATGAAGCATAAAATAGCAAACAGATCTCACTTTTATGGATATAGCTACCATATTTTCCATTTAACCAGCAAACTGGGGCAAAGGCTTTTAAGAGATGGATTTACTCCAGCTTAGCCACATCTCCCATTTTCTCAATGACGAATCAATTAACATATTAGATTTCTTTGTGAATTGTCTACTTATTTTTCAATGACTGTCTTCTGTTTATCTGAAGTCAATAAAGCCTTTCACAAATAGTGAAAATAGGAAGGTAGTCACTCTCTTTTCAGTGAGGGATGGTTGGTTGATGGTGTTTTCATATCTGAGCTGTCACTAACATAGACTTTTTTTTTTCTTTTGATTTGGCTTCAGTTAAGTGATGTTAGAAAACCAAGTCCTTGCTGGTCAAGGGTTTAACACCAACTTCATAATCTCAGGTACCCATTGTGAAACATGAATATCTAACAAAAGTTTATGGGGAAGTGGGGGTGTGCATGTGTATCGTAGCCACCAAACATCAGCGTAGGGTTCTTATGCCACACAGGAGAAAAATGTGTCTTCAGTGGGACAGAAGAGAGCCAAGGAGGAGCACAATCCATTTATTCTGCAAGAAAGTAGAGTTGGCTGAGGGACAGTTGTTCACAACTATAATCCCAGCACTTTGGGAGGCTGAGGCAGGAGGATCGCTCGAGCCCAGGAATTCGAGACCAGCATGGGTCACATGGTGAAACCCTGTCTCAAAAAAAATAGGCAGGCATGGTGGCATGCACCTGTAATCCCAGCTACTTAGAAAGCTGAGGTGGGAGGATTGCTTAAGCCCTTGGAGGTAGAGGTTGCCTTGAGCTGAGATGGCACCACTGTGCAGTCCAGCCTGGGTGACAGAGTGAGACCATGTGTCAAAAAGAGAAAGTAGAGTTAAAAACATGACCTGACATACCCTCGGGTGTAAGATTTGTTTCCATCAATGTGGGAAACGCTACCTGAGCAAGGTTCTTAACCTTGCTCTTAACTTTGAGACTCTAACTATCCATCTACAGTTCAGTCTGGGTGGCACTTCCTTTATCTTTATCAAATATTGAGCTTCCACAAAGTCTTTCTTTCGAGCCAAAAGACTTTGTTATTGAGAAGTGTTTGTAAACCAAGACTCTATGATACAGTCACCATTCCTACTGCATCAGTGAGTTTTACATGCACTGTTCTGATATGGTGGCTTACAGTTTTATCAGTAGGAAAGAAATATAACCCAGAAGCTTGTAATTTATAATGAGCTTTCCAGAGTAAACCTTCTTTTGATTGCACTGATTTCACATTCAGAATTTTGAGTGAGGACAAAATTGTTAAAGAGGACCAAGGACAAATTATTCTAGTCTGATCAGTGTATTAATATACGAAAGGACAGGGATTACATTAGACTCCTATCAGGATCACAGAACAGGAAAGATCCTAACTGAAATAGTCTGTGATAAACAACTTCTTCCTACTTTATCAATGTTTCATCATCTCTATCTAATATCCCTACTCATTCTTCAAAGAACAGTGTCAATCCCTTTGTCTCTCAGGCCTGATGATGGACAAAGCTATCTGACTATGTTTGGCATCCATCCTGCTAAAACACCTGGGGAATTCACTGATAATAAAAGCAGTTCAGCAAGTAGAATTTCATACAGCAGCAGTCTGAAAATCCCTGGACTCATTGTTCTGTTTTCCCATCTAGCAAGATGCCACCCAAGGCAGCCCCAGGTGGGTTTGTGAGGACCAGCACTCACTTGTCCATGCACATGTGTGTCTACTCACCTATGCACATGTGAACATTCAGTAATAGAAGAGAAAGGAAGAAATTAGGTGAGCAGAGGTGAAAGCTGGACTTGAATACCATGCATGTCAGCATCTCCTTATGAGGAAATTTCACCTGTCAGACCTAACAGAATAATTCAAAGGGGTGATTGCGGGAAACCCTGAATTCTACATATTATATCAAGCTAAAGCTGAATATTCTGTACTTCTACCAAAAGCTGTTTGGTCAATTCAGGTGAATAAATCAAAGAAGATGTATTTTACCTTTAGTAGAGCCAAGTGATTGCAAAAATCAACTCATTCATCATCTTCCATCACCAAGAAATTTAGCAAATAGTAGCAGAATGGGAGTCAATAAATGTGCTTAAATAATACCTTGGCTTTTACTCACTGTGCTTTTAATTTGCTAAATGAATGCCTTCCACTGGGTGACTACACTAGAGTCCAAGCAATGATGTGGATTAAATACTGTTAGCTCTCCAAAGCTGAATGCATCTCAGAGGTCTAGCTAGCAATAATGGTCCTGGAACATTCAGCGTAAATCCCCCTGCTGTTTAATTTCTAACATTAAAAAGGGGCATGTGGGTGCAACAAAACTCTGAAATTAAAAATATCACCTTTTTAATAGTTTTAAGTCTGGTAACTGTACAAATAAAAGATAGATGCCTTTAAGAAATGCAAAAGGATGTCTCCATAAAACAACTGCAGGATATTTTACTGATTACATTAAGTTAACCTCAAAATAACTCTCCTAGTGTAATACTAGAATAGTGTGTGTAGCAGAGCAACGATACCTACTTTCGTCTGACTTCATCTTCATAATACAAAAGGTGTCATGATGATTTTCTAAATCACAAATGCCAAGATTATTCAGAAGAGAGAAGAAAACTTTCACAGGTTTTTTTTACATCTTTATTTTCCCTAGTTCTCTAATTTTTTTATGAATATGCACTGATCAAATTATATTTAAAGTAGTATATTTAACAAATAGTCTATGAATTCCAGTCAAAGGACAGTAAGGCTACTTTGAACCATGTTTTATGAGGAGCAGCTGAAAGAACTCAGAATTACTCAGGCTAAGGAAGAAAAGGCAGTGGAATATTTTGATGGTGGTGGGAAGAATTCACCTCTTATTGTCAAACGCTTGAAGAGTTCTTATGTCTAGGTATCCTATGTAGTTTGAAAGGATAGAATTTATAGGAATACACATTTTGGTTACATTAAAGAAGAAAATTAACTGTTTAGACATGAAATGGGCTGCCTTAGGTTTTGGTTAAATTTCTGTCATTCATGGCGTTACATGGAGGGTTATGTGTCAGGCTATTAAAAAGGATGTTCAAAAATCATGTTAGTGCCTAAACCAGATGGTTTTTAGGTTTCTTCTGACCCTGAGATGGTTAAACTCCAGTCTGATCACTAAGTATTACATATATTTCAAAACATAACTATGTATCCTATAAATATGTGCAATTATGATATGTCCAATTAAAAAAGGAGAGGTCACTGTTACTTAACCAGAAAACAAACCCTCACAAATTCAAAGCCTGCCAATATAATCCTTCTGAAGGGCAGAGCAGGGTAGAACTGGCAGAAAAGGTGCCAGAAGATGACAGAGATGTGAATAGGAGAAAGACAATTGGTTCTGAGGGAGGAGAATCAGGGCCCTTGAGAAATGCATTGTCCTTGAGCAAGTCAATTTGACCTTCTAAAGTACAGCTTTGTTCATATTTCTATAAACACTTACTTAACTCACGGGCATGCTGCGGGGCTTACCATAATCCTAAGGTGACACGGTATATTGGGCACAGCAGTGTTTTAACCTCGGGGTCTCAGAGGGTGTACACATCAGCATTTACCACATTTTGTGGCTGGATAAACAGAAGCTCTAAGAAGCTGAAAGGATAGCTAAGAGAACAATGTCTTTAGCCAGGGACTGAAGCAGAACATTCCCAGATCTCTGCCTTTTTACTGACTTGGTTTCTACGCCGAGATTTCTTAAGTAATGTGTATTTGGGCGAGCCAAAAAACCAAGGGTGAAGATAAATTCTCTAACATTCACCTTTGTTAGAAGAGGAGCAACAATTTCAGCCCAATACATGATCACCCACATTCTAGCAAACATCTCCATTACTATCCCACAACCATAGCTTAAATGGAGAGAACAAGTCAGCAGCCCTGTAGAACACACCACCTAGGGGTCAACTTCTAAAGTCCAATTCCTCACTTCTATAAATACGTTACATACTGAATTACCTCCTGAAAAGCAGAGCAGCTTGAACTGGAGAAGATAAGAATAAGAGAATGCCCCCAGATTTCCTGATGCTTCTTCCCAGGTTGCAGGGGCATAAGTCCCAAGCCCAAACTATAGAGACGAGTGTGGAGCTGAATCTCAGAGAAATCTCCAGATCACCTGAAGAGCTTCATAAACAGATGTGAAAGCCTCCCACCCAGATTTACCAAGCCAGAACCTCAAGGAATGGGGTCTCGGGAATCTTGTTTTTTAAAGCTGTGCAGAAGATTCTGTAGCTCACACAAGAAACACACACTTCTTAGATCATTTCTAGATTGACAGCCTGTATCTGCCTTATCAATACAGTAGGTACCAGCCACGTGGGTGACCGAGCACTTGAAATGAGACTAGTCCAAACTGAAATGTGTTGTAAGTGTAAAATACACAATGGGTTTCCAAGACTACTACTAATGAGAGAATATAAAGTACTGATTACATGGTGAAATGATATTTTGCATGTATCATGTTAAATCTGTCATTAAAATTTCTCTCATTCCTTGTTATTATGTGATAACTAAAACATTTAAAAGTATATATGTGGCTCATAGCTATCATATGAATTGCCTGTTGCCTTTCTATAGATTTTTTTTTTTTTTTTTTTTTTTGAGACGGAGTCTCGCTCTGTCACCCAGGCTGGCATGCAGTGGTGCGATCTTGGCTCACTGCAAGCTCCTCCTCCCAGGTTCACGCCATTCTCCCACCTCAGCGTACCAAGTAGCTGGGACTACAGGTGTGTGCCACCATACCCAGCTAATTTTTTTGTGTTTTTAGTAGAGACAGGGTTTCACCATGTTAGCCAGGATGGTCTCGATCTCCTAACCTCATTATCTGCCCGCCTCAGCTTCCCAAAGTGCTGGAATTACAGGCGTGAGCCACTGCGTCCGGCTGCCTTTCTATAGACTTTCTAATTTTATTTCCCATACATTGTCTCATTACCCATAGAATAACTCAGCAGAAGAAAATCCCTCAAACTCCCTCAGAATTAAGTACTCCTGACTGGGTGCAGTGGCTCATGTATACAATCCCGGCACTTTGGGAAGCCAAGGTGGGAGGATGGCTTGAAGCCAGTAGTCCTAGATGAGCCGGGGCAACATAGCAAGACCCCATCTCTATAGCAACTTTTTTTTAATTAGCCAGACATGGTGGCACATGCCTGCAGTTGCAGTGAACTATAACACTGAACTCCTGCCAGACAGGAAGAGTGAGAATCTGTCTCAAAAAAAAAAAAAAGTACTCCTTATTAACATCTTCCAGTTTATAAACTCTTTACTCTTATATTATTTCTTATGTCGCTTCAGCTTCATTTCAAACCCTTTAGTTTCAATTTAAGGGCTGTCATTCTTCATACTTCTGTAGAAATAATGCTGCCCCTACTTTTCCATTCTTCAGGACATAATTTCCAATTGCTTTATCTCCAAAACATGACACTTGTTAAAAATTGTCACAACAAATTTAATAACCAGGCAGTACTTGCCAAAATAGTATTAGTTCAAGTTTTTGCCATTTTCCTGTTTATTACACCCAAACATTGGAAATATGAGGAAATTTCTATGCACAAGTGTCTACAAATCAACTGAGAAAAATAATTTTAGCTATATGGTTTCTAACCTCAAAAAGTTTCATCAGGGAAAAGACCAGGGCTTATATGTAAAAGAGACAATCTATTATAACTGGAGGTAGGAGCAGCTGACTTGGCAGGAAGGAGGAGGACATTTCAGAGAGGGAAGATGTCATGAACAATGCTGGATCTGCAGTGAGCACAGCATCTGTAAGGCACAGCCTGGCCCCTGAGCTTCTCTGTGAAAATGCTCAAGGACATGTGTGGTGACAGGGACTAATGTAGCAGGTGTGTAAGTTTCACTCACAAGGAGGAGTCCTGCTCAACACAACCATGTTCTCTGTTCTCTCCTCATCAATTGAACTATAAGAACTGTCCTCCATGCACATGTCATAAAATTGACCACTAAACCACAGGTTAAGTTGCATTGCAGCTGCTTCTCAAAAGCAAAAGGGTCATTTTCATTTGGTGGGGGTCAGTACTGGAGGACAAGTACAAAACCTGGATTCCAGCAACTGCTCTTCACATAGTAAACGCATACCCTGAGGCAAGTCACTGAAACTTGTGGAGGCTTTGTTTCTTCATCTGTGGGGCATTTGAGAGCCTCCAATAAAACATCTGCCAATGTGGTGACTTTCATTACTATAACTACACATAGACTAGGAGGAGCAAGGGCTTTGAGGACAGATTATGTGCACATTTTTCCATCCCCTTTTTTCCAAAGGGGAGAAAATACCACATACCTCACATGGCTGTTGTGTAAATTAAATGGAATTATTTCCCTACTACCTGGCACATAGAAGGTATTCAATAAACGATAATGGTCATTTTCTCCATTACTATGATTTCAAGTGATGCCAAACCATGTCCAAATTTTCATGTAAACAAAATCAGCAGTTTTTGGTCACATGAAAAAATAATTATCTGTGTGCACAGATATTAAAATTTGTAGAGAAATGGAATTTTAGCATAGATTGCAAGACATCTTTTGTCATTGTGTATTTCAGAGGCAATTCTCCTGCTTATTAGTGATTGAATCCAATGAGTGGTCTCCTACTAGATATGACAGCTAAGTTTCCAGATCTTGACTGACAATGAAAGAATATTGTCCCTTTAGAGAACAGTCCAACTCTCTTGCCAGGATTGATTCAAATGTACTTGGCTCAGCAAAACATAGAATAACTGAGAAAATGGTCTCCTAATGAAACCCAGTCTTCTCCAACCTCTTTCTTCGCATGACATGTTTTTATCAGCACATTCTTCAGTGTTGCTGTTTCCAGAGAGTCCCACTAACAAGCAGTCCAACTGTGGCCATTACTGTATGCCCTAAAGCTCGCAGGAAAGGGGCCATATTACAACCAGTGACAACTGGTGGCAACTTGGAGAGTGCGAGATGGGGCTCTCTAGGCATCTAATCACTGCAACAATCCCAGCGTGAGGCTACACCACATACAAAACATCATTTCAGAGTTTAAAAAGCCAAAAGTAACAATTGTTGAAAAAAGTTTCTCTTAATGGACATTAAGTAGAAGGCATATTATTCTATCCCAAATTTGGTTTTTATCTTGAGTCTTTCAGAAGAGCTTCAGTGACTATATATTCAGAAAAGCCCACTGTAGAATATGTCGGTAGATATGCTGAGTTTAAGTTTTCTTTTTCACGATTTTTAAAAGGTACATGATGATATAAAGAAAAGTTTAGACTAGCCAAGAGTAATCTAAAACTGAAGGGTGGGGTTGTTTGGGTTTACCATTCCTATTTTTTTCATAAATGTTGTATTTATCTATGTGAGTACATATACACATGTACATAAATATATGATATATATACATATATGTAGATATCTGATATATAACTATTTTATGATTTTACAAATGCATGCTCAATAAAAGGATGCAATCAATAAAAAATTGTTTACATTATAAAACTAGTTTTTATACAAAACTGAATTACCAACAATTCCTATTAAAATTTAAAAGTCTCTAAAAACAGGAACTGTACTTATTGCCTGAATATCTTCAAGAATCTAGTATGTTTGTTAATAACATAATGGCCTTTTAATTTGTGTTTATACAAATCATGTTTATTCCCCAATACTAATAATTCTCTTCTCCTTTTCCCAATACAGGCGTTAGGTGAGGTCTTCAGGCAGATGGCACCACTGGCTCTCTAGGTACAGCTGCCAAGCAGGGGAAAGTTACCGAGCACAAAGTCTGTACCCTCAGTCTGTGTCATTTCAGAGATGCCAAGAAGCCATGTTTGGCTTCCAAATTGCACAGTTCCCTTACTTACTCCTCCTGTGCTCTTGAGATAATAAACCGCTGAGGCACGTTTAGATAAAGTTAATGTCATAACCTTTCCTGAGAGCAAACTTTGATACAGGCACAGAAGAGGTCGTCCTTTGTGGCAAGAGTCCCTAAATGGAGGGAGGGAATGCAGAGGGATTCAATAGAAGCTACAAATAGGGGACACTTTCTATCTTCACCATTTAGCCTGGGGTCAGTCTTGCAAAGAATGATAGCAGCAACCGACCTATAACTTGAGTCAAAGTCTCTGGGAATGCCAGAACAAAGTAATCACACATCATTTCTGACCTGTATCCTATTTGACTTGTCAGATACTTTATGTAATGATGATTTTTATAGCTCTCCTGGGCCTACCCTTTCTATACTAAGGCATGAGAGAAATATATATACTTTTTTCCAACACACTGAAATGGCAGTCTCTCTAGAAAATAGAAAAGCCCATGGTATTAATATCATTTAATTAAGAAGGCATCAGTATGATTTTTCCAGCCATTCACATCTTAAACTATAGGTTATTAAGGGATGAAGGGGAGGGTAGGAGGCACATCTGGCTCCCTAGAGGGAACTGGCATCTTTGCAGATGTACCTGCTTGTCTGTTCCTGAGTTGTGGCTTCCACAGACTTCAGACTAATTGTATTCCAATTAATAGAGGTAACAAGCACTTCATCCTGAATTCTGTTTTCAGATCTTGCTTCAAGACACACAAAAGACAGTTCAGAGTGCCACATTGGCCATCACCTTTATGAACCACCAGGAAGGCACCAGTGGAGGGGAAAGAAATAGGAAGAGAAAACGCTGTGTTCATTGATTCTAATGAGAAGTTTCCTAAGCAGGCAGATCTGGTTCTTAAATCTCTCACCAAGAGGGTATGTATGAACTATACTCCAGGTTTGTGAATGCTTTAAATTATATGTATATTAATAAAAACTCTGCAGCTTCTTCAATTTCATGTTCTTTTATTGTAAAAAAGAAACAAAAAAATATTTGCTCAAATGATTCTTCATTATGATAGACAAATTCCTAGGCAGGCAGGCGCAGGTCCCTGGTGTAACCTCACCTTCAAACCAAAGAATTTAAGGGCTGAAAATCAAGCGGCCAGTTCCAGGTGGAGTCCACAACTGGAGTGAAAACTTCTTCAATGCCTTTTAGTCAGTCAAATAACACTTTTTCCAGGCCTACCCATGGACCAATCAGCATGCACTCCCCCATTCTGAGCCCATAAAAACCCCCAGACTCAGCCACACCTGGGGCTATCTGTTTTCGCCTCTCCGCCACCCCCACACAGAGGGCTGCCCAATTTGGGTCTTCCCTTGTGTCGAGAGCTGTTTTGTCACTCAATAAACCCTTATCTGCCTTGCTTACTCTCCGTTGTACGTGCAACCTCATTCTTCTTGGACATAGGACAAGAACCTGGAGCCTGCTGAATGGTGGGTATGAAAGGAGCAGTAACACTGTGATCTTCCCTCTCACTTGTCAAGCAACAGGAGAGAGGAAGCTGCTGGGTACCACATACCTCACTCCGTTTGCCTTACTGCAGGTGGCATGAACAAACCATAACATGAAAGAGCTGTAACACACCTCCCTCCAATTCACTGCACTGTGGGTGGTGGAAAGGAGAGAGAGCTGTAACAGTCCTTGGGGGCTCAGACCTTGGGACTTTCCAGGTAAGAGCCATAACACCCTTTGGGGCTCCATGATTGCTGGAATCTCCAAGTTTTCTGGTGGCACCACGTCCCTCTCATCCAGAAGCTGGTGCCCAGGGTGAAAGACAGTCACAGCATGCTGGGACCAGCCATGGACTGAGAACAGAACTGCAGAAGGCACAGAATCTGGGCTGGTAGTGTGAGCTGAGTGCAGCCTGCTTGGCCAAGTGGGAAGAACTAGCCCAATAGTGAGCCTGGAGCTGAGTGAGGCCTGGGCAGCGGCGTCATTGGCTGCAGAGGTTTCCGGCTGGTGAAGCAGCACCAAAAGAATCCTGTGTCATTTAGCTGGTCACAGAGATTCAAAAGATTCCCCACATGTGATTGGCATCATACTTACTGGAAGGCAGTCATACAACTTAAGGAGTGGAGTAATTTAAAAGTGGTGTTAATAAGCCAGTTTGTTGTAATGCTTGGGGCTGTATTTTGGGAACCACATAGAGCTGTGAATTTCTCTGCTAATAAGTGTTTCTGGAAGATTTCTGGTTGTTTCTGCTATTGCACCTTAACAGTTTGTTCGAATTCTCAGGGTCCCAGTGTGCAGCAGAATTGAGTGACCATCCTATGAATTCTTAGGCTGTTTTCACAAATACCTAAGCATTAAAATATCCACTTCTACCACTTCCTTCAAACCTTGAACACAGTTTACTGACTCAAAAATAAACCTCCTAGGAATTTGTACTAAACAATTTTTGACACACCTTTAAGTCACTGGAGAAACAGAGGAAGGAGTTGAATGCACTAACGTCTGTAGGTGAGAACATTCCATCATGTTAGTTTTGTGCAGAACATGATATTACCGATGAGATATGAAGTGGCCATGGGGTGGAACTTTCCTTAATGTGGTTCTCCCAATTAATTCTCACCTTTTCCTGTTTTTAATGTAACAATCAGGAACTGAGACCAGTTCTTGAATACCATTCAGATACACATTTTGAAGGCTAAACAGCAAAGTGCTAAAGTCCAATTCATCAGAGATGCTTCCTGGTTCCATCAGCCTGCAACAGGGGTCTATATTACACGGAAAAGAGGAGTTGCAACCTGGGCTATAAAATCATCATTAATGTGCACTTGGATGAACAACAATATGCTGAAAATGCCTTTACATGTCAAGTATGAAGCAAGCTTTTGGCACTTGCAGTTTACTGAAACTAAAACGAAATGAAATGCTGGCAGCAACTCTCTAGATCCACAAGGGAACAGGTTGAGTCTCTGATAACAATTGGTCCCTGGAGGCTCTGGGATTGCTGTGAGCAAACCCAGGGAAGCAGGGGTTACCAAAATAAATAACTGAGATTGTTTCTGAACACTACTGACCTGAGCCCTGGGCAGTAAGAGACAACAAGGAACAGGACAGATTTTTTTTTAATAACGTAAAAAATATATATTTAAAATCAATCCCCTGTCTCTGTTTTCAAAGCTCACTCTCTCTGCAGGGTCTGCAAAAAGGAAAGCTCATGGCATTCAATGAGAAACAAATGGACTCAACCTGATTTAAACTAGCTCACCTAAGCACTGTTCAGCAGAGTTGAAAATTAGCGTAGTTTAAATCTGGAAATCTGAGTCAGAAGTCCCATCATCTCCCCTCCACTGATTTACTATGTGACACAAGTACTGTGCCTTTAATACTGTTACATCTGTGAATCTGGCATAATGATTCTTTTGTTGATTTGCTTAGAAATATGGAAGCAGAAATATAACATGCCCAGGGTGGCTCTTTGGCAATTAGTTTTAAAATAGAGAGACAGTTTCCATTTCAAGAGGGAAATTTAATAACAAAAAGGTGAAGACATCATAATAAATAAGCAAATGAAAAGAGATTAGCATGTTTAAAAGAGAAAATTTATTGGTGTAACACCTAGACTTGTGTCATTAAAAAAAAAATCTATATATTTGACCTGTTACTTCAAGCAAAATAAGAATAGAGCACTGTACTGGCTGATTCATTCCATGTTACATTGCTTTTCTGCACACTAACTTTTTTCAACTGGCTCTGTTGGAGAAAATAAATCATCTGTACAGCCCACTTCTTAGCCACATCAATCCTATTTAAAATGTATATCCAAGCCTAATCTAAGTACCCAAACTCACACTGCCCAGTGAATCTGAGAGGAAGATAAGTCTGCACATACCTCCTTGACTATGAGTTCTGGAGGTAAACTCATCATTGCAGACCCCACATCCACAGGGATCATTTTAAGGAACCCCCAAAACTCATGGAAATAGAAAGTAAAAGGATGGCTACCAGAAGGTGAGAAGGGTAAGTGGGGCGGAGATGAGGTGGGAGATAAGTGGGCATGGTTAATAGGCATGAAAACGATAGTTAAAATGAATAAATAAGACCTACTATGTGATAGTACAACAGAATGACTATAGTCAATAGTAATTTACTTGTATCTTTTAAAATAAATAAGATTGTAGTTGGATTGCTTGTAATACAAATAATAAATGTTTCAAGGGATGAATACTCCATTCCCCATGATGTGATTAATATGTATTGCATGCCTGTATCAAAACAGCTCACGTACTTGATAAATATATACATCTACTATATACCCACAACAATTAAAAGTAAAAATAAAAAATAAACAGAATTCCCTTCTTTCTCTGCAATAAATAAAGAACCCTCAAATAGCCAAGTATCATCTCAATGACAGCCGAGCTTGCCGTTGAATCATGGGTGCTAAAAATAAAATTATTGTTACATACTTACTGGTTTCCTTTCAGATTAAGTTTGTCTGCAACTGATGCAAAATTGTATGTGGAATATGATCATAAGTAAACCAAGGTCATGTGCATTTTTTTTCTCTTCCAGTTGGAAAATCTCCTGATTTTCCAGTTACTCCTGATTCTACTCTTATTATAAGAAAAGAAATATCACAAAGTCAAACACTTGTTAAAACACAACAAAAGTGAAAACAGGAAGGTCACCTGTATTTTCTTTACACATTTAACCAATTAGATATTTTTAGAGCCATTCTCAACTTTATCTCTTGTAAGTGACTAACCAGTTTTTGATATTTACATTGTCCAGACATTTAAAGACCAACTTGTTTATGAAATACTGATTAAACCAAATGCCACATTTAAATGTGTTCTCAATTAGTCATTTTTTAAGTATAAAGAAAAATTGGTGCAGTACAACGTGAACCTTTCTTTTGCTGGGCTCTGTACATCTCTTTAGAGTGTTTTTTACAATTCCTTTGTATTTCTGAAATCTGGTTCTCTTTTTCTAGTTAACAGTCAATCAAAAAAATGTAGCCAGCAGGTGCCATCCCTGTACTAAGTCAGTCTTCCTATGGTTATGCTTCTTCACCTTTTTTAACATTTTTAATTTATGTGGTATATAGATGTATAGACTTAGAGACTACATGAGATATTTTGATATAGTCATACAATGCATAATAATCACATCAGGATAAATGGGGTGTCCATGACCTCAAACATTTATCCCTTGTGTTACAAACAATCCAATTATGACCCTTCTTGGTACCTCGGAATGTTTCATCATATAAGTGTAATACTAACAGCAACAGCAGCAATAACAAAACTTCACTTTGCTCAGCACTTTACAGTTTGCAAGGTAAATTTCCAGCACAAATCAAACTCGGTTCTTTCAGCTACAAGTTCAGTTATCTTCCTACTCTACTGTAGTTTACTTTTATGATCCATAAAATAATTACAAATTTTATGTAGTACACATGATTGAGGGTATAGGAGAATAGGGAGCAGAGAGGGGAAAACGCCATGGTCTTCATAACTGCTATATATTTGGAAATACTTAGTGCTCAAAGTGGCGTAACTAAAAATGAACACAAAAGTCAGGAAAGTAGTAGGAACAGCTGGTGACTAGAAATTCAAAGTAGGTGCCTGGACAATTCCCCACTAGCAAGTCACAGGGTACTTCCTGCATCCCATGGTCAATATTTAAGAGAAGTATAGAGCTACCTTGATGGAAGGGAGTCAGTGGGAGACCATTCAAGAAACCAAAGAGTGGTTGGTTTAGGAGATAGAGTAAAACCAAATGGCCATGGAAAAGCAGTGAGATCGAGACTTTCCCTTCCTTGTGTAGCTCTGAA
The DNA here is from genome assembly GCF_009764315.1 of Trachypithecus francoisi. NCBI lineage: Eukaryota > Metazoa > Chordata > Mammalia > Primates > Cercopithecidae > Trachypithecus > Trachypithecus francoisi. The sequence continues at coordinate 23,319,999 of NW_022681431.1, read as the reverse complement.
TAGATTTAATATATGATATACATTTATTGCTTGTTCAATCCCTAAAAGAAGTGAAAATAAGTAGCAGGTAGATTGCATTGTCAAAGGGGGTCTGGAAATTTAATTTTGAATGCTAACATCACATCAGAATCACCCATTCATGTGGGGTTACTTGAGTATCCAGACAACAATAAAGCAAAATCCTGAGGTTTGGTCAGTCCATCAACACACAATTATGTCTTGATCAATTACAGACCTAGAAACAAACTATAAAACATTAGAAGAAAAATCATAATTTCTGTAATAATGTTGGGAGAGGCAAAATACTCTCTGCGGAATTCCTACATCATTTTGTTTTCATATAGTTACATAGGCACCCAATCTGCCTTTCTCTGAACAAAATTCTGATTTAGACCTAAGGTGAGGTCTACCCACAGGTACCTGAAAGTTCCCTGGATAATTTGGCACACTCCTAGTTGAGTTCCATTAAGCATTGCGACAGTCATTGGACAGTATTTTTTATTAAGTGACAAGAAATAGAGAAAAATAATGAGTCTTCTTGTTCAGGGCCTAGTGCGTAATTCCAACTTCACTACTGGGACCGAAAATGAAATTAAGTTTATTACGATTTGGAAAACTGACCCTCGAAGAGTTGAAGGAAAGCTAGGCATGAATAAGACAAGCAGTGTGACTGATGAGTGAATTTCTTCAAAGGTAAATTTTAAAACCTCAGCCCAGGTCAGACTTTTCACAGCCTGTGGTAAATGTGACAAATAAGACAATGAATTATTTTTCAAGAAGCTTAGCTTCCTCATAAATTTTCCTCAAATTCCCCTAAATTTATGGCCTGTGTAATTTTTTGGTTTTGAAAAAAAAAATCCCTTTTAAAAAAAGAAATGATCATTATAGTAGATGCTAGTTTTGGGGTTTAATTCTAGCATTATAGGTTAGTAAATAAAAAGTTGGAACACCTACATTGGACTAACAACGGGTAGACTATTTTTTTAAATAAGGCAAGAGCAGCTGTAAGAAAAGTATAACAAAGGTAGAAGAAGCAAGCTACAGTCTGAGGATGGACGGAGGTAAGATAATGTGTTATAACTACATGGCAAAGTAATCACCATAATTTTTAAACTTTAGGACAACTAAAATCCTGCACTAAGATACAGCATAAATATTCAAGAGCACACAAAGAAGAAATAAAGACAGTGCTCCTGCCTTTGAGGAACTTTGAAATCACAATTTGGTCATAGGCTCTTGGGTCTATTTTAGATGTTATTGGTACCTATCTTGACTCTAGTATATAGAGCCAGGGAAAAAAATTAGGCTAGTAGAATTAATGAATACTAAAACAGGTGGTTATCAACCTTAGCAGCACTTTCAAACAACCTAGAGAGCTTCAGAAACAAAAACAAACAGAACAAAGACATCAGGATTTGGGTCCCATTCCAATCAAGAATCTGAGGCCAGCCTTAGTGAACCTAGAACAAGTCTTTTTTAAAAGCCCTCAAGATAGTTCTAATATATGACCAGCATTAAGACCCACTGATGTAGCATCCATACTCTATAATATTCTAAAGGACAGAAAACTTAAAGACTTATCCTACTAGAAAAACTAACAACCCTTTCTGCTCCCCACTTAAGAGATGGATTACGGTAGCTCTTTTTCCTCCACTTTCTGTGATTTCTTAAGCCAGTCTCAATATTTGAACATGGCATTTAGGAAGATCATAATCATTAAATGGGTGACATAAGGAGTTTGGAGTGAGTAGCCAAGGCTTTGTACACTATCACAAGTTCCCTGGGTAGAGAGATCCTTTCATCAAGATCAAATTATCTACTTTTAAATGTTGTCATGTGACTTAGATAGCAGCAGAAAGTCAAAGGGCATTCATCATCATCATCATCCCCTCTAATAAATGCCTGTCAGCAGGACAGCAACAGCTGCTATTTTTACATGTAGAATGCTGCAGTTTAAAAAAAAAAAAAAGCCCATTGTAGCTTCAGGCTTCTGGCTATATTCTTAACTAGTTTAAGAAGGGAGTTAACAAACAGCTGAATACCTTTTTTTTTTTTTTTTCAAAGTCTGTAAAAACCCTAATCTCCAGATATCCATCTCCAATTTGCCCACGACAGTGAAGAAGAGAGAAAACACACACACACACACAAACATACACACACGCACAGACACACACCCACCTGATTAGAAATTCTGAGAGGGGTACCTTCAGAAATCTAAGATGCAGAAGCATGGAACATAGCTAATGTAGATTCATTTTGCATAGACTGGACAGTGAAATTCATGGATGCTCCTTGAAGTAAACAGTTACTGGCAAACTTTGCATGCAGCTCCTAGCATGAATCCAACTACATAGCACATTTGCAGCCTGTCATCCTAAACAAGAAACTGCCTTGACAGTGAAATTCAATAGAACCAGGTCATTTCATATGCTCAAAAAGAATCCAGTGAGACCCACATGTGTGTTATGAAGCACTCCCTCTGTAGACCTGCATGCATACCTGCCTTTCTCTCCAAAGAATTTCCTGCAGCCCTCCATGGAATCAGAGCTCCTTTCAGTTTCTAGATTACTAGTCCTGGGAGTTGGAACAAACATATAACTCTTATGCATAATAAATAGGAGAACACTGGAGCCGTGTCCCACACCTGATAACAAGTAGTCTACTCAGTAGAAAAGTCTCATCAGAACACAGCAGAAAGGCCAATCTACTGGTGTCTTATCTCATGGTAAGAACTTCCTTCCTAAACGCTTCATAGTGCTTTATTTACATGTGTCGATTCATCTTTCTAAGATTTCCATTTGTAAAAGGAAGATGACACTTTTATCATATTAAAGATAATAACACCATGGGAGGGAGAGGTTAAGAATTCTGCCTGAGGTCATAAAGAACCTGTGGTATTAGGAATAGAAGTCAGATCTTTCTGATTGTGGATCAGTGCTTTTTTTGTCATTACATACAAAAAGCAAGGGGGCCAAGGCAACAGTATCCTTAGCCCAAGGGAACACTTCTGAAGTCTCTGTCAAATCATTTGTTACTGCTCAGTGCAATAGTGCTTATATTTTTAGCATAAGATCAGATCAGAAGAGCTAATACCACCAATCTAAGCAGAACATTTGCTCCCCATTACTGTCAGTGAGGACAATTTAAGTATAATCCTAACTGGTGCCCAATGGAGGGTTCTAAAAATAGAATAAAAGGCAGGAGCTCAGGGAACCTGACAGCCAACCTGCATTCAAGATGTACCAGAAGCATTTCTACTGAAGATAATGTAAAGAAGACCACCCGACACTGACCAGAGGCAGTTTAGATACCAATAAAATAACATTATGATTTTTAAAAAGTCAGGTAAACAACAGCACATAAACCTTTTTTCAATTAAAGATGTTGTGTTCATTTTGAAATACCTACTCCCCTCTCCTTAATAATTTCCCTGTATCACAGGGACAGGCGAGGCCATATGGTGACATAGATCTCGTCTTTCATTTTGAGTAGAATAGTGCCAAGCAGATATGAAAGCATTTTACTCATTCAAGGAATACATATTGAACACTTTTAAAAATATAATACAGCAAGGACCATTCTGGGTACTTCGGATATACATTGATAAAAATATTAAACAGTCCTTGCTCTCCTGGAGATTCTATTCTAGGGGCAAGAGAGAAAATGAATAAATATACATGTAATGCAATGTCAGTGCTATTTATAAGATTTAAAGAAAATAAAGTTAGTTAAAGGAATTAAGAACGATGAGGTTGTGGTTTACAGGTAAGATGGCCAGGGTGGACATCTCTTTAAAGAGGTGATATTCAAGCTAAGACCTAAATGAGAACTATTTTATTTCATCTTTCATTCAATTCATAAAAAAATTAATATGTGTCTACTACATGTCAGCACCATTCTGGGCATTCAGCATACATTAGTAAGTGGCCTTCATAAAATCTCTGCTCCATAAAAAATATTTAGGGTTAGGAAAGAGCGCTGCTACTCTCAAATTAGGAATGGTGACTGTCATCTTAGGTAGGACTCATGCAATTTCTGTTTGGAGTTTTCTTGTTTATTCACATGTTTAATGCACATGTTTAAGGAATTTTACTTGCAACAGGTTTAAAAACTTAATTTGCAAATCTCAGGAGAGTTTTCCATCTTCTCTCAGATTCAGGAAGTATTTTACACCAAGGTAAAAACACACTTTTAAGTTCAGAAGCACCTCCATGGTGCTCATGGAGCCATGGGTAATCGCTAGAATAGCAGTGTCCTATACTAGGTGCTCCTCTAAAACTATCCTGCTATCTAATTTTCAGTGATCTCTATCTCCCAGGTCTACCAGTATTTTCCATCTGGATGCAGGAATAACATAAAATAAAATATCATCAGGGGAGGCTTAGCATTAATGAGAGCTTCTTCCTATGGTGAAGGGACTTCAAGGTATCCACCCTCAAATCAAATATTTAAGCTAAGAAAAAGTCCAGGCACATTTCTCACAATAGCGTGCAAAGGAAATATAAAACACAGTTCCCATAGAAACATGTAATACAACCTGAGAAAAATCTGAAAAGACAGTCATACGGAGCTTTGTCCTAAGAATCGGAAGATGGGGGCTCCATGCTTCCATATCAATTTCGTGTGCAACATTGGGCAAGTTACATAATCTCTTTGAAGCTCTGTTTTCTCATCACTGCAGTAATGATATGAGGCTTTCAAATATCTCTACAGAGCTCAGTTCAACCTGAGTAGCTCTGCTTTTATCTGTTCTGTGTTTCTGGGTAAGATTTCTTTTGAAAAACAGGTGCTCTGATGAAAAATAAATTTTTATAATCACTGAAAGAGATATTCTTTGCATTCTCTCTCTATTCCACAATACCAAGACTCTTAATAAGATACAAAAATCTCACTCAAACTTAAATGAGGAAGGAGGAGGGAGAGGACCTTTTTAAAACAAACTGTATCCTGTCTTACAAAGCCACTTGCTACTTTCCCCTATTCAAAGAAGAAACAAACCCTTCCATGGTACTGCTAGAACTTCATTTTGACAACTGAACTCAGTAACCATTATGGCAAATCCCATAGAGACTTGTTTTTTCTTTTCTTTTCTTTTCTTTTTTTTTTTTTTTTAAGGTAATGTGTAAATTCCTTTACTTCTGAAGTTTTCCCTAGCTGACAGTATATGGGGAGAAAAAGCAAAATTAATAGTATCTTTGTTAAGCTGCTACTTTATCCAATAAGTATTTATTGAATGCTTACTACATACCAGACAATAGTTGCTCATGTGAGTTACTAGATTTTCTCAAATTAGAGCATAATATCCAATTAAACATAAATCCAAGACCTAAAGTGGAGAGTTCCCATGGTGGTAGATTGGAAAATTCATTACTGTTCAAGTGTCAATTCTCCCCAATTTTAAGGAGGTCATGGCTGGGTGATGCAAAGAAATTCAATGGAGAAAGGACAGTTTTTCAACAAATGTTGCTTTACAACTAGGTACGCTATGTTTAAAAAAAAAAAAAAAAGAGCTAAAGTCCTTATATCATGGTTTATACAAAACTGACTCAAAATGGACGGCAGACTTAAATGTAAAATGTAAAACTATAATATTTCTTTAAAAATAGGAGGAAACCTGCATGATATTAAATTTGGTGATGATGGGTTTAGATATGACATCAAGGCATGATCATAAGGGAAAATCTTGGTAAGTCAAAATTAAGAACTTTTGCTCTGTAAAACATAAGGCTAAGAGAATGAAAAGACAAGACAGAGACTGGGAAAAAAATGTATCCAAATCACATATTCAATAAAAAATTTATATTCAGAATATATAAAGAACTCCCAAACTCAAAAAGAAAGCAAAAGTCCCAATTTAAAAATGAGCAAAAGATTTAAAAAGACATCTCCACAGAAAATAGGTAGATGACAAATAAGCATATTAATTCCCAATCTCATGAGTTATTATGAAAAGATAAGTTAAAACCATGAGAAACCAGTATTCACCTATTAGGAAGATAAAATGAAAACAAATGACAAAAGCAAAAGCTGACAACACCGGGGCTGTAGAGGCACTGGAGCTCTCATCCACTGCTGATGGAAATGCAGAATGAAATATGGTACAGCCTCTTTGGGAGAGAGTTGCTAAATTTCTTGTTACAAGTTCCCATATACTTACCACACTCCTAGATATTTACCCCAGAAATAGGAAAACGTATGTCCATAGAGAAACCTGTGTGAGAATTTTTAAAACAGCGTTATTCACAATTGCCCAAAACTAGAACCAACTCAAATATTTTTCAGTTGTACATCCAGACAATGGAATACAACTCAGAAATAAAAGCAAATTATTGACTCATACAACAAGGATGAAACACATAGGCATTAAGTGAAAGAAGCCTGACTTAAAAGGAAATATACAGTGTGATTTTATTTATGAGATACTTTAGAAAATGCAAAGCTATACGAGTTTTCAAGTTTGTTGCCAGTAGCTAGGAATGAAGTGTTTTCCAAATCACGAAGGAGATTTGGGTGGAATAAAATAACTACTCTGTATCTTGAATGTGATGGCGATTACACAACTCTATGCATTTATCAAAATTCATAGAGCTATATGCTTTACTGTGTGTAAATTAAAATATTAATAAGTCCATGGACATTTGTGATAGGTAGTAGTTTTTTTTTTTTTTTTTTCTTTCTTTTTAATCTGTATGTACCTACATAAGGTTACACTGTGTGATTTAAGTTTTATGGGTGAATGTGGGTTTTAAATTGTGGTAGCATTAAAGCATTCAACAATTAACCACACTCTTTAATATAGGAAATACCCCTTCTGGTTCCCACATACACACAAAATAACCCTACAATGGGTTATTTATATATAGCCACACTCTGACAGCCATATAAACACGCAGGCAGCGAAACGTCAGCAGAAAAGAGTTTCATAGGGGCCAATTGCCCAGATATGGCTCACCATGTAACTTTCATTTAACATAATATGACAAAATGATACATACAGAAAGGTGGTTCCTCCAATGGACTTTTACATTCTGTTCTTTGCATTTTGCCTGATGTGCGTTAAGACTCTATCATTGTTAAAATTTGAGTGTTTATTCCTAGGTTGTCCTATCTACATCATCATATTAAACCAAAAATAAAAAATAAAAAAGGAAGAAAATAACTTTCAGGAGCATAATTATAAAAAAAGGAGATGATAAACTAGTTCCTTAATGTTTAGCTGCTGAGTACACTAAAAGTAAACATCGAAAACAAATCATTACACATAAGCATGTGTAAAATAGATCTTACTGCATTTATTCAAACATTAATAATTTAATATTTTCATGAAAGTACCTATCTGAAACTGACATGAATGACCACAAACATTCCTAGACAGAGAGCTAATATTGAATGATTTAATGGTTAAGGAATAATTGTAGTTTAGTCTTTCATTTTAAAACAAGCATGTGTATGTTCATTGCAGCACTACTAACAATAGCAAAGACTTGAAATCAACCTAAATGCTCTGGATAAAGAAAATGTGGTACATATATACCATGGAATACTATGCAGCCATAAAAAAGAAAGAGATCATGTCATTGCAGGGAAATGGATGGAGTTGGAGGCCATTATCCTTAGCAAACTAACACAGAAACAGAAAACCAAACACTGCATGTTCTCAATTATAAGTGGGAGCTAAAGGGGACCAACATAGAGGGGACCAACACACACTGGGGCCTTTCAGAGGGTGGAAGGTGGGAGAGGATCAGAAAAAAATAACTAATGGGTACTAGGGTTAAGATCTGGGTGATGAAATAATCTGTACAACAAACCCCCATGACACAAGTTTACCTATGTAACAAAACTGAACTTCTACTCTGAACTTAAAAGGTGATAAATACATACATACATACATACATACATACATACAAATAAAACTGTATTTCTATAGTGCAACTTCCAGGACTCTTCTGATAAAGTGATCAGATCCAGTGTAGTGGTGTCTGTCTAGTTTTGCAAAATATATGACCAGAAAAATCAAAAATAGTTAACACTCAAAAATATTACTATCAAGTGTTTCTTTACTTATAGCAATATGTATATACAGTCAGTGTCACTTAACAAACAGGGATATGTTCTGAGAAATGCATCATTGGGCAATTTCATCATTGTGCAAATATCACAGAGTACACTTACACAAACTTAGATATTGTTGCCTATTTCACACCTAGGCTGCATGGTATAGCCTATTGCTGCTATGCTACAGACCTGTACAGCATGTTTCTATATGGAATACCTTAAGCAGTTGTAACACAATGGTAAGTATTTGTGTATATAAACATATGTAAACATAGAAAAGGTACAGTAAAAATACAGTATTACAATCTTGCAGGACCATGGTCATATATGCAGTCTGTTGTTAACTAAAATGTCATGCAGGGCATGTCTGTACATGATAGTTCATATATGTATACATATATATGTATGTATACACATATATACACACACCATATATACCATCTATACATGTACCATACACACATTATGTAATTCTTCTGTATGTGCAAATTTGTGGTGTAATGAACATAAAACTGGAAAACAAAACTGCTAAACTAGGAGATTATAATCCTAATTCTGTCACCACCTAGTTACAGGATCTTGAACAAGACACTAGCATTCTTTAGACTTCAGCTTCCTCAATCCAGAGCATCACTTCAAGTCCTAAAATTGTATCAGAGCCCCGGGGAAGCCCTTAAAAGGAAAGGGAGCACTTCCTGTTTATTTTCCCTCCCTGGCTTTCCCACACTTCACTCAGTTACAGATTCTCTCTGGGAAACATACTTTTTGAAGCTGAGGCTGGTACTGTCTTTCACTCTTTGAACTTCTTTAGACCAAATAACCCTACAGCAATTTTTCAGGACCAGCCCAATACGACTGAGATAAAGTACCATCTTGGAAAATTAAGGTAGCTAAGTTTAATCATGCTGAAAAAAAGTGGCAGTATTTGCTATCACTGAAACACGGTGAGTCATAGAAAAATTCATTTTCATAAAAAAATAACTTGCAGGAAAAAGGCTCCTTGCAAAGTAACATTACTTACGATTTCTAAAAATATGTGCAATTTGTCAATACCTCAGAATGCAAATAGTGAAAACAGTTAAGAGTTTACCGAATATTGTCACCTTTTGGTTTGGCATTCAATATATATTATTAAAGATAATTCAGTTATTTTTAAAGGCCTTTTGAAAAAATAATTATAATCAGAAGGATCAAAGTTTGTTATCTCTAGTCTATCCTGTTTCAGGCACTATTTTACTATCAAGTCTGGAATATGATAAAATAGAAGGAAAAATCAAAGAATCTCATTAAACACATTTAATTATTTGTAGTCCATAACTTGCTTAATGCTACATTAACAAATTTAGCATACTCAGAAATATTTAATTTTTGCATTTTCCTTCCCTTTAGTCCATTTAAGTCTGCAAACCTAGAATACAGCTAAATCCTTGAGTTACATATGTCAGGATTCTAAATTCGGTGAATGATATTTATATGCACAGATATTATTTTTACAGACTGCAGTGTAGCACAATAAAAGGAAATCGTTACTTGTAATAATATTTTCCTACAAGAAAGAAGTGCTAAAAGCTGGTCAGAGTTGTAACTAGAAATGAAGATGAAAATTAGAAAATGAATCTACTGTGATAATGTGATTTCAGAGCCCGTAAAAAAAAAGTCGTGAATAGAGAATGTCAACTCCGGGAAACAGTTTAATATTAGGGGAACCGTCACTACCAAATTAACACTTATTCTGACAGAAATAGAAAAAAAAAATGTGGAGGGAATTTTTTCTTATACTTCTTTCACATTTATCATTGGCTAAATATTTCCAATTATTATTAAATCTATATTGCTATCCAGGTCACATTGCTATACAATTTAAAACCATTTGGTCAAATCTAACACAATGTAATAAGTGCATCATAGATTCAGCTTAAATCCAGAAGTAACTCTTTGATGTTATCTATTCAATCTATGGAATTTCAGAAAAATGCAACATGTTAACTAGGATAGAAGGTTCATTTTCTTTGGGAGCCAATATGATCTTATTACACACCCCCTGATTTCTATCATACACACCACCACTAGCCTCTGCACACACCCAACCTTGAGTTTCTAGTTGTTCCTCCTTTCCCCATTATCTGGGTGCATGCAGCTACCATTATTTGGGCATGGAGTGCTGCTGGTATGAGAAATGTGATTGCTTGCAGGAAGTCTCTGAATTCTTGGCTTTAACAGCTTTTTGCTCACATACTGTTTTTAAAAAACTTTATGTTTCATAAATGCATCCAAATATATTACTCTTAAAATATGTGCACTAATAGTGAGGTAGCTCTAAAACTCATTTTTTAGTTAAGAATAGAATATTGAAGTACAGAGTCTAACTTAAAAAGTCTTTTTAGCCATTCGTAATACAGACTGATGCTTCTAAAACTTGAATGTACATAAGAATCACATGGGACCCAGGCGCGGTGGCTCACTCCTGTAATCCCAGCACTTTGGGAGGCTGAGGCAGGGGGATCATCTGAGATCAGGAATTCGAGTCTGGCCAATGTGGTAAAACCCCATCTCTACTAAAAATACAAAAAAAAAAAAAAAAAAAAATAGCCGGGTGCGGTGGCAGGAGCCTGTAATCCCAGTTACTCAAGAGGCTGAGGTAGGAGAATCCCTTGAATCGGGGAGGCAGAGGTTGCAGTGAGCCAAGATTGTGCCACTGTACTCTAGCCTGGGACAGAGTGAGACTCCATCTCAAGAAAAAAAAAAAAAAAAATCACATGGGAAATCTTGAAGTGCAAATTCTAATTTGGCATAGTTCAGGGTGAGACCTGAATATATCCCTTTCTATTAATCTAATCATCTCCTAGGTGACATCAACTCTGCTGTTTTAAGATCATACTTTGAACAGAAAGTATAGACAGCATTTGAACCCAAATCTTCTAAGTCCAAGCACCACAAAACCTAGCTGTCTTTATAACTAGTATCTATTCCTTCTCTTCCTTCTCAAACCCTGCTGCTGGGTGTCAGGATGGTACAGTGTATCTCAAATACGTGACTCAACCTTCAATGGCTTTCTTGGTTTCTTGCCAAACCATTAAGAGGCTTCTTCCTTCTGAAGTTTCTAACCATGCTGGGCAAATTCCTCTTCCAGCTCATCTCCACATACTATTATCATTCCTAATAGATCTACCAACAGTTACCATTTATTAGAAGGATTGTCTTTGTTTTCAATATAAGAGAGGCTCTAGCGACTTCATGTCCTATAACAAGCTGTCTCAGGCTGTTAGGGAGTAGCTGCTGGAGAAGGGAATACCATCTGCAGGACCTCAGGCTGGGAGAACAAGTGCAGGCAGTACATGTTAACACCCACACTGTCATCTCACACGGCAAACCAGAGAGTTGACATGAGATACGACTTGGTGTGGGGAATGGAAAGAAAGTCAGTGGAGGGAAAAGAGGGGAAGATGGACAGAAGGAATGCAGTCCAGGAGACAGCAGATTTTGCCCCTCCAGGAGTGATTATCTGAATTTAGCTTGATCTAATTATTCAGTTGAAGACAATGATGATGACCCTCTTAGTAATTCTCTACATTAGGATAATGTTCTTACTGTGAGTGAAAGAATGGCATTCAGGTATGGGTTGAGCATCCCTAAACGAAAAACCCAAAAGTCCAAAATGCTCCCAAATTTGAAACTTGTTCAGTGCCAACATGATACTCAAAGAAAATGGTCACTGGAGTATTTCAGATCTTGGATTTTTATGTTTTGATGCTCAATTATTATGTATTCTGCAAATATTCCAAAATCCAAAGAAATCCAAAGTACTTCTGGTCACAAGCATTTTAGTAAGGGACACAGAATCTATACTTGCACTTTCTTCCATTTGAGGTACTTCCAGAGATTCTATGCCCCCAGTGCCTAGGTCAGTGTCTTACACACAGCCGATGCAATGGATTTGGGGATGATGAAAAGGACTGCAACTCTAAGGAGCAGGCTTTAGGCTAGATACAGAAGCGTCTTCCTTTAGCTGCCCAGACTGCCACAGTAGGTAGCAACGCAAAGGTGTTAACACACAACAGTTTTGCTAAGGAGGTGCCCTGAATGCAGCTTTTATAAATGTGACACAGTGACATAGGGTTGCTGGCCAACAAGCTTTAGCAAAAGGTGAGAACATTACAAATAGCTATGTTTTCATTTCAGTGATTTACACGGTATAATGTGATGGCCTGGCCTGATTAGTAAATACAGATGACATGGAGTAGAAACAGCAAAAGCTACTAAATGTTAGCTCATGTATTCCCTGACTCCCAGAACCTGATAGTGTCCGTCTTGTAATGACCTAGCAGGATTTGACCATGATACTGGAGAGAAAGAACAGGTCTATGAGGCAAAATGAACATTGACACAGGTGTGGCTAAGAGTGGTGCGGCACCAGATCCAAGGCGGGCACAACTATGTAGACCCCCTAGGGAAATTAGGAACAGAGTGATCTGAGGTACATCAAACTCTCCCCAATCCCTTAAGGGTTACAGTATTCAACCTCTCACGATTCTTTTGGGGCTAAAAAGTAAGAATTGGTGAGGCTAGTAAGGATGGTCAGAAGAGGAAGCAGTAGCAGGAAACTAAGCATCCTACTGCAGAATCCTAATGCCTCCAATACTTGGAGGCCAGGCCAGGAAGAGAAGCCATTATCAGTCAGCTAAGTTGGTCATGGAGTTGCTGAACAGCCCAAGAAAACCAGTCTCCTAATGTGTCATGAGAACATGGATTATGTGAATATTTCAAATTCTCACTTAAGTGATGATATGATTTGGCTGTGTCCCCACCCAAATCTCCTCTTGAATTGTAGATCCCATAATTCCTGCGTGTTGCTGGAGAAACCTGATGGGAGATAATTTAATCACAGGTGTGGTTTTCCGCATACTGTTCCAGTGGTAGTGAATAAGTCTCATGAGATAAGATGGTTTTATAAATAAGGGGAAACCCCTTTCATTTGGCTCTCATTCTATCTTGCCTGCCGCCAATGTAAGATGTGCCTTTCACCTTCTACCATGACTGTGAGGCCTTCCCAGCCACGTTGAACTGTGAGTCCATTAAACCTCTTTTTCTTTGTAAATTACCCAGTCTCAGGTATGTCTTTATCAGCAGTGTAAAAACAGACTAATACAGTTGGAGAGGGGATAATGACAGACAAATGAAATAAAGATTACATCTTCTATAAGCCACTCCACGTAGCGTGAAAAGACCAAACTCCTTGCATATCAGTTTTTTTTTTTTGAGACGGAGTCTCGCTCTGTCGCCCAGGCTAGAGTGCTGTGGCCGGATCTCAGCTCACTGCAAGCTCCGCCTCCCGGGTTCACGCCATTCTCCTGCCTCAGCCTCCCGAGTAGCTGGGACTACAGGCGCCCGCCACCTCGCCCGGCTAATTTTTTTTTTATATTTTTTAGTAGAGACGAGGTTTCACCGTGTTAGCCAGGATGGTCTCGATCTCCTGACCTCGTGATCCGCCCGTCTCGGCCTCCCAAAGTGCTGGGATTACAGGCTTGAGCCACCGCGCCCGGCCGCATATCAGTTTTTTAATACTGAGAAGTACAGGGCCTTTCAGGGATCCACACAGAGCAGAAAAACAATCATGCACTGAATGATTAGAGTGTTCGCAGGTATGCATGTGAGAAAAAGCTTTCCAGGCTCAATCCATTATTTACAACGCAAAATTAAGATGAATATTTCTCACATCTCACTAAGAGCACAGTCAAGGAGTTGAAAATAAGCAGGAAAGATGGCAGTATTTTCACAGGATAATGCCGACTTTGCTAGTTTCTTTTGAAGGCTTCAGAAAGGTCTTTGCAGTATTATCTTCATCCAAGACAGTCTTCTAGGAAACCCGTACACATTAGAGATGTTTTCTCTTTAATTTATTCTGGAATATGAACCTGGTGCACAGGGATTTAGTAAGACGTCTCTTTATTCTAGTCTGGTGTCTACTGCACCAACTTTCAGTTTAGGGAAAGAGAGGATAAGGTTGGAACAAGCAGTGTACCCTTTTCTCTTAAAATTTCTTTGAAATAGATGATGTTATGAAGTCTTAAATAAAAGATAGGCAAGAAGAAATGAGGTTTCCTCATCTCAGAACTGTCTTGTTCATCTGTCAAGTATTTCTCTCCCAGCTTCCTTCCCTTTTTGAATGGAGTCTTGTTCTGTTGCCCAGGCTGGAGTGCAGTGGCCCGATCTCAGCTCATTGCAACCTCTGCCACCCAGATTCAAGTGATTCTCATGCCTCAGCCTCCTGTGTAGCTGGGATTACAGGCATATACCACTACACCTGGCTACGTTTTATATTTTTAGTAGAGACAGGATTTCACTATGTTGGCCAAGCTGGTCTCAAACTCCTGACCTCAGGTGATCCTCCCGCCTCAGTCTCCCAAAGTGCTGGAATTACAGGTCTGAACCACCATACCTGGCCCCTCATTTTGAGCCACCACACCTGGCCCATTGTTTTTTATAGCAATATCTTTATCATGGTTAAATGGACTGTTTCCTTTTTAATTATGAGTATTTTTACCTTCTTTTGTAAGAGGGCTACAGTTACTCTAGGCTGTCATTGCTATAATTATATAATGCTGATGTTTATTTCTGGTAATTTTAGTAATAGTATGAATGCATGTTATATTACTGGTGCCAAGAAATCAGCAGGACTGACAGCTTCCTGGGGACACGTCCAGTGCTAATAAACAGGCATTATATATCAGTTAAATACATGCCCCCTCCACTGTACATGTGCATAAAACTCAATAAGAAGCAAAAACAAGTAACTGAAATAACAACAAAAGTGGCAATTACAAATTTTCTCATCCCACTTCTCTTACTGTTCCTCACCAGTGGAGCTGAATGAGAGGGGTGACAAAGGATTATAATTGGTCAGTTTTGAATGTGGTGGGAGATGAGGACAGCAGTGGAATGCCTATGAAATTCTGTCAAGATTTATTTAATCAACTATCAGATGATGTCTCTGGGTGGAACCTGGCAAAAACCAACAAAACATGGTGGTATCATTGCTACCCTAATGACCGAAGGAATATACAGCTAGGAGAGGTGAGCGCAGGATTTTGTTTTACTAACCAAAAAAAAAAAAAAAATGAAGTCTACATCTGTTTTTAGACCTATGAGGAAGGAAAAGGCCAGCAAAGAAGAAAGTGTCCCTGCCTGACAAAATTTTGCTTCAATTGTTGTTAGCGTAATCCAGGATAATGAGGAGCTTGATGGTTAAGCACAATGGGAAAATATCTATCTTCCCATTTCAGATACTGAATTAATAATATATCACCAGAATATACACACAACTACACACTCACAATAGGCATCTTAAAGGTAAATTTATTAAAATGCATTTGGATTTTTAAAATTAATTTTCCAAGTGTATCGGCATTTTTTTCTGTTAAAAAAAAGGATCTCAACTAAAAGTAGCTTATACTACAAAGATACATATTATCTCCCAAGCACAAGTGTTGGGAAATAAGATGCTTCCAAGGCTTGTGCAGGTACCTAATAATGTCATGAATGCCCCAGCTCTTCCCATCCTTCCACTCAGCCATCACCAGGGTTGACTTTTCATGATCACAATGGGGCTGCCATTGCTCCAGGCAACATATCCTTAATAATCTTATAAAAAGGCAGAAGAAGTGGTAGTTTCTCCTCATACAGCTGTTTTTTATCATGAGGGAAACATTGCCGGAAGTCACCAAGTTGACTGCAGTCAGACCCTATTCTCACATTTCCCTTCAGGTCCCATTGTGTCAAACGTCCATTATTCGTTGGCTACAGGGGCTTCAGAAAATACTTAGTATTGCATCTTTCATCCTTATAGTTGAGAATAGCTCTGCTGGCAGAGAGGAACCTTCCTGGTGGGCAATCAACTGCATCCATACCCAGTTTTCACAATTAAAATTTAAATTGTTATACTGAATTAAGAGCAATGGAAAGCCTTTATCCTGTAATTAAAACAAACTTGATTCCAATTCTCAATTTTTTTCTTATCCTTTAAAGAGACACAGCTGTTAAGTATACTAACTTTTGACATATGTATGTATGCAAATTTGTGATGCCCAGATGTAGAAACTGGCTTATAAACGAGTTTCTAAAGATAGCAGAAAATACGTGGCTTGAAAGTTGACAAACTCTTCACTTTGAGTTGAATCTAGAACAAAATAAAAGCTTTCTATCTCAAGAGAATATAATATCAAAATAGCAAAATTATAGCAGTTGGGGCAAATTTTAATTCTACCTACAACTTGTAGACCTATTTGACTTATTTAGGCCTTAAAAGAAAAAAACAGGCAGCAATGTTTTGGATTACCACTCAAAGGACTGGGAAATGGCAGAAATTCTGCCTAGCATGAAAAGTCTATTGGTTTGCTCCCAGAAATCTATTTTGTGTTTATCATTTCCAGGAGGTCAGAGCAAAATTAATTCCTCCAATGGTGAGATGAATTAATGGTTATGTAGAGGACTTTTTTTTTTTTTTTTTTTTTTTTTGAGATGGAGTCTTACTCTGTCACCCAGGCTAGAGTGCAGCTACCTGATCTCGGCCCACTGCAACCTCTGCCTCCCAGGTTCAAGCAATTCTCTTGCTTCAGCCTCCCTAGAAGCTGGGACTACAGGTGCACGCCACCATGCCCAGCTAAATTTTTGTATTTTAGTAGAGATGGGGTTTCACCGTGTTGCCCAGGCTGGTCTCGAACTCCTGAGCTCAAGCAATCTGCCCTTCATCCTCTCAAAGTGTTAGGATTACAGGTGTGTGCTACCGTGCTCAGCCACTATTTTTTTATTGAAAACTACTTAAACTGTTTTAAACTCCTGTTTAAAAACTTAAAGAATTAAATGAAATTTGAAGTATGCCCATTTTATTTAAAATGTGCCCAAATCACTAGACAAAACCACAAGCCTGAGACTTTTTTGCAGAGGTAAAACATTCCACCACTAAATAGTACACCACTATATTTTTCTAAGACAACCAAATTAATTCCTTATGTTTTCAGTAAGATACCTGAAAGATAAACCCAGGAATTTAAGGAAGAGCCTCTCAAATACAACTTCAATGTTGGGGGAGATGAAAGGAGAATACAGCAAGTGGAATAAAGAAGAGATGCTTTTTTTTTTTTTTTTTTTACTGTCTGTTTAAGAAGCACTGTTAGTATCTAATTACAAATTAAGGGGCTATTTATAAAGTATCTACTAGCTCTGTAGGATGCTGGCTATAAAGCCCATGAACTCCTGAAACTTCACAGCCTAGTGGAGATAAAAGATGTTAAACAAATAATCACATAAATTATGATATAATTAGTGATTATGAGATGAATAGTATGACGGAAAATGATAGGTTTTATATATACAGAGAGACAGTGATTCAATGTAAAAGAAAGAGGTCAAGAAAGGCCTCAGCAAGGGAAGGACCTATCAGTAGGGTGACTGAAATTCTCAGGTTACCGTTGTTGAATGGAACAATTATAAATAACATCCCCTTTTCCTCTAAATAGTGTCCTGGTTTGGATGATAAATTAGGTGATTCTCTACCTCTAAAATAAGCTCTAAAAAATTAATAGGCATTCACTAACAACAAGAAATAACAGTGTTCCTATGTATGAATTAGTTTGTTCAAACCCTGAAGGTTCAGAGAGCCTGGTGAATTTGGAGAAATGACAGAAGACCAGGATAGATGCAAAGTAACAAAAAGAATGGTTCTAGACAGGGCTGGACAGGTCAGGTCCACCTAACATCATATTGTGGACACTGGGATTCAATCTTAAGAGCAAGGTGAAGTCTTGGAAGAATTGTAAGTAAAGGAGTAGCATTATCCAATTTTAAATCAAGAAAAAGTCTCAGACTCTTGGTGGAGTGTGGATTAAATTAGGAAGGCAAATGTTGAACAGAGAAGCCAGTTTGGATGCTATTGCAGCAATCCAGACTACAAACAAGAGTGGCTTAAATCAGGAGGCGGAAGAGGAGAGAACAAATGGGACAGACTCAGAACATATTTTAAATCTAGATGAAATAGAACTTGGCAGACAACTGTACACTGGGATGAGGGAGCAGGGCAAAGACCAGCTGAGAAACACCTACTCAATGCATGATGTTAAGCACAACTTGAGTTTTCAAGAAGCATCTGCTGTGTGTGTAATTACAGCTCTGGTAAACAAGTTGAGAAGGTTGTAAATTGGTATAAGATTGTGCAAATAAAAAGTTAACATAGTCCAGACTGTTGTTCCTTAAAAGGAATGTTGACCAGACTGGCCCTTGCCCAGCATCTAGGAACTTGTATTTTGTGAAGGTTTACACCATTCCCAGACCTGCTAATAGTGGCTCACTCTGCCTGAACTGTTTGTACAAACCCTAAGGCTTGTGCTAGACCCCTGCTTCCTTAAGAAAGCCTAGAATGTTGGTATGTGCTCAGCAGAGGGTATCTGCAGGATCAGACTCCAATAAAATACCCTGGGCTCGGGCCGGGTGTGGCGGCTCACACCTGTAATCGCAGGACTTTGGGAGACCGAGGCCAGATTACTTGAGGTCAGGAGTTCAAGACCAGCCTGGCCAACATAGTGAAACCCTGTCTCCATTAAAAATACAAAAATTAGCTAGGTGTGGTGGCACATGCCTGTAATCCCAGCTACTTGGGAGGCTAAGGCAGGAGAATCGCTTGATGCTGGAAGGCGGAGGTTGCAGTGAGCCAAGATCGCGCCATAGCCTGGGTGACAGAGCTAGACTCCGTCTCAAAATTACAGAAAAACAAAAAACAAAACAAAAAACTCTTGGGCTTGAAAGAGACACATAATACACACAACAAAATTTCACATGTATCCTATAAGTTTATACAAAAAATAAAAATAAAAAAGCCACCTTGGGACTAGGTACAGTGGCTCACACCTGTAATCTAGCACTTGGGAGGCCAAGGTGGGCTGATCACTTGAGGTCAGGAGTCCGAGACCAGCCTGACCAACAGGGTGAAACCCGGTCTCTACTGAAAACACAAAATTAGCTGGGTGTGATGGCCCACACCTGTAATCCCAGCTACTTGAGAGGCTGAGGCACAAGAATCACTTGAACCCAGGAGGCACAGGTTGCAGTGAGCTGAGATCGCACCACTGCACTCCAGTCTGGGAGACTGAGGGAGATTTTGTCTCCTGGGAAAAAGAAGAAGATAAAAGCCACCTTGGGTTCCAAGTCTCTAAGGAGCTTCCCTAGCTGGGAACATCCACATGTGTTGTCGCAGATCGCTGCTGGAGGAACGAGGTGCACCCGGTGTGACTCTACTAGAAGAGGCCCTTTGACTGCTTGTGCCTGCTTCCCCCGACTCAGCCCCATGAGCTTTTTCCCTTTGCTCATTTTGCTGTGTAAACTTTCGCTGTAATGCATCATAGCCACTGAATACAACCATATGCTGAGTCCTACAAGTACTCCTAGTGACTCATCAACCCTGAAAGTAGTTACAGGGACACTTGACACAATGATAAAATTCCTAAATGTAGATTTCAGAGCTAAAATAGAGAGGTTAAACAAGAGGGGCTGAGCAATATGAGATAAATACCTCAGGGTTATGCCTTGAGGGACTAGTTAGTCTAATACTTACTAAATTATTGATATTAAATGCTCTAAAAATTGGTATTCCCATGGCTCAAGTTCTGGGGCTTTTTCTTAATCCCAGAGAGATAAAGTCACCATATCAGGAAAAGTCATTGCTGATAAAAGTACTTTCTTGACATTCAGGTCATATTTCCTGTGTCCCAGTGCCCCAGCTCTATCCTGTGCTGAAGAATCGAGTTTGAATCCTGTAGCTGTGGGTCACATAGGACATGTGACGACTGTAGAGAATCGGAGATTGAGACCTGCTGACATCTCAGGAAAATAATGTCAGAGGCTGAGGAAGTGCTTGAAGATTTTTGTGCTGAATGAAAGGTACTTTCTTGTCTTGTGAAAATCTAGTGTTAGCCATTGTCTATGTATTCTGGATGGAAATGAGCCAGCACTAAACACAGAGAAGTGAGTGCTGAGCAGTTTGGAATGGTGTATGTTGATTATTCATGACCCCTCCAGCTTTCAAATGATTTAATCTCTACTGCTAAATCTAAAAGTAAGTGCTTCAGAGAAATTCTTCTTTAACTAAAAAAAGACAACTTGAGCAATATAGACAAAAGAAAATCCAAATGTTAGGATAATTTTAACATTGACTCCACCCCACTATCTCCTGTTTTCTTTTCTTTTTGATATTGCAAAGGTTGCTCAAATGATGTTGTCTTTTACCCTATCAGATCTGCAGTAGCTTTTTTGGTTAAGTCTTCTTTTTTGATAGCCACATCTTCAGGGAAAAACAGTACTTATCTCATCCTCATTTTGATGATCAACTAGCATTATAAACTGTCCAAATAGTCAAGTTATAGTGCTAGATATTAGCAGAAAATAATAAAAATAGAAACAGCCCTTGTTCTTTAAGATGTGGACATTGGGAAAAAACACTATTTTGAATAAAAGGTCTTTCTTCCAACCCGAAGTTCCCAAAGCACTTAACACACATTATCCACATAATTTCCCACTAGTTCTATGCAGAAGAATAGCCTTACGCTTCTTATTTTTGCAAAAGTAACTAGGCAAAGCACATTACAGGAAAAACAAAATAAATATATGCCAAAGAAAGCTGAGGGAAGCTGAGGTCTTCCCATTGCTCCATCCATCTCTTTATCCAACAAATGTATTAGGTGTCAAGCACTGGGCACTGTGCTTGTTTCTGGGGATACAAAGAGTATGAAACACAATTTTCATTACCCTTTATCTAAAGATTGTCCCTCGTGCCTTTCTCACTATTAACACGTTCTGACAATTATAATGGCAAGATTTCTTGCAATAAGAGAAATAATACCTCTCCATATTTACATAGAAGCTCTTCTCCTTTTTCCTTAAGCTTCCTGCTATTGAGATGATATTGAAGCTGGAATGAGGTTGCTCCCTTTTTGGTGGTGTCTTATTGTGGTTTTTGCTTTCATGTTTGCTTTAAACAGCTTTATTGAGGTCTATTTTCTATACCATAAATTCACCAGGCTTCCTAATTTTTTTTACAAAATGAAAATAAATGCTCATCACAAATTTCAAATTATCTAGATTTAGGTAAAGTAGGAAGCAAAGGCCCCAACAATATGCCAATCCTAGCATTATTTTAAAAAATACATCCTTCCACATTCTTCTCACTATAAATATGGACATGGTTTTTTGAATATTTAAAATAAAATATAGACACACAAAAGAGTAAATCATTAGTGTACAACTCTTTTGTATTTTCACAACATTGCAACTTGTTCCCAGATCAAGAAACATGAGAAATACACCACAAATAGAATTTTACTGTTCTGTAACTTTCCATGTCAGTATATATTCATCAACATTGCATTGCTTTCATAAATTATTTACTTAATAAGCATTTAGGTAATTTCCAATTTTCCATCACATAAAGAATTATATGACAAACATCTTTGTACATATTGTTTTCTTCTGCTTTTGAAGAACTACCCCTAAGACACAAACATGATTGGTTTCATAGGAAAGGTTAAGTGGTTTGTCTGAAATACACGTCATGTAAACTCCTAAGCCCAAGAAGAGAAAAAAAAAAAGGAAAAAGAAAAACCAAAACGAGATGCGAGAGAGGAAAAGGAGAAAGAAGTAGAAGGATGAAGGAGAAGAAGAAGGGAAGAGAAGAAAGACAAAAGCAAAAAAATTCCTTTACCAGGTATATATTTCTTTTTTCCTTTCAGTCACACAAAAATGTAAAACTAAAATGATTTTTAAGATCTGTAGTGAGTTCTTTCAATTTCCCTTTCCTTAAAACAGGCCTTCACATAGGAGCCACATATCTTCTATGGCTGGAAGAACTTATGGTAATGAAAAAGGGAGGAGAGAGTTTCCCCTGAATCACAGGTGCTTTTCATTTTCAATACCTAAAGTAGGACACTCCAATCTACGCACGTCACTGGTGCTTTTTAAATGACGCAAAAACTGTCCTGCTGACTTCCATAATTTGGTGAGTACTATCTGCAGTGTGCTTGAGAGCAGGGTGGAATCCTAATTCACATAAAGCTTTACTGAGAATGATCTACATGACAGTGAGATATAAAAATCCAAATGCAAGTCATTTCTCACTGAAGATAATTTGAAATAGTACTGTGACAAGTGAAAAGGGAGACATTAAGATTCCAGAGGATAAAAAGTAGGAATAGGTATTTAGATATTTAGTTACATTTGCATAATTATCTAAAGTAGGTTTCCCAGGTCCTCATGGGACTAACTAGCATATGATGAAAAGAATAGTAGTTTCCTAAAATCACCCCAGAAAAGATTTTTTTTTTTTTTTTTTTTGAGACGGAGTCTCGCTCTGTCGCCCAAGCTGGAGTGCACTGGCCGGATCTCAGCTCACTGCAAGCTCCGCCTCCCGGGTTCAGCCATTCTCCTGCCTCAGCCTCCCGAGTAGCTGGGACTACAGGTGCCCGCCACCTCGCCTGGCTAGTTTTTTGTACTTTTCAGTAGAGACGGGGTTTCACCGTGTTAGCCAGGATGGTCTCGATCTCCTGACCTTGTGATCCGCCCGCCTCGGCCTCCCAAAGTGCTGGGATTACAGGCTTGAGCCACCGCGCCCGGCCAGAAAAGATTTTTTAAAAAAGAACAAAACATATGAATGTTATCAAATAGATCCCGGTGAGATCCAACCTTATTCCAAGAAGAAATGCTATAATTCTTGGTTTTTATGAATATAAATAAATGCTAAGTAATAAATACCAAAGAATTATCTGTACCATGAAATAGCCATTCTAGTGGCTGAAGGCTGCAATGAACAAGGTTCTTCTAATTTCTGTGGAACCCATCTTCTATATGGTGGGCCAAATGACACCATCCTCCACTCCTTTACCCCCACCAAGATGTCTTTATCCTAATCACTAGAACGTGTGAATATTACTTTATATGGCAAAAGGGACTTTGCAGATGTGACTTTGTAATGGGTAGAGTATCTTAGATTACTAGGTGTGCTAATATAATCACAAGGTTCCTCAAACATGAAAGACAGAGGTATAACTTTTCTAAGAATGAATAGAGAGACACAATTCTATTGGCTTTAAAGATAGAGGGAGGGGGCAGGGATGGTGGCTCATGCCAGTAATGTCAGTGCTTTTGAAAAGCAAGGTGGGAGGCTAACTTGAGGCCAGGTGTTTGAGATCAGCCTGGACAACACAATACAATCTTGTCTCTACAAAAGGATGAAAATTTTACAGTTGGTTGGATATAATGGCACAAGCCCATAGTTCCAGCTACTGGAGAGACTGAGGTGGGAGGGTCAGTTGCCTAGGGCCCAGGAATTTGAGGTTGTGGTGTGCTAAGGATGGTGCCACTGCACTCCAGCCTGGGTGACAGAGATACTGACTCTGAAACAAAACAAAAATGGAGAGAGAGATCTACTAGTCAAGAAACATGGGCAACCTCTAAAAACTGAGAAATTCAAGGAAATAAATTCTCCCCTACAGAACCTTTGAAAGAAATGTAGCCCTACAGACAACTTGGATTTAGAGTAGTGAAATCCATTTCAGATTTCTCACTTATAGAACTCTAAAAGAAATCTGTGTTATTAAGTCTTAAGATTGTGGTAATTTGCTATGGCAACAATAGGACACACACCATTTCTCCATCAGGATTGAGAACTGAGTCCACTATAGTCTCCAGTCCCTGTGCTAAAGAACACGAGACTAAGCAAAAAGAAAATGTTTGTAAACCAAGTACAATAGGTTACCAATGGCTTCCCCACAATATTCACATCCAGACACTCATCTCACTTTGCCCGCCAGACCAAAGTTTTTATGCCAAGAACTGCCAGTTCTAATCATCCTCACTTTGGGAGATTTGACACAAATCACTCATCCCAGGCTTTTAAAATTATAAATACACTTCCTATTTTCCTCTTTTTGAGAGGCCATGAAAACTCAAGTTGGGATTATCGCCTACTACAGTAAGTCTAACAAACTTAGCTTTGCTGGACCAATAATTTTTCCTATTTAGCGTGTTGGTCACACACAACATGGGGCATCTCTTCCACTGGTATAACTGAAAATGTCTTCATATAGCTGTGAAGACTGGGGGGCATAGACCCAGAATAGACTACTACTATGCTGAAGAGAAGAAATACAAAAAATGGAGTTATAGAAATAAAAATATACATTAAGTAAATACCATGTTGTTTCACATTTTTCTTAATTAGACACTTAAATTTTTCATGTATGTTTGTGGTGGTGGGATAAGACTAACTCCAAAAAATACTTTGCTTGGCTTATGCTGCACAGAACTGAAGAATTTCAATCTGGAGCTGAGAAATGATGACGGAGAAGAAGGAATCCCAGGAATCTTTTTTAGGAAAGTACACGGTGTGGCTTTTTCCACACTTTACAACCTTGTATTTCATAACATTAAGGCTGAACAAATATGTTGCCTCAGCAGAACTAGGTGTAGTTTCTTTGCAAGCGTTTTTGTCAAGACCGTTCCTCCTATGCCTATAGCATATAACATCCTTTATGCCTCTCTCCCAGATTTTACTCCCTCCTGTACTTCCTGGTTAGCAGTCACAGATGAAAGCGCAGAAGCTCAACCCAACACAAGCCCCAACTTCATACAAAACAAGAAAGCTCCCAGTGTGCCTTAAAGCATTTGGACATTGCCCACTAAAAGCCAATTGCTTTTCTGCATGTGGAATTTAGATTTTGTTCCTGTGTTTATTGTTTTTTTTTAACTCTTAGAACAATATGGAGAATACACAGTATATTATTTTAACAAGCTCAGAAGACAATGAAGAAGAGTTATAATCCATTATATCCAAATTACATGTCAGTTGGAACTGGGTTTTCACTAGTGAACATGAACATTTAATCCATAAAGAGAAACTAATGAAATATTTGAAGATGAAATATATGCATTTGTAAATTTAGAGAGATTTAGCTAGGATTAATGAAATGCCAGAGTGTTACCAACAAATAAGAAAAGTATTTCTTTTGGATGTGTTTATTTAACACAAAGATCAATTTTACTTTTTTGGAAACACGTTTTAAAAAATTTTCTTTCAATTCTGTTCCTTAAAGACTTTGCTTCTCTCTTGGAATTTTTCTGCAGTATTTTTTTCTGATATTGTAACCAACATTGAGAACACACCCTTAAAGGAATCTTAGAAAAAAATGAGCATTGACATCCTTTATGTAATACTAACAATAATCAGGATGACAACTATTATTTGTTGATAACCTACTATATATCCAGAGTCTATTTTAAGTTAACTCTTGATATAGTTTGGATATATATCCCATCCAAATCTCATATTGAAATGTAATCCCCAATGCTGGAGGTTGGTTCTGGTGGGAGGTGATTGGATTATAGGGCTGGTTTTCTCACCATCCCTCTTGGTGTTGTTCTCCTGATAGTGAGTGAGGTCTTGTGAGATCTGGTCATTTAAAAGTCTGTAGCACCTCCCTCTTCCTTGCTTCTCCTCTGGCCATGTGACATGCCTACTCCCCCTTTGCCTTCTGCCATGATTGGAAGTTTCCTGAGGCCTCCCCAGAAGCCGAACTGATGCCAGCATCAGGTTTCCTGTACAGCACGCAGAACCATGAGCGAATTAAAGCTCTTTTCTTTATGAATTACTCTGTCTCAGGTATTTCTTTATAGCAATGCAAGAATGGACTAATACAATTATCTTAACAGGTGGGATTAACTATCTTCTGTTGCCTATTCTGTTAATAGGAAATGATGATTATGACTATGTAGATATAACTGTATCTGGATAGTCACGCACATATTCTCTCTCAATCCCTTTAACTTCCCATTGCTTGTACATATTGCCCCAGGAGACTTTTTTTTTTTTTTAATCAGCCAGAACATTAACTTCCAGAATTCCATTAAGGAGGTGAACCATAGTTGCAAAATCCTTTCTATACTGCAAAGTAGTTTTCAGCCTTGGTATTATATATTTAATCATGCAAAGAACGAAAGGGCAAGTTATTTAGCAAGTCATAATGTTCTTTCTTGTTTTTTTATAAAAGAGGCAGGGGAAGGATATAGGGAGATCTATGTTCAACAGGCAGCATCAGGACTTTCACACTTACAGTCATGTTACGGTATTGTTTTCCAAACAAAAGCCGAATGATAATCTAGTTCTCTATTTCTCAAAGTGTGGTCCAAAAACCTGCAGCAGCATCTGCATTACCTTGAACTTCAAAGAAATGCGGAACCCCAAGCCCTACCCAGAGTTTAACGAGGTGCTCAGGTGATTTGCACACACATTAAAATGTGAGTGCAATGACCTAGTTTTAGTTTTAGAAGGCCACAAATAACAGATATCAAGAATAATGCAGGATTTCTCAATCCTAGATGTCCATTAGACATCAGAGCAGAACATGACCAACAAAGTCTCCAGAAATGGACCCCAAGGTTTTGAATGTTTTAAAATTCCACAAGTGGTTGTGATACACATGTAGTGTAGAAAACCACAGGAAAAAGTGTGAAGAATCTTGCTTCCATTCAGGTAAGAAATAACTATACACACAAACCCTAAATGATTCCAGGTTCACTGGTCAACTCTGAAATTAGTGAAAGAAACAAAGAACAATGACAATGAACTCATAATGGATTCAGTGAGAAGAATGTTGAAAAAAAAAATGCCTTACTTATTTTCACTAGGAAACTTTAGGCTTTCAACATGAGAGCTCTATTTTTTCATCCCTAAAAGTTAACTCCCTTATCAATGCCAAAATTTCATCTCAAAAGATAGTTTATTCAAACACATTCTGGAACAAATCAGTCTCTCTTAATTCAATTATCAGACACATAAGCCAAAGATAACAACTATTTAGGAAAATGACATGTTAGAATCTTGACAACATAGACTATCTTTCATCATCTTTATAGCCACAACACTGTGCATGGAGATTATACACAGAATTTATGTTTGAATTTAACTGAATTGGCTGAAAATATACCTATAGATGTGTATTACCACTAACCCCTCCAAAAATCTACAATCATACTATGCACTTGCCTGTGATCTATTTGACCACATAACCCTTTCATTTGGATTACTGTTGTAAGATGGTAGGACATTTTAATCTAAACATTTGTGTCTATGAAAATAAGGAAACACACTGCCTTTATAGCTACATGTTGAACATGCTCCAAGCATGGTAGACTGAAGATTCAGTGCTAGGCAGCTTAGGGAAAAGGGGACATTAGTTAAGAGACTTCCTTTTTTTAGTTTTCTTTTCTTTCTCTTTTTTTTCTTTTCTTTTTTTTTTTTTTTTTTGAGATGGAGTTTCGTTCTTGCCACCCAGGCTGGAGTTGCAACAGCGTGATCTTGGGTCATTGCAACCTCCGTCTCCCTGGTTCAAGTGATTCTCCAGCCTTAGCCTCCTGAGTAGCTGCTGGGATTACAGGCATGCGCCACCATGCCTGGCTAATTTTTGTATTTTTAGTAGAAACGGGGTTTTACCACTTTGATCTCGAACTCCTGAGCTCAGGTGATCCACCCACCCCGGCCTCCCAAAGTGCTGGGATTACAGGTGTGAACCACCGCGCCGAGCCAAGACTTCCTTATTAATAAAAATCTGATTCCTGAGCAGGTCTTAAGGAAATTCCTCCTTGGTACTATTTCTTATCCCATTCCTGGCCTTTTCCTAACACTTTAGTGTGCTGCTCTTTGGGAAACCTGGCATTATTTTTCTTCTTAATCACTTACCCAATCAATTTTCCCTTTCAGAAAAGAAGCAGATAGTATTCATTTACACACCATGATAATACTAAATACATAGACTCTTCCCAAATCATTTTTATTGCTAATTGTAGTTACAATAATAGCTAATTCTCCTTGCATACTTACTGGGTCCCAGGGACTGTCTCTCTAAACACAGGTACTCCTAAATCCTACTGAGATGGATGATATGAAGATCATGACATCCTCCTAATCCTACACATGAACTGAAATTCAAAGATGTTAAGGAACTTGTTCAACATTGCACAGCCATCAAGTGGCCTAGCTGAGCGTCAAATACAGGTAGTCAGCTCAGGTATTTCCATTCTGAATCTTATTTCTGTATGTCTCTGCTATCTCTTATTTGCTGAAATTATTAGATGTTAAAGAAGGTTCCAGCACTAGCAAAGGAGAAGCATTTTGAGCAGGTGAAGACAGCAATTTGGAAACAAAGGAGGGAAGTTTATCTATGAAAACTGCTTAAGCCAGCGGTTCTCATACTTGGGAATGCATCAGATGAACACAGGGGACCTGAGAATCTGCATTTCTAACAAGCACCTAGGTGATGCTCATGCTGCCACTACAGCAGAGTGGGGGGTGGGGGGCGGAATTCCTTCTCACCATCCATCACTTGCAAACTGCAAAAATCACATTTCACTATTCATGAACATAAGTCACTTCTCATTTTCAATCTTTAACTCTCTCTCATCATCACCTTCAGAAAAAATTCAGAGTGAAAAATAAAAAATAAAAAAGCAAAGTAAGCCCTATCTATATCATTTTCTACCACAGCTTTCAAAGGAAAGGTAAGCTCAAATTGTCCCTTTCCCACAGTCAGATATTTAGCCATTTCCTATGTTTAAATTTAATGTGAAAAGCCTCCCGCATGCCACTTTTGATAACAAATAACTCAGGATGCTCTTCAATGCCATTTCTTCAATTATATTTTCTTTACTGCTCAAACAAGATAAATGGGGGTAACCCAAACAATTTTTCATAGGTCAGAGATTCTGTGCACCCAGTGCAGGCGGAGTTTGGTTAACAATACAGCAACAGCTCTTCTAAAATTACAAGCTAGACTTTTTTTTCCCTCCTCAGGCTTTTAGTCGATTTCTCTTTCACAGCACTGAGCCTCCCTTTAGTAAAAAATAATTAACAGAAAAAATCACTGCATCTTCCAGTTAAAAAAACAATGATGTACTTTTAGAAAGGCAAGTGATTGATTTGCAGGCTCTCAGGACTGAGTGATTTTCCTATTTAAATTGAGTGGGGTGTGTACATATCTATAGAAAGAAGTATCATATTTCTCTTTGCTAACAATTTTAATTCCTTGTTGGAAAGTTCATTTTTAAATTGAAGCAAATGATGCTCTGATAGGATTTGCTTTAAGTGACTTAAAGAATCAGTGATAGGAGACTTTATGAATACTTCTTACTCCTAGAAACTTTTACTGAAAAGAGAAAAGCTTGAGAGAGAGATGTAAAAATAAAAAATAAAAGATTAAATTAAGCATGAATGTTGATATTTCAAATGCAGTATGGTCTCCTTTAAATTTTGAGTATGAATAACAATTATTCAATGCTATGGACACGTCTGAGATGTATATTAAGAAGGTAAATCAATTATAGGTAGTATGGAATCATATCTAGATGTGCAAGTGAAGCAATCTACTACAACAAAATATAATATTGTTAGCTGGATACGGTTTAAGATGTCAGAAATTATTGTGAACCATGACAAACAATTTCAACTAGAAAGAAGACAATCACCCATCTCTTTATTAGCTAAATTTCTGCATAAATCTGAAGACAGTGCCTAACTGTTGTCTTTGTTAAAAAGAGGTAGGTAGAGGGGTATGAAAACAAAGCAACAGGTGTGACATTGTCTAATAGAGTAACCATCCTCATTATGAGATTGGTGGCATGTAGGATTCAGATAGCAGAAGAATCTTAACAAGGCACTACCAGAGTTTGTGTGGGAATGGTAGCTTTAACAGGTCCAAAGAAATTCAGCCCTAGGGAAGATCCATACATTATCACTCACATCATTAAGAAGTGGACTGGAGAAAGCACTAGAGAGTCAAGCAAAAGGAGTAATCCCCATGCTTCCAGAGAGTAAAGGGATGGGTGAGATCATCAGATGAAACAGACCTTTCCCACCCTCATTTCTATGATTTCATAGCACTAGCAAAGCCAAGAAAACTTCACTAAGGAAAGAGTGAGGTTACACAGTGGTCTGCCAAGGTCTCCTGTGACTTCACACTGGCATTCTCAAAATAACAAGTGGCTACAATTTCAACACACGATATGGAGGACCTAGACTTGGTGTTCTCCCACCTCAACTTTAGTGTCTCTCCTACAGAGAGCTCCCATGTAACTGACTCCCCTTTTGTGCAGATTCCAAAGCTCAGTCCCATACCTTCTGGGGTGCCTAGACACTCCCACATTGCTGCCAGACTTCTGTCAACTCACAGATATAAAAGTGTAAACCTTTAGTCATAAATAAGACTAGAGATACACTTATGGTAGGTAGATCAACCACCCTTTTGGAGAGCAAATATCTTCACTAGGCTTGTCAAGTTAAAAAATGAGAAAGAAATACACTGAAACTTTTACCTGCTAATTAATTGGCACAATCTATAAATGTGGGTCAGTGGCTCAGCTTTTTCTTCCCTTTGTCCCACTTTGAGTTTCTGCAATTGCCACCACATGTAACTTTGATTAAGGGTTCTGCATTTCATTAGGAGGCCATAAGGGTTTAGGGGAATGAGCAGTGAAGTTTCACAGCACAAACAAGCATTAACAGCAGTGGGCTCTTTTACAAGGTTGGTTCTGTCAGCAAAGACTTCAAAGACACAAACCCCTTCCAATTTAAAGGAGGAAGGAGAGGAGAGATACTGCACCACTGGACCAGGCATATTTGAATGCATACATGTGAGTGGACCCGTATTTATAGTACATATCATGTGTCAAATCACATATACATTGAGTCCATAGGTGCACAGTCTATTCTAAATACTGTGCAAAACATAGTTAATTTTATAAATACATCTATAAGACCATATTATTTTAATATTATTTTAAATGTTGGGTTTTTTTTTTTTTTTTTTCTTTTTTTAGATGGAGTCCTACTCTGTCACCCAGGCTGGAGTACAGTGGCATGATCTCGGCTCACTGCAAGCTCCACCTCCCAGGTTCATGCCATTCTCCTGCCTCAGCCTCACCAACAGCTGGGACTACAGGCATACCCCACCACACCTGGCTAATTTTTTCGTATTTTTAGTAGAGACGGGGTTTCGCTGTATTAGCCAGGATGGTCTCGATCTCCTGACCCTGTGATCCGCCCGCATCGGCCTCTCAAAGTGCTGGGATTACAGGCATGAGCCACCGTGCCCAGCCTCTTATTTTTATTTTTTTTAGTAGAGACAGGGTCTTGTTATGTCACCCAGGCTGGTCTCAAATTCTGGGGCTGAAGCAATTCTCCTGCTTCTTCCTCCCAAAGCCCTGAGATTACAGGTGTGAGTTTCCACAGCAGGCCTTAAATGTTGATGTTTTACCACCACGACACACATGAACTTAGATTTATGTTAAAAATTAAGGATACTTCAACAATAAAACAAGGTCATACACTGGAAACAAAGCTTTGGTCTGCAACTGATTGTAAAGCCCACCTGTTCTGCTTCATTTGCTACCACTTCTTCCTGTGGTCAACCACAGACCACACTCCCTCGGCCACCATGTGTTTGCCTATGTTCCCTTGCCTACCTTAGAGGCTCTTTATCTGCATATTTATTCATCAGGCTCCTGTTGAAAGGTCGTTTTACCTGGAAAACTCTCAGATAACAGCAGTTTTTCCTCTATAAGTTCAAAGGAATGGGTATACAACTATCTAATTCTAATAACACTTTTTGCATTGCCTAATCATCTTCATTCCTTCCACATGACTATGGCTCCTCAAGGGCATGATCTAATTACCATATTATGTATAGAGATTTCCTCTTGATGAGGAATTTTTTTTACTCAAATTTTTGTCTGTGATGGGTGTGGAGGAAACGGCACAGATTAATGAAAGCAACACCGGTCCTGGAATAAAAAGGCCTGGGTTCTACCCTGGGTTCAGGTTTTAC
This sequence comes from Trachypithecus francoisi, assembly GCF_009764315.1. Taxonomy (NCBI): domain Eukaryota; kingdom Metazoa; phylum Chordata; class Mammalia; order Primates; family Cercopithecidae; genus Trachypithecus; species Trachypithecus francoisi. The sequence goes on along the minus strand of NW_022681431.1, from coordinate 23,288,035 downwards.
CAATGGTAAGCTGCTGGACAAACTATTTAATGTCATTGTGATGAAGTTTCCTTGTCTATAAAATCAGGGTGATAGTACATCACCCTCTTATTGAATTGCTTTAATGTGATCATTGATATCAAAGTGTTCTTTAAACTGTAAAGGGCTGTCAAACCATCACTAAATGCACTTCCTTTTCTCGTACTTTGCACTAGGGAGTATTTTAAGCAAGGTTTAATCCAACATCTGAAGTTTGTTGAGCCTGTGCTGTGTTATGCCACAGATTTCCTGGGACTTGTAGAGAAGTAATTACCACCAAGGATGTAAAAGTGAAACACACTTGCACAGAAACATCAAAGCCATGGTCACCGTCCAGGGGCATGCAGAATCTCACCAGCATTCCGGGATCCAAGCAACGTGTAAGCTGGCAAGTATTAATGCCCTTCCTGAGATATGACAGCAGGGGCCAAGTCCAGACAGAGTCACTATAAATCCACAAAGCAAAAACCTCCTTTGCAATTCTTATTCATCTTTTGGAATTTATTACCAATGAAATATTAAAGCCCCATCTCAAGACAACACAAAAGATAAAGTACTTTAGCCAGTAAACTTTAAGGTGAATGAAAAACTGTACTTTTTATAAATAATACATCTTTAAAATCCCAAACCAGCAAAAGCAAGTGTTAAATTTTTTCAAATAAAAAATAAGGTGCATCTCTGTTCACAGATGTGGAAGTTAAAGACCATGAACAAGTTCAGTTTTAGAAAAAGTGACTTGAAGCAATTCTGAAAGTCGCTCCAATGTTCTTTCCTTTTTTGGCTACAGACATCACATACACCTAAAGCAGGATAAGAAATACAGTTGTCTGGCCTGACTTACATATCAAAAAATGTCATCAACTGCTTTAGGGGAAAACACAGACCCTCAAACTCCAGCTGTCTAGATGCCTTTCAATTCACCTTGACAGATTTTATCTTAGTCTGTGCAGAACTGTGAACTCCTCAAGGTTATTCCAGACTGCTTTTTGCTGGGTCTACTAAGATTTTCAGGCACTTGTTACTTAAAAATGTATCTGTGTTGAAACAATCCATAATTACAAAGTTATTTTTAAATCCCAAAAGGCAAATGTGTTCTTTCAAAATGCTGCAATGCTCACTTTTGAAATCACGTCCAACTTTCAAATAGGTTCTCCTGGCAGTGTTTCTGTACTATATCTACTCACTTTTTAAGTTAATGAAGATTTAATATGAAGTGAAATCGCTGACACAAAACAAAAGCAACAGAAATCTGTGACAAGAACTCATGAAAAGGAGAGGCGGCACTGGCTCTGCTAAGTCAAGCCTACACAGGTGTGCAAAACACAGGGTGACTATATGCTTTGTGATAAAGACTTTATGCTTAGAATCAAAGGAGCAAAACTTCAATATTTCATATTACCACGGTGGCTTGGCAGGCTAAAATTTTAATAAGTGCTATCTAAACTAATGGCAGTGCTTCAGACTAGGGGAAAGAAAAGATGCACGAGGTTAAGCATTCTAATGACTACTAATGAAACTTAAAAGAATATAGATAATCTTCTCTTGAATTAAATGACTCACTCTAAATAAGAATAGTTAAGACACATAATCACGGCCCACAGCTGAGTCTGTGAAAGATTCTGCTGCAGAGCTGATGATTATGTCAGGCTCTCAGGAAAGCAGAATCACTGAGTAAGGGACTTGTGTGAGGCAGTAGCTGGAAGGGGTTTGTTAACACAACCAGTGTGGCTGGCCCAACTCCTCTCCAGCGTGAGAGTCTATGGTTATAAATCACCTAGTATTCAGGGCCCTGGAAGAAGTAGAGGTAAAAAGAACAAGATAAATTATTTGGACTCTAAAGGCAAAATTTAAGTGTCATTTGCTCCATAAAATCTTTCACGATCATTCCAGTCGACCTACACATATCTCATTCAAATTCCTAGGCATTTTCTCTTCCATTCATTTGGAACATTTAGGAAGCTGGTTTTTAATGCTGGCTATCATACTGATTTGACTGCCTTATATATTTAACTAGATCAATAATTCTTCCTGGAAGAATATTTTTCACATGCACACACACACACACACACACACACACACACACTCTCTCTCTCTCTCTCTCTCTCTCTCTCTCCTTCCTCCCTCCCTCCTTCCTTTGTAGCCATCCACAGAATCTAACACAATACCATCCTTTTACTCATAATTCAGTGATTAGAAGATAATACTTAGAGCCTTAAGCAAGAGGTTAGCAAGCACGGTCTTGGGAGGTGTGATGTTAAATAAATTACTTTTTCTTCAAGGCTTCTTCATTTCTCTTAAAGTGGACATAAAAAATGCTATAGGTTTAAGAACAATGATTTCAATGCATAGTTATCAGCTTCCGCACAATATATATAGATTGACATATTGCTTTAATGGTCAATGTATGTTATTCCTAATTGTATAACATCGAGAATCACCCTGTATCATCTAAATTCTAATTTTATCTGCTTGAAGAGACCAGGTTCAAATAAGCTTTGCTTTCGACTTTCTAACCTGGAAGCCAGAATCCTAACAGCATGAAATTATAATAAAAAGAATAATCAATATTACTAAAAATCATACTCTAAATGGAATCTCTTGGGAAAAGATTTCAGCATTTCCCTAAATAAAACATTATGCATTAGAGAGCACATCATTCTTTCAAATATGAGGAAAAGTTTACGTGTGTCATATTATGATGTTTATCTGTTTACATGTGCACACTGTGTACTGAATGCTGTATGCCCCACCAAGTTCATATATTAAGGCTCTAACTTCCAATATGATAGTATTAGCAGACAAGGTATTAGGGAAATAATTAGGTTTAAATGCAGAGTGAGGTCCTCATAGCGGGACTAGTGTCCTTACATGAAGAGACCAGAGGTCTCAGTGTCTCGGTCTCTCTCACTCGCAGTTTCTCTCTCTTGGTCTCAGTTTCTCTCTCTCTCTCTCTCTCATCTCTCTCTCTCTGTCTCTCTCTCCGCCCCCACTCCCCAACAGGTTAAGAGTTTCCTACAAGCCAAGAGAGGAGATCTCAGAATAAAACCTACCTTGCTGGGGCCTTTGTCATGGGTGTCCCAGCCTGCAGAACTGTGGGAGATAAATTTCTATTGTTTAAGCCACCTAGTCTACAGTACTTCATTATGGAAGCAGGAGCTGCCTAAGACGATATATAAAAATGTACATGAGTATATAATATAAACATACAAAACACTGGCAGCTTTATATATCATAGTGTACATTGTTTATGCTGTTAGGAAAGGCAAAGCTAGACTTTATGATGTCTTAGTACTCCCTTTGTCTCTCCTCATACATACCTTTGTGTAAGTATGAACCATAATTTTGGCTTTCCCCTCGTTAAGTCATAGGTTTTCTTAACCTGGGTTCTCAGGTAGATACTCTAGTGCCACAGAGAGTCCAGGGAGACTTAAAGATAGGGATAGGTCCACAGGAACACAGAGATGCACTGGTGGAATTTAGTGCAGGATGGTCCAGGCAAGTCGGAGAAGGCTGTGGGGAATGCCCCTACAGTTGTTCTAGAAAAGAGTCACACAGATATAAGATAATGGAAGAAAGGGAACAGACAACAGCATCACTAGATATGGTAGAATCAATGCAGCTCAGTCACTCAGTCTCTTAGGGTAGAAAGAGAAGAGTGAAGATGATGTTCAGATCTCCAACTTGCGGGGCTCAGGAGCAACTGCTGTGGCACTTAGTAAACCAGTAGGGGAAAGGTGACTGTGGACTGTTTCATCAAGATGGCGGGAATTGGGCTAAAATGTAACGAAACAACATGCAGAGTGTCCTAGAAGACTGGAGAGGAAGTCAGGGATCCTCACTGGGTAGCTGTGTGACTGTAAGTTACTAGGCTTTGGTGATCTCCTGTCAAAGGAGCAGGTGAAAGCAGATGACTTTTATTCATTCCTCAGCTCAAGAGACCACCACTCTAATGTTAGCAGTCCTATTTCCCCAGTCAGCAATGGAGGAAATCCAAAGAATTATCTATTCTTCTCAACATGGGAGGTAGGTGTAAATATAAGGCCAGAGAATTTGCTTCTATCCTTTCTAGAGTTTTCCCAATCATCAAGGACACTTGCTGAATCACATCCACTCCTGCACCGGAGACAACCAGAGACACTGCCTTTTGCTTTTTAGTGTAAGGTGTAGATGAAACATAGTGAGAAAGCAACTTAACTGAGGCCACTACAGGAGTTCCCCAGCCCACCCTTCCCCTTCTAGACCACACCTGTTCCATTCCTCATCTGTCCTAAACCCTGTTAGGTCACAGGACCTTTACAATCCAGATGTAAAACAGAAATGCTCAAATTTTTCAGCTCTCTCTAGAGCTTCCACTGGACAATATAGTAAAATGAGTTCTATAACTAATGGATTGAGGGTGCAGGCACCATGTCTGCGTGGCCACATGACTTCCAAAAGGGAAGAGAAACAGATTCCAAGCCAGAATCAGGCAGGTGCAGTCAAAAGTACTAATACTGGATGATTCACACCTCTGGCAGGAGACATCACAACGTAGCAAACCCACAGGGTAGAGCAGGGTCTCAAATATGGGGCAAACTGGAGGGGGTGAACCTCTTGACATCAACCTAGGCTTGCAGTCTCGCAAAAACGCTTGAAGCATCCTTTATGTCCTGAGAGATATCATGGAAGGCTTGCATTACCTGCTCTTCAAGTCCTTTGGCTGTGCCCAGAACCCACATGGGAGAGCAGACACTCCAGGAAGTACTGCAAGACAACTAGGGGGTTGACACTAAGTAAAAAATGAGTCATAAAAGAAAATTTTCTGTGTTAGCAGAAGATAACACTTATAAGGTACTTTGTGTTAGAAAGAAGAGGTATTCAAAAACCATGTGTACATCACATTTGTTAACAAGGCAAGGAGATAGGGGATCACAGTCAGGAAGCCAGCATGCTTATCCTCTTAGACGAGTTTTTAAAAACAGTAAAGGTTTGGTGGCATAAAGTGACAGGATGTGAGTGACCAGATAGCAGAAGTCAGAGTGATTTGTAATCATCTAATCACTTGGAATCAAACATTATACAGAGAGTTAGGGGTAGGACAGCACAAAACAGGAAAAGTTCTGAGTGACACTGCAATGCTTGCAATATGGTGAGAGAATGAAGGATGAGCCTCCTAAAAGAGGAAAACAGAAATAAAGGACACAGAACACAGACTGATGACTTATCTCTAGAGGAAAACTAAGTGCAAGCATAAAGCAAATCAAATGACGCATATGAGGCACTCATTTTAAAAAGTCCAGATGTGATCTTTTGCCTAAATCCTTCAGAAAAGCGAACTGAGATGTCACAGGGATCCAGTAGTACCCACAGATATGAATGTCTTCCCCTTGCCTCACCTGGGGCACCTCTGATATACATTGTCACCTTTCTATGTAAACACAGACAAACTAGGGAACAAGGGCAGATGAATCAAAGGAATTCAAGCTGTCCCTACAGTCCTAGCTTGGTTTACAGATACATTCCCAGCCTGCTCAGCAGGAAGCTGAGGTCAACACGTTGGAAGACGGCACAGGGAGCTTTCCCACTGTGCTGCAATTACAAAAACACTCCGTTTAATAACCCCAAGCCTGGGCCCTACAGAGACACACTGAGCACACTATGCCCTGGTGCTGCCTGCTGTGCTTTCCAGGAGAGCTGTGCTCGGCAGGAGCTGGGTTCACAGGTTCCTGGAAGATTTAAAATGCAGATGGGACACCTGCACTTCCACAGCACAACAGTCACTCCAGAACTGAGCCAGGAAAGGATCCTAAAAGAAAGCCTCACCTTATTACACAGGTGAAAGGACCACTGCATCGCCGCTCAGGTTGGAGTGTCCCCAGATAGTTTTGTGATGGAGGTCTGCCATCATCCACATAGCACGCAAAGAGTATTTGCTAGGCAACAAGGCTCTATGCAGAGGATGACCTGAGAAGCAGACAAAATGATACACCACCTGGTGCTCTTGTGAAAAAGTCTCGTATCCAACTGAAGATGACAACACACACATAAAATAAATATGCAAGGAGAGATAAGTAGTCAATCAATAACAAATCACGTTTACCAAAGGAAAGCAGAAAAGAGGAGTGCACTATGAGATGAGGGGCTGAAGGATGCTGTTATGAAAAAGATGACTTTTGCTGGTCCTTAGAGGATGGTAAGTCATGGACTGATGGTGACATAGCAGTGATCATTCCTGGCTGATGGAAACTATGAACAAGGGTGTGGAGAAGAGGGTTGCTGCCTAGAGTTCACAGCGCTGTGGAGAGCAACTGGATGTTGCAGAGGAAGGTGAGGACCAAATGCAGAAGGCTTTGAATAGATTCCATTATCTAGGCAGGAGGGATCACTAAAGTCTGAAGTTGGGGAGTGACCTCCAAGGAGTATGAAAGGAATCATGGGTTTTTAGGACATGTCTTCCCACAAATTTTCATCAACTCTTTTTATCAATGGCATAAACTTCCAAAATGCATCTGCTCTCCCATTCTCGCTCTAAATAGCCATGGTTCCTCACATATATATCATCTATGTTTTTGAACCCAGTGTTCTTTTCAACCAAGCTAGGCACCCCACCCCCCGCCCCATTTACACGGTTTCACTCACTCACCCCTAGGTCTGGCATTTAGTCCCACCACATGGGACTTTTCAGAAACAGGATCACTTGTTCTTCACCAAATACATCATTCTGTAAAAATTCTTTCTGGCCTATGGTCAGAAGGTACTATAATCTCTTCTTTTAGGTAAAAGACTTTCAGGAAAGACTTAGAATTCAAACATACCCCTCTTTTCTCCTGTTGCTGTTGCTAACTAGTGCAAAAAGAAAATGCATGGAACAAATGATTGCCCCAAATCAAAGGGTTCCCCCAAGCAAGTGATACTCAGCATGCCACGTATTCTTTAGATAGCACCACTACAGCACATTTCAATTCGTTTTGATAACTCCAATTTTACTTGAGACAGAAAGCGGCAAGATTTTGTATGTATGTGATCAAAAAACACATAATACAAGAATGTTTTCAGCACCATAAGATATAGACTGCAGTTTGCCCAAACCAACTTCTGGAAATATCTCAAATTTCTTCTAAGATTCAGGAGGTGGGAGAGTATAAAGAGGTAGAATACCTGGAATTCTCATATTGAAAATCATATTATATTGAAAATCTAAAAATCATCAGCACTTGGGATTCCAAGCACTGGCCTGGGCTCTAACATGAAAGGGATTAAAAATATAATTCCTCATTTCAAAAATGCATTTGAACTAAGGGGACAAATTCAACTGCCAGGCAATTCCTTTATAGCTTTAGGAACTGTCAACTCCATGAAATGCAGCTAAATTAATAGTTTGGATAAGAGAAATAAATTCTCAATGACTTTTATTTATTCTATTGCTTTCTCTCAAATGTTGATGATTTGTAACAAATGAAATTCCACTATTAAAATTAAATATAGATTATAAAGCCAACACCATTAATCTTATTTGTTTCTATTATTATTGTATGAGCATTGGTTTGCCATCACTGTGCATGGTCTGAACTGTAACTCACGTTCCTTTTTCGTGTGTATGTATTTTATTAGATAAAGGCTCACTGTAGGAGAAGGGTTTCTTAACTATTTCTGATTTCCCCATGTGGAATTTGTTGAACATTCTTTTTCTTCTCTCTCCTTCCCCAGGACCCGTAAGTGTAGTAATGATCAAGGTGTGGAACATTAAGAACCTATACTTCAGTGACTCATGCTAATTATCTTGGTGCCTTTAACAAAGTGTTAGCAACAGACATTTTTTAGTTCAATTATTTTGCGATTCCACTGCAGACAGAGTCTCACACAGATTGCAAATTCATAGAGCTTTCTTTCTTCACTTTTCAATGCAAGAGAGATGGAATGAACCTACATGTAAATATTTTTCCCACTCTGGATTGTACTTAAAATATTTTTCCCTATAAAACAACCTCACTAATTTCAACTGTTTATCACAGGCGTTAATAATTTGGATACAAGCCTTAGCTGAAGTCCACTTTTCTATTATACAGGATTTAAAAAGTCAACTATTAAAATGAATAATATAGAAAAGGTTGTAAAAAGAACATTTAGCTCCTTATAATAAAACTAATTTTCTCATTCTTCTTAGAACGTTCATTTATGTATGAAAATTTGATCTGTTAATTAAAAGTAGTCTTACCTCATTAGAATCCCAAAGAATCTCAGACAAAACTGTCAGCATTTAGTTCTCAATGCATTATGCAACTATAAAATGTATTTTTAAAAAATTCTATAACCCCACATCGTCACCAGTTCTGCTTCCCTCACAAAAGGTCTGAACCAATGAAGATCCTGGCTATACATTTGCAATCCCTGCTAAAAGGCAGAGGAAGATTGAAGAAAAATGGAACGAGAGTTTAGTGTATCCTTTTGAGACTGTAACAAATAAGCATTTGGGAGCTCACTGGTGCCTGACATGAGATATGAACATGGATGTGAGGAAGAAGCCAGTTCCTAATAGTCTCCTTTTGGTTTGCTCTCATTTCTGTGAGCAACTTAACTCTACCCTACTAGGTCCATTCTTCATCAACAAAAGCTTTGCACATGCTTTAATCTGTACATTGTTACCTTGTTGTAGCCCTTAAGGAGACTGCTTTCATAGTAACTTTTCATGCTCAATGGAAATGGCTCACTACCCTTTGAAAACTCATTCTCATTAACATTTCTTTCCTCCGACTTCTTTTCACCAGTTCAAGTTTAAAACTTGAACATCACATCATCATCTTTGGACACCCGGCTGGGAACATCAGACAAACTCTATTTAAACATACACTTTCTGTCATCACTTAAGTGAATTACATCTTGCACTAAACGGCAAAGGAACAGTTTATGGTAAAAGCAAAGTGAAGGTACAGTGGTAATTTCTCCAACTGAAATGCAGTATCATCAATACACATTTAGGATGTCCATTAAACTACCAGTATGTCACCACCAGCCACAGGATCTTGCTGCAAAGTTCATATTATTTTTTGAACCAAATCCCTCATATAAAAAAATAGCCTTTTAAATCTACATCATTCACTTCCCTTGCTCTCCCATTCCCTGAAGATGAAATAATTCCCATCCCATTTTGGAAAATAAAGCATGCCTGAGAAAGAAAGATCAGTTTGATCTTTGGAACCCTGGTGCTCAAATGAGATAAGAGATTGTCTGTGGTGACGTGTCTATCAACACAATTTTTCTGTAATAACAAAAAAAGAATATGAATTTAGATTCATGAACTGTGAGTTAACTCTGGGATTTAAACTTTCAAATTGTGTACAACTGCAGATAGTTGACTCTAATCTCTTCTCTCAGCTCTCAATCCCCTTCCAGTGTAAGCAATCCTAAACGCATTGCTGATAGGTTCTCAAGACAGGGTATAACATCATCATCTTCCTTATCAGGGAGCCTCTCAGCTGCATGAATTGTCAGCTTTATCGCACCAGAGATAGTAATTAAACCTTCACCAGCTCCAGCACATGTCCCAGCACAAGGAGAACAAGCACATAGACTCATAGTATGTGATGCTTATTAACTAGAAAATAAAAGCTCTGTTAAAAGAATATGGCTGACAGGAGAAAAGAAGGCTAAATAAGTCCATGCTTTATTGCTACATGTGTTTTTAAAGAAATGTCTATTGTACTGTGGAGTAGGTAACATTTCCCAGTATGTTTGAAATCATTCACTGAGCACCATATGGTGCAGTAATGTCACTGAACGGTGGGACACAAATCACTCACAATCCATTTCACTGTACACTCTTATTTGTTTAAAAAAGCAAAACTATTCTGGAATGCAACACTGCCATTTGTTACCCTTCAGAAAGAATCAAGATAGGCTGAGCATTAGTGATGCTGTTTATTTTTACATAGGAAGCTGCAGAAGAAGCACATGTGAAAAGGATGCCCTTCAGGAAAGGATATCAAAGTTAGTCAATGCATGGGAATGGGGCAGACCGTGGAGGGGGAACTGAGATTCCATTTGCATGGCCCCCAAACTAAAGCAATCCACTGGCTCCAAGACAATAGAGTTTGACACTCATTGAAGTGGGCAAAGAGACCATTTGCTCAAAAGAAATATGAATGGATTGAGTGTATAAAAATATTAAGGCAGGGCACAGTGGCTCACATTTGTAATCCCAGCACTTTGGGAGGCCAAGGCAGGGGGATCCGTTGAGGCCAGAAATTTGACACCAGCCTGGGTAAAATGTGAGAGTCCATCTCTACAATGTGTTTTAAATTAGCTGTGTGTGGTCACAATTGCCTACAGTCCCAGCTACTTGGGAGGCTGAGGTAAAAGAATTCCTTCAGCTCATGAGTTCAAGGCTGCAGTAAGCTAGGATTGTGCCACTGTATTCCAGCCTGGGTGACAGAGCAAGACTCTGTCTCTTGAAAAGAAAAAAATATAATATAATAAAATATTAGAGCATTTGGCCTATTATGAAATTGAGTGCTTATTCATTTCCTTTCTGAAGCTTCAGGTTCAAATATCAAACAATGGCTATGTAGGATAAGCCCAGCTGCTTCTCTGTAAAAGTATCATTACCACCCAAAATATACAAGGTTGATCCAACATTAGAGTCAAAAACATGATGGCTCATGCTTGTAATTCCCACACTTTGGGAGGCCAAGGTGGGTGGATTGCTTGAACTCAGGAATTCAAGACCAGCCTGGGCACATGGCAAAACCCTGTCTCTACCAAAAATACAAAAACATAACCAGATATGGTAGTGCATGTCTGTGGTCCCAGCTACTTGGGAGGCTGAGGTGGGAGGATCGCTTGACCCCAGTGGGTGAAGGTTGCAGTGAGCTGAGATCACACCACTGCACTCCAGCCTAGGTGACAGAGTGAGACTCCGTCTCACAGAAAACGAAAACTAAACCAAACCAAAACAAAACCTAGAGATGAGCCAAATCAAATAATATATCTCCCCAAGTCCTTATCAAATGGTCAGGGTGAGGGAGAAAAGTACAGGGAGTAGCTAGACACAGATCAGAGGCTAAGATCAAAGACCTAAAGAGCAGATGCCTCCGTGTCATGATGATTCGCCTGTAATCCACCCAATTAGACAACAATTCAATGCTTACCCTTGTTTGGTTTTATTCAAAGGGACAATAAATCCACAGGTCCTAATTAAGAGGATGGATTATAAAACTGTCTTTAAAAAGATACAGCTAATGGGACATTATGTGGAAATACCGTAATATGCAGTAAGGCAAATAAAACTAAAAGCACACCAACAAACAAGAAAACCTCTAGGACCCAGAATTGTATGATGGTGCACAGGAAATGGCCAGAGAAACAGACTATGAGAGTTATGACCTGGATATTTTTTTTCTCCTGTTAGTCTTCTGAAGTCTTGAAAGCTAAAAATGCATAACAAACCATAACTTGGTACAAGTTCTTCTTATCAAATCAGGAAAAAATAGATCCTCAGCCACGTCCTTCCCTCCTCTTCTATAGCAGGTGTTTACTAGACAAAGGCTTGATATCTAGTCATAATTCTCTATGAGCTTTGCATATCTCTAACATCCTCTTTCCCATTATATTTTTTTTAAATGATAATCTCAGCCCAACACAAACCAAAATACAGAATATCATCAAATACAAGAGAAGGCACTGTTATAAGTCATCTTGGCCTAGAAGTAGGAACACTGCTATTTTTCTTTTCTATATTAATGGGACCCAGGTGTTATAATTACAATTAAGAGGTGGCAATCCAATGAAGCATATGAAGTATGAAGCATAAATCAGAACATATCTAAAATGCTATGTTCTCCATCTTTGTTATCTGAAAAACTTTTTTTTTCTTTTTTTTTTTTTTTTTTTTGCAGTGGCACAATCAGAGCTCACTGCAACCTTGAGGTCCTGGGTTCAAATAATCGTCCTGCCTCAGCCTCCCAAGTAGCTATGACTAAAGCATACACTACTATGCCCAGTAAATAATTTGCTTTATTTTTTGGTAGACATAGGGTCTTGCTATATTGCCCAGGATGGTCTTGAATTACTGGCTTCAAGAAATCCTCCCACCTTAGCCCCACAAAGTGCCCAGATTACAGGTGTAAGTCACCATACCCAGCTTTAAACTACTTTTTTAAAGAAATTAAAAATAAATTTTGTATGAAATGTCTTAAGTACACTGTAAGTAATTGTATATAAATTATCGATGGCTATGTTCAGATGTGGTTGACTAAGTTGTTTTACCACTTACTTAGTGACTACATTTATTCAGCCCATTTCCATGAAGGATAGAAACTATGATTAAGCTACAACCATTGTTGTAACCAACTATTGATAGAAAACTATTGTGGCATTTGACTCCATACCAACAAACAGAATAGATTCAATGGCCTCAGCATCGTTTTCATGTTTATTTCATTTCCATGCCTAAAAGTTACTTTCATTATTTGATTCCTTTTTTTTTTCTTTTTTTAGCTAACAGGAAATAAAGAAGAAGCTGACAGACTGTTAATAAATATATACAACATTCAAACAGCACAAATATAAGTGAACCATAAAAATCTCAGGAAAATTACCATTTTCTCAACAACAGCTTTAATTTTAAATACTTAATATTCATAGGAAATCTCCTAGACACAATTACATTGACAAGGCTTTATACATTTCAAAGGAATATGACAGAACACTTAGTTAAATGTTATATTAAAGATTCATTGTAAATTAAATATTAAAAAATATTCAACAGATCCAAGTGTGGTTCAAATCCATCTGTTACTACAAACTATATTTTTTCTTTATTTTAGCATTGCCATATGCCATGGCAGAGCACCCAAGCTTTTCTTGATTTTCCGTTTGAAAACGCTCCTTCAAAATGAGTAGCCATGGTTAATCCATGGTATTAATTCTTCACTGTAGATGATCAGAGTCATATTTCACTAGATTCAAGTTTGAAAGACCACAGATACAATTTAGAGAAACCCTTTACCCCAAAAGTATTAGCTTCTTAGAAATTCTTCATAAAAAGTCTATCACCAAATTGGCCTCAAGTTATAAGAAACATGAAGAAAAGAAAGAAATGGAAGATCATATATAATACTTCCAAGAGTGGGAAAGAAAAAATGCAGGAAGGAGAGAGGATCCAAAGGTACAGGAAAAAGAGAAAATTGCAACACAGAAAATAAGTGAGTGGGTTTAATTCTCCATTCCTTACATCATGGACAATCTGGTTACTGAACAGATGCAGAAAGCCTGACATGGGAGGAGCTAATGAAATCCCACCAAAGCAAAGCTCAGGAGACATAGGTCTGCTCAGTATAGCCTGTTCTGAGGGGAAATAAAGACAAAAACCGAGACAAACTACAATTATCTATAGATCATTCCACAGTCACCATCATGCCTACTCCCAGAGAGGTTGTACACAAAGAAAACAAACTAGAAGAGAAAGAAGAACTCCACAGGACACATCTATGCATGGACAAGGCCAACTAGACTAAGTCCCAGCACTCTTGGGCCAAGTCAAGAGGTGAAAACCGTGGGCACATGATATTCACAAACTTAATATGGATTCAGGCCTTCTCTGACAGAGGCAAGAAGCATTTCAGGAAATAAGAACTCTTGTTCAACCTTTCTTCATAAATCTTCCATATTAGTGTTTTCCACTTAATTATAAAACCACTATCTCTGAAATGTGTATATACTTGAATTCTGCTCCAAAAGGTCCTAACATCTGATTTAAAAAAATATCATTCTATCTGTTAATGTCAATAAAATTAATTCAAAGTATGGCTCAACTCTAGATGCTGAGAATGCAAGGACAAATGGTATAGGAGTCCTGGACTCCACGTGATTTTTTATCTTAAAGAACTCATCCTCTAGGGAGAGAGACTACCTGAGAGATAGATGATTTAACTACAGTATACTCACCACCAACACTGTTTCTCTCCACTTTAAAATTGTACATCATTAGTACAATGTGTTTGAAGGTAAAGAAATATTACCTATAATACATATAATTATATAATATGATATAGTCTTAGGTCAGACTGCCATATTTAATATGATAAAGTCTTAGGTCAGACTGCCATAACAACATACCATAGCATGGGCTGCTTAAACCACAGAAATTAGTTTTCTCATGGTTCTGGAGGCTGGAAGTCCATGATTAGGGTGCTAGGATGGTCAGGGTTGGTGAAAGCTCTGTTCCTGGCTTGCAAACAGACACCCTCTCACTGTGTCCTTACATGGTCTTTCCTCCATGGGTAAGCATGGAGAGAGAGGAAGCTTTCTACTGTCTCTTGTTCTAAGGGACCCAATACCATGAGGGTACCACTGGGGGACCTCATCTAGACCTAATTACCTCCCAATGGCACCACCTTCAAATAAATCCCATGGTGGGTGAGGGCTTGAACATGAATTTTAGAGAGACACAAATATTCAGACCATGACAAATATATAAGAGACATAATACATATTATTTATACATATTTAACATAATATACAATTGAATTATAATGATCTATATTATCTTAAATTTACATTCTTAGGTAATATTAAAATTTTAATTTATATTAAATTCCTGAGTATGATACGATAGGGTGGTTACATAATAGAATATCTGCTTTTTGCAGGGAATATAGGCTGAAGTATAACTGTAAAGATATCTGAAACTATCTTTAAAATGGCTTAAAAGTATCAGAGAGTGTGTGTGTGTGTATGTGGGTGGGTGTGGGCACATGCGCACATGTGTGCACGTGTGTTGGGGGGTGGAAAATACTGCAAAATGTCAGTAATTGGTGAACCTGGACAAGGAGCTCTAAAACCAGTTCATTATTCTATTGTTTCAGCCTCTCTACAGGTTCGAAATTTTTCAAAGTAAAATTGAGAAAAACAGCAAATTAACCAAAATAATGTTTTCAATCTAAATAAAACTCACTATAGTTGTACAAGGTTTAAGTTCTCTTTCTTTTGCCAGGCATTTGGAAATATGTCACTTAATGGACATAATTTGATCTGTTTTGTTTCACCATGAGCTTTCCCACATTATTAAAGCACTTCTAATTAAAAACAAAGGTAGGCATGGGCATACTTTACAAGAAACCTGCTTGCTAATAAATTAAAAATAGAGAGACATATAGAGAAGACGCATAGAGAAACAAACGAGGGAAAGAGAAAGCAAGGAGCAAAGGGCCTTGTAAATGACTTATGTTTGGCCAGCCTTTTTGTTCTGTCCCACACCGCATGACAAGATGATTAACTGGTTTGACTCATTTGGTAGAAAAAGCTAAGGAGACCAATCAGAGCCAGTGGAAGCAAACTCCAAGGCTCCAGCAGCCCAAAGAACTGTCATTATAAACTCACTCTTCTTGCCTACTCTGTTTCATGTATGTCTCTGACTAATGCCATATTAAAGTTTTGACTTTACTATTTTTATATTTGCCTTATTATACCATTACAGAAACAGAACTGAAGTATTTGAGAGTTTACACAGTTGAGATATACATGTTCAATAGTTCTATTATGTTTCCAATAATTACAAATGCTCTTCCTCCTCTGGAAAATTGTAGGGGCACATTCCCACATCTGCCATCAACACACTAGTCCCCAACACGATTCATTTGTGCTTATGTTTTCATCTGGAGAAGACCTGGGTTCCTTTCAATACAAAAAAAAAAGCATATCTGAAATCAATCTTTCTTTCTTCCTGTAGAGAGGAAATAATACATTGAAAAAAATAGAAGTTTAATGGCAGACGGGAATTGTGGAAGGGCATGAAAGCATGGGAAAAGGGAAGAGAAGGTAAAAATTCACATATCACTCTTTCAATAAACAGGCAGGTAGGTGGGTGGGTAGAAAGCAACATGTACTAATTCTAGATGATGCTCTAGAATTTGTAGAGAGAAGCAGAAAAGTACCGCATGATCATTTTGGAAATGCTCTATACTATATCCCCTGAGAGATTCATAATGAACAGCAGTATATGAGAGGTTCTATGAAGTTCTTCTGTAACAAATTACTTGTATGATTTTAAGAGATCTGCAGCCTGTTGTTACTTCCATTAACTAAATTAGAACCACTAGAGTCATGTCAAATTGTTACACATTTCAAATTATTAATCGTATCCCACTTAGAGTTGTAGAAAAGATTATACTAGAAGAATGATCTCTATTATGACATGAGCTAAGAAAATAATTTCCATTAATATTAGGTGATTAGGGTTTGATCAGGCTGTCTACCATACGATGAAGAATATGTAATATATCTTAGACGATGGTAATCATGCCACAATAGCCCTGTTTTTTGTTTTTCAACTGTTTTTCAATACATTCCCAATTATATCCAGAGCCTCTTAATTATGCAGGGGAAGAAGGATCTAGAATGCACATTATGCAGCATCCTAAATTGTTGGACCATTGATGAATCATTCACTTAGTAAATAGGTTGTGGGTGTTTAACACTGCTGTAGGTGAATCTAATGATATACATGATAGACACAGCCTTTGCACACAAAGACTTTACAGGAAGGGTAAGTGGACAATTATGTAAGCAAATGGAGGACATTTTGATAGATGAGCTGACAAAACAAATACAAAACAGAAAACTCTCACCAGTTCTGGAGAGTCAAGAAAAATACTGCCTGAGAAGTTACATCTAACCTGAGACCTGAAGACCAAGTGTAATTAGCCAAAATAAAGTGGCTTATGTTTGCAGTGGAGTGCGAGCAGGTATGCATGTAAAGTGCATGCACAAGACCATGTGGCAAGAGAGAAATGGGATGCTGGGGCACACGGAAGAAGGTCCTTAGCATCTCGAAGGAAGGGTAAGGGACAAGGAAAACCAGTGAAAAAATAGGAACCTATGTGCCCTCAAACACTCCAAGATGCCTGGTTTAGGAAAAAAAAATGCAATTAGTTCACTTAAATGGGGTTTAATTCCAAGAATGCTTACATTTTGGCCAAGCATCCCAGGAATCCATATGGGATCACCTCTTTCCTCTCTTTCCCACTCTGCCCAAATCCATAATATTTTGGGAATAGTGAATAGGTTGTTAAATGTCTTATAATTTGTTTCAGTGACTTACTATGGCTAGAGATTTATTGTGTCTTACTTATTCTTCTGTTTCTTTCCTCCCCCCAAAATGTGGGCAGTTCTTTCATTGCCTAGTTAATATAAACCACAAGTGAAACCATTCAGGTCAGGGCTTCTGCCTTGTTATTTTTTCATTCAACACTCAATATTTTTCTTAATAAAATGCACTCAAAGCATTAACTAGAGCTAAGCCTAGCTTTCCTATAGAAGGAAAAACTATTTTATTTAATATCAGGATTCTATTCCCATTCAGTGATACCCTTCCCCATTTCTCCTGGTACCTGGTATCTACAGGAATTATACCTACCATCTTGGGCTTACATTTCCTCTGCCTGCAAGTGACCACTTAACTGTGTTATCCTTCACAGTTGTTTTTTTTTTTTTTTTTTTTTTTTTTTTTTTTTGCAGGGGCTGGCGTGAAAGCCTAAAAAGATAATCCTCCAGTGGCAGAATTTTGGACAAAAATAGTGGTAGGAAAAGAACCGTGTGACGGTACATGTTGTAGGGGCTTCCAGTTGGAATCTTTTCTTTTTTTTTTTTTTGAGACGGAGTCTCGCTCTGTCGCCCAGGCTGGAGTGCAGTGGCCGGATCTCAGCTCACTGCAAGCTCCGCCTCCCGGGTTTACGCCATTCTCTCGCCTCAGCCTCCCGAGTAGCTGGGACTACAGGCGCCCGCCATCTCGCCCGGCTAATTTTTTGTATATTTTAGTAGAGACGGGGTTTCACCGTGTTAGCCAGGATGGTCTCGATCTCCTGACCTCGTGATCCGCCCGTCTCGGCCTCCCAAAGTGCTGGGATTACAGGCTTGAGCCACCGCGCCCGGCCGGAATCTTTTCTTAAAACTGTTTTTCATGTATTGGTTTTCTTCAGATACCAATATATTTTGGAATTATTGCTATATTAGTTCACAGAGATCTTCATCCTCTGAGACAGTTACATAGCCCTCCATTGTGAGAATGTACAAAAGTTAACCCAACCTCTCTCCTACTGAAGATAGAAGACTGTATAAAAAATATCGATGTATCTGCTCAGTTGTGCAAAATGAAACACAGGAGGGATATACCAGACACTAATGAGATGGGCTACACCTAGGAGATAATGGGAATGGAATGGTAAGAATGAGCAATCAGGATTGAGGCAGAAAGGATGGGAAAGAGGTATTCTCTGAGTATAACTTCTCATGTATTTCTGACTTCAGAACTATGATCATATTTCACACATTATATAATAATTACAGATGAGAAGATGACATACCACCCACAAATGAAACTAACTCTATTATAAATGCCTAGCATGATCCACACTGAAATGCTGAGATAATCTATATGACCTTGGAAATACTAAATTGACTATGAAGACAAAAAGAACTTCACACAAATAGATTTTCTTTCACAGGGGTATGGGTTAGAAATTTCAACACTACTTTTCTATATTCCTCAATTAACTAATAAGCAAGCATATCATTTATAATGGTAGCCAACTTCCACAATGGAAAAGAGTTAGAAATAAAGAAATAGGGAAGGGGTAGGTTTTTGTTATGTTAAACTGAAATTAGAGGTACTGGGATAAATTTGTGGATTTTAATAAATATACTGATAGGTATGGAAATGTATACAAATGTGTGTATATATGTGTATGTGTGTGCACATATATGCATGTACATTTTCTAGTTCTGTTCACTGAGAAGGCCTGAAACCAATGTCACTCCAATAACAATAACATGCCTTACTCCCCCCCGACCATGGTTTCCAAATACTTTTCTGTCATAAAAGAAACCAGGAATCACTGGTAAAACACCCTCATTCCAGGGTCAGAGCAAGCAAAGCGCAAGATGAGCCTGGAATAGCCTGTGGTATTATAAAATAGGAAAAGTGCTTTAGAAAATAATGGGGACATCAAAAGAAGACAGCAGCTAATTCCAGGGGCCTCATAGCAGGCAAATATGGGATAATTTTGACCAACAGAATACATAATGACCACAATGAAAACTTAACCAAAAGCATAATAATCCATGAGTTCATGCTAATATAAAGAAATAAAGTATAAGAGAAAGCATGTCTTTACCATAGAGTACCAAGTGACAAATGCAGAAAGAATAATGAAAATTTATGTATTTTTCTCATTATTTTATTTTTGAGACAAAGTCTCGCTCTGTCACCCAGGCTGAAGTGCAGTGGCATACTCAAGCTCATTGCAGCCTCTGCCTCCTGGGTTCAAGCGATTCTCCCAAGCTTAGCTACTTGGGGGGCTGAGATGCCTGGCTAATTTTTATGTTTTTTATTAGAGGCAGAGTTTTGCCATGTTGGCCAGGCTGGTCTCAAACTCCTGACCTCAAGTGATTCTCCCGCCTCAGCCTCCCAAAGTGCTGGGACTACAGCCATAAGTCACCAGGCCCAGCCTAGAATAATAAAATTTAAATGTCACCATTTGGCAAAAAACACAGTATTAACTATTTAAGGAAAGAATCATCACTAGATGCTAAAGTTAATGGGAAAAAGAATAAAGAGAAACAATATTTTATGTATTCTTAAAGTATAACCACATGATAATTACAAAGGGAAAATTGTAACTTCTAAATTACAAATGGAAAAATAAGCTTACAGGGGAGAAACCTGGCAGATAACATATTAACCAAATGACTTGGTTTAGCATCACCAGTAACGGGACAAATTAGGATTGTGCCTCCTAATATAATGCAGAGAAGACCACAATATATCTGTGCTATGCATAGTGAAAATGCACAATCTAAATACAATTCTGAAGAAATACCAGAGATGCCCCAGTGGACATATAGGTTATAATATGGTTTGGCTCTGTGTCCCCATTCAAATCTCATCTTGAATTGTACTCCCATAATTCCCATGTGTTATGGGAGGGACCCAGTGGGAGATAACTGAATCATGGGGGCAGTTTCCCCCATATTGTTCTTGTGGTAGTGAATAAGTCTCACAAGATCTGATGGCTTTATCGGAGTTTCCACTTTTACGTCCTCATTCTCTGTCTGCTGCCAGCCATGTAAGATGTGACTTGCTCCTCCTTGCCTTCCACCATGATTGTGAGGCTTCCCCAGGCACATGAAACTGTAAGTCCAAATAAACCTCTTTCTTTTCTAAACTGCCCAGTCTTGGGTATGTCTTTATCAGCAGTGTGAAAATGGACTTATACGGCCTGTAAAATAACAGGCTAATATGCTTCCAAAGTTTTGAAGTCATTAAATATAAAAACAGATGAAGGAACTGTTCCAAATTAGAGACTAAGATGACAACAACATGCAACACATGATCTGGGACTGGACTCTGGACCAGAGAAAGGATATTAGTAGGAAAATTGCCAAATTAGAAATACAATTTGTGGATTTATGGGTTGGTGAACCAAGACTGGCTGGTCACCTATTTTTATAATTGAGGTTTTGGAAACACAGCCATTACTATTGTTTTAAGTATCTTTCATAGCTACTACAACAACAGAAATCAGAGATGAGATGAAGAACTTACAGCCAACAAAGCCAAAAATATTTATTCTCTGGCCCTTTACTGAAAAGGCATACTAATCTCTGAATTAGAAAAGAGTATTGCATCATGTTAATTTCATGATGTTGATAACTGCATGTGGTTCTTGAAAATGTCAGTTTGGGAAATCTGAGAGACAGATTTACAGGAATTCTGTTTTTGTAACTGTTTTGTAAGGCTGAGAATAATTCAAAATGAAGAATTTAAAAATCATCTATACCTTAGAGCCTAATTATTTCCATTGTCAGAATGGTCCAGTAATTTGGCTCACTGCATTAAAGTTCAGGTCTTCATTGCCTCTGGTGAGACACAGCTACCCTCACAGAAAGCTAAATATGGAAATGCAAAACCTATGCACTTAGCTAGAAAGTGTTCCACCCAGAAGGCACTTTATGGTTACCATTTATTCTGTGTCAGGCTCTGGGCTAAGTGCTTTACACCTATTTTCTTGTAAGGAAGTACATTTGCAAAAAGGAAAATCCATTTACTTAAAGAGTACTAATTCCATAAAAACACTTTTTACAAGCTAGTAAAGTGAACAGGCAAGGGCTACAGAGGAGTGGCATGAGACAGTTGACTCACTTGTGAAATGCAACTTGTGAAAGAGTTATTTTTAGCAAAATTCCTCTACATCCAACATCCCAACCATATTAATGGAGGTTTTCTGTCTCTATTATATTTTCCTATAAAGAAACTTAGATCATGTCTGATACTACAGATTAATACTATAACCCATCAAATCAAAGATATTACTGAATGTAAGATGCATCAAGATTTTATTTACCACTAATTGCAAAAGGTTTACCGATTTTAATTGGAAGATGCCACTAATAACAAATAATTGCAATTCAGAACTTAAAATGAAAAGTTGTGTACCCTCGAATAAAATGCAATATAGCACATAATTGATATACGGTCAATATGCATTTTTGGAAGCATCTCTTACTCATTTGGGTTGTTCTAGGTAGAATTATATTCGAGGCCTAATAACTGAAGCAGATGGCCAGTTAAAGCTGTTGCTAAACTTCACACTATTTAAAATGGGGGGCAAGGCTGGAAAATTTCATCTGTGAGGAACGAAAGACAAATTGCCTAAGTGATTCTGAGAACCCAAATTGCCTCCTCCAGACTCGGGTGGCTGCAAGCTAATCACCTCCTCATGCATCTGTGCATTTCCATTAGTGCTTTACTACTGGTGTCAATGATAGTCAATACCCCACCAAAAAGAAATCACTCCATTAGTGAGGGAATTCTTAGCATTCAGAGTTGACTTCCTGAAGGTCTCTGAGATAAGACACTTAGATGATGGCTACATTTTTGTGACTTTTGTCCTAAATGTGTGTTGTCTCATAGAGGTTACACAGCCTTAACATAAGGTCACATTGCTCAATTTATTTTATTTACTGTTCACTTTAAAATCAAGGACAGCCATGAGATTCCATAGTTAGGTCTTCTTAGACATCATACAGTCCATCCTTTTTTTCTATAAATGAGTTGAGAGAGCAGAGAAAGGTGACAGTATTTGCATGAAGAAAGTAGATAAGGTAGACTGGAACAGAGTCCAGACCAGAACCCAGGTCCCCTAACTCCTAGTCCAAAGCTCTTCCCATTTCATTATGCAGATGATTGAACCTTGTTTAATATTTGCAACTGCCCTGAAACTCCCTCATCACCCACATCCCATTATCACAATCCTGGCAAGCATGCTGGTTTTCAGACATTTTGGCATCCATTAAATTTATTTTCCTTCTTCAAAAATGAGCCCAAATGTGCTTTTGATGTTTGAGAGTATATATATTTTAAAAATCTTTTTAAAAGCAACTAGAATAAAAATAAAGCTATCTTAAGCAAGAGTAATTTTGCAATAGTGTTCCAATCACAGTTCTCCCATCTGGGGAAACCAAGCAGAAAACACAGTAGGAGTTTTAAACTACACATTGTCAGTAGCTGCAATGTGCATTTTTAAAAAAAATATATTGCCAATTTCACATCAGTTCTTAGAACATACATTCATATGAATATAGCCACAGTTTGCATCTGCCACCATGCCCATATAGTTTCCCAGACTCCTAAAATACGTACTCACACAGCAGAAATTAATAGATTGAATTCAAAGATGCACATACTTGACTTACAACACAGCTGTAGTTGAAATGCAGACACACGGAACACAGAAGACAATTTTCCTTCCAAGTAATGACTGGTAACCTATAGACAATGCACTAAACAAGACAGATTATAGAATTCTGGAACACACTCAGCATTCCAGAGAATATGCCAAGCTGTGCATCCAGCCAATCAGCAGCTCAGCAAAGCCCAAGACCAGAGCCCACATCTTCCATAACTCTGATTTCATGAAGTTCACAAAAGCTGCCTTAAAGGAAGGAAGCATTTGACAAAATTTAGGATAGATTCTCTAATGAAAGCCCTCCCTACAAAAGTGAAAGGTTCTAGTATGAATTACAGGAATTCAATATGTTACAACCTTCTGGAAAGGTGATTCACATTTGCATGTAAAAGGAAATCAGAGACAACACTGATGTTGGGACATGGTGAGATACACACAGCATCTAAACAAGACAGATTATAAAATTCTGGAACACACAGATTATAGAATTCTGACCAGAGTTTGATAAATGAGCTGCAGACAGAACTCTCAATGACAGGGAAAGAAACTATTAAATGGCATAGGAACGTGAAAAAATCCTCTAGAAGAAACCAGATTTCTAGTGCATTATTATTTGTGTTTGCAAACTAGAATAATTGCAAGTAATTCAGAAAAAAAGGAAACTCTGAAACTCTATTCCGTTTCTGTAACTGTTTTATAAGTCTGAGAATAATTCAAAATGAAGAAATTAAAAAGCATCTATACCTGAGAGCCTAATTATTTCCATTGTCAGAATGGTCCAGTAATTTGGCTCACTGCATTAAAGTTTAGGTCTTCATTATCTAAAAATCTAGATAGTAAGCAAAGATCTGGGGGCAGGGTCCCCACTTCCAGGCTTTCATGGTACAATGATAATCAGTATTTATACTTTTGACCCTAAAATTTTGAATCCTCATATAAAAATATATATTTTTAATGAATGTGATGTAGAATATAGTTTGAATAAACTACTGTACTCAATGCTGAGGGGCTAAAAAAATATATGGGACATAAAACAGGTATTCAAAGAAAAGACAAACCTTATTTCACTGTATTTTGCAAAATTAAGTAATTCATGTATGGTGTAAGTGGAAACTTTAGTAATCAGGTTATTCGATTAATCAGAATGTCCCATGTCAAAGAACATTGGTGTTCACATACGTGATTGTCACAACACCCACAATCCCCTTACACAGAACCTTTGATAACACTGTGATGGTCCACGAATAAAGATACATTCAAAGAGACTTGTATTCTAAAGGGGTGATGAAGTCATTGCATCTCATGGTTTGGCAATCACATAGAAGCTGGTAGATGGGTGAAGAATTTGTTTTGAGAGACTTCACAGTCTGAGGAAGAAAAGCAGCCACAAGGTCACACTGGCCCGATCTTTGCTGAGTGTTAAAAATATTTGCATTCAAAAACAAATATACTACTTTTTAATTTTTTTATTGTACTTTATGTTCTAGGGTACATGTGCCCAACATGCAGGTTTGTTACATATGTATACATGTGCCATGTTGGTGTGCTGCACCCATTAACTCCTCATTTACATTAGGTATATCTCCTAATGCTATCCTTCCCCCCACCTCACAACGGGCCAAGGTGTGTGATGTTCCCTTTTCTGTGTCCAAGTGATCTCATTGTTCAATTCCCACCTATGAGTGAGAACATGCGGTGTTTGGTTTTCTGTTCTTGAGATAGTTTGCTGAGAATGATGGTTTCCAGCTGCATCCATGTCCCTACAAAGAACATGAACTCATCCTTTTTGTGGTTGCATAGTATCCCATGGTGTATATTTTCTTAATCCAGTCTGTCATTGATGAACATTTGGGTTGGTTCCAAGTCTTTGCTCTTGTGAATAGTGCCACAATAAACATACGTGTGCATGTGTCTTTATAGTCACATGATTTATAATCCTTTGGGTATATAACCAGTAATGGGATGGCTGGGTCAAATGGTATTTCTAGTTCTAGATCCCTGAGGAATCACCACACTGTCTTTCACAATGGTTGAACTAGTTTACAGTCCCATCAACAGTGTAAAAGTGTTCCTATTTCTCCACATCCTCTCCAGCACCTGTTGTTTCCTGACTTTTTAGTGATTGCCATTCTAACTGGTGTGAGATGGTATCTCATTGTAGTTTTGATTTGCATTTCTCTGATAGCAAGTGATGATGAGCATTTTTTCACGTGTCTGTTGACTGCACAAATGTCTTATTTTGAGAAATGTCTGTTCACATCCTTTGCCCACTTTGTGATGGGGTTGTTTTTTGCTTGTAAATTTGTTTGAGTTCTATGTAGGTTCTGGATATGAGCCCTTTGTCAAATGAGTAGATTGCAAAAATTTTCTCCCATTCTGTAGGTTGCCTGTTCACTCTGATGGTAGTTTCTTTTGCTGTGCAGAAGTCTAGTTTAATTAGATCCCATTTGTCAATTTTGGCTTTTGTTGCCATTGCTTTTGGTGTTTTAAATATGAAGTCCTTGCCCATGCCAATGTCCTGAATGGTATTACCTAGGTTTTCTTCTAGGGCTTTTATGGTTTTAGGTCTAACATTTAAGTCTCTAATCCATCTTTAATTAATTTTTGTATAAGGAGTAAGGAATGGATCCAGTTTCAGCTTTCTACTTATGGCTAGCCAGTTTTCCCAGCACCATTTATTAAATAGGTAATCCTTTCCCCTTTTTTTGTTTTTGTCAAGTTTGTCAAAGATCAGATGTTGATAGATGTGTGGCATTATTTCTGAGGGCTCTGTTCTGTTCCATTGGTCTATGTCTGTAATCTGTTTTTTTTTTTTTTTTTTTTAAAGACAGGGTCTTGCTTGGCCATCCAGGTGGAGTGCAGTGGTGCAATCACAGCTCATTGCACCGTCGAACTCCTGGGCTCAAGTGATCTTCCTGCCTTAGCCTCCTGAGTACATGGGACTACAGGTGTGAGTCACCAGGCCTGGCCCAAGACTTATAGTCTCTATGGCCATTTTTCTGTCTGTACCTTATCTACTCATGGCAATCATAACTGTTAAATATACCAATTCTTAACTCATTCATATAAAAACCCAGTGCCAACAAAAGCTTACGTGATATTGGCTCCACACAAATACCAAATAATACAGTACTAGTTTCAATAATTTTATAAATAGGAAAACATAAATTACAGTCAATGGATATAATTGTGTGTCTCAGAAATATAAGAATGTCTCATAAGAATTGGAATGACTGGAACATTCCTTGAAGGAGGCATGAATATTGGACTATGATTTAAATACATGATACAGCAGACAGGAATGGGAAACTTTTTTTAAGTTCCAGGGTACATGTGCAGGATATGTAGATTTGTTAAATAGGTAAACATGTGCCATGGTGGTTTGCTGTACCTATCAACCCATCACCTAGGTATGAAGCCCAGCATGCATTAGCTATTTTTCCTGATGTTCTCCTTCCCTCTGTCCACCACCACTAAACAGGCCTCAGTATGTGTTATTCCTCTTCCTGTGTTCTCATTGTTCAGCTCCCACTTTTAAGTGAGAACATGCGGTGTTTGGTTTTGTGTTTCTGTTAGTTTGCTGAGGATAATGGCTTCCAGCTCCATCCATGTCCCTGAAAAGAACATGATCTCATTCTTTTTTATGGCTGCATAGTATCACATGTTGTATATGTACATTTTCTTTATCCAGTCTATCATTGATGGGCATTTGGGTTGATTCCATGTCTTTGCTATTGAGAATAGTGCTGCAATGAACATATGCGTGCATGTATCTTTATAATAGAATGATTTACATTACTTTGGGTATATACCCAGTAATGGGATTGCTGGGTCAAATGGTATTTCTGGAAACAGGGAGCTTGTTCTAAAAGTCTAGATAGTAAGCAAAGATCTGAGGGCAGAAGAATTTTTTCCCAGTGCTCTAAATTTGATATAAATATGGGAAGATGTTGTTATAAATGGCAGTAACTTCCCATTGATGTGGAAGTCACTCACATGGGAATCTTACTTGCTTTTTGTTTTTCACTACCAAGAAGGTAATAAGCAAAAAACAAGAGAGAAGGAAGGGAGGATGAAAGGATGGAGGGAAGTTAGATAGCTTCTAGTCAGCAAAAGCATGTTTTCAATGAAAACAGGTGAAAATTTGACTCAGAGGATCATGCCATCAGCCAAACCTTATATACAATTGGCTTTACTTATTCACACAACTGATTCTTGGTGGTAGGGGCTGGAGGGTTGAATTTACCAGGCACCATTCTAGGTTTCAGCAATAGAGCATTCAAATAACTCAAGTTTCTACTCCCTCAAACTTGTAACCTAAGAGGAGATATAGACTAGGAAATAAGCAAAGTCAACACAGTAATATTCAATAATATCTATTATGGGGGAAATAAGAGGGTAAAATGAGACTTCACAAAATTAGAATTAACTGGCTTTGGTGGGTCAGCAAAGGCCCCATCATCCAATCTGAGACCTAAGACGTGGTATAGGCAAGAGAGAAGCAAAGGGAAGGGAAAAGTGTTGCAACCTAATATTCATCATGCCCAGTAGTCTGGGGTTAATGAGCAAAGCTTGTTAGCGGGACAAATGTAATCCAGACTGTTGTGACATCAAGTGAGAAAACGAAACAGGTCAGAATAAAGCCAGAGGAAAGCAGCAGCTGTCATTCAGACACTTGTCAGGTATTTGACTTTTTTCTGGTGGTAACAAAGCCATTAATTAAGGGAATTTAAGCTGGGAAATCATATCATTAGATTTTTTACATTAGGATGATCCTTTCAGATGCAGTGCAGAGAGGAGGGAAATGAAACTGGTTACCTGGGAAATCAATTAAGAGACTGTAGATGAACAAGAGATGATGGCAGCCAAAAGAGAAACACAGTAGTCCTCCCTCATCTGTGGTTTCTTTTTCCACAGTTCATTTACTCATGGTCAATCTTGGTCTGAAAATGTTAAATGAAAACTTCCAGAAATAAAAAATATATATATTTTAAAGCAGTATCGTACTCTGGGCAGATGGTGAAATCACATGCAATACCAATCTGTCCCACCCAGGACACGAATCATCTCTTTGTCCAGTGGATCTATGCTGTTAGTGCTCGCTACCCATTACACACTTAGGAACCATCTCAGTTCTCAGACCGACTGTCCCAGTATCACAGAGCTTATGTTCAAGTCACCCTTACTTTACTTCATAATGGCCTGAAAGTGCAAAAATAGTCATGCAGGCAATTTGGATTGGCTACAGAAAAGCTGTGAATTTCTTCCTTTAAGTGAAAGGGTTAAAGTTCTCAGTTGAATAAGGAGAGGAAAAAAAAAACACATCTTTGTTGATGTTGTTATGGTAAGATCTATGATAAGAATATACCTTCCATCCACGAAATTGTCAAGGAAAAAGAAATTCATACTACTTTTGCTGTCATGCCTCAAACTGAAATATGAATGGCCACAGACCATGATAAGTGTTCAGTTAAGATAGAAAAGGTATTAAATTTGTGGGTGGACGTCGTGAACAAAAATGTGTTGCAACTGGTGACAACAGGGTTCAGGACTATCCACAGTTGGATGCCTAAAGGCATCCAATGGGGGTTGCAGAATATATCCCCCAAAGATAAGGAAGGAGTACTGTAGCAGTAAAGGGAGTAGAAAAAAATGTGAGTAAGCTCGTAAGTGTTTAAAGAGAGAATTTTATCACAATTTATTAGGTAGCTATATACTGAGCACTGATCACGTTTCTGGAGTAGCTTGGTATGGGGGAAACAGGCAGACGAGGCAAAGTAGGCTCCCCTACACTGATAGAATAAGGGTCTTAGTCCATTTGTGCCACTATAACAAAATACCTGGGACTGGGTAATTATAAAGGAAAGATAGCTGGGCATGGTGGCCCACCCGCATAAACCCAGCTACTTGGGAATCTGAGGCAGGAGAATTGTTTGTATCAGAGAGGCGGAGGTTGCAATGAGCTAAGGTCATGCCACTGCACTCCAGCCTGAAGTCTGGGGAGTCCAAGATCAAGACTCCCCAGGTTCAGTGTCTGGTGAGGGCCCCATCTCTGCTTTCAAGACAACACCTTGTAAGCCAACCCTCAAGAGGGGAAGACTGTTTTCTCACTTGGTGGAAGGGATGAAAGAGCAAAAGGGGTCTAGCTAGCTCCATCCAGCCCTTTTATAAGGTCACTAATCTCATTCATGAAGGCTCCATCCTTATGACTTAATCACTTCCCAAGAGCCCTGCTTGTAAATATGACCACATTGGTGACTATGTTTCAACATATGAATGTCAGAATGACACATTCAGACCATGTCAGTAAGAGAGTCAAAGAATTGGAAATAAGACCCAGTGTTAATAGTGGCACTGCATAACAATGTTCTTGGAGGATACTTCAAGTCTGCTTGACATACCAAGATGGAAGACTAAGAAAGCTACTTTCAAAAGGATTTTATGGAAGAGAGGATAAGCAGAACTTTGGGGAATGATGATTTGATTATAATAGGCTGCTAGGATGAAAATGAAGAACAGAGGCTTCACTGGATATTCAGCGAGTTCCCTCCTGGGCAGGTATTTCCTAACAAAGTAAAGAAAATTAAGTTTTGGGCTTAGCACAGAAGCACAGGTTAACTGCTAACAAGGAAGGAAGGGACACTTTGAGGTTTGAGTTGATCGATGACTTTTGAAAACTTCTCAATACAGTCTTTAGGATCTTGCTCAAGTTGTTCAACCAAAAAGGGGGGAGTTTGGATGAATTAAAATTGAATTGGTCATCAGTTCTTTGGTACTCTTCCTATTAAGAGGTAAAGTCTGTGCCCTGCCACATTGAACATGAGTCGACTCTAACTGCACTAACCAATAGAATATGGAGGAAGGCACTCCATGCCAGTTCCCCAGTCAAGCCCTAAAGAGACAGGCAGTTCACATTTTCATGTCTCTTAAAACACTGATTCTTGGAAATCAGCTGCCATAAAAAAGCATGACTACCCTGATAGCACTGTGCTGTGAAAAGTCACATGGAAAGACGATCTAGGATAATATGCCATGTGGAGGGACTGGTCACAGACAATCGAGGTGCTGCACATGTCAGTGAAGAAGACATCTTAAAAGTGAGTCTTCCAGCCCCAGGTATAGATGGAAAACAAACCATCCAGATGAGCCCTTCCCAACATTCTGACCCAGAAAATCCTGAGCTACATAAAATAGTCATTCAAGGCCACTAGGTTTTGAGGTTTTTATGCAGCAAAGGATATACTGAACAAAATCACAAGTAAACTAAGAAAACAAGGACTCTTTTTTAGAGCTTTAAGTAAAAAATTGCTTTTCTGGCATTAAGAGAACTTTTCCCTCACCTTATTAAGGGCACATTAACAACGAGAAAGAGGCCAGGTCAGTGATGGTGAGTACTATATAAACTAAGCAAAATAAAACAAATTATGCATAACAAAAAGGAAAAGCTCAGTTACCTTGAAAACACATGCATATGAAACAGTTCAAGTTGCCCTGGAGTTCACAACATTTCTCTGTTAACATCTTGTAAGATGTTAATTTTAAGTGCTTATTAACAAAGACGTCATAAACTCATAAAAATTCTCACATGAGGTTTCTCAATGACAGTCTCACTCACATTTGTCTCTGCTTCACTTAATGTATCAAAAGAACAAAGCAAGAGCGGGGGAATAAGAGAGAATAAACATGGTATTGAGAGAAATTACCTGTTTATTTCATCTTATTTGTACTGGAACCCCAGATAAAAACTTGAGGACAAGCAAAAATAATAGCAATACTCTGTGACTCCAATAAATTTTCCTGTGTTCAATACAATCTCCCTTGCACAAAATTACTAAACATACCTAAAACAAATTGCTGTAGGCAGTCACATTGTTATTCATATCATATTTTAAGTATATGTTTCATTCATTTTCAAGCTAAGTAATTTACTTAAACTATCCAAACTCCAAGCTTTGTAAAAAGTATAGCGTGAAAGTCAGCCAGGCGCGGTGGTTCAAGCCTGTAATCCCAGCACTTTGGGATTCCGAGGCGGGCAGATCACGAGGTCAGGAGATCGAGACCATCCTGCCAAACACGGTGAAACCCCGTCCCTATTAAAAATACAAAAAATTAGCCGGGGTGGTGGCGGCGCCTGTAGTCCCAGCTACTCAGGAGGCTGAGGCGGGAGAATGGCGGGAACCCGGGAGGAGGAGCTTGCAGTGAGCGGAGATGGTGCCACTGCCCTCCAGTCTGGGCGACAGAGCGAGACTCTGTCTCAAAAAAAAAAAAAAAAAAAAAAGAAAGTCAACCTCTCCACAACGTCTCTAGCCAGTCAGGACTCTTCCCTGGAAGCAACAAATATGATTAGTTTTTTGCGTTTATGTAATTACCATATATGTTTATGTAATTATATGCTCATTTTACAAATTTTATACACGTGTGTAGGTGTAGACATGTGCAACTGTCCCCCCTTTTCCACACACACATTATCCAGTGTTCCAAACTTTCTTTTTCCCATTATATTTTTTGGATTTTTTTCAATATTAATGCACGTAGAGGTATCTTATTCTTTTTAAGAATAATATATAGCATACTGCTCTGCATTTAACTGGAACCCTATCAATGAACTTTAAGATGCCTGTCTTTGCTTTTTACCAACAATGCTGTGATGAATTACTTCTTCCATACATAGTATGCTAGTATGCAATATATCCAACGTCTAAAAATGTGAGTTGTAAATCAAAGGATATGTGGGTTCATAGTTTAAATAATCACTGTCAATATTATATACATGGAGATTCTATAAAGTTACAATCCCAAAGACAACAGTATATTTTATCCACAGACATGACAACAGTGTTATGAAATGTTTGGGCTTTTGCCAATTTGATAGGTGACAAATTGGCATTTCAGAGTGTTTTCTTTGTAATTCTCAAATTCTAACTGTTACAATTGTGTTATTTATGTTTAGGAGCCATTCGTGCTTTCTACTCTGTGACTGCTTGGCTCATATTCTTAGGCTATTTTTGTATTGAGTTGTTGGTCTTTTCCCTGTTGATTTCTAGAAGTTCTTTATTTTAAAGAAATTAGCCCTTTGACTGTAATTGGAACTTGAAAAATTATTTTCCTAAGTTCCACTGGTCTTTTGAATTTGCTTAGGGTAGTTTTTGTTATGAGTATGTTTTTTATGTAGTTGAATTTATCAAACTTTACTTCAATGGCTTCTACATTTAGGGCCATATTTGTAAAGGCTACTTTACATTTATTTTGTTTTAAGGTGTCCACTATTTTTCGCCACAAAAAGCAAAAGTATATTGGTCAGATGCCATTATTAGGAAATACTAGCATTGGCCAGGCTCAGTGGCTCACGCCTGTAATCCCAGCACTTTGGGAGGACAAGGAGGGTGGATCACTGGATGTCAGGAGTCTGAGACCAACCTGGCCAACGTGGTGAAACCACATCTCTGATAAAAATATAAAAATTAACCAGGCGTGGTGGCATGCACCTGTAGTCTCAGCTACTCAGGAGGCTGAGGCAGGAGAATCACTTGAACCCAGGAGGCAGAGGTTGCAATGAGCCGAGATTGTGCCACTGTACTCCAGCCTGGGTGACAGAGTGAGACTCCATCTCAAAAACAAAAGCAAACAAACAAAAAAGAAATACTAGCATCGAGAAAATCTTTACAGAACAAAAATGTCTTCTAAGACCTTATTAATGAATAACTTATTTTTAGCAACATTTGAATCAATACAATTATAGTGCAATAAAAAGGGAAATAATTTCTTTTCACTAAAGAACAGAATTGTACTTAAAATTTATGTTGGTAGCTTTTTCCTTACTCTTCAAATCACATGTGCAATAAATGATTGTTATGAAAATCTTGTAAAGAGAATAAGGACAAATCAAACCAACAAAAAAATCATTGGAAATTCCTCCATACAGGATCATAACTATTACTTATGTGTATGTCTTTCCTGTTTTGTTTCTATGAACATGTATATGTAACTTTTAATTATAATTTGAACCTGATTATTTAACATTAACCATCTTATGTGCCAATAAATATAGAACCATACCTTTGTGTTAATGATTAGTTATCTAATACCGTCTTTACTTACATATTTTTCTTATCTCTTAATGGAATATCAGGTTGTTGATTTAATTTTTGTAGATACCAAAAATAACTTCAATGTGTCTTTATATAAATGCTTATATGTGTACTTGCATGATTATCTTTTCTTTGAACGTTTTTTAAAAATTGAAATATGTGAATCACTTTCAAGAGATTTTGCTGTTTACTGATAAATTTGCCTTCCAAGAAAACTGGTACCACCAGTTAACCAATGTATGCATGTTTCTACCTTCTATACCCATGCCAATGTCAGTACTAGTCATTTTCAAGATTTTAACCCTTTGTTAATATTAAAGGGGAAAAATATTCCCTCCACATTTTACCTTGCATTTATTATCAATAATTTTAACAATAAAATTAAACCCTTATTTGCAATTCCACTAAAGCAAACAATTTCTCATAGTAGGCTGTTGGCCTAATGACTATCCCTAAGGCTAGGGAGACGGAAATTTAGAAGATTTCTTTTTTAAGGTGGCAAATATTTAATGCTATACACTTCCTCCTTCCTAGGGGACAATAATCCTCAGTCTTTATGTACAGAAGAACAGTTGTTCGGGTCTATGCTCTTCAAGAACACCATCAGTAAGATGGCACTGGATACAATTCAGAGGCATGGAAGATACAACCATGATGGTTCACCTTTCGGTAATACTTGAGACTTCAAATTATTTAAACTGCATTGTTCTACCAGCTGGCCTTTATAAAATACAATCTAAATGTATAGATATATTTTATATTCTTAGTTGCTTTAAATACCACTGTCAGGGATGTAAAAATCCCTGGATAAGATCACCTCCGAATTTTAAGACATATAATAGTTTTAAAGGACCATGAGTCATGTGGGGGATATGTGGGTAGGAGAAAGGAAAAGAATTTTCAATGGTATTTTGGGGGAAAAAAAAGTGAGTCTCAAGGCTGTGAAAATGAAAGGGGCATCTGTTAAAAGTATTTGCACACGTGGATTCCTGCAGCTACTTTTCAACTGCCTCGGGCTGAAGTATATTTATGCTACTGTTTTAAGCTTGGCTGCTTATAAAGTTTAATTACAAACTCTCTCTCTCTCACACACACTCAACTGTTTGAAGTCAGCAGAAAGAAATATTCTCACTAGAATGACATGCAGTCTCAAGACACAGTCTGTTTGAAATAACTTTTTAGATATTTTCAGAATCTTTCCTTTCCCATTAAATGAAATATAAACATTATCTACTTAATGAATTTAAGAGATTGTGCTGAAAACAACAAAAACTGCAACAATCTGCAAGCACTTGATGGCCATGAAAGAGAGTGCACAGATTGGAAATCAAAACAAACTCAAAAACATTAAGACAGTATGTTCTTACACATTTTGCTAAACACAACGTTTCCCATTCCCCTGGTTTATTAAACAAACTATAAACACCACTTCCATTGAGACTTAAAAAAAAAAAAAAGGATGGAAGACAGGAAATTTAACTGTTTCTAAATTATTATGCCAAAAATAATCATTTGGACCAGTATGAAATCACTTTTGGAGTCCACTTGAAAGCCAGAGGTTTTGAAATCAAAAGTGAGGAGAGTTGAGGGAATTACTGATTCTCGCAGTGTTCTCTAAATATATCGTTAAATAGTACATGTTTTTGAGTTTTATTCTTGAAAATTATTCAAACATTAAACAAATACTTATTGTATGCCTACCACATGCTAGGCACTATTTACTTAAGACATCAACCTGAATGAAATAGACAAAGATACCTACGCTAATGGAGACCCACTTCAGGAGGTGAGTCAGATGGCTGTAATCGCCTGCACATCTTTTTTCAGGTAACATTATGTTTTTGAGATAGGACCTCATTAAATGACTGTGCTACAATTTGTTTATCCATGCTCAAGTTAATGGACACTTAAATTATTTCCAAATATTTTTCTGTTAAATGGAGCTATAAACATTCTTGTACAGAAAATTTGTTGCACATGTCCAAGTTTTGAAGGCAATTATTCTCAAAACATGGTTTCCAGAACTCTGGGGGTTCCCAAGACTCTTTTAGGAGATCTAGGCAGTAAAAACTAATTTAGTAATAACACAAGAATATTATGTGCTGTTTTCACTACACTGATATTGCACAGATGATGGACAATTCAATGTGAACACATTGGAAACTGTGGCACCAACCTTTATTAATCACTGTATCCTTTACTGCCACTTACTCGCAGCAGAAAAAGTGCCAGTTTCAAGTCCTTGATGACATTAAAATTCACTAATTTTATTAGGTCTCTACCCTTGAGTATGTGCCTTTTTAATAACCAAAATTATGCATAAAGCCATTCTGCAGCATACTGAAGTACAGCGGTAATCTTAAGAAAAAGCTCTCATGTGACTGAGTTATGAACTAAACTGGCTTTTCATTTCATGGAGTACCATGTGTTACTTGAAAGAATGTCTGAAAAAGTTATAATTATTCAGACTTGAGCAGACATTTTCTCCAAAATAAATAGAGACTATAATTGTTTTAAGAAACTGACAGTATTCATTGCCAGAGACAAAATTTGTGCTTTTGATTGAAAATTAGACATTTGGAAAAGTGCTACTCTGAACTTTAAAGCTTTCTAATATACAAAGGCTTTTCTGATGAAATCAGTGGTAATATTAATGAAAATGGTTTTGATATTGCATTGTGAAATGGTTCAACCTTTGGAAGATAAAAATAACTCAGAGGACCAACATTTTCTAATTGATCACTGTTTGAAGTGACAAAATTATGGGTAAAGATATGCAGGCTAATAGAACAGAGTATAAAAATTCTTTGATATAGTTTCAGATTCCTACATTGTCACTTAACTTCAAAAAACTACCACTTGTGAAGTTTTAGTGTAGCATCAAAAAGAATGCCATCAATATCTGAAAGCGTTGTGAAAAAAACTCCTTCCTTTGTCAAGCATATTTGTTGGGCCAGATTTTCTTCACATACTGGAACCAAACAATATATCACATGGTAAATGCAGAACCAAATATGAGAATCAGTTTTCCATGAAGCTAATTATTTGAAAAGACATTTGCAAAAATTTTAAATAATGTCATGTAAATTTACTTTTTTAAAAAGTTGTTTTTGATAATATGCTGTTTGTGTTAACATAATAGGTTTATTTTTACTGTTTCTAAATGTAATAAAGTTTACTAAAATATTATGTCTAATATTGTTAATAGATGAAAACTTATATAAGAAAGAAGTCTTTAGCATTCTTGATAATTTTTAATACTCTAAAGGGGTCCTGAGATAGTACTATTTGAGAACCTTGGTTCAAAGGTCGATTCTCAGTATGGAAGCATACAAGTCCAGGATATATACATCTTCAACTTTATTAGATAATGAAAATGTGTTTTCAAATTTACTTGTCATAGTAGGAAAAATCATTCTGCTT
The DNA here is from genome assembly GCF_009764315.1 of Trachypithecus francoisi. Taxonomy (NCBI): domain Eukaryota; kingdom Metazoa; phylum Chordata; class Mammalia; order Primates; family Cercopithecidae; genus Trachypithecus; species Trachypithecus francoisi. The sequence continues at coordinate 23,251,788 of NW_022681431.1, read as the reverse complement.
TTTTATATCCACTCCATTTGGGGAACTATCAGAAGTTTTTATGTTTGTCATTCTCATTGTCATTTTTGAAGTATCAAGAAAATGATACTTCATTGTAGTCTTAAAGTTCCTTTTCTCATGACTAGATGAAGAGAGCTTGGTATATTCTACATTAATTTTCCTAGGTGAATCTAAAGCTCCAAATAGCATTTCTACATATTTGATTACAAGAAATAAAGTAAATTTCTACCTAATTAATATTCAGAATATCCATCTATCCTGTACTACCCAACAGACTTTGTAATTATTGAAGGTTTATTTCCCAACTGTGCCTAAGAACTTTCCAGATACCCGTTACTCTTGCTCCTCTGCTTCTGTGTCTTGCCTTCATAACTTGTTAATTCTATGACATATATTTAAGTGAAAAGGCAAATTACAGACTAATATAGAATTTTTTTTCCGTAAAACATGACCACTAATGACATCAGAACTTAAATATACTTTAATATATTTTTATAGGCAATAGAAAAAGTGGAAGAGTGGACACTAAGTCACCAATATTAGCTACATTAGATGGAGAGGTGGGGATAAGGTCAGGAGAAAAGGCAGATAACTGACTTTGCCTTTATACATCTTTGTATTGCCTTGTTTCACTTGATAAGTCAAAGAGGTATTACTTCTGCAGTTTGAAGAATTTCCATTAAGGAAATATGAAATAAAATTGAATATTTCTCCTTTGCACTTAGTTCCCAATCACAGGATATTCTCAGCTGTGTTTCTGTTAGATCTTCATTCATCTTTTGTAAACTTCCCTGGTCTTTCTTCAGGTGACCTCTTGGACTATGCAGCATAAATTTCAAGTGATATTTCAACTGAATTCTAGAGTTCAACAGACTTAAAAATCTCATACAAAAATCACAAATGAGGAATACACTCATGAAGTACAAAGAGCACTGATCTTGAGACCTGGTCTCTTTCTCTTTGCTGCCTCTGATTAGATTATGTTTCACAGAAGTGAACTTAGCAATGAGAGAAGGGCCGGAGTTTGAGCAGTAAAGTATGATGACACTCAAATATCTTCCAACCAAATCATAAAGGAATCTATCACCAAGAACCAATGCAAAGAAGAAACTGCATCAACTAGTGAGCAAAATAACCAGCTAATATCATAATGACAGGATCAAATTCACACATAACAATATTAACCTTAAATGTAAATTGACTAAATGGACCAATTAAAAGACACAGATTGGCAAATTGGATAAAGAGTCAAGACCCATCAGATTGCTCTATTCAGGAGACCCATCTCACATGCAGAGACACACATAGGCTCAAAACAAAGGGAGGGAGGAAGATCTACAAAGCAAATGGAAAACAAAAAATGCAGGGGTTGTGATCCTAGTCTCTGATAAAACAGACTTTAAACCGTCAAAGATCAAAAGAGACAAAGAAGGCCATTACATAATGGTAAAGGGATCAATTCATCAGGAAGAGTTAACTATCCTAAATATAAATGTACCCAATACAGGAGCACCCAGATTCATAAAGTAAGTCCTTAGAGACTTACAAAGAGACTTAGACTCCCATACAATAAAAAATGGGAGACTTTAACACTCCACTGTCAACATTAGACAGATCAACGAGACAGAAAGTTAACAACGATATCCAGTAATTGAACTCAACTCTGCACCAACCAGACCTAATAGACATCTACAGAACTCTCCACCCCAAATCAACAGAATATACATTCTTCTCAGCACATCACACTTATTCCAAAATTGACCACATAGTTGGAAGTAAAGCACTCCTCAGCAAATGTAAATGAACAGAAATTATAACAAACTATCTCTCAGACCACAGTGCAATTAAACTAGAACTCAGGACTAAGAAACTCAATCAAAACAGCTCAACTACATGGAAACTGAACAACCTGCTCCTGAATGACTACTGGGTACACAACGAAATGAAGGCAGAAATAAAGATGTTCTTTGAAACCAATGAGAACAAAGATACAACATACCCGAAACTCTGGGACACATTTAAAACAGTGCATAGGGGGAAATTTATAGCACTAAATGCCCACAAGAGAAAGCTGGACAGATCTAAAATTGACATCCTAGCATCACAATTAAAAGAACTAGAGAAGCAAGAGCAAACACATTCAAAAGCTAGCAGAAGGCAAGAAATAACTAAGATCAGAGCAGAACTGAAGGAGACAGAGACACAAAAAACCCTCCAAAAAATCAATGAATCCAGGAGCTTGTTTTTTGAAAAGATCAACAAAATTGATAGACCACTAGCAAGACTAATAAAGAAGAAAAGAGAGAAGAATCAAATAGACACAATAAAAAATGATAGAGAGGATATCACCACCAACCCCACAGGAATACAAACTACCATCAGAGAATATTATAAACACCTCTATGCAGATAAACTAGAAAACCTAGAAGAAATGGATAATTTCCTGGACACTTATACTCTCCCAAGACTAAACCAGGAAGAAGTTGAATCCCTGAATAGACCAATAGCAGGCTCTGAAATTGAGGCAATAATTAATAGCCTACCAACCAAAAAGGGTCCAGGACCAGAGGGATTCACAGCTGAATTCTACCAGAGGTACAAGGAGGAGTTGGTATCATTCCTTCTGAAACTATTCCAATCAATAGAAAAAGAGGGACTCGTCTCTAACTCATTTTACAAGGCCAACATCATCCTGATACCAAAGCCTGACAGAGATACAACAAAAAAAGAATTTTCGACCAATATCCCAGATGAACATCGATGCAAAAATCCTCAATAAAATAAAATAGTGGCAAACTGAATCCAGCAGCACATCAAAAAGCTTATCCAACATAATCAAGTGGGCTTCATCCCTGGGATGCAAGGCTGGTTCAACATACACAAATCAATCAACGTAATCCAGCATATAAACAGAACTAAAGACAAAAACCACATGATTATCTCAATACATGCAGAAAAGGCCTCTGACAAAATTCAACAATCCTTCATGATAAAAAGCCTCAATAAATTCGGTATTGATGGAACATATCTCAAAATAATAAGAGCTATTTATGACAAACCCACAGCCAATATCTTACTGAATAGGCAAAACTGGAAGCATTCCCTTTGAAAACTGGCACAAGACAGGGATGCCCTCTCTCACCACTCCTATTCAACATAGTGTGAGAAGTTCTGGCTAGGGCAATCAGGCAAGAGAAAGAAATAAAAGGTATTCAGTTAGGAAAAGAAGAAGTGAAATTGGCCCTGTTTGCAGATGACATGATTGTATATTTAGAAAACACCATTCTCTCAGCCCAAAATCTCCTTAAGTTGATAAGCAACTTCAGCGAAGTCTCAGGATACAAAATTAATGTTCAAAAATCACAAGCGTTCTTATACACCAGTAACAGACAAGCAGAGAGCCAAATCAGGAATGAACTCCCATTCACAATAGCTTCAAAGAGAATAAAATACCTAGGAATCCAACTTACAAGGGATGTAAAGGACCCCCTCAAGGGGAACTACAAACCACTGCTCAGTGAAATGAAAGAGGACACAAACAAATGGAAGAACATACCATGTTCATGGATAGGAAGAATCAATATTGTGAAAATGGTCATACTGCCCAAGGTAATTTATAGATTCAATGCCATTCCCATAAGCTACCAATGACTTTCTTCACAGAATTGGAAAAAACTGCTTTAAAGTTCATATGGAACCAAAAAGGAGCCCATATTGCCAAGACAATCCTAAGCCAAAAGAACAAAGCTGGAGGCATCAGGCTACCTGACTTCAAACTATACTACTAGGCTACAGTAACCAAAACAGCATGGTTCTGGCACCAAAACAGAGATATAGACCAATGGAATAGAAGAGAGCCCTCAGAAATAATACCACACATCTACAGCCATCTGATCTTTGACAAACCTGACAAAAACAAGAAATGGGGAAAGGATTCCCTATTTAATAAATGGTGCTGGGAAAATTGGCTAGCCATAAGTAGAAAGCTGAAACTGGATCCTTTCCTTACTCCTTATATGAAAATTAATTCAAGATGGATTAGAGACTTAAATGTTAGACCTAAAACCATAAAAACCCTAGAAGAAAACCTAAGTAATACCATTCAGGACATAGGCATGGGCAAGGACTTCATGTCTAAAACACCAAAAGCAAGGCAACAAAAGCCAAAATTGACAAATGGATCTAATTAAACTAAAGAGCTTCTGCACAGCAAAAGAAACTACCATCAGAGTGAACAGGCAACCTACAGAATGGGAGAACATTTTTGCAATCTACTCATTTGACAAAGGGCTCATATCCAGAACCTTTAAAGAACTCAATCAAATTTACAAGGAAAAAAAAACAACCCCATCAAAAAGTGGGCAAAGGATATGAACAGACACTTCTCAAAAGAAGACTTTCTTTTTATTTATTTATTTTTTTTTGAGAAGGAGTCTCGCTCTGTCGCCCGGACTGGAGTGCAGTGGCCGGATCTCAGCTCACTGCAAGCTCCGCCTCCCGGGTTCCCGCCATTCTCCTGCCTCAGCCTCCCGAGTAGCTGGGACTACAGGTGCCGCCACCTCGCCCGGCTAGTTTTTTGTATTTTATTTTTAGTAGAGACGGGGTTTCACAGTGTTAGCCAGGATGGTCTCGATCTCCTGACCTCGTGATCCGCCCGTCTCGGCCTCCCAAAGTGCTGGGATTACTACAGCCAACAGACACATGAAAAAATGCTCATCATCACTTGCCATCAGAGAAATGCAAATCAAAACCACAATGAGATACCATCTCACACCAGTTAGAATGGCAATCATTAAAAAATCAGGAAACAACAGGTGTTGGAGAGGATGTGGAGAAATAGGAACACGTTTACACTGTTGGTGGGACTGTAAACTAGTTCAACCATTGTGGAAAACAGTGTGGCAATTCCTCAAGGATCTAGAACTAGAAATACCATTTGACCCAGCCATCCAATTACTGGGGATATTCCCAAAGGATTATAAATCATGCTGCTATAAAGACACATGCACACGTATGTTTATTGCGGCACTATTCACAATAGCAAAGACTTGGAATCAACCCAAATGTCCATCAGTGACAGACTGGGTTAAGAAAATGTGGCACATATACATCATGGACTACTATGCAGCCATAAAAAAGGATGATATCGTGTCCTTTGTAGGGACACGGATGCAGCTGGAAACCATCATTCTCAGCAAACTATCACAAGAACAGAAAACCAAATACCACATGTTCTCACTCATAGGTGGGAATTGAACAATGAGATCACTTGGACACAGGAAGGGGAGCATCACACACCGGGTCCTATTATGGGGAGGGGGGAGGGACAGCATTAGGAGATATACCTAATGTAAATGACGAGTTAATGGGTGCAGCACACCAACATGGCACATGTATACATATGTAACAAACCTGCATGTTGTGCATATGTACCCTAGAACTTAAAGTATCCAAAAAAAAAAAAAGAAAAAAAAAGAACTACATTGAAAAAAAAAAGAATTAGCTCAACGTATACTGGGGGAAAAGATATGGTTTTGTAATTATGGTTAACAAAATATTTATCTTGATATTCCGAGGGGAACCCTCACCTCATCCCAGAGAATCCATGCTGGCTGCAATGAAAGTAACCACACACATTTTTCAGATTGAGTATGGACTAAAGATAAGCGTGAATGTCCTGTGTTCATCCACATTTAAGCAAAATCCTCAAAATATGACAAAGAAAGTTTGGTTGGGCTACAAAGCCTCTCAACATGAATGACTAATACACACCCTACAAAGCCCACTGACCTCTTGGGTAGATTATTGGCTCATGAACTATCTCGACTGCTGCTCATGGAGCCAGAGTCTCTTCCAGCACACTGCCAAAAACAATCCATTTCTGCTCCAAACCTACCAATTATTCTAACTGGTCAATCAATGTGTCCTGTTGACCACATTCTCATTACAAGACTCAAAGGCCATTTTCCAAAAGATTAAGCTGTTCTTTGCTATCCTTTTAATGGTGGTGAGCACTCCTCCCTTATATTTTAGTTCAACTTCTGCCAAGTTTCAATTAACCTAAACTAAAGAATAATGGTTATTGTGCTTTAATGTATAAACTGTCTTGTCTGCACTGATGTATTGTGTTGCTCTGAAGAGGTCCGATGTGGCTTCTCAGAAACAAACACAAAGAAAAAGGGAAAATCTTTACTGTGAATGCCAACATCTTAAATACAGAATCATTAGAAGAAAAAAAGAGATGTATATATTAAGGAGCAGTGAACACTTACTGCCTTATCAGAATGATCATAGTAATAATTCTAATAATGAGATTAATATTTGGAATAGTGACACACACACTATCTACAGTCAAAATACGCAACTCATTCCATTGCATACTCAAGGCCATGGTACCAATTTTTCTGATGTTTGATTATACCAAATATTGTATAGCTGAACATAAAAATTTTGGTTATATGGAGATGTAATACAACATTTAATACATATCATAACATATATTAACAGTGCATAAGTATAATTTCATTTTATATTTCCCAAAAAGTGAAATGTTCAAAGAAAATTCCTCTCTTCTATATTACCCCTCCATTTTCTTTTGACAATTATCCCTGTTCCATCTATAGTTCACATATAGACTGTGCAACCATGTATTGAAACAAGGAAGAAAATAGCCCGTATATCTAAAGATGAAAATAGACTCCAAAATTCCATATATCACTAATATTTTTACATTGACTCTTCAAACATATTCAAGGAAAAAGCCTTTAGAATCTTAATCAGTTTTAATTACTTTCTACATAAATATATACTAGTCATTATCACGTAAACAGTCTATTCAGACATGCATTTCCACACAGAAAAGTCAATTGTTTCCACAGACTTCCTCCATCCAATCCTACTGTTTAAATAGTCATGATACCATGGCTTTCACTTACAGTTCTTGCCTATGCTGTCCCAAAAGCTAGAGTTCATTTTCCCCTGGGGTACAGACTGGAAACACATCATCGGTAAAGCAAAGCATTTTTGAACTCAGAATTCTTTTCCCTAAGAATTTCAGCATGTTAAAAATGACTTGAGATTCCTCCAAAGAAAACATATGCCATGACCTGAGAGGTCAGGATAGACTATCCACAGACACAAAAGGGCACCAGAATTAAGTGTGCAAATCTTCTTCCTTTCAGTTGGTGATGCTCTTTACAAAGAGATGACTCTGCTTTACCTTAATTTTTTTTTTTTCTTTTTTTCTTCTGTCAGGTCTTGTATTGGAATCATAAAATCTCTGTTCCTTACTTTGGGCACTTTCCATTTTATTAGGCACTTTCATGCATGAGTTTTTATTCAGTGTTTGAGGTTAAAAAAAGTCTAATATGTGTTCATATCCTCTAAATTTTTGTGAGCACATGGAACATTTAAAATAAAAGTTTATAGCAAAGTCCCAGAGATATAAAGTTGGCATATTGTGTTTCTGAGCACACAGCTACATTTACTCTTCTTCCCATGCCCAACACTCTCAAAGATGAAAATTACTTTAGTGAATAAAAGAAATCCCTCTTTCTGAATTAAAATGAAAATGGAATCAGAAAATTTACTAACAGAAATGTGTTATTCAAATGTATTTGAAGCAGAGTATAGCAAGATTTTTATTTCTAGAAATGCCCCACATGACAAAACCAAACCACACAGTAGGACACTTTTTTCTCTCCAGGCTCCCTTGGAAAGGCTCAAGTATTTTCTAGCAGGCATTTTTCTTTCACATTTCTGCTATTTCGTGTTATTTTCCCTGCCGATGCAAGCAAAAAGGGTCATGGAAAATTCCAGAAGAAAATCATTAAATGAAGACACAGCAGGTCAGGAATAAATATAGGCTTTATAAAATGTAAACAGCATTGGCTACAATCAAATATAATTAGATTACAAGCATTCTTTTCAGTTCACACATGGAGAACAGTGTATTTTTAGGTAAATGCCTATGATTTAGCAAACACAAAAGTTAATATATAGATTAAACTTTGCCATATTTGAAACATTAAATGTAATGAAGTTGCATTGTATAATCCTTTCGGCATTTACTACAACAAACCCATTAACCAATAGGCTAAAGGTATGTGTAGATTACCAATATATTTTTTCTATATACAAGCGCACAAACCCACTTATGTAAGTATTGGTACTTTTCTAGGGTAATTAAACACCATTATGACAAGAAAGTCTTCTCACGATTTTGTAAACATGTGCTTCTTAGAGAAATTTTGTGTCTATCAATAATACTATGTTTTGGCAAAAATGATGTTCCTCTCATCCCCCATGTAGCATTTCTATGCTTTTGAAAGATAAAATGTAAATGATCTGAAGCATCAGGGTGCTAAGATAATCATTCAAAAAGGCAAAATATTCAGTGTAGTAAACCTCTTTAGGAGACTGTAGTAGTTGGAGATTAAATTGTAAATGGGGAAGTGTAGATTGCTTTGATTTAGAAAATTGTTGCCATTAAACAGTTTACAAAGAGCCTACTGTTTCTGCATCATTATCCTGGATGTGTCAAAGTCAGCATTTTCACAATATTTAAAGCACTCCCAACTTCCTCATAAATATCATTTATACTCCTGCACAGTCATTCAGCATATCTAAGGATATCATTTACAGTCTTCTGTAGTTACACAGTAGGATCACCTGAGCCAATGCAGGTGAACATGAAATAAAGATATAGAGGGGGGCAAAATTCTCTCCCAGCAGAATCATGGAGATCATGGAATTATACCGCCAAATTTGATCCAGGACTAAGCACATTGTGTTCCTTTGTGTGTGGAAAGTAGCCCAGAAGGTCAGTCGGGCCTGATGTGTACAGTCGCATGTTACTCCACAGCAAATCAGTTTCAGATGGGCCCACACTCCAGCACTGCCATTTATTTTTCTTTATATACTTTGTGTTGCAAGAGGTCTCTCTTGCTTATAAAACAGAAACCAACCTCGAATTGTCTTTTCCTATCTTTCTGTCCATTCAAATCCCAACAGAACCATTTCAAGCCACTACCTCCCATAAGCAGCAGCAGCTCCAGGTGACACTGCTCATAGCATTCTCTGAAATTCTCTAGCATTGATCAGTATAGGAAACACCAATTTTGATAGGTAGTCTTATGTAACCTTCAGATGACTCTTTCAAGACATTCTTGCATAGGTTAACAGCTTAAAGCTGCAAGAATGATAAAGCCAGTCTTAAATAGAATTTTAAAACAAATTCATTCATGTTCAAAACAGCAAGAATTGTATAAAGTATCTTTTTGTTTCTGAGGCTCTGAAAACCAAATGATAGCTAACATAGAAGAGAGAATACCACAAGCCCTGGGGCTGGAAGAACAGAAGCCTGTAGTAGCCACAAAGTGAAAGGGAATCACTTAGCAAAGATGATTTTTAGTTTCTTCATTAAAGCTAGATTTCTTCAAGTAGCAAATGCAAAAGCTGAATGGGTTACAAAGAAAATGCCAAACTGGGAAATATTTCCCAGATAAATGGATAACTTATTTTACTTATTAAGCCCTCTTACAAAACATCAAGAACCAATACCTCAATAAAAAAGATAAGCTATAAACCAAATTAAAAGAGGACTGTGTGTCATACAATGAAAGTATTCAATATTAAGTGATCGATGAAATCAGATGTTTTACAAGATATTTATTATTTGCCCATCAGGTTAACAAGGATTAAAATAGAACGATGACCTCTAATGTTTTTCTCAAGCAACAAGAATAAGACATAAAAATACATAGGTGGTACAATTTAAAGTATGATTCCTTTCATTCTATTATACAAATTTGAGGCAAGAAAGAACAAAGAGAGGAGAGTTCGATAGATTAGAGGAGAAACAGTCGAGTCCTCACCAAAAATAATTTGTATCTTAATACACTACAACATTGATTCTCCAAGTTCGGTCCCCAGACCAGCAGAGTCACTATCACCCAGGAGCTTGTTAGAACCACAGATCCTTAGAGCTCATCTCAGAACTACTGAATCAAACTCCAGGAGTAGGGCCAGAATTTGTGCTCTAATAAGACCTCCCCATGATTCTGATGCACACTAAACTTAAGAAACCACTGTTTAGAAGACTATAGCTTGTATAAAATGTAGCAGAGGTATTTGTTTAAAATGCTCTGCACTCTTGCAGAGACGAGATGTCATAATATCTGCAGCATACTTTGAAATAGCACAATAACAATATCTCCCTCTATGTTAGATATATGTAGAGATGGGAATGTTCACGAAATTGTTAACTAGCATAGAATCTAAATGGAGGTTATAGAACAGTGTCTCCCCTGAGCTAGTAAGGTAGCAGGTCTGTACCCAGGAATCTGACCAGGATAGGTTCGTGTCCAGGAATCTGGGTTTTTATCAAGTATCCCAGGTTTTCTTTAGGCTGGTGGTTTACCAAATGTTATTTAAGAAACACCACTCTAGATATCTTGAGTATTTCTTAGTAAATGATGTGGCCTAGCAGACATCTGTCCCAAAATGTGCAAGCAACTTCTAAGATTTGACAGACCAAACCTGTGGGTGGTTCTATCTGTACTCCCACTATCTGCCAATGGTGGATTCCCAGCAACTGACCTGATGACTCCTGTTTTCCCACACATATTACAGAAGACCATGGCCAACATCTTTTAAATCAGAAGGTGACATGACAAGCAATTCTATAATATTATGTGATCACTCAGTAGAGGATCAAATCCCACATGATGAATAGGAATTAGCACTGGAGGCAGGAAAGCATTCTTCTCTTTTGATCTGTCCCCAATGCAAATTCTGACATACCTCGGATTCTGGGGTAATGGGAAAGGTCCAAACTCATAGACCTGGATCACTGAGTTTTATATTATTTACAAGATCCTGCATTTGAGTTACACTGGGCCCTATGAATTCTACAAAGGGCTTTGTTCAGACAGCAAATAACCAGGGGGAGAAATCACTTAAATGCATCCATGGTAAGTATTTTTCAGATGTTATAAGATTGTTACCAAGGAACCTTAAAAAAAAAGGGAGAAAAAAAGACGACCTATATTCTACAGTATTGGTATTGAAATACTGTGAAGCATGCCATTTAGACTACTGTGAAATTGAGTATTTGAATTTTGCCCTATTCTTCCCAAATATAAAAATGTTGCAAAAAGAACTGCATGGTTATTGCATAAACCACCTAAAAACATCTTTTCCTTAGTGTGTCTCAAAGCAGAATTAACTATGACCACCTCATTTTTGAAAAAAATTAGCTGGTTGCTGCATGTTTCACTATCAATTTCATTTGCATAAAATATGTGACACATCTCTGGTCACTTGTTAATAAGATGTTTTGCTAGTAGTTATTTCTCCCATCAAAGATGTACCTTTCCTGCCTAATTTACATAATTATTAAGCATCTCCACTTTCTTATAAGTACTTGCATAAAGGTTATATCAAGATGGCAGGCTAAAAAGTGTTTTAAAATGGTAAAAGAGAAGAGGGAGAAGATTCGATCACTGCAAGTATATCCAATGATCAGTTCAATCAACTTTAAATTGTCGCCACTGAAAAACAAAACAAAACAAAACAAAAAACAAACTCCATCCTACTCCCATTCTGGTTTCGGCTGTTCTGATCACTACTGTAAATGTGAAAGGATATCCGAGTGATAGGAGAGCCAAGAATTAAAATCCATGTTTCATGGAACTCTACTTGAAAATAATTTTTAAGTAGGTCATGCCTTTTTTTCCCCATAGATATCAAAAATGAGTGACAAGTGTCCTAAATTGCATATAATTAGTTTTGAGGATTTATAAAAATTTCTAGATTATAACGGAAAAATTCTAAATTATTCCAGTATGAATAGAAGAGTTCAGAGATTTTGCTCTGAGTATTAGATCTCACCAAAATTGAATGATATCTTTGTGATTTAGCTGTGTCAACATCAGCTATTGGAACAGATGAATATCATAGATAACTGCTGTTACAATAGTCACAGGGCAGGGTATGTTCCTAGTTCTTAAAACTAACCACTTTTAATGTAGGGAAAATTATATTCAGTTTAGATTCCTTAATATTAACCACTTTTAAAGTATGAAAGATTAAATTCAGATTAGATTTCTGAAAATATCTTTTACTGTTAGGTAAGTGAATGTCAGAAGAATAGATTTTTGACCAAAATATGTTTCACCCATCTAACATTAGATTTTAAAGTTTGGGCCCCTGAGCTTCAAGGCTGGAAATAAACCAACAAATCCATATATCCTAGTTTCTGTGACTATTATGAAAATCTCAACTTTAAGGTCATCAAGTAAGAGTGCTCGTTGTTCTCCATGTTTTGCACACAATGGGTACATGTTCAGCTTCTTCTCCCAGTCATATATGCCCAAGTGACCAAATAAATTGCAAAGAGGTGAACAATGAATTCTGGACTGGGTGCCAGAGACAAACAAGAGATGATTTTTCTGTAATTTGCAAATGGAAGATTCCAAACCTTTCCTTTAACCAGATATACTTTCTCCAATGTTTTCATCCATACTCTATAACTTCCCTTTGAACCCTCAAGCACATGAAACTAGTGACCATATTCCAAGTAAGGTAATTAGTTCCCAAATAAAGACCTATGGAGTAATAACAAGTCTGATCCACACAGAGCCATGTGCTATGTTGCTGGATCTGCCCCTCAATAGCTTACAGTGTTCCTCCATGAGTCTGTACTGGATGTCCAACACCAAGACATTCCCAGGAATATGTCTGTTTATAGTCGTGTATTCCTGCTATCAGAGAAGTTTTCTAGACTATTGTGACCAAGTAATTTTGTGTATTTTCATGGGAATGGGGGCAGACAAGGGTTCATGAGAAAATCCTCTTCTCATTATCTGGTCCTGTAACAGTGAAGCAGGAAAAGAACATAACTAACTCCATTTTTGTTTAAGGGGACTTTACCCATTCCTGAACATAGACTAGGATAATTTTAGAGCAGTGAGATAATATGCAAAAATAGCAATCATGTAGTTTTTAAAACTAGCTCTGAATTAAAGGAGACGTGTGTAAACCAACATGTTTTGTTAAAGATTTGTAGAGTCACTGTAACCCGACCAAGGACAAAGAAGTTCTCAGGCTCCTGGGACCCTCACTGGCACCCAGTTACTTTTTGATCTCAACCGCTTCCTCTTCCTACTGACCTTAAGTTAAAAAGATCCTAAAATTATACTGACTCAAGATGGTGCTTTGGAACAATAGTCCACCATCTTCTAGTGTGCTGGTTCCCCAGATAAACCTGCTTTTCCTCTGAACAACTCTGTGTCTGGAATTCTTGCTTTTGAGAGGTGAGCACTGGAACCTGGATTTGGTTACAGTACCTGTCTTCCAAGCTAGACATGTTCTTCTACTCTGACACACTATCCATGCAGCAGCAGCACACAAGGAATTCAGGTCTCCTAAATGCTCAACACACATCCATGTTTCCATGCATCCGTATATTCTATTTTTTCTTCCTGAAATTCCCTTGCACCTTTTGATGCCCTGGATAACTAGTCTTTCTTCAAATCCCAAATCATACATCATTTTCTCTATAAAGACTTCCCTTTGATCATAAATGGACAGATGGAGAGGAAATAAGGAGTCCTACTACATTTTATATTTTACTGGATATGCCACCATGTTCACGACCTCAAAGTATTAAAATTAATCACATCATATAGGACTTATTTGCTTATTTCTCTATCTTTTCCATCATTTTATTAACAAGTAGGATTGGTTGTTATGGGGAAAATAAACGTTTTATTTTTATTCCTGGATCTTATATACCATTAACGACTCGATTAGCTCTCAATAGGGAAGGAAGAAGGAATGGATAGATTCCTTTATATATTTGTACTGGACTTTGTATTCAAAGGTAGAGTTAGGTCCTGAAGCCAATATACTTTGGACTACATCAAACTATTAGATGGACCTTTCCTCTAAGTCCTCTTTTCTTTTCCAACTAAGTTATCAGAAAGTCATTTTAGGCATAAAAGTATGTTATAGAAAGTAGATTCAGATATCTCCTATGAAGTGATATTCACTACAATGCCCTATATGAGTGAAAACAGCATTCCCAAGGTACATACAGGCTACATCAAGGGAACCTAGAGTGGAATTAAATATCTAGTAGCTTTCAAGGGCCTGATCCTGAGAAGCTGAGGAATGGAATTCAGGGCAGAAGTTGGTCAGGGTGCATTTAACAAGGCAAGTCAGGGCTGGTGCATGGAAAACAGACTGAGGCAGAAGCCAGAAGGCCAGGAAGAAGGAAACTGGCAGGTGTGAAAGCTGTGAGCAAACAGGAATGTGTCTAAAAGTGAGCCAGGAAGAAAAGCACAGTGAAGTCAGAGATGGGAGCAGAATCTCTTCCCCTCTACAAGCCTTCCTCTGTGCCACTGGCCAGATGCCAGTCCTACCATGGGCATTCAGTACTCTGGTCTCTAACAGAAAATCTCCATGGTCACCGAAAAATCTCAGTATAAGTATACACCTACTTCTCCTTGGATCAGAAGAGCTGGTTCTCAAATCTCTCTCAGTGAATCAAATGAATCAAGCATTATGGCAAACATACTCACTGGCTTCTCTTGCTTTACACACACATACCACCCCCCACCCCCAGAAAAAACAAAACTGGCTTAAATGAACATTGCTGAAAATATCACTGAGTTTTAAGCACATAGTCACACTTGTCAATTGTTATTAGTTGTTCAACATAAAAGAAAAAAAGAAAAAAAAAACCCTGAATAGCAGCAAATTTGACGATTTGAACAAATTTCCCTGTAGAGAGACTGGCATTTGACAGCCTATTCTGTTAGAATTTCTGGTGCAATTTCTACATCCTAACTGGTCACTTACTTTTCCAGAAATTAGGTTGAAAAAAACCACAGACATTAAAGACGGCCAAGGAATGAAAGTTGCAAGGCTTCATTTTGAGTTTCCTTTTCAAACCTTGAAGTAGGACTCTGATTATGAATACTGTACAATAATTTTAATATAATCATTTACATTCTGAAAACATTTTAAAGCAATGAGAAAGCAAAAGGAAAATTAATTTTTTTCTGTATGCCAACCAATTTGGATAATGCAGAAGTGAAATAACGTCCCCAACACAAACCTTTAATAATTTATAACTTCGATGGTAATAACTAAAAATATGATTACCACTTTAGAAATGTTGAAATTAAACCAACAATTTACTTTCTTGGCTATCTGATTCTTTTTTTTTCTTGAAACGAGAAAGAAATAGAGTCAGTCTATAGTTGCATAGAAAGAGACTTTTATGGTTTTTCTAACAAAGATAATAAGTTGAGTTTGCTTGAGAGAAAACATTCCAGCTACTTACTGAAAGGAGCAAAATTCAATGTGTGCTTCATACCACAGTAGAATGCTAAGAAGAACTGCCCAGAAATTGGTGCATATTCTCTTAACTCGGTAGGAAAAGCTGACTGCTTTCTTGATAACTGCAAGCTGAAGCCAACATATGTACCACCTGGGCAGAACCACTGAATAGCATAAATGCATAAGTAAAATGTCACTAGGGATCCAACATTACTTTTTTTATGTCAGAATGGAAAAAAACAAAAAGGAAAACAAAACAAAAAACACTTTGTTTAAAGGCAAGATCTAAATAAGACACTGCCAAGTAAGTTTCCTCGGTCTCTAAGAATCCTCAAAAAAAATAATCAATTTTTAATAGAAAAGATTAGAAACAATCTTAGAAACTCCTACCAAAAAAAAAGGTCTTGCATACTAGTAAGGAGTGATATTGGGATGGAGGTTGGGGGAGGGATAAAAATAGATTGAAGATGTCGGTGTCTCCTCAAGTGTATATCTGAAAAAGACAACATTAAGATCATTCAGTAGTTGAAGTCTATGATGTATTATATCAGAATTTATAACCACTGCAGGATTTCTAAATCATTACTCTCCTATGATGGGGTCAGCATTTTGAATATTACTCAGGGAAAATAAGATGTATAAATACATAAATATGAAAAATACAAATGATAGTCCTTACAAAACTATTTCAGGGTTATAAAATAGCAACTGCTTGCTGGTATCTGTTCACCCAGCATCCAGCTGTTAGTGGAAAAGACTGAAATCAGGTGACAATTTAAGTGCCACATTACGGTTAATTTCATATAAGACGGTGCTGAGCAGAAAATAAAATCCAAAACAACAGTACAACTAAAAATAAAGAAAAAAAAAGTTCCTTTGATCTGTCTGGGTTTTGTGTTTGAAAAATCACCTCCTCCAGGGAGGATTCTTTTTTTTTTTTTTTTTTTTTTTTTTTTTGAGACGGAGTCTCACTCTGTCGCCCAGCCTGGAGTGCAGTGGCCGGATCTCAGCTCACTGCAAACTCCGCCTCCCGAGTTTACGCCATTCTCCTGCCTCAGCCTCCCGAGTAGCTGGGACTACAAGCGCCCGCCACCTCGCCCGGCTAGTTTTTTTGTATTTTTTAGTAGAGACGGGGTTTCACCGTGTTAGCCAGGATGGTCTCGATCTCCTGACCTCGTGATCCACCCGTCTCGGCCTCCCAAAGTGCTGGGATTACAGGCTTGAGCCACCGCGCCCGGCCAAGGGAGGATTCTTTAAGTACTATTCCACAGTTGAAAGGGAAAAAAAAAAATTCTCTCTCTATATATGTCTGCATACTATCCTTACGCAGGCTACTTTCAAGCAGACTTGGAGAGAGAGAGCAGCTCAGCTCTGACCCTGCGTCACTGGTGATGGCCTGGGTGATATAGCTCACCTATGTCTCCTGTGATGCCCAGCTGATTCAGTATTCAGACCAAAAGAGTAGCAGCATTGAATCCAGTCACACGCTGAAGACTTCTGCACAAACGCACTTTTAAAAAATCACACCTCTCCTTGAGCAATCATAAAATTCTCCATGGGCATAATTAACAATGATTTCTACTCAATATTTCGGTTGTAGGGAGTGCCAAAATGGTTAAGGAAGCATCTTGTCATGTAATCTGTCACAAAATCATAAAACTTTTCAGCCAGAGGCCCATTGTCTTAGTGGCAGAGAGGTTAAATGATGTCCCCAAAGCAACAGAGCTAATAAAGTGGTTTTAGCTTTCAATCTAGAGATTAACATGCACCAACTAAAGAAGCAGCTTCAAAATTGCATTTTCTTTATATTACCTCTTCCATCATTGACTATATATACACAGATATTTACTAACTCTTACTAAACTGATTATACATCCTGTGCATTTTAATATGTGAATAGAGTTTTTTAGAATTGAAATCTCTCATTTCATTCTATCCTTTCAAAGGTTGTCTGCTTAACATTCTATGTATTTCATTAACTAATTATTATTCACATCTCACCTTACAAGTAAATATATCTTTTAAATACAGAGTATTTATTTACATCCACTATCATGCAGTGCATTGAAATAATCATTTATCAAATGAACAGATTTTCCTGAGATATAAGCTTAAACATTTTAACACTAAAATTTTCTAGTTTTCAAATTGTTAAATTTAAAAAAAATCATAGTTCCCCTTCCTGAGTCCAAGTGATCTCATTGTTCAGTTCCCACCTATGAGTGAGAACATGCGGGGTTTGGTTTTCTGTTCTTGCGATAGCTTGCTGAGGGAACATCACACACCGGGTCCTATTATGGGGAGGGGGGAAGGGGGAGAGATGGCATTGGGAGTTATACCGGATGTAAATGACGAGTTGATGGGTGCAGCACACCAACATGGCACATGTATACATATTTAACAAACCTGCACGTTGTGCACATGTACCCTAGAACTTAAAAGTATAATAAAAATTTTTTAAAAATCCTAATTCTAAAAAAAAAATTCATAGTTAAGATTTTAAAACCTAACTATAAGCTAGACAGTGTGCTAAGTGTTTGACATGAGTCATATGATCTAATCCTTCTAAAAAATGTGTGCTTTAGGTATTACCTAAGAGGCTAAAGGACTAATACACTGTCATAAGCTAGTAGATAGAATAGAGATTTAAAGTCAGGCAGTCAACACCCATCTAGCACATGAGACAGCCATTCTATTTCTAGTTATTTAGCCCAGAGATTGAAAGTATGGCCACACAAAGGTTTGCATATGAAGAATCAGAGCAGTTTTATTTGTAAAAGTCAGAAAGATGGAAACAATCCCAGTGCCCATCAATGGGGAATGGATAAACATTGTTGCATACACATACAATACAATACTATTCAGCAGTATAAAGCAACAAACTGGCCCAGCACGGTAGCTCATGCCTGTAGTCCCAGTACTTTGGGAGGCCAAGGCGGGTAGATCACAAGGGCAGGAGATCAAGACCATCCTGGCTAACACGGTGAAACCTCGTCTCTACTAAAAATACAAAAAATTAGCTGGGCGTGGTGGTGGGAGCATGTAGTTCCAGCTACTCGGGAGGCTGAGGCAGGAGATGGCGTGAATCCGGGAGGCAGAGCTTGCAGTGAGCCTAGATTGCGCCACTGCACTCCAGCCTGGGCCACAGAGCGAGACTCTTGTCTCAAAAAAAAAAAAAGGCAACAAATCACTGATACACACACAGCATGGAAGAACTTCAAATAAACTGAAAAATTTTGATCAAAAAAGAGCACATACGTTATCATTCTATTTACATGAATCTCCAGAAAATGCAAACTAATCCATAGCAATACAACGCAGATAAATGATTGTCAGGAAGAAGTAAAGACTAGGGTAGGATGGAACTCAGGGGTTTGAGGAAACTTCTGGGGTGAGGCATATGTTCATTATCTTAATTATGGTGATGGTTTCACACCTGACCATATCAGTCAAAATTCATCAAACCAGGCACTTTTAAAAATGTACAGTTTAGGCCAGACACAGTGGCTCACACCTATAATCCCAACACTTTGGCAGGCCAAGGCAGGTGGATCATCTGAGGTCAGGAGTTCAAGACCATCCTGGCCAACATGGTGAAATCCTGTCTCTATTAAAAATACAAAAAATTAGACAGGCATAGTGGCAGGTACTTATAATCCCAGCTACTCGGAAGGCAGAGTCAGGAGAATCACTTGAACCTGGGAGATGAAGGTTGCAGTGAGCCAGATAGTGCCATTGCACTCCAGCCTGGGCGACAAGGGCGAAACTCCATCTCAAGAAAGGAAAAAGGAATAAAAAAAGGTTTGTTGTATGTTAATTATGCAAAAAAAAAAAAAATCTAAGTAGTCCAATTCCAAAACTTACACCCTTAACCATCAGAGTCTATGGCCTCAGATAAAATGTCTACTTAGAAAAGGAAGTATATTGACTTTAATTCCATATCACTTATTTTACTCTCCAAGATATAAAGGGCCAATTGATGCTGTTCTAATTAGTGATTTTATTACCTTCTTGCTAGTAAAATACTTAGGGATAATTTTAGTTTTGATCATTTTGTCCCTACTCAGAATGTTTTCGTTGATGCTACTTCTGCCTTTTCTCAGCTGTCTCTGATCACTGAGTTACTTTTTCCTTGTCTAGGTGGGTCTTTTTCTCATCTATTCTTTTAATCTGTTTTCTTCACTGTGTTTCAATCCCTTGGGTTGTGAAGTTATATAAAAATGAGCATACACTGCATATAAAGTTAAAAAACTATCAAGAAGATTCTGTGTGGAAGGAGGTTTTTTGCCACATTTCCTACAGAGTAAAATGCTCTGTTGGAGTCACTTTTATTGATGTTGATAGTTTATTCACTTAGAGTACTTACAGTTCAATCTGAAGCTCTCCCAAAGTTTCTAAAATCTGAACACTGAGTAATATAGGTAATTTACTGATATAAGCTACAATATTAATTTAACATCTTAAAATACTGTAGCAAAGTACCCTGTATTCTAAACTTGTAGTAACAGATTTACAGTCAAATCATGATTAAAAAACAGTGGCCCGGTGCAGTGGCTCACGCCTGTAATCCCAACACTTTGGGAGGCCGAGGCTAGTGGATCACCCAAAGTCAGGGGTTTGAGACCAGCCTGGTTAACGTGGTGAAACCCCATCTCTAATAAAAGCACAAAAATTAGCTGGGCATGGTGGCAAGTGCCTGTAATCCTAGCTACTTGGGAAGCTGAGGCAGGAGAATCACTTGAACCCAGGAGGTGCATGTTGCAGTGAGCCAAGATTGCACCACTGCACTCCAGCCTGGGCACCGAAGCTAAACTCCCTCTCAGAAAAACAAACAAACAAACACTAATTATCCAACTTCTGAGAAACCTGAAGATTGTACAATTTGAAGGGGTCACTTTAAGGAAAAGACTACAAAATAACAAATGCAAAATTAAATCAGGATTTGGAAGGGGCCTATAAATTAAGGAGTTTAAATGGTTAAACATTATGTCTCATTTCTTTTCCTTTATTTTTTTAGAGACAGGGTCTCACTGTGTCACCCAGGGTGGACTGCAGTGGCACAATCAGAACTCACTGTAGCCTCCAACTCTTGGACTCAAGCAGTCCTCCTGCCTCAACCTCGTGAGTAGCTGGGACTCAGCCAGCTAATTTTTTAAAAAATTTTTGTAAAGATGGGGTCTTGCTATGCTGCTCAGGCTGGCCTCAGGCAGTCCCCTCACCTCACCCTTCCAAAGTGCTGGGACTGCAGACGTGAACCACCACATCTGGCCTAAAGCTTAAATATCTTTAGCTATATGCAAAATCCACCTGTGATTTTGGAGCAGCTTATTCATAAGGGCAGAGATCTGAGATGTGTTCTTCCCCAAAATTATATAAGTACTTGATTAGAACTGTATGTTCACCCCACTCAGAAGATCAATCAAGATTTAGAGCTCCTAGAGGCAGCTATGTTTACACAGTTAAAGCTGGAGTGGAGACCAAGGCTTTATCTTCTTGGTCCCCAGCACTCAGTTTACCGTACCTCAAAGCAGGCCTCCATCTTCTCTAAGCCCATTGAAGTTCATGTAAGAGTGGGGACGGGAAAGCATTTAGCACTAATCAGCTGTGGTTCAATTACCAAATTTCTTGGCCCAGAAAGGAAGTGCCTAGAACTTTGCTCTGTCATAAGTGTGACTGGTCTGACCCTATATCAGTGATAGTTAGTTGCATACAATTAAAATGCTCAATTACCTATGTTTTATGTCTTAAAAACCACATGAAACTCTATCAGAACTCAACATATTTAACTATAGCATCAGAACTGACCATCAGAACTCAACATATTTAACTATAGCAACTAAAGCAAAAGAGCTGTATAAATCCAACAAGAGTTCACATGAAATCTTTTCATTTTCAACAATATTCACAAGACATTACTGCAGAATAAGGAAAAGATATTTCCTTCTTGTTGTTGTTGCTGCCTCTGCTTATTGCCACTATCCTCACTGGAGCCTGGAATATTTCTATTCGAGAATATTAGACCAAGAACTTTGAAAGTGAGCTTTTAATAAACCCATTCTGCTACATCACAGTACAACAGTAAAAGCCTCCGAAATATTTGCAGACTGAATACATTGAAAGCTCAACCTATATCAAACATGATTTTTAAAAACCTGCTAGGTACGTATACTCCTAGCATCATGTCAACCCTAATTTTAGCATGTTTATGCCTTAATCAGAAAGTTTATGGTTGTATCCTTCAAGAGAATGCCCTTGCTGAGTCATTCTGACATGTGACCACATATTAGAAGATTCAACGTAAGGCATCCTTGTATTTGAAGATGAGTTTACTACCTTCCAGCAAGAGAAAACTACAAATCAAAATCATAACGATGCCTACCAAATATTGAACACGTGCTATCTGTCTGGAACTATGCATTATATGTATTGTTGTCACCTCTCCCAAGATCTGGGCAAAGAAAATGTGTTTTCCCATCTTCACATGCAGCAGAGAGAGAAGTAGAAGCATTTGGCAGATGTCCTACAGTCAGTAGTGACAGAGGCAGGATGTAAGGCTGACTCCAAAGGTCATTCTTATTTTATGCTATCAGGAGGTTTGATGTGATTCTCTTCAATTCACCTTCAATTCTTCTTCATGAGAACTGGTTCATGATGAAAAAGAAACATTAAAAAGATTTCTGTGAGTCAGAGCATCCCCTCCAAGGATGGTCCATATTCAAAGACAAGCAAGACGGACTGCTGACGCAGGCTGAAGTTGTCTTCTCATTGGTTAACCACTAAGCCAGTGGACAAGTGGTGCAAGTGATACAGGTGAGGAGGCTAAGATGAGTGGACACAGCTCTGGCCTCCCCCTTTCAGAGTGTGCTCTTGAAGCTCCGTGGTTACTGCTGTCTGCAGGGTTTGAGCAATTCACCATATTCAGGGAGCAAAGAAATCTGTATCAAATATTAATTTCACTAAGCCCAGGAGAGAAATGACATCAGTGCTCAGGGGTCTATAAACAACGAGAGAAGGCGGCTACCATACTAATCAACTCATGTGTTTTCATTTTTATCGAATCACTGGACTTCAAGCAAGCCCAATGACCCTCCAATATAACTCTCCTGTTCTTTTACACTGTTTCAAATATCTGTACAGGGTTGTGAATTAATCTCTCATCACTCACTGATATTCCTCTTTTTCCTGTCTTTTTCTTAATCCCTCTGCCTTTATTTCTGCATCTCAAAAATTCCCCTTTGGATAACAATTTTTCAAAAAAAAAAAAAACAAAACAAATCAAGACTTAATATGATCTTAGCTTAGCAAACAACAAACCAACCAACCCACCCAAAGCAACCCTAAGCAGTGCACTTAAAAGAAAGGAAATGAGGCTGCATCACATTTTTGGTCTCCCTGGGGCCAAATACTTTACAGTGCGATGGTGCACTTCACTTGTACAATCATTTTTAAATCCACTTATCACTTTATCCACATTTTGTATAATACAGTGAAAGAATACACTCGAAAGCCAAAGCATCCGTGCATTAAGGAGGCCTGTCATGGTTCATCTCGAGTTAAATTTTATAGGTTTTCTCATTGCAGCCCCCAGCTATGCCGCTCTACGGTAATCAAAGTCAGGCTCATTCATATCATCTTATGTATATTTCAGGTTTCCAAACTCAGGGTTAGAAGCCTAAATGTACTTTGTTTTTCAAACATTCTGAAAAATGATAGAGGCCCTGCAAAAAACGTATCTAGATTGGATCTAAATGGAATTATACCACGACGGCAGAACTGAAGATCACCTGGAATAATGCAATAGCTATTTGCCCCATAACTGTAGTGCATCAGCTAGCAGTTTTGAATTATTTTTCTAGTCCCCACTTCTGGTTTTATTAGCCAGCATTTAAAAGAGACCTTAGACTTCACTGAACCCTTTCCCCTTTATTTTACAGACGAAGAAAATGGAGTCTGGAAAGGTGATATGAACAAAAGGTAACGAGAGCTAAAAGAGGCATAAATGTAAGTCAAACCTTTATCTTCCAATTATAAGTCTGTTTCGATAAATACAGTCTCTTATTTTTCCACCTAAGAGGCATTTATTGAGCAGTTAATATGTGACAAATACTGTATCAGACAAGAAAACTATAATATGTACTAAGGTTAAGGACCTAGACTCTGAAGTCAGAGAAATTAACAGTTTGAATTCAGCTTTACTACTCACTATCTCTGTGCCTTTGAACAAATTACTTAGCTGCTGTGAAACATCAGAAAAGTTACTGCCTTTCCAAATATTTAGTTTTCTCTTTTGGAATTGTGAACAATCAGCACACCTACCTCACCAGGTCTTTGTGAGGATTAAATGAGACATTGCCACTGAAGCACTCGGCAGGGGGCTTGTATCGGGGGTTCATTCAATGTTAGCTATTATTATTACAAGTTGAATAAAGCATTGCCCATACTTGCTCAAGTGCTAGAAGATCCAAGTTCAGAGACAAGCAGAGAAACAATGAATAATAATAGAATTAGTTCAGTACAATAAGAGCCCCGTGCATAGAGGTAAGGGCAAGGAAGCAGGTGAAGCCATAAACTCTGGTTAGGGTGAGGGCCTCCTGGGGCAATTGCACTAGGCCCCAGTTACCAACTTTTTAAAAATTTTTTTCTTAATTTTTTAAACCTGGTTTAGCTCTATAGCATACTTGATCATGGCCTAATACATGGAAAGGAGTCAGAGGAGGAAATGTGTAAACAAAATGAGTGAGACTTGAGCTAGGAACAGAAGCTAATTAACAGCACTCAGCATTTTTCTGGTGCTTGTCTATTCTCCGGTCTCATTAGAACCTCAATCTAATGTGTTGCTTTCAAGATTGATGTCTAATTTTTCTATCCTTTCTTCCCCAGATATATATCAACCCAATAAAAAACAGAAAATTGGGAATATTCTCTACCTACATTAGTTTTATATGCCGAAAGCTATCTTTTTTTAAATCAGAAATATGTAATCTTCCTAGAGGACAAAAATAGAGCTGAAGCTCTGGAGACGATAGCATGGCAGTAAAAAATAGGACTTGGGAAGTGGACAATTCCAAAATCAAATTTTGGCTCTGACTTTGAGCATGTTATTTAACCTCTCTGAGCACAATTTCCTGTCCCAGAGAGAAGTAATAACATCTATTTTATGAGTACCAGTGATTAGAGGAAGTTAGATATATAAGAGATACAGTGGCTAAAATCATTGTTTTAAATTGGAGAAAAAATGGCTTTATGAGTGAAAGAACTCTACAAACTCACTCATCAGTATCTCAGAAAATACAACTGTGAGCGGAGATTGATGCGGGAGTGTGTGTTTTAAAGCAGGGAATTGGGGCAAGGAGATGAGAAGGAGAAAGAGACACATCACAAGAGTAATGAATATATGTGTGCAATTGGGGAAGAAACAAAAATAGAATACTTCCAAAATGCATCACGAAAGAAACAGTTCACCTCAATGGTAACATGTGGAACGATACTCCTGTGGCCTCCAAGAGTAAATGCAGCTCCTGATGTGGACTGACTGCCTTGGAAGAAGTTTACACCTTGGGCCAATCTAACTTTATTAAGTTTATATGTGATGACTGAGCTGGTGTATTAAAATTTTCTCTCCGATTCAAGCCTTCTCTGCCTTAGAGACTGCTCTGTTACCTCAGGACACCCAATACCAACAAAAGTTTATAAGAAGGGAGATACACAGAGACATGATTGAAGCACAAATTGGATAATTATATAGTGAGAAGACAAAAAGAGTTTCAGCCTACGCCGTGATGGGAACTATTAGTTCATAAAGGAAAAATTGAACCTAAGGCCTTTCCAGGAAGTGAATGTCCAAAGTCTTCTCAAAGCCAATCTTTAGACTAGAAAACAAAAATACAAATAGAACCACAAATGGTTTGATTTTACTTCCCATGGAGGAAAGAAACTGTCACTGGATTAACAGTCTGTGATTAAAAGGATTTTAGCAACACCACCTGTGAGTGTTTGAAGGGATTATTAAACATCACTAATACAACGTTAGGAAAAAAATGAAGTAAATCTTTCTTAAAAGCATTTCTAGGGTATCTTTTCTTCATAGTTTTACTATTTTTTTCTGGAACAAATACACATATATACATTATATAAGGGTTGCATCAACTGAGTTTTGGAGGTGGAGGGGTCACCCAGGTCTTTGCCAGTGTTAGCCTGGTTAAAAAAAAAAAAAAAAAAAAAAAAAAAAACATCCTGGCATTTAAATAGTGGAAATGTCCACAAAAACCTTTCCTTACCACAATTTCCCAATTATACAGGCCAAAAATTAACAAATGAACCCACTGACTGTCATCTATCAAAGATCCTCTTATCCTAATCTTCTGTGGCTTATTTCTCTAAGTAGTGTATCTAACAGCTGTCACCTCAAACATCCAAATCTCGGGGTTCACGCTTCTGATAAGTGACTCTTGCAACATTGTACTTGTGAAATCAACTGACCAGCTGGGAGCTTAGAACTTTAACTCAGGCTGTCACCTTCAATCCATCATCGTGGATTGGAAGAGAGTCACGGCTCTACAACTGCAGACCATGCCAGGGACAGAAAGAACAGTTGCAGTCAATTAAGCAGTTTAGGGATCAATTTTCCAGATCCCCCCCCCACAACAGATAAGTATCTTGTTGAAAGGGGACATTTGTAAAATAAATGCAGAAGAGAGAGGTCAAACAAGCCCCTGGCAGAGGAGCCCACCCAAGCACCTCAGGCACTCACAGAAATCTGGAATCTGGGAAACAGTCTTCCTGTCAAGTATGGACTATGTGATATTTTCCGTAAGTTGAGAATTCTCTTAAACCTTGAAATGTCAGAGTAAATTGACACCAGTGGTAAGCACGGGTCATCGGCATGAGATGTATCAGCAAACATGCAATGTGGGAAGCAGGCACGCAGAAAATGCATTCCAGAGCAAATGGCATCTCTATAATCATTTGGAAAGGCCATTTAGTCCATGTAAAAATTAACTGATATAATTTACATAGTCGCAAGCGAGTGAGCTGTATGCTCATCACTGAAATATCCTTTGGGAAACATGTCTTAGAAAATATCATTACAGCTATATGTTGCAGAACTCAGTGGGCATCTAATTTTAACAGGAGATTCCTGCTGTTCATCTTTCCGCCAAGGCACTAAGGCAATGTACCCTCAGTGCTTTGCACTTCTTAGAAATACATATCAGACCATTTCCACTAACTCAGACAAATTTTTCTCCAACAGGTCAATCCAGTGGGGGCAACGTTCATGACAACTCCCCCACCGCTAAACCTTAAAATAAATTAAATATGATGTTACCTCGGGGATTGACCTTTCTCTGTGTCCAACACACATATATATTTGCCAACATCCAGAGGCCCTGAACGCACCAGTGAGGTACCTCCCCCCCAGTGGTGATTGCTGCAGGACTTTCCTCTGTACCAGTTTTCTCATGGTGCTGATGTCTTATGTGGTCCTTTTTTTTTTATTTATTTAGTGAAAGAGTCTTGCTCTGTCACCCAGGTTGGCGTGCATGGCACAATCATAGCTCACTGCAGCCCCTGACTCCTGGGCTCAAGTGACCCTCCTGCCTCAGCTTCCCGAGTAAATGGCACTACAGGTGCGTGCCTACATGCTTGCCTTTTATTTTGATTTTGGTACAGACCTGGTTTTGCTATGTTGCCCAGGCTAGTCTCTAATTCCCAGCCTCAGTTTTCCTACCTCAGTCTCCCAAGGCACTGTGAAGACAGGCGTGAGCCACCATGCCCAACCTATTATTTCTTTTCCATTTGAAAAGCTGCTCTTGGGGTTCTGGTGGATCCTCTGCTTTACTGCCAGCTGGACCCTCCCCTTCCTTCCTTTCTAAAAGGTGTCCTGGTTTCCAACCACGTGCTTTGATCTCTCCCTTCTCTGCCTGTTTTCAATTTCCCTGTGCAGCTTCTGACGCTACTGCAGCATGGTGCTCACTACAGGCTTATTCACAGGATCAGGTAACACTTCCAGGGTTAGGAGGGAACTTGAACATCTGCTGCACCTGGCCCTGAATGTTCTAGTCAAGGGGACAGCCTGCTTAGGCATGAATAACTCCATAATGAGAAACTCCCTTCCCCATACAAAAACCTACCCTATATTAAAAGAATTTGGTAGAAAAGTATTCATTACGTGGAGTCTAAATCATCATTAAAGTTTCTACTCACTGATCCCATTTCTAATCTCTTAGGCCAGAACAAAGTAAACAATTTAAAGAATATGGACCTTGAGGACTGGAAGATGCCAGTTAGGATAATGGTAACACTTTGGTATTTGCTGTGTAACCTTGTGCGCAATACCCAGCCTCCATCATCATCATTCTCCAAGCTGAGGACCATGATAGGATGATGTTTTGGTGAATATCAATTATGGTATTTTAGTACCTAGCACAGAGAACAAGTCTCAGATGTGCGAGGGTTTGTCATGCCTTCCTTGAAGTCTTTCGATTTCAAATTTCTTAAAGCAACTGGCAACTCTCCATTGAGCATGTTCTAGTTGATGATATTTTTAACATGGTACCAAGAACAGAATGCATTGCATGTGTGTTCAGGTGAGTGTATAGCAGAAATATCACTTCCTTTGCTACTAAATACTATATGTATAATAATGCACTCCAAGTTTCCTTCGACTCACACTGCCAACAGCTGATCATTAACACAGCCTCCTGATAAACCCCCCTTTTTTTTTTTTTAACTTCCACCTCACTGCCATGTCATTCTTAGGTTTTTCAATCTTACTTTCTGCCTGTCTTGCCTATGCACTGACATCTATCTTCCTTTGTTACAAAAACCATTGATGAGCTTAAGTTGTCACTGGTAGTCTTGAGATTTTCTACCTAGAAGCACTTAAGCATTATCAAGTTAAGTGTTTTTAAAAATAATTACTAGCATGTTTTATTCATCCCTAATGCCTAGTGTCTTGATATATGTGCTTTACAATTTGCTTTTAAAAGTTAGCTGGTTAACCATTAACCCCAAAGCCCCAAATTCTTTATTGATATAGAATGCTTTGTCATTTCCCTCTGAATTCTGCTTACCTGCTTAGCCTTGATTCCAAGGGTCTCCCATTTCTGAGGCCATTTCCAATTTCAGTTGTTTGTTGGCTGAGAGCAACCCATTTTATTCGGAACTTTCAGTCTTTACAAGGTTGCTTCTACTTTGAGAAATATGACTATCCCAGATTCTGTTGTGCTGAGTGATATCATTCAGCACCATTCCTGGCACACACCAATGTTGCCAGTCTCTCCTCACGCCTTTTTCCATGTCAATGCCAGAAAAAGGGGACCAAGAATAGACCTTAGAGAAATAAGCCTGCCTCACAAAATCCTGTCCTAGGACAGGTGCAGGCTGCCTTTTTCAGCACAGAGAACTAATTAGCATTCATTTTCTGTAACAAGCAAGTTGCTAATTTGATCAAAAAATCCAAGTACATTTGCAGCTTCTCTTCATCATATAATATTCATTTTTATTTAGTAACATGGTCATCTCACGCTGAATATTAGTTTTGAAATTTTACTTGACTATATGTCTTTTATTCAGGAACTGCAAACACCAAGTTTAACCATTAAGATGGAATTAACAAATGGCTGCAGTTACCTATGAGAAATGAACATAAGAGTTGTTCAATAAAACACAAATATAAAATCTACATTTGCATTTTATAGTTTATGAAATGCTTTTAATACCTACAATACCTAATACTCAAAAACAGCACAAACACAAAAGATGGAAATGACATAATGAACAACATAAACTGGAAAGAAAATGGGAAAGGATTTTTGTTTGTCTCCAGATGTCTTGCATGATACTTGGCACATAGGAAGTACTCAATAAATGCCCACTTACTAAACTATGAATAGATAATGGGATGACTCAATGAGTCGTCACTTTTTTTTTGGCGGGGGCAGGGGAGACAGGGTCTTGCTCTGTTGCCTAGGCTGGAGTGCTGTGGTATGATCATCGCTCACTGCAACGTCAGCCTCCTGGGCTCCAGTGATACTCCTGCCTCACCTCTATAGTAGGTATTGGGACTTATAGGTGGATGCCACCATGCCCGGCTAAATTTTTAACTTTTTGGTATAGATGGGGTCTCACTATGTTTTCCAGGCTGGTCTCAAACTCCTGAGCACAAACCATCTTCCTGCCTTGGCTTCCCAAAGTGCTGGGATCACAAGAATGAGCCATCATACCCGGTCGAACATCATTCTTATGTTTGTCCTGAAGCTATATACACAGGGAACGCTCTTCAGTGCTGACCAGGGATTTTCCTAACAAAAATGAATAACCAACCTGAAAGCCCAACAAGGATAATGACTTTGCTGGAATAGATTAATCACTCCACCGATTATGAAGGAATGCTGCCGGGGTACAGATTCATCTCCACCACTTAGTAGCACCTTGAGCAATTAACTTTCTGTGCTTTACTTTATTGCTAAAATGGAGACAAGAAGAGTGCCTGCCCCATATGGTTGTTCTAAAGAAAACTGGATTAAAGTATGTAAAAATATTAATCCACACACTATAAATGACATATGTATTTGGAGTTAGGCGTAGCAATGTTTCTATTGACTATCACAATGCTTGGTGCAAATAGCAGCTACTTGAAAGAAATTTATATTTTTCATAGTTTATATTCTCTAGAATTAACTTCAAAATGGTGAAGGGCAGACTAAAGGGGGGTGGGGTAGCCAGGCAATTTGCAACTCATTAAAAATGGTACAGTGCATTTCCTTAGAAGCCAAGTGACTCAGAGTAAAGGTTATGTCAATTAGACTCCACAAAAACATCTAAAATATAAAGACACCAGTTAGGTAGCCACTCCTCTTTAGAGAACACATTTTCTCCCAAAGCTTAATCCTGATTATATTTATATGGTCCCAGGTATCACAATGGCTGAATAAAGGCCTTTTTCAAGTTTCATTCATGAAAAAAAAAGGGGGGGGAACAGTAAAAAAGGCTTTTTTTTTCCATGTCAGAGATGCAATAAATTAATATTTATCTTTTCTGATAGGTGTACTAGTTTACCTTTTTGCCTACATATTGCCTGATTCCATTCTGATATATGTGAAGGTCATATTAGTCCTACTGCTAAGACTGGATTGCAGAAGCAGAAATGTCTGGGCTAAAATAAAAAAGCCTGTAAGATATATCATCAGGAAATATAGCTGCTCTAACTAGATATTATGTGGCAAAAAAAGTACTGTATGATTTGTCTCTTTAAACCTGTCAATCCAACCTCTTCGGAGAGTAGTAAACTCATCAAATCATTATAATGATTTAGAAAGATCATTTAAGAAATCGTAGGTACTGAGCCAAAACCTTGTGCCATGATTAGGAAAAATTAGAAGCATTAAGTTACCTATAAATAGGAAATCAACATATTAACCTTTACTTTCTTTAAAGAGGCAGACATGCATTGCAAATGAGGAACTTTCACATACACGTATCCTCTATCCACATCATTAAATCCTCTTGAGAGGAGAGGGTCAGGGCGGGGCTGAAAGCACGCTGCTTCATTCAGGCCCCCAAGGGAAGCAAAAAATGTATTACGCGAAAACAACAGATTGACACAGGGAACACGAGACCATGGGTAGAAAAGATGGACTCAAAGCACATGCTAATTCCAATGAAACTAAAAAGGTGAGTTTGTAAAATGAAGACTTACAAGTGTTTTGTCTTTGTCAACTTAGAAGATAACTCTAGTAAACATTACTTTCTAAAGGGAACCAAAAAGGAAAAAAAAATAAGGGGGAGAAAACATTGTTTTCAATTATTTATATAAGGAAGGAATAAGAACCATGAAATGTTCATAATTGAGAATGCCTGAGAAATGCAGGCAATAAATATGTGCACCTTTAAAAAGAGAAATCCTTGACCAAGGAAATAGATATCCCTTTCAATAAGACAACCTCTTAACACTAGAATCTGGTTACATCATGATAATGTAGACATATTTCACAATACTCATTAAAAACACTTTTCCTTCTAATGACCAATTCTTGATTATGTAGGCAATAATAAAAGTGAACATCTACTACGTTCAAGTCAATGGGCTGAGCATTTGACATACAAATTCATAATGCATTTCTCACAGCAAACCATGAAATGGGTACTGCGGGTTTTAGTTTCCTGCCTACAACATAGGAATGAGGATATCCACTTAACAGTTCAAAAGACCTTCTTAAAATTTGTACCACAGGGTTTGTTAATTAGCATAAGGGAGGGTGAAATAAGAAGCGATGGAGACGGAGAAAGCAAGCCAGGGGCCTCCTAATACCTCAGACGGTGCTTGCAACACAAAACCCTAGTGACCCAGGAACCCCCAACTTCAAGGAAGACTGGCCCCTAATCTGCCTACACAGTTTGTTTGTCCTGTTTTCAGTATGTCATTGTATCTCCTCTAGTTATCTGCCATGTCCAATGCTGGTTGCACTCATGAAGACTGTATTAGTACACACTGCTATAAAGAAATGCTCATGACTGGGTGATTTAGAAAGGAAAGAGGTTTAATGGACTCACAGTTCCACATGACTGGGGAAGGCCTCAGGAAACTTACAATCAGCATGGAAGGCGAAGGGGAAGCAAGACACCTTCTCCCCAAGGCAGCAAGACAAATAAACACAGGAGGAACTACCAAACATTTATAAAACCATCAGATCTCGTGAGACTCAGTCACTAGCACGAGAACAGCACGGGGGAATCCAGCCCCCAGGATTCAATTACTTCCACCTGGTCTCTCCCTTAACAGCTGGGAATTATGGGGATTACAATTCAAGATAAGATTTTGGGTGGGGACACAGCCAAACAATATCAAGGAAAGAATCAGGTCCTAAATGAGCTTACAAAACAGGTTGTATGATAGTTTTTGTCTGTTTGCCAACAAATGTGTGTGTGTAAAACCTACTGTCGTTATAGCCTGTGGCCAAAAAGCAAATTGTGGTCCAAGGGTTATAAAGTCCTATCAACCTAGAACAATAAAGCTGATGCAAAATTAATATAGAGAGATTATTTGGGCCAAGGTTGAGGACTGCTACAAGAACACACTTCTAAGCTGCCTTGGGGAATGCTCCAGAGAGCAAAGGAGATACCCAAGTTTTTGAAGAAAAAAAAGGGCAACTCAGGAGAGAGAGTGATTACAAAACTCGTTTATCAAGAATTCTCATTGGTTTATAGAAATACCATTGGTTCGTCATTGGCTATACATTTGTAAGTCAAAAATAAAATTCCAAGCCCCCCAATCAACTGAATTGTCCCTTCCTGTCAGTCAAGAGCATGCCAAAGCTAACAGGAAAACCTAATTCAGGCAATGATTGGAAGTGAGTGTCAGGCATGCCTCATTATATCCTGCTCCCTTTGGCTTTCCAGGCACAGCTGATTAGCATTAATAATAAAACACAGCTCTTAAGACCGACAAAACAGAGTCTTTGCAGCAATAATGCACCAAATTCCAACCTGACACTAGTACAGCATCACATAACAGCAGGCCCTGAAGGAAATGAAAGTATTTTAGCCCAAAATACATTTCTTTGACATATTCTGAAATGGCCCTGCAAACCCATTTCTTGTGGAGAAAATCCACATTCTGTAGAGATCTCCTTCCTTTCCTAGGTCTTTTCCCTAATCCAGGAGAAAATTAACTAAGAGTGTGGCATCTTTATATGTCTGATAAGAGCTTGGAAGCCTCCTGGAGGCTCCTCGGAAGAACCTGGAGCCTTCATCTGCATGATTAAAACCTTGACCTCCACAACTCCATATATTAACCCAGACACTCCCTTCTACTGATCCCAAGTCTTTAGATAATAACTTACTTCTTTCAACCAAATGCCCATCCAAAAATCTTTGAACCACCTATGACCTGGAACTGTCCCCCACCCCCACTTCGAATTGTCCTGCGTTTCAGGACCAAAACCACCATAAGTCTTGCATATACTGATTGATGTCTTATGTCTCCTTAAAGTGTGTAAAACCAAGCTCTACCCCAACCACCTTGGGCACATGTCCTCAGGATCTCCTGGGGCTGTTTCATGGGCCACTCGTTACTCATATTTGTCTTAGAATAAATCTCTTCAAATATTTTACAGAATTTGACTCTTTTTGTCAACACATTGCTGCTACTTGGGGTCAGTTAGTCTAGAGACTACATGGCAAGAGACTTCAAGAGGTGACTCTTTGGCTCGACGGGGAGTAAAACATGACTGTTACATTTTAAATGTCTCTCTGCACCTGATAATTTAAAGGGGCTCACATTCTCAAATAAAAGCTTGTTTTTTTTTTTTTCCTCCATTTCTACTTCCTTGTGGTCCCCGAATACTACTGATAGTTCCCAAAAGAATATGACAGCTCTGGAGGACCACATTGTATTTGATTACTTTTCAAAGTTTCAACCACATCAGAAGCTAATGGCCAAAATACAGTCTTTTTCCTTTCTGGCTTCCTCAGTACATAAGCTGAAATCAATTTATCCCAGTCTAGTGATTCTCTTTGCTAACCACCAATTTAAAAGAGGGAAAGGTGGAAGTTCATGGAAAGTAAGTGATGGAGGAGAAGTCCTAACTGAAACACACATCCAGGGAGACAAGAACGTATTATATCATAGGAAACAGACCATCTTATTAAGGAATACAGATTAATCTGCCCTTTACCCAAATGTACATCGGATCAAGGATTCACACAGCCTTCTACACAGCCCTTAAAGAATCTTGGCCGTTCTTCATTAAACAGCAAAAGCAAAATGTGGTCTATTTCTAACAAGTAAAGGCATACATTTAAAATGCGGTCTGAAAACTGTAGCAAGCCAATAGTGTGGAGGCCTGTGTGGAGGCAAAGCAAGATAGGCTCGGGTTTCTGTAAATGAGATTAAGTTTGCCTGAAGGGTATATTTTAATAGGAAATTAGAATGTAGTTTTATAAATCATACAAAGGGGGAAAATTCAGACTTCATCGCCATACTTACACAGCTGAGTTCAAAGATGCCTCGTCAGCTTCATGCACTTCACACAGACAACATGTGGGTATGAATGCTACTGCGGGGAATCATGGAACTTTCTTTTTTCTAAAGACTGAGGGAAGAAGAGATAACTGTTGTTTGTGGAACACGGGTGAGGTCCTTCTCTAAGATTTTATGCATTCCGACAGATTTTCTGTTTTATGAGACTCCTAAGTTAATATTAATTTTTGTGTATTTTTAGGATATACACTTAAAGATACTCAAAATGGATAGGTTACAGCTAATTCCAGAAACCACATATTTTTTGCTTCATTATCAAAGGTCTCTGGTCAAAATTTGTATTCTTACTGAGTATATGCCATATACTCAGTGAAACACAGGCTTAGGTGTGTTCAAGCTGTTTTGACTGTGCTTTGGATAATAAAGAAAGTGTAATACAATGGGAAGGTACTTTATCCATCGTAAAATGTCATCTATCTATAGTTCTTAGCAGAAAAGACATGATTATTAAAGACCTATTATGTGGTAGTCACATTGATAATAAATAGGCAATAAATAGATAGAACTGTTTTTATTCCTTAAACAACCCTAAAAATAT
The DNA here is from genome assembly GCF_009764315.1 of Trachypithecus francoisi. NCBI lineage: Eukaryota > Metazoa > Chordata > Mammalia > Primates > Cercopithecidae > Trachypithecus > Trachypithecus francoisi. The sequence goes on along the minus strand of NW_022681431.1, from coordinate 23,216,860 downwards.
ATGTATCATTAAAACGTTACGGATGATAAAACAGAATCAGATGCAAAGATATCTGCCCCAGGTCACATAGTAAAAAGTGAGGGCTGCTTCAAACCCAGCTATGTCTGACTTCCAAGATGATCCTCATTGTATGTGTCTTAGGAATTCATGTATTTATCATGTACTCACTTTTTTACGCTGCTTACAAGAGACATAATCTGTCAGCTTCATTATTATTATTATTATTTTATTTTTTTATTTTTTTTTTGAGGCGGAGTCTTGCTCCATCGCCCAGGCTGGAGTGCAGTGGCCGGATCTCAGCTCACTGCAAGCTCCGCCTCCTGGGTTCCCGCCATTCTCCTGCCTCAGCCTCCCAAGTAGCTGGGACTACAGGCGCCCGCCACCTCGCCCGGCTAGATTTTTGTATTTTTAGTAGAGACGGGGTTTCACTGTGTTAGCCAGGATGGTCTCGATCTCCTGACCTTGTGATCCGCCCGTCTCGGCCTCCCAAAGTGCTGGGATTACAGGCATTATTATTAACGGTGGGTGAATGAGAACTAGTATTGTGGAGTTTAACAGAGCACCAGGAAGACAACTGCCCTTATATATCGGTCCCTCTAAATCCCTGACAAAGTGTGATATTTTTTACATATATGTAGAATTTGAAGTCCAACCTAGGGAGAGTTTGAGGCAGCACATGAAAATGACAACAAAGTGATACAGTATCTTCCAAGAACTGGGAAATAAAGGCAATCAGGTTGTCTGCTGAGAGTTACATAGTAAAAACATGTAAATCCCCTCTCAGAGACAGAGTATCTCTTATGCAATAAGACATGAAAAATAATTGATACATGGGGTGGGAGCGAATTATCAATCAGAAGAAAGGAGAGTCAGAACTGAAAAAAAGATAGTCACTAGAACAAGAATTGGCAGTGCCTGTCCTCATGCTGACTGTAAGACACAACCAAGAACTAAGTTGTCTTGTCTAAGTAGAAGGCAACTAAGTTGTCTTGTCTAAGCACAAGGTAGTCCTACAGTGAAAATGGTATAAAAGGCAATATTAGCCTGGAATATGATAATTATATAATTATATAAATTATACATATAATTATATAATGTTAATTATATACACATATAATTTCTGTCACGTAAAATATGTGACAATTCTCAATACCTACTCTCAATCTTACTCTGAGTTCGCCAATCTGGCTTCCCAGGTCCATGGAGGCAAGAGAGAGTGTACACAGTAGATTGATAGGAATGTTTATTTTGACTGTCCATTTCTCATTGTAAAATGGATGGGTATTCTGCTTTCTGTTAGTGTCTTTCAAGTTTAGTTAATGTGACTCACCATCCTTAGTTGAGCACATCCTGATAAACTGTTATAATTAAATTTTGGGGCTGGTCAGCTAAAAATTATACCTTTGACAATGACAAACTTACCAAAGTATTTTCATAATAGCCACTGTGACCAGTGAAGTCAGTTGGTTATTAGCTGGTGACCAGATGACCCAAACTACCTTCTTTCAAACATTTACAGAACCAATTTAACTCTTCGAGAAGAGGTGTTATCTATCAGCAAACAGACAGACTTCTTCATTTTAGCAGGAACAGGTATACCAATCTATTTATTACATATAATATTTGGAAAAGCATTAATCACAATGGTTATGGGACATTGAAATAGAAAATGTCGATGGAGGATTCACTGGACAAGAACTAGAAAGTCATTTCTAAACTCTGCTGCTAATTAGCTATGGGACCTTGGAAAAATCATTTAACAGTTTTGATCCTCAATATCTTTATCTATAAAATGGAGAAATTGAAATACATGCTGTCTATGTTCCTTCCAAAATGCTAGCATTTGCTCACTTTAAGTTGAGATGTTAGCTTATCTTCTAAAAGTCAGAACATTTATTTTGTACTGAAATGACTTCATTTCTTTCAAATATCAGCTTGCTACTGTCATGGTTGCTCTTGATGATTAAATAAATGTCCTCTAGTGATCCCTAATATTGCTAACCCATCGGACGGTATATTTCCTGAAAATGCAAAGTAATATAAGCAATGAGGAAAACCGAACTCCACGGTCTGTGAATTATCTGGGACTTTACTTACTTATCACAGAGAAATGCAGTCTCGATAAAAATTTAGCCTAAATAATTATACTCCCAATTAAATCTGTAATCATTTTCATTCAGGCTCATGTGAAACATTCCAAAAATCAGGAGGCCAGGAATTGCAAAGTCAAATAAGATAACAAAATCCCTCTTCCATTTCTGAATAGTTAGACCGATGTATGTGATTTTTCTAAGATGCTGCATAACTTGGTCTTCTGTAAAAATATATGTTCACACCTTGCAAGTTAGTTTGGCAGATGGACAATCACAAAGGAGTTTTGTGTTCACTGAATAAATATCATCTATACATTTAGCTCATAGAGACAGAATGAGGACTGGCATCTTTACAGGACCAATTAGCAAATATATTCATTAAGCCCCTTTCTCACCTCCATTGTCAAATCCAATCATTTATTTATACCAGCTAAAATCTTCTACCTTCATTATTCATTATTGACTAACAAGTAATGAGGTGATTGTGCTTTCCTAAATGTGTTATTTATATATCCACACTATTTTAATTTTTCCAAGCAACACACACCTAGTCAATACTGTCACATTAATATTAATGCTTTTTCACATATTTCCTTAATTTAAATAAAACTATATAGCTATTCAACTGCCATTACCTTAGATCAGGCTTCCTTCAATATACTATTCAATTAATGTACTGCCTAGTTGGTTGGTCAGTCTATTTCCAATCATGCCCCCTATAATTCATTTTCCATCCTGTAGCTCCACTGATCTTTTGAAGCTGTAAAGCTGATCATGTCAGCCTTCTGATCATCATTTTTCAATGATGGCTATCCAAAGCCCTCAGGATAAAATCTCAACTTCTTACAATAGTATACGACATTCTTCATGGTCTATATCTATTTGACCTCTCTCCTAAAAGGCCCACAGAGCAGAACCTAACTCTAGAGTCACATTGCCTGGTTGCAAAATGCCGGTCCTGCCACTTACTGGCTATGTGACTTTGAACAAGCTCACAAATCTGTCTGTACAACGGAGGTTAACTGGGATTGACAACAATAGCACGTACCTCATTGAGATGTTTTAAGTTGCAATAGACTACAAAATTGGCCGCACACACTTTCGCACCCCTTAAAACGGAAGTCATTTCTCACATACTTCAATCTGGGTTAACTAAGTGACTTGATCTAGCTAAAGAGGAGTTAGCAGAGACTTGGAATGTGCTTGAGAACTGAGATGTGTCCTCTTGCTGATCTTAGCGCCTCTGGCTGTCTTGTGAACCAGCCTGGGCTTATTCACTTAATGACCAGACACGTGTCCCAGTCATCTCCACTGCCCCAGCCAAAAGGAAAACAATTGCCAAACAGGTGAGTGAGGCCATCCCAGATGAACAGGGGACCACAGATGAATGAGCAAATCCAGTCAAGATGACCCAAGCCTGCCCCGTAGGGGAAGAATCACGCTGCAGATTCCTAGACTCAAGAGCAATAGTAAATGATTGTCTTAAGTTACTAAGTTACGGGTTTGTTTGTGTTTTTAATGCAGGAAAGGCCAACAGATACAATACAATTGAAGGAGTTAATATATGTAAATCACTTTTAAAAGTATGAGGCATATATATGAATATAAGCTGTTATAATTATAACTCAGTTGCCTCTAAAACATTCTGTTCTTACTGAGACTGCTAGTACTTATGATCCTAGAACCTAGTATGTGCTGACATCTCCAGGCCTTTCTAAAGTTTATCAACCTGGAATACTGCTGTCCTTACCCTCACCTACCTGGTAAACTCCTAATCCTCTTAGCTTAACTATACCTTATTTTGTGGATCATTTCCTTACACCATTACATGGTGTTTAATATCCCTTCTGTGAATTCTCAAGAATTCTATGCTTACCTCACTATAGTGTTTCCATACTGTACTGTTATTATCTATAGATTTGCCACCCACACCATTTTACAAGCTCCTGAATGTTAGAAGCTATGTCACTATTGGGTATTAGAAGCTGTTTTATTTTCAACAACTCTTATTACAGTGCTGTAGTCAACCACACAGAATCAACAATAGTTGACTGTCCAAAACAAAATTATTTATGTTTGAAGGTTCAAAATGTCTTTAAATAAACTTCTGTTATGCCAATACTGCTTCACTATTGTAAGATTTTTTAAATAAAGTAGATGATTTTACATATAGTCCTATTAAATTTTACTTCAGTTATTTCAACCACTATTCCTACTAATTGCTTTTCTTTTTAAAATAGAGCTGTTGTCAACATTAGCTTTCTCTCTAAAATGTGTGTCTCTTACATGATATGTATGTTTTCTAGGTCTTCATGCAGAAACCCATGATACAAAAATTGAATGAAAGTAGGCAAAATAATAATACTTTCTTAGGGTATAAAAGCCCCCCCCCCCATATTTGAGAATAACAGTATTTTTTTGTGGTGTTCTACCCGTGAAACAATAACTCCACTTGATCAAACTCATGTTCATTTCGATCAAAATATGTAAGGAAAGGACCCACATACTCAGATAAAGCATCTCTTATACAAACAATCCAGTAACACTTTCCAAAAACAAGATTAGGCTAGTTTGAAATGATTTGCTTTTAATTAACACATTAAGATGGTTAGTGACCACTGCATTTTTTTCTGAGTCCTCAAAAGCCATCTGTTTAGTAATTTCAACTAGAATTTTTTGAAAGAGAAATTGTAACAATCTATTATTTTCAGAATCCAAATGTTCCATCAATTTACAGAATTAGAACAACATTTCCATTCTCCTGACATCTTTCTTGTGCTCAATGAAGTATAAAAAAATTTAACAGTACGTAAGTAACTTCAATACATCAATTCATATTAACAAAAGTTAAAATAATAATAATGGGCTACATTTATGGAGCACTTACCATGTGTCACACACCGCTCTAAGCTTATTAGGTAAATAAACTCATTCAATCTTCAAAACAATCCTATGAGGGTTGTACTGTTATTATGTCCATGTAACAAATGAAGAAGCTGGGGTATGGCATTAAAGGGCTGTAACTTACCAACATCACATACCTCCCACGTGGCAAAGCCAGGATTTGCACCTGGGCAGCCCTATTCTGAATCCATCCTTTTAACTACTCAGGATTAACAAAAAGAGACAATTCAAATATTGCTTTGATAACTAGTATAATCAATCAGGTCTCCCACATGCATTATCCCATTTGGAAGAAATGTCAGTGGATGACCATCAAGAGTCTGTCTATCTCTGGCTTGAAAGGTTGTTGGTTGTTCTTTTTGCAAGTAATCACAAACTTCCATATGGAATGGGATAACTATAGTCATTTTCTCTCACCTGGGATATGGTTCTATTCCATTTCATGGACGAGAAAACTTGAGTAGTCTACAATATGTTCAAATGCTTTCTGTAGCACAGTTCGACCATCAAATACAGTATCAGAGGAACAAAGCATCATGATATTAAAGGACATTATTAACCACTCCACCAAATGACTAAAGAAAAGGTTTCCAGGAACTATCTCCTTCAAAATAAATATTTGGATAGATGCATCCTATTTACAATTTACGTAAGCTTGCACTCCCTGTATTTTAAGAAAAGCACAGTTCACCTTAATGATCTATCGTGTGTGAACTCTAATAAAATAAGTATGGCGAATATCTACTCCAGTGCTGACTTGTACTTTTTGTAAGTAAAAATTTTCATTAATTTGAACTGATTGTTCTTTTCAAACAACTTGTTGAGTTATTTTAATGTGGTTACTCAGTTGTCTGACAGAACTACCTCACCATCTGATACAAAATGCTCAAGTGAGCACATCCTAATGCAGCTAAGCTATCTGCTGATAGTGGAGGAAGTTGGCAAGGATAGACTAATTTGACAATTTAGGTTATAAAGCAAAAGATTAAATAAATGTTACACAATAGTGACAAGTTAGTGAGAGTTTATATTATGGAATACTATCCTACATTGAAACATGAAGTTCTGAAACAGGAGAAAATTCAACATAAATTCAACACTTCCTTTGATTTCAGTGCATCTGTGCTATGATCTGACGGCTCTTATAAGACAGCTGATGTCACTGGGGTTCATAAGTATTCCGAGATGTTAATCAGTTGTTATGAAGCCTATTGAATATGTCAAAATTCATTTTAAAATATTATCCTGTGTGACAAGCCCATCCTTACTGCCTTCAAAAGATCCTTGTATTCAATTTCCCCACCTAATAACTCTTAGTCGCATAGACAGATGAAGTGAAACTACCTTTCATTCTTCTCCAACTTGAAATGTAGTATGAACATACGAGAAGACACTTACTGATACACAGAGCATTAAAGTCACCAAGGAGAAGTAATGCTGTTTTATCTCAGCAGAGAATGTATTCTGGACATATATTTAAATGTTTGACTTGCCTACAGTAGTAATTTCTGACATTTTCAAATGGTAGTGAGCAGTAAAAAGCACAATTACATATTTGACAATTATGTCATCCTGGTTAGACATTTTGGATATTATTGTAAGCTATGTCGGATCTTGCCACAAGATATGTTTTCAGAAGCTGGGTGATGACAGGGAGGCATCACAATGATTTATGGTGCTTGTGACAGCATTCAATTAATTGTACTTAACTGATTTTAATTAATTGAAAAACAATGTTAGTTTGGGAAACATGACTTTACCTCCGAGGTTGAAATACTGATTGAATGGAGTACAGCACTTGCATAAAAGCCCTGATTTCAAATGAATGAGAGAATTTTTAAAAAACAGTGGGAGGTGTTCTTTTTTCTCCCATTATTCTAGGAAACAGATGGAAATATATTATGCTGATATGGAGTCCAGGAACGTTCATACAAGGACTGTAAATACGACAGGTTAAAACTTATCCCAGTAATTCTCATGGAGGTCCTAATAGAAGGTTATCTTCTTTGTACTTTTAAAATAACTTTGATCTGTTCTCTTTGTCTCTAAGGTCCTCCTTCTCTATTCTTTCTCCATCTGACTCATCAAACTACTTCCCTTGCAAGTTACTGCTGAGGATGTGATTTAGTGCATTTTAAAGTCTGTACAGTTTTATTCATTTTAATATCATCAAACCATAGCTCGTGCACCATGTCCAGCATGTATATTTTCTGAGTATTTGCCAAATGAAACAAATGATCTCCACCCTGACATATACTGGGTGTTTGCTTCATAGCAAGCTCTTTACATATATTATCTCATTCAGCCCTCACAGCAAACCTAAGAAGAAGAAGTTATTGTTGTCCCTATTTTAGAGATAAGCAAAAAAAAAAAAAAAAAAAAAAAGTTTTCTGAGGTTAATTTGCTCAACCAACCAAGATCACACAAAACCCAGGCCTGTCCAGCACCTGAGTCTGAACTTTCAACTTTTGACTACTGTTTCACAATGGGCAATCCAGAGATCACATCACTCCTCTGTAAAAAACAGCGACCATCCTCCATGGTCTAAACTTTTAGGCAGAGTGTCCAATGCCTTTCTAAATATTCTCTGAAACAATCTTTTCAGCTTCTTAACCCACCATTTCCCTACATACATTCCCACTTCCACTGCTTGTATTTGTAGACACTCAAATACGCAACTCTTATGCCAAGCATGCTATCTCCAATCCCTCTTTCTCTCCTCTCCTTTTATGAAATTGTATTCAGCTTCAAGACCTGTTTTAGTTACAGTCTCCTCCATGAGGCCTCCTGCACTGAGTCCTATGATGACTTTACTCTCTAGGCTTTCCCAGGCTCTGTGATTTAGGCAATTATTTGTCAAATTAGGATGGACACTGTATCTGGTCCTGCTTGCCCATTAAACTGTGTTTCTGAAAACTAACTACGTCTTACTTTTACCTATTTATCCATCATTATGGACCCAACTGTGTTCCCCAGATATTCATATGTTGAACCCCTAACTCTCAGCATGAGCATATTTGGAGACAGGACCTCTACAGAGGTATTTAAAGTTAAATAAAATCATAAGAGTGAAGAACTAATCCACTGGCAGTAGTATCCTAAAAAGAAGGTGAAGAGATAGGGGTGCACACACACAGATGAAAGGTCAGGAGAGGATAGAAAACGTATCTAGAGTGTATCCTGCCTTACAGAGCTTTGTAGGTTACCTGTAAATTTTTTTATTTTTATATATATATATATTTTGAGACAGGTCTCAGTCACCCAGGCTGGAGCACAGTGGTGCAATCTCAACTCACTGTAACCTCCTGGGTCCAAGCAATTCTCCTGCCTCAGCCACCCCAGTAGGTGGGATTACAGGGATGCGTTACCATGCTAGGCAGATTTTTGAATTTTTAGTAGAGATGAGGTTTTGCCATATTGGCCAGGCTGATCTCAAACTCCTGACCTCAAGTGACTGGCCTACCTCAGCCTCCCGAAGTGCTGGGATTACAGGCATGAGCAACGCTCCCAGCCTAAATTACTTGTAAATTCTTGAAAGCCTAACAATTTCAGGTAATTTATGCATAGCCTACTCTCTGTGTCTTGTATTTCATTTATGCATTTATTGGGAGATCTGCAAAAAAAGATTTTAAAGCAAACAGAATGTCAATTCCACACTGGATTGTATACTAAAAATAAACAAAATTAGAAAATTAGGTATTAATTTCTATGGCATTGCAGTCTTTTTAAAGAGATACTAGAAACTTTCAAGGGTATTTTCATAATGTGTCTAAATATAACAATAAAAGCATCAGAATAGAGGTGAAGATATGAAGAATCTTGAATAGCCTCAAAACCGCAGAAACACTTATGTATATTTCATTGAAAAACAATATTGTAATTCATAATTTATCAGTAAAACTATCACTAAATTTAAAATTAATCAAAATTCAAAGTTGGCATACTAGGTTGAAGATTCTCACAATTCTTTTGATTATCTGTAACAGGACTGCCTGGAATGCTTGCTTAACATGCAATTAGTGAAGAATAATTTCTGGGAGATAGAACCTTGGAGTCTGCATTTTAAATAAGCTCCCTATGAGAGGCTTACATCTTTTAAAGGTTGAGAACATTCTACATTATTAGATAATAAGCAGTAACTTGCAATGAAAAAAAAATATGAGAGAAATGGTTCATACGAATTCTGGTATTTCAGCCTAGAACAAATAATGTTTGAAAGCCAATAATAACAACTATCCACAACTAACCTTTGGGATTAATGTTTATTTTTAGTGTTCTTGGCTTGTTTCAAAGGAGACTCTCACTTAACTAATATTCATATTGACCAAGGACAGTTATTTTTCCAGACACATATTTCCCAGTTAACATAGTCAGAGACCCACAAGCTGAGAAGAACTTGCATGAGCCATGAGGGAGACACAGGATACACAATGATTCTGGGGATTATCCCTGAGCAAATGATGCTGTGACTATGGCAACTAATGCTAGGCTTAACTCCCCTGTACCTCAGTGTTGCACCTGCAACAGGGGAAAGTAGGGCTAGAAATCACTGCAGTTCCTCTGTTTTGCAAATATGGGACTTTTGGTAGCACTGTCATTAATCTGAGTCACGCTTCAGTTTCTCAGTCTATAGGTTGAAATAGGCATCATCATTGCTTGGTGATAACAAAAAAATGTGGGGGGATTTCATAAGCATTTGAAGATCCCAGAATTGTTCACGAGGAAGAATGAGGAACCAGCTGATTAGGGATCGGCCCTCAGCCAGTGTTTTTACGGGAAACAGTTTTTCTGGAAGGCACCAGGTAAAAAGCAAGTGGTAAGCAATGGTCTTAAAATCACCACCCCTATCTAGCCAGCCTGGCTCTCTCCTCCCTTTAACCAGTGATGACACAAGTTTCATGTCCTCTAAGTTTCATAGCGTAATGATTCTTCCCTGTTAAAGACTAAAACATCCATGACAGGGAATAATCATTATTGATTCACAAATCATGGCTGTGTTTGTAATTCTAGTTTAAACATGAACTATGCAAGGGATGAAACCATCCCTTCTCAGGAAGTGTCATTTTGTATGTATAAATATTGATTGAGCTTTGGTTCCTACTACCAGATGGCAGACCTGTGAAATTCTAATATAAAGCTGAAGAGATTCAAACAGATTATCATTCACTGAATGGCACTGGAGACCACTGTGAAGGCCAAAGTTTTTATTTCAAAAATAAGTAATTAGAGTTGACAGGAGAAGTATAATAGGGCCCAAATGAATAAATTTGTTAATTGGACTTCCCTGTGGTAGTTGTTAACCCAGGACTGTTTGGTCATGAAAGCTGTTCGCATCTGTAGTTTCACTGTAAGAGTGTCCTTGGATTCCAGGCACAAAATGGAATCCCAGATGAGATTGTAGCATTGTAGTAACCAATGAGAATTTGGTCATATCTACTCAATGTAAGACTTTGTTAATTACTTGCTGACAGAATACCTCCTTGACAGAAACCCATGGTACACCAATATCATGTGTTAAAATAAAGGCTGCCACCTCTAAGATTATATTTACAGACATATATACACACACACACACACACACATACACACATACACACAAATACATAAATTGTGACATAGAAAAGGTTTAAAATAGGAATCACTATTGGTTATATAGCAAGTATTTCCTTCTTTTTAGTAAGAAATATATAAACGATGATCAAACTGGTATGAAAAAGTTGCCTCCATGGCAAATGAGAAGTCAATTATCACAGGCCTGAGTGCATATCCTCAATACCGCCACATATGCCAATAATTAGGGCTTGCACTTTCACACTTTCCAAATGAAAATTTCAGAAGGTTCTCCCCAACAGTCTTTTCCATGGCAATCAATGTTGTGCTTCTGACATTGAATCAATATTAATTTTAAAGTTCCTGTATGGCATTTCCATATGCATGTGTAGGAAGGCAAGGTCAATTCTATCCCACAGCATTTTCTCCTCACCTACCCAAAAGACTACACTAGTGGAAATGGAAGGTTAATTAAGCCAGGTTCACTGCAAATGACGATGCATTGCCTGCCTTTCCTTTCTATTGCAAATTCTATCAATTAAATATAAGGCAATGTAAATTATTTTCCACTAACTCAGGCTTCCCTTTTCCCCTACCCATCCCTGCTAACTCTTTCTTGAGCCTTTCCTCACTTAACCAAAGAAAAACGTTTAGGTCTTCTCACCATCCCATTAGTAACTAGTACCAGTCAAACAGCAGTTATCAGAACCATGTTGCATAATACTTAAGAATATCTGCTGCTTAGACTAATAACGCCTCCTTACCTAGGCCCCTCGACAAAGTGTAAAATCTAGATCAGAAAACATCAGGCAGATAAGGACTCTTGTCTAGATGACCTGTAATCAGTAAAAAGTAGTAATGAGTCACTACAAAGACATTATTGACCTCAGAGTAAGTTGTGTTCTTGAATTCTAAGTTATCTTATGGGATAGACCAAGCTTGTCCAACCTGCAGCCCATGGGCCACATGCAGCTCAGGACAGCTTTGAACACAGCCCAACAAAAATTCATAAACTTTCTTAAAACATGAGATTTTCTGCAATTTCTTTTAGTTCATCAGCTATGAGTAGTGTTAGTGTATTTCATGTGTGGCTCAAGGCAATTCTTCTTCTAATGTAGCCCAGGGAAGCCAAAAGATTGGATACCGTGGGATAGACCATCATTTTTACTTTCACAATTGTGCATACATTTGTACTGATGAAATTTGAGATTTGACAAATAGCTCAAACTGGAAATCTCAAATGACAAACTAAATACAACAAAAATAACAATGAAACAACATCAATCTGATCTATCAATGATGGATGAAATTTTTAATTAAAGTATTTTGAACGATTCCAAACAGAAATGGAAATGTAAGCATAGAAAAATGTCTAGCCATCCAAGAAGTGTATTCCAACTTAAGCAGATACTCCATGTGAACATCTTCAATGTAAAATTTTGGAGATAATTCATGATGGTGATGATTTTATTACAGAAAACCTTTATTCTCTAATTCCCAATGTAAATCTAAAGTAATCTCCTTCCTGAAATAGCTAACACATGAAATGGTTAGTGACAAACAGTTACTAATATTTCACTAAAGATTTCAAAACAAAATAAAGTTCACTCAAAGTAATCACTTTTAGACAGTATAGACTGCTCTCTCGTTCACTCTCTTTTTCGGTAAATAGTCTTCATATTTTTACCTAAAAATATAATTGATAATCTTGAGAAACTGTTAAAAAAAAAAAAACCTCAGTGGATATTTTTAAGCAAATTCCATTAGGTGAGAACATATTGAAGCCATTTCATCAGAGGACACACACACACACACCACACACACACACACATCGCCCATTCCAACATTCCTAATTTTACATTTTTTCATTTACGTCAATTGATTTATTCACTCTTCTGTATAGTTTAAGACAAGTTCCTCTTATTCTTTCCACATTTGAGGTGAAGAACAAAACACTTAGCTATCCTTCTATTGAAGTGCTGTTTATTTACCTAAAGTTTAGCAAACGGATTAATTTATCTCACAGAAAGCCATATTATCCTAATTATATTTCTGCATGGTAAGCAGAAAAAAGTATCATTTATACATTGGTAAGGAGAAAAAACATGACAGAGAGAGAAAAAAAGAGAAAGAAAAAGAAAGAGAGAAAGAGAAAGAAAGAAAGAAAGAAAGAAAGAAAGAAAGAAAGAAAGAAAGAAAGGAAGGAGGGAAAGGAGGGAGGAAGAAAGAAAAAGACAGAAAAGAGAGACAGAAAAAGAGACAGAAAGAGAGAAAGAAGGAGACAGAGGGAGGGAGGAAGAAAGAAACAGAAAAAAGAAAAAGAGAGAAAGAAAAAAGGGAAAGAGAGAGAGAGGGAGGCAGGCAGGGAGGAAGAAAGAAAATGAAAAAGCGGGAAAGAAAAGAAAGAGAGAAAGAAAGAAGGATAGAAACAGAAAGAGAAGAAAGAAAGAGAAAGAAAGAAAGAAAAAGAAAAAAGAAAGAAAGAAAGAAAAAGAAAGAAAGAAAGAAAGAAGAAAGAAGAAAGAAAGAAAGAAGAGAAAGAAAAGAAAGAAAGAGAAGAGCAGGGAAGAGAAGAAAAAAAGAAAAGAAAAGAAGAGACGAAGGGAAGGGGAAGAGGAAGGGGAGGAATTTCCCCCTAGAGTCTTGGTATCTAAGTGGCTCACACACAATTCTATGGTATTTTGCTAAAAACCCAGGCTCCCTCCAGAGGTTTGATTTCCTGGGTGTCTCGGTTGGAATATAAAGGACTTTACATGTTCTCTCTGTTTTTTGAACCCCATCTATTTAATTTTAGAGAATCTCTGGACTTAAAGGGAAAGGATCTACAGGTGGGACATAAGCCATTGAGAACTTACCAGCTCTCAAGGAATTCCATGCTATTTTAAGATAGTTCTGACCATGGTTATTTCTTCATTTATATTCAATTAAAATCTGTCTTGTCACTTACGTCCGTCCATCCTACTTCTCACTTAGAGTCATACAGAACAAATATAACCCCTCTTTCATATGTTTTCAAATATTTGATGACAGCTATCATAATTTGCTTATTTCTTAAAATGATAAGGCTGAAATTATTGCCATTTCATGAGGATGACCTTCAGAGTAAAGCTGGATGATCATGGAAAAAATCGTCAATGGCGCTGCTTCAATTCTTCAGCCTAAAATAATATAATACATTTCTGAGGCTTTCAAACTAATATAAATGAATATAATAACTTCCTTTTGTTCATGGCTGATTACATTATATTACAACAGCACAACTTCCAGAGCTAGCATGCAAAAGTAATTTATTTTTCTCCCACATCTGTAACTATTTGGGAGAGCAGCTAAGTCTTAATAATTATGCTGCAGACACAGTAAATAGAGCAAACCCAATAGGTCACACTGTGACTATAGTTCAGAGAGAGAACAATTATTTTATCCCATATAATTTGCATCCAATATTTCATATAGAAAACGAAAGAGAAAAACATAATGCTGGCTTACAAAATTACTACAGTCTTTTAATATTCACTCTTCTTTTTTTTTTCTGTTTAGCAGCTTTTCTGTCTGGAATAGGAAAACACACACATGCTCGCACACACATGCTCGTGCACTTACGGCATAAATGACATGCTTGAACAATTTTCATTAAAAAGTCATTTCCTTTTAGGTTTTGATTCATTTTACTTTGACATATATTAAGTTATTATGAAATTAACTAAAATTGCTGGCATGTCATTCAATTTTTTTTCTCTTTTCCTCCCCCCATACAAAAACAATATTCCACCGTCTAAAGAATGGTCAAAGTCAAGAAATGGGTTTTCTTCTTTCATCAACAGATATTGCCCAACACGTTTTTTTCCTAAGTAGAGGAGAACGTGCTGTCAAAAATGCAAATCAACAGCAAGTAAATATCTTCCCTGAGAACCATGTCTGTATCAGAGAGGCCACCATTGAGAAATCAAACCAGTGTGTTTGTGGGGTTTAGAATATTATTATTAGTGAAATATGTGAAATATCAAAGTGATTCTCTTGTGACACTTAAGGAAAAACAAAATCAAGTCCAGGGCAAGTTTTCCTGCCAATCAAGGGATTCTGTCAAGACTTTCTTTGTTTTAGAAGTCCAATCTCACAGAGAGATCAATGTGAGTCCCTTTGAGAAATGCAGTCTAATAGCCTTTTTTTTTTTTTTTTTTTTTTAACATGGAGGAGCTCCAAAACGTACACAACAAAATTAAAAGCACCATGACACAAACAACTTAGACTCTTAATAAAATACAACTAGAGAACCTGAGGAAACTGCACAAGCCTCTTGAATAAAATAGCTTCAGCTGACCACTTGCATGTCCTCATTTTGTTGCGGTAATGACTAAGATTAACTAAGAACTACATTAACATTGGTGACTGTGAAGTGTGCCTGCTTGCTACTCTCAGAAGGCCTGCCTCCTCAGAACCCATAAACAAGCTGCCTCACAATGGACAATTGATTTTAGGCATTGAAGCCCATTAACTTCGGTACAATTATCAAAAAGCAGAGGAGAGAATATATCCAACTAAGTAAACTCTCATTACTACACAAGTGCTAAGCAACAGAATTTGTATACCAGAAGTAGAGCTAAAATCATGAAATTCTGAGTTGTGTTAACTCAGATTTAAATGTTGGTTTCAGCACTTATGTGCTCTGAGACTTTGAGCAATTAATTCTAATTATCTAAACTTACACTGTTTAGCTATGTATTCTACTGAATATTAGCCATGTATTAGCCGTTTATTCTACTGAACACTTCAAATGTGGCTACTGTGACTGGGAAGCTGAATTATAAATTTTATTCTGTTTCAATTAATTAAAATTAAAATTTAAAAGTAGATCCTTTATCTAATTATTGGAAAAACTTTTAGACATATTGGAATATTTTGGGTCTGTAAACCTATTATTTTAACTAAATATTTTATAAAATTGTAATACAGATCAAATAAGTATTTCCAGTGAAAATTTAGCATCCAAATTGAGATGTGCTCTATGTAGAAACAGGCATTGATTTCAAAGACTTAGTATATAAAAACGAATTAAAAATACCTCATTAATATTGTTTGATATTGGTTATATGTTGACATAATAATATATTGGATGAATTAAGTTTAATAATATATATATTCAAAATTAATTTATGGTTTCTTTTTCTCTTTTTTAATGTGGCTGCAAAAAACTTAAATTTTATACATAACTGAAATTTGTGACTTGCATGTTTCTATCAGATAATGCTTCTCCAAACGTTTGATTCCTATTTGTAAAATGTAAGGATATTAACTACATTGTAGGGTTTTATAAACATTAAAATATATATATAAAGCATAAATGGTCACTTTTATTACAACTGTATTATCTAACAGAGGATGGCATACTTATCTTGTACAATATTTAATACCTTAAATTCCGAATGTGTATCAAATATCTATTACCTACACTATAAGTTTTTCTTTTCTCTTTAATACTTTGCAATACAAGATCTTCACAAATGCTTTAATGTGTTCTACAAAAAATTAAAAGATTTTTTTAAAAGAAATTTAACTCATTTTCTATTGTGCCTTCAGATAGTGTCCAGTCAAAATCCCTACTCTCTTTGGTCTATCATGTGCACTTTTGTGCACAATCCAACCCTTATTACATCTGGTCACAGAAAGAAGGCTCTTTAAAACAGCTTTCTAAAATCGTCTAAAAGCCCTGGTGTAGCACAGCATCTGAGGAAAAGCAAGCATGGAGTGAATGCCCTGCAATTGTCTCATTTGGTGATAAGGTCATTTTGTTGCATCATTTTTCAGTTGTATTTGGTTGAGCCCTCTCCTTTTATAACAAGGGAGACATCCAGAATCCTAAGAAAAGGAAATAGTGGAGAGATTGAATTTCTCCCATGAAAGGATTTTCCAGATTTGGCTCTCAGCCCATCTCCATTTGGAGATTCAGAGCTTCTCTCATTCCTTCAAACCCACTGGCACCACTGAGCTGCTCAATGCTCAATAAATATTTCAAATATAAGAGTAAGCTGTTGAATTTATCTAAAGTGGATTAACAAGAGTCCAATTCTATCCCTTCTTCCTCCCTCCTTCCACCAGCATCTCTAATCCCATTTAATCAGGCATAAAATTTTATTTCACTCTAACTCATGGCCTCGCCATTGCCAGATTTCACAATTCATCTCCCACGTTTGTTCTCTCTTTCTCTCTCTCTGTCTCTGTCGAATAATTTTAGACTTACATTGCATCCAGAGTTCCTGTACATCCTGCCTGCATCAATAATTACTGTATTATTTACTCAAGAGAGAGTTTCCATTTCCCTCATTCTTTTTACATTTTTAAATCAAATTCCACGAAAAAAATAGTTCCCTCTCCCCATTCTTCTATTCAAGTATTTATTTACAGTAAATTATATAAGAAGGAGGCCATTTGTTTAAGACTCCCTCTGTACTTAAAGTTCCTGTGTAACAAACTGCAACCTAAGAATGCAAACAACCCAAAACATAATTTGGTAATATAGTTTTTGTAACAGCCATATTTCAGCCAATCAGAGGCAGACAACTCAATACACCATGCTAAATAACAGAAATGCCTCAGTCTACCATGCTGAAGTAAGACAAATGCCTAGCTGTAACTAATCAGATAATTTCTCTATCTTGCTTCCATGTTCAGCTTGCTACTCAGGTTACTGGATGGAGCTCTCTAAACCTCTTCTGGTTCTGAGTGCTGCCTGATTTATGAATTGGTTTTGCTCAGATAACCTCTGTGAAGTTGGTCTAAAGCTCTTAACATTTGTATCAATAAGGACTCCTCTAGATATTAATTTACCCCATAGGTATAATAGAATACCATTGTTATTTATTGACGTATTTGCTCAAGCTGTGTCATCTTTGACCACTGGGAACTCTTGTACAAGGCTGACTTGTACAAGGTTGTCCTTATCCTTTTTGAACACTTTCTTACTTTCTGGTACCATAAGACATCTCAAGGTCATCTTACATTCTCCCTGCCCCATCTCTGGAATCAGTAATTTCTTGAAGGAGACAATTTCTTTCATTAAAAAATTGTATTTAGAAAACAAGATCTAAGAGCAAGGTGTGCTTGTTGCTACTAGAGCTTCAGTGCTTCTAGTCCCTCTCAATAGGCAGAGCTAGGAAATACATGGATGTATACACATAAACGTACACACATCTATATTCTTGTTGGTGTCTATCTGCATATACATTAAAACCGATGCATTCATATTAATACTGCTGATTCCAATCCAACACCACAGGGTTTATTCTATATTCCTCTCTCTCCTTATTTGTAACTTGATTTTTTCATTACAAAGAAATCCATTTCTCATTATCTACAGAATACCATTTCTTCAATCCCAGAACATCCAAAGTAACTTCACAATTACTAACCCACACCCCATGGGAAACAAAGTTACTAACTGAAGTACCGTGTTTGCTATTTGTTTATCCTTCTTCTAAGCTTTGGTTTCATAATATCTAGTCAGAATATTGTTTTCCAAAGTTATTTAGGTTAGTTTTTCTTCTTCCTCCAGGTGGAGTCATTTATAAAATACAGTTAGGTTCATTTATCAGTGCTTGTATTCCCTTTAATTTTATTTATTTTTAAACAGATGAAACATTACTCTGCTTTTTTTTTTTTTTGAGGGGGAGTCTCTCTCTGTTGCCCAGGCTGCAGTGCAGTGGCACAGTCTTGGCTCACTGCAGCCTCTGCCTCCTGGGTTCAAGTGATTCTCCTAACTCAGCCTCCCGAGTAGCTGGAATTACAGGCATGTGCCACCACAACCAGCTAATTTTTGTATTTTTAGTACAGACAGGGTTTTGCCATGTTAGCCAGGCTCATCTCAGACTCCTGACCTCAGGTGATCTGCCCACCTTGGCTTCTCAAAGTGCTGGGATTACAGGTATGAGCCACCATGGTTCCCAAAGGCCAAGCTAAACTAACATATAAGAGAAGTGTTGTTCTTCATCATCTCTACTACCTCAGTCCTCTTCCTTCTACTTCTTCCTCATCCACTTCCTATAGGTAATTTATCTCACTGGTTTCTGATTTATCTTTCCAGTATTTCTCTTGTACAAATTAGCAGGTGTATGCTTATTTTTCATATATCTTTTTTATTGTATTAAGTAAGGAATATCTCAGAGTAACTCTTTTGCACTTTGCCTTTCTACTTAACAGTATATCCTGGAAATTATTCAAAAGCAATCAATTCACAGTAATTTTCCTCACTCTGTTTTACAGTTGCATTGCACTCCATTGTGTAGATGCACTATCATTTATTCAACTATTATCTTAGGTGTGAATATTTAGTTTCTAATATTTTGCTATTACAAAAAATACTACAGTAAATAATCTTATCCACTTGTCTTTTCATATTCTTGCAGGTAGATCTTTTGCATAAATTCCTGAAAGTGAGATCCTGAGTTAAAAGGTGGTCTTGTTATGTATTGCCAACTTTTCCTCCTGAAGAGCTGTGCCAGTTTGCATCTCCACCAGCAGAGAATGACAGTGCCACGCTTTATGTATTTTTTTATTTTTACTCTAACACATCCTCCACAAAGCATGGAATTCATCAAGAGGGAAGAAAGGAAGGAGAGAACGAAGGAAGAATAGACCCAGCAGTCTGAACACATTACTGTCCAGCTTAAGGATGACTGACAGTTCCTCACTCCCTGTGAAATGAAGCCCTTATGCCTTTGTATACTCCTGCAAGACTCTTTCCAGGTTTAGCAACTCTCTCCTGGCACTGCTTTTATCAGGGCACCTGCATTCCTCAAACAGTCTATGATCAGTTTCCAATGTTACCAGTTTGATCACATTTTTCCCTTTGCTTGCAATTCCACACTCCCACCCATCATAACTTATTTCAGAAACCTTATTCCAATTGGTCCTTCAAGCTCAAATGTCAACTCTACTTCCTCAGCAGAAGCATATATCTTACATACTCCTTAGTGTTCTAGAAGTTCTTCATTCACACCGTCCTGATTGCACTGAACCCACCGTGATATTATTGGCACCACGCATATCTGGCTCCTTTGCACAAGTATTTAATCATTGACAGTGGAGACATTGTCTTTGAAGTGCCTGTACTGCAGGTGTACCAATTTTGAAACAAACAAAAAATGAATAAACAATACATAAAAATAACATTATCCTTTATTCAAAAGCATGCTTCTGTTTCACATATGTCTTCTAACCTAATCATTTTGTTAATGTTCAAGTACCACTTCTCTTAATAAGCACATTTTGAAAGGGCAAATGCCAATACTTAAATTCAGTGTTGCCAAGTATATATTCTTCTAACACTCTTCCTTTTGATATTATGTGGAATTTTGCTCTATTTTCCTTGCTTTACTTTCTTAGGATATTGTGCAACCCTTACTGCTATTGAACACATATATTTGGGCCCTACTCAACATACACACACTTTATCAGCCCTCCTCTCCTCCTTGTAGTATCCAAAAAAAAAGAAAAACAATCAAAAATATTAAAAGCCTAAGTAATCAATCTTTATTCTAACAAAGTCAGGTGGTGACAGTACAATATACTGAGATATTAAATTGTGTTTTGTTCAGGTGCCAAAGGAACCTTGCCCATCCCCCATCTCCAACACACACATTCAAGAGAGTAACTAAGCTTCTGAATCCAAGAAAAATGGACCTTCTCCTTTCTGAAGTAGAACTAACATGCAGTAGTTTATAAAAATACACAGTCAAAGAGGCTCAGAGACAAAATTTAGGGGTGAAGTGGATAGGGAATGCTTAAGAGTGGGAGAAAACCGGAGTGGGTAAATTGAGGAGAAAAAGTTGCCTTCCCTTCAACTTGGAAAGAGCCAGGGACTATGGGGGTGTTTCTGTGAGTAACAGAGTCCTGGATCCTGCTGGTGTGCAGAGTCCAGATCATTGGGACAGGGTTCTACACATTCAGCTGCTGCTCCCAGGACTTGCACACTCAGAGCAGCAGAGGAAGTCCCTGTGCGTGAGCAGGGAGAACTCGTAGTCTGCAGACAGGACTCCTGCAAGAGGGAGCCCTGTCAGCAGTATGAGACTGAACAGAAAGAT
Source organism: Trachypithecus francoisi (assembly GCF_009764315.1). Classification (NCBI taxonomy): domain Eukaryota; kingdom Metazoa; phylum Chordata; class Mammalia; order Primates; family Cercopithecidae; genus Trachypithecus; species Trachypithecus francoisi. The sequence goes on along the minus strand of NW_022681431.1, from coordinate 23,196,240 downwards.
CACCAGCACTGACTGTGAAGACAGAGAGGAATGCTACTGACTAAAGGCCAGGTCCTGTCCTCTGTTCCAGACACCAAAGAAACCTCCCAATTTGTGGCCCCACTCAATGGAAGTTGTGGAATGCTGTCAAACTGGTGAGTTTGGGGTTTCAGTATTTTTAACATCCTGCTGACTGTAGATATGGAGCCTTATTAAACTTGCCAAAATTTAAAAAAAAAATCATAACATCTTACATCTGAGTGTTAGGGAACACAATTCACACTTGTCACATTTATAATGTATTAAATCCCAAAGCAGCAAACACTAGAACTTTATCTATATACCCTCACCAACGAGTCCTCTAACATAGTTAGGAAGGGATTCAGATTAGAGGTAGCAGAGGAAAGACTGGGCCTATGTCCTAGTGTCAAGACCAGAGAGCTGCTGAAGTGAATTCTGGGTTTCTTTGGCTCCTTAACTTCCTGATGTAGCTTCAGTCAGCCTACAAAGGGAACAATATCCTCAATAGATGTGATTCCATCATTTAAATACTTCTATCCTCCACTATTCAAATCATGGGAAATAAAGGTCTAAGCAGTTGGTCATGACATCATTTCAGAGGCCTCTTCACGCTTCTATTCAATTTTTTTCTGATATGTAGATGCCCATAATTTATTGAAAAAATAGGAAAGTCTTTTTCAGGCTACAATTCAGAACAGTTGTCTTTAAAAATTAATCCAGTAACCAATAATTCTTTGTGTGACTAGCTATGAGGATTTTTTTCTAAGCAGAAAAGGGAAGTGAGATATATAAAACACTTATGATTCAGGGAGGCACCAAGAAAAAAGTGTCCAAATAGAAGTGATTATAAACACACTTCACCACGTTAGTTGAGGTGAACCCTGTGGTACTCAGTGAAGGCAAACATAAGTTTTCTACTGAAGAGCTTCATCTAGACATCTGTTTCTTCCATGACTTATGAAATTTGTTTTGTGTAAATATTCTGAGCTGAAATTATTTTATATTTAGGATTTTCAACTTTAAGAAATCTGTTACTATCATTATTATTATGTGGCTGACTTTAAATATTGCAAATTGGCATGGCATTATTTGTTGACTGCCCTTAGAATGTAGGATAAAAATGTGGGTATCACAGTACAATGAGCAGTGCTGTGTATAAGGGAGAGGGGTGATATATTTATTTTGGCCATAGAACGTAATCAACCAATATATTTTAAAATAAATTCAAAGAAGATATACAAATGGCCAAAAGACACATGAAAAGGTACTTAACACAGCCAGGCGTGGTGACTCATGCCTGTAATCCCAGCCCTTTGGGAGGCCAAGGCAGGTGGACCACTTGAGGTCAGGAGTTCAAGACCAGCCTGACCAACATGGTGAGACCCTGTCTCTACTAAAAATACAAATATTAGCTGGGCATGGGGACGGGCACCTGTAATTGCAGCTACGTGGGAGGCTGAGGTAGGAGAATTGCTTGAACCTGGGAGGCAGAGCTTGCAGTGAGCTAAGATCGCACCACTGCACTCCAGCCTGGGCAACAAGAGTGAAACTCCATCTCCACCAAAAAAAGGATACTTAACACAACTACTCATGGGAGAAGTGTAAATCAAAACCACAATGAGATAACACCTCACACCTATTAGGATGGCTACTATCAAGAGGACAAAAGATAACAAGTGTTGTCAAAGGATGGAGAGAAAAGGGAACCTTGTACACTATTGGTGGGAATGTGAATTGGTAGAGCCATATGGAAAACAGTATAGAAGCTCCTCAAAGAACTAAAACTACAATTATCATGTAACCAGCAATTCCTGTTCTGTTTATCTGAAGGAAACAAAATGAGTATCTCAAAGAGGTATCTGCACTTCCAAGATCACGGCAGCATTATTCACAATAGCCAATATGTGGAAAAAACTCTGTTCATCAACTGATGAATGGATTAACAATTGTGTAAATTCACAATGAAAAATATGATTCAGTCACAAAAAAGAAAGAAATCCTGCCATTTGTGACAGCATAGATGAACCTGGAGGGCATTATGCTAAGTGAAATAAGCCTGACAGAGAAACACAAATACTGTATGATCCCACTTACATGTAGAATCTAAAGGAGTCAAACTCAGAAACAGAGAAGAATGGTGATTGTCAGAGGCTGAGTGGAGGAAATGAGGAGATAATGGTGAAAGGCTACAAACTTTCAGTTATAAGATGAATAAGTTCTGGAGAGCTGGAGCTAATGTACATCATGGTGATGACAGTTAATAATACTATACTATATACTTGAAAAATGATAAAAGAGTAGGTCTTAAGTGTTCTTACCACACCTACAAAAAAAGTTGACTATGCGAGGTGATGGATGTATTAACTGACTTGACTGTAAGACAGTTACCACTTCACAATGTGTATGTATGGCAAATCACTCTGTGCTCCTGAAATGTATACTATTTTATTAGCCAATTATCTCAATAAAGCTGGGGAAACATTTTTTAAAAAGCAAAAATAAAATAAAACACAGTTGGCCCTTGAACAACACAGATCTGAGCTGTGTGAGTCCACTTATATGCAGATGTTTTTCAATAATATGTTGGAAATTTTTTTTGAAGATTTGCAACAATTTAAAAAAACATGCAGATGAACCATGCATTTTAAAAATTAAGAAATATTTTACAAATTAAGAAAAAGGTGTGTCATTAATGCACAAAATATATACAGATACTAATCCATTTTAGCAATTATTACCATAAAATCTCTTGTAAAAAGTTAACATTTATCAAAATTTATGCACACAAACATAGATAACACATGGAGCCATTTGCAGTTGAGAGAAATGTAAACCAACTTAAAAGGTGCAGTATTAAATCATAACTGCATAAATTTAACTGTAGTCCACACTGTATTACTGTAATAACTTTGTAGCCACCTCCTGTTGCTATCCTAGTGAGCTGAAGTGTTGCAAGCATACACTTAAAATATCATGTGAAACTAATCATCTTTGTGTAAGCAGTCCATCTCTCCAGTAAATTGAGTATCACAGTACAAAGTGACCTCCCATGGTTCTTGCGTATTTTTCATTGTGTTTAGTACAATGCCATAAATCTCGAATAACACCACAAGATACACAAACTTTCAAAGCACCACTAGTGATGCTGAGTGTTCCCAAGAATCAGAGAAAAGTCATGCCATTACAAGAAAAAGTTGAGTTGCTTAATACATACTGTAGATTGAGGTTTGTAGCTGTGGTTGCTAGCCATTTCAAAATAAATGAATTCAGTGTAAGGATCATTGTAAAAAAAAATGAAGAAAAGAAAATTTGTGAGGTCATCTCTGCAGCGACACCAATAGGTGAAACAACATTGCAGTTTTTGTGAAACACCTTTTTATTTCATGTTGAAAATGCAGCTTTTATGTGGTACAGAATTGTTATAAGAAAGGCATGACTATAGATTCAAGATTCAAGAGAAAGCAAAGCAAATTCATTATATGATACTTTGAGCAAAAAGAATTAAATGCCAGCAAAGGATGGTTTGATAATTTTAGAAAGTGATTTGTCTTTAAAAATGTCAGGATGACAGGTGAAATAGCTTCTGCCAACTAACAGGCAGCAGACAAGTATCTAGATGCCATTAAGAAAATTATTGAGAAAGGATATCTACCTGAACATATTTTTAATGCCAATGTAAATGCTCTAGACTGGAGGAGAAAGTGCCACAGAGGACATTTATTAGTAAAGAAGAGAAGAAAGTACCAGGACTTAAGACAGGAGGGATAGGCTAACTGTGCTGTTTTATGCAAATGCAGTTGAGTTTATAATTTGCACTGCCCTTAGTTTTAAAGCTGCTAGCTCCTGAGCCTGCATAGGAAAAGGGAAACACCAGCTGCCAGTCTTTGGGTTGCACAACAAGAAGGCCTAGACAAGAAAAATCCTCTTCTTGGATTTATTTCATTGGCGCTTTATCCCTGAAGTCAGGAAGTACCCTACCAGTAAGGGACTGTCTTTTAAAGTTCTTTCAATACTGGACAATGCTGCTGAACACCCAGAACCCCATGTACTACACACAAAGGTACCTAAGTGGTCTACATCCTCTCAAATACTATGTCTCTAATTCAGTCTCTAGATCAGGAAGCATTAGGATACTTAAGGATCATTACACATGGTACCCTAAACTGTCCACACTACTGAGAGAGCCCCAATAGAGAGGACACCATTTAAGTGTGAACAAATCACACTATTGAAGATGCCATAACTGTTACAGAAAAAGCTATGAAAGCCATCAAATCCTGACACAATAAATTCCTGTTGGACAAAATTGTGTCCAGATGTTATACATGACTTTACAGGATTTACCACAGAGCCAATCATGGAAATCATGAAAGAGATTGTGGACATGGCAAAAAGGTTGGGGGAAAGGGTTTCAAGATATGGTCCTTGGAGAAATTCAAGAGCTAGTAGATACCACACCACAGAAGTTAATGGAAGATAACTTGATGGAGATGAGTGCTTCCAAACCAGCACCAGATGATGAGGAAGACATAAAAGAAGTAGTGCCAGAAAACAAACTGACATTAGACAAGCTGAAAGAAGGGTTCCCATTATTCAGGACTGCTTTTGTCTTGTTTTACGCTATAAACCCTTCCATGGTAAGAGCACTGAAACTAAATCAAATGGTGGAAGAAGGATCAGTAGCCTATGGAGACATTTTTAGAGGAAATAAAAAAGCAAAAATTCAGATAAATTATAATTTATTCCCATTAAAGCTACATCAAATGTGCTTGCCTCTTCTGCCTCCCCTTCTAACTCCGCCACCTCTTTCACTTTGCTATCTCTGAGACCAAACCCTTATCTTCCTCTTCTACCTCAGCCTAGTTACAGTGAAGACAACAAGGATGAAGATTTTTATGATGATCCACTTCTATTTAACGAATAGTAAATATATTTTATTTTCCTTATGATTTTCTTAATAATATTTTTCTTTCTCTATCTTACTGTGTTGTAGGAATACAGCAGCCGGGCATGGTGGCTTACGTCTGCAATCCCAGCACTTTGGAAGGCCGAGGTGTGTAGATGACTTGAGGTCAGGAGTTCAAGACGACCCTGGCCATCATCAAAAATTAGCCTGTGTGGTGGCACATGCCTGTAATCCCAGCTACTCAGGGAGCTGAGGCAGGAGAATTGCTTGAACCTAGGAGGCAGAGGTTGCAGTGAGCTGAGATTGTGCCACTGCACACCAACCTGGGCAACAGAATGAGAAAAGTGAAACTTCGTCTCAAAAAAAAAACAAAAAATTAGCCAGGCACGGTGGCGGGTGCCTGTAGTCCCAGCTACTCAGGAGGCTGAGGCAGGAGAATGGCGGGAACCCGGGAGGCGGAGCTTGCAGTGAGCAGAGATCCCGCCACTGCACTCCAGCCTGGGCCACAGAGCGAGACTCCGTCTCAAAAAAAAAAAAAAAAAAAAAAAAAGGAGGAATATAGCATATAATAAAATAGCATACAAAATATGTATAAATCATTTATGTTATTGTTAAGGCTTTTTATCAACAGTAGGCTATTAGTAGTTAAGCTTTGAGGGATTCAAAATTACATAAAGATATTTGATTCCACTGGTGGGTCAGTATTCCTAAGCCCTGTGTTTTTCAAAGGTTAACTGTAAATTCAAGTTTTTTTTTTTAACATTTTTGAAAGCTTTGACCAATGTCCAACATTGCAATGCTACAATAATTAGAACAAAATTTTTCCACTAGAAATGAATTAATAACTGAAGTTCTGAATATGCAGTATGCACTAATCCTGGTTTTAAAAATCCCTAATGGGCTTTGTAGCAATGCAATTTGGCAAAGTGAGTAAAATCCTCACATAATAGATAAAGGTAATTAGAGATGCAGAACAAATTCTTTTTAAATGCCCTGAATTCAATTCGGACACTTTACTTCCTTCTTCAGAAATGGGAAACTAGTGAAGGGAAGAAATGAGACAAATCAAGAAAAGAATATGGGAAAATCAAACTGTATCAACCACAAAGGGATTTCGGGCTTGAGAGCTGTTAGAATTCCTTTTAGCTATTTTGACTTTCCAAAATGTCCCAAGAAACTGGCCAACTTGCAATTAGTGAACCTCTCTATTTAGAAATAGCCTAACTTCAATTAGCTTGCCAAAATGGGGGAAGGAAACTAGAAGAAAATCAGTGAGTAAATGCTTATGGATAATGAATACTTTTTCCATAGCTGTACAATCTCTTTTCATAACTAACAGAAATCATTCCAAAGAAGTACACATTTGTCTTCAGTATATGAAGAATAAATTGGTTTTATATCAAAAATAATCACCTGGTTAGACTTCAAACTGAAACTTATCTTTACAAAAAATGTGTCACTCTGAGCTACATCTATAGCTGGTTACTTGAAATTCAACAACAAAAGAGGGAATTGAAAGAATAGAACAGAATAAATGGAATTTAGAATCAAGGAGTATCAGAAGTGGAATGCCCTTGAAGGCCACACAATCCACCACCCAAACCAATGTCACCATAAAGAAACAGAGCCCCAAGAAGCTACCGAAGTGTCTGAAAGCCAATCATTATATACAGGGAAAGCTGAGTCCAGAATGAAATCTTCAGTCTTCCAGCTGTTTTTTTTTTTTTTTTTTTTTTTTTTTTTTCTACTGCAAAATCAGGCCCATTTTCCCACAAGCAGCTCCAGAGACCCATGGAAGTGCTGAATTACCAAGCAAGTGATGATCAGATCACCAAGGATGTCATGGGAACTTGATGGAGACATATCCTTTACAGTACTCAGAATATCCCGTTGCTGCTTATACAACAATAAATAAGTGATTTCAAATTCCTTGTCTCTTTTTATTGGCTTTTACTTAAATTCTATTTTGTCTGATGTAAGTTAATTATCCCTGCTCTCTTTCAGTTCCATTTGCATGGGAAATCTTTCTCCATCCCGTCTCTTTCAGTTTGTTCCCTTACTAGTAATGTGAGTCTCTTGTAGGTACCATGTGGTTAGATCTTGTGTGTGTGTGTGTGTGTGTGTGTGTGTGCGTGTTTTTAATCCATTCAGCCACTCTGTATCACACAATTTGCTCCAGCTTATAAAAGGTAATTCTGAGCAACTCAGTTTCCACTTGGTTTACTGGGCATTGGTCTGAGGTTTAATTCTAAAAGCCCTCTCCCACAAGGATAACCAAAAGTAGCTGATTTCTGATTACCTCTTCCAATGTCTCTGACACTCTTTCTAGTCATACCTCTTTTATTTATTTATTTATTTATTTATTTATTTATTTATTTATTGAGATAGAGTCTCACTCTTGTCACCCAGGCTGGACTGCAATGGTGCGATCTCAGCTCTGCCTCCCAGGTTCAAGCAATTCTCCTGCCTCAGCCTCCTGAGTAGCTGGGATTACAGGCATGCACCACTACGCCCAGCTAATTTTGTATTTTTAGTAGAGATGGGGTTTCTCCATGTTGGTCAGGCTGGTCTCCAACTCCTGATCTCAGGTGATTCACCCGTCTTGGCCTCCCAAAGTGCTGGGATTACAGGCGTGAGCCACCGTGCCTGGCCTCCACACTTCTTTTTTAAAAAATGAATATTTAAACATTTATTATTGCTATTATATTTGATAGACAAATCATAACTGTATACATTTATGGGGTATAATGTGATGTTTTGGTATATTTTACACAATGTGTCATGATTAAATCAAGCTAACTAACATATCCATCACCTTGCTTACCTATCAATTTTTATGGTAAGACACTTAAAATTTATTCTCTTACTTTGAAATATATAATACATTATTATTGACCATAGATGCCTTGTTGTGCAACAAATATTAAAACCTACTCTTCCTGCCTATTTGAAACTTGGTAACCTTTGATTAACAACTTCCCACTCCCTCCCTCCCCAACCCCTTACCCTTACCCCAGCCTCTGGTAACCACTGTTCTACTCTCTACTTCTATGAGTTCAAAGTACAGTCATACAGTATTTGTCTTTCTGTGCCTAGCTTATCTCACTTAGCATAATGTCCTCCAGATTCATCCATGTTGTCACAAGTGACAGGATTTTCCTCTTTTTTACAGTTGAAGAGCATTTTATCATGTATATACACCACCTTTCCTTTATCCATTCATCCATTGATGGACGCTTAGGTTGCTTCCATATCTCAGCTATCGTGAATAATGCCACAATGAACATCCCATCGACATTGATTTCAGTTCCTTTGAATATATACCCAGAAGTGGAATTACTGAGTCATATGATATTTCTATATTTAGTTTTTTGATGAACCTCCATAATATTTACATTCCCACCAATAATATACAGAAGTTCCTTTTTCTCCATATCCTCTCCCAACACTTGCCTTTCATCATTTTGATAAAGACATTCTAACAAATACGAGGTGATACCCATTATATGATTCATGTTTATTTTTATTTTTCATTTTTTGTTTCAGAGCCAGAGCCTCACTATATTGCTCTGGCTGGTCTCAAATGATCCTCTGGTCTCAGCCCTCCAAGTGGCTGAAATTACAGGCACATGCCACCATGCCTGGCTTTTTCATTGTGGTTTCAATTTTTCTAATGATTTCCGATGCTAAGCATTTGTTCATGTACCTATTGGCCATTTATATTCTTCTTTTCAGAAATGACTGTTCAAGTACTTTGCCAACATATAGTTTGAGTTGTTTTCTTGCTATTGAATTGTTTGAGTTCATTATATATTTTGGTTGTTAAACTCTTATCACCATGTATTATTTTCATTCTCTTAAATTCGTTAAGATTTGTTTTATGGCCTAATGTGTGATCTATCTGGAGAATGTTCCACATGCACTTGAGAAGAATGTGTATTTTACCATTGTTGGATGGAATGTTATGTACACATCTGTTAGGTCTATTTGATCTAAAGTATAATTCAATTCCAGTGCTTCTTTTCCGTCTAGATGATCTGTCCACTGTTTAAAGTGTGGTTTTGAGAATTTTATTGAAGAATAAAACATGTATATTCAAGGTAATTATTGATAGGTAAGAACCTGCTACTGTATTTTTGTAATTTGTTTCCTGATTGTTTTTTGGATCCCTTCTTTTTTTCTTCCTCTCCTGCTGTCTTCCTTTGTGGTTTGATGGTTTTCTGTGGTGATATGCTTTGAATCCTTTCTTCTTACATTTAGTGAAACTACTATAGGTTTCCACTTTTGTGGTGGTCATAAGGCTTACATAAAATATCTCATCCTCATGAAAGGCTACTTTAAGCTGATAACAACTTGCCTTTAGTTGCATATAAAAACTACACTTTCACCCTCCCAACAACATTTTATGATTTTGAAGTCCAAATTTACATTTGTTTTTGTAATTTCTATCTCAACAATTTATTCTAGCTATAGTTGTTTTCAATTGTTTTTTTTTTTTTTTCTGTTACCCCTCTTAGTAGGAATACAATTGTTTTATATACTACCCTTACAGTATTAGAGAATTCAGAGTATGACCAGGTATTACTTATGCCAAAGAGTTTTTTTACATTCACGTATCTTTTGTTATTAAAAGCCTTTTCTTTCAGCTTAAAGAAACCATTTAGCAATTCCTGTAAAGCAGGCCTAGTGGTGATAAACTCCCTTAGCTTTTGTTTGTCTGGGAAAGTTTTAATTTGCCCCTCATTTATGAAGAACAGCTTTACCAGGGAAAGTATTTTTGGTTGATAGTCTTTCTTTTCCCCAGTACTTTGAGTATATCATCCCACTCTCTCATGGCCGGTGGGATTTCTGTTGAGAAGTAAGCTGAAAGATGTACTGGGGCTGCCTTGAATGTGATATGCTTATTTTCTCTAGCTACTTTCTGTATTCTTTGTCTTCATTTTTAATAATTTGATTATTTTGTGTACTAGTAAACTTCTCTTTGGGTTGAATTTCATTGGCAACCTCTGAGCTTCCTGTACCTAGGTGATATCATCTTTCTCCAGATTTGGGAATTTTTCAGCCATTATTTTCTTAAATATGCTGTCTAAGACTTTTACACACCCTCATCCTTCAGGAATATGTATTATGCAAAGGTTAGTCCACTTACTGGTGTTCTATAATTTTCACAGGCCTTCTTCACTCTTTTATATTTTTGATTTTTACTGCTTTGATTGGATAATTTCACATGTCCTACATTTGAACTCACTGATTCTTTCTGAGGCTTAAGTCTGCTTTAAAGTATATTTATTTATTTATTTATTCATTCATTCATTCATTCATTCATTCATTTTGAGACAGGGTCTCACTCTGTCACCCAGGCTGGATTTCAATGGTGAAATCATAGCTCACTGCAGCCTCAACCTACCAGGTTCAAGCAATCCTCTAGCCTCAGCCTCTGAATATCTGGGACTACAGGCACACATCATCATTCCTGACTAAATTTTGCTTTTTTTTTTTTTTTTTTTTGTAGAGACAGGTTTTCTCCATATTGCTTAGTCTGGTCTTGAACTCCTGGACTCAAATGATCCTCACTCCCTCAAAGTACTTGGATTTCAGGTATGTGACACCATATCCAACCTTCTTTAAAGCTTTCTATTGACTTTTTGGGTTCAGTTATTATATCCTTTATCACTATGACTTCCATTTGATTTTTTAATTGTTTCTTCCATGTCTTTGTCAAACTTATCATTTTGTTTATAAACTGTTTTCCAAATTTCATTTAATTCTCAATCTGTATATTCTTGTAGTTCCCTGAACTTCTTTTAGAGGATTATTCTAAATTCTTCATCAGTCATGTCATAGATCTCCATTTATTCTGGGTCTATTACACAAGCTTTATTGGTTTCTTTTGGTAGTGTCATGTTGCCTGATTTTTCATTATCTTTGTGTCCTTATGCCTGTGCATTTAAGGAGAAGGCCACATTTTCCAGCCTCTGCAGGTGTTTTTTGTTGGTTTTAGATCTTTACTATTTAGTCTAGTCTGCGATTCTGGATGCGTGGCTGGCAGCCTTTGCTTGGTGTCAGGTTCTATAATTGAGTTGGGTTGCTTCCTGTGCTCTGAGATTAAATAGTATTTCTGCTGTGCTCTGTGATCATTGAAACCACTAGCTGAAATTTGCCATCAGGTGAGGCTGCTGATTGGGCTCTGCAGCCATCTCTGATTAGGTAGAGTTGCAAGTTGTCTTCCCTGGCTCTGTTGTTTGGAAACTGTAGTTGGGCAGGGCTGTATGACAGTCTCCCATGCTAGGTGAGATTTTTGTGGTTGTTGATCAGCCACACAAGGTGGACAAGGCCAGAGGATATGCCCTACAGACATGTGTGGACTTGGGCTTACCTACTGGTCTAGGGTAGAGTAGAACACCAAGGTTTCGTGGTGGCCAGATGCTCTTTCCATGGGTAATCACTGACCTGCAATTGCCTCCTGGTTTGGGGAAGACATAATGAGAGCATCAGGGCTGAGCTGGATCATCTCTCCACTGCTAGGTTTGGGCAGGACCAGATACTGTGTCCATGAGTAATCACTGACGTGCAGTTGCTTCCCCCCAAATCTGGGGAAGATTTCATGTGAGTGCCAGAACTTAGTTGGATTACCTCTCCACTGCTAGGGTCAGGCAGGGCCAGATGCTCCCTCCATAGATAATCATTGACTTAGGAGCACCTAGCCTGTGTGGGGAAGCTTGCTAGGAATTCAAGCCTGGAAGACTTGTGGATGGTGTTTCCTACAGTATGACACTGTTGACTAGTTTCTCTGGTGTGGCACTTCTGTCAGCGGGAATGTAGAACCACCATCAAGATCTATGTGCTGATAGCTGTGAGCACCACTACCATTCTTTCTTTCTAACTGACCCCAGGTGGTCTAGCCCTGCCAATACTCCCAACATCTCCTGTGGGATTGATGCTCCTGTGAAGGGTCCCAGAATGGTGAGGAACCTGAATACCCACCTCAAACTCACTTTTCCCAATGTAGAAATCATGGATCCAAGTGAATTCTCTGTATGTAGTCTTGTACCAGCTTAGGAGAGGTGCAGCACTGTCAAAAGGAATAGTTCCTCTTACCATTCTATTGTGGTTTTTCTCAGTTCTGCATTCCAAGGGGTTGTCTCAGCTTCACTCCCAAGTTCTTGAATATTTGGGATGGTATTCTTGCCTGTAGATAGTCACTAGTTGGATTTCTGTGAGGGGACTAAAGTTTAAAAAAAATTCCTATTCCACCATCTTGTTGGTGTCACTCTGTTAAAATGGTCACGCTTGCTTAAAAGTCATACATGTTGATTGTATTTGACACAGAGAGTGAAATGCAGCCCTATTTGTGATGATAATGTCTTTTAACAGTTGTCAAGACTGATTTGACAGAAGGCTACAGTCATTCCTAACTGCCAAACAGCTTTTTCATTTTTATATAAAACTTTGGGGCCTCATAAATCGTTACTATTTTTTATTTTTCCCTAAAAAATGACATACTCACTAAATTGTGACTTATGTTTCTAATGTTTCTGTTTCTATGTTATTTTTTAAGAATATACTGTCATATAAAATTTGCTAACTGTACAATCACAGGATTTTCGCCTCAGTGGACTACAAAGTCCAAACTGTAGCTAGATAGAAAACTGCTTATAATGTTGATAGCCTCATTGTCAGATGCATGCATAAGGGAATGAAGCTGTGGATTCCCCTGGCTATCTCTTGGGGTGAGGCTGACTTCTTACACCAAAGGACAGGTAAAATACCTTCGCTGGGGCTCACCCAGAAAGACCTCTTCAATAAGAAGCTTAACCTCTATACAGCAGTGATTACAATTCTTTGCTCTGGATTAAGAAAAACAAATTTGTTTTTTCTAGATCCCTGAATAAATATAATTGAGCAATTAGCTTGATTTTTACCCTTTATCTCATATAATAGCAAATTAAATGCTATCCAGAAAGCTTACTTGGATTCATCTATCATCTCCTTGAAGAAAATTTAACATTACTTGCATATTCATAGAACACTAGAAATTGAACTTATGCAAAGCTTCATCTGAAACCAATGACTACTTCTAAACAAAACTATAGCCAAACATTCGGCACAATGGTTATCTTCCAAATGCTACAGAATGTCCTAGCATGAATGGCATAATTCTCCTAGGGAGACCCAGGGAAAGGTGTTTGCCTGAAGATAAGTTAGCCTCGTACTGCAGAGAATAGGTTGGAAAATACGCAGACCTTTTCCTCATCCATGAGTCTAACAAGGACACTACCACACTGTCAAGCAGTTTCATATCTGCCTAGCTGCAGTTTGGATTTGATAGGCCACAGAGGTCAAAGTCTTATGATTATACAATTTATGGTATTGTATAACAGCATCAACTCAAAAAGTCACCAAAACATGAGTGTTACTATTTACTGAGTGTATCATTTAGGTGTTGGTATCCATCTCAAAGCCAACTAGAATGAGTCTATTCTAAAATCACCAGTGATAAAGGTATCAAATAGGAAAAAAAGAATCCCAGGTCAAAAGAGGCAAATTGATTAAAAGAACTTTACTACATGCTATAGAGCTCAGAGAGAGAACTGTTTTGTTTCTAGAAAATAAACATTATAGTCCAGATGCTGTGGCTCACGTCTATAATCCCAGCACTTTGGGAAGCCGAGGCGGGCAGATCACGGGGTCAGGAGATCCAGACGATCCTGGCTAATACAGTGAAACCCCATCTCTACTAAAAATACAAAAAAAAAAAAAAAATTAGCCAGGCGTGGTGGTGGGTGCCTGTATTACCAGCTACTCGAGAGGCTGAGGCAGGAGAATGGCATGAACCTGGGAGGCAGAGCTTGTAGTGAGCTGAGATCGCGCCACTGCTCGCCTGCCTGGGTGACAGAGCGAAACTTTGTCTCAAAAAGAAAGGAAATAAAAGAAACATTTTATTTTAAATTAATTTCCCCCAGATTTTTCCTACTGCTAAATCAGAAAATAGATGTGGTTTATATGCCAGTGATAATGGATAAAGATAACTGTGATATTGTCAGGAGGTAATGTATTTCCAACTCATTGCATAAAGTCTGGGATTTAGATGGACAGTGCTAGGAGTAGTGAAAGAAGGTAATATTTTTTTCATTCTTGCGCAGAAAAAATCTCTGTCACCAAAAGCAGTAAATTTTTTAAACATTTAATTAAAATATTTTTTAACCTGTATGTTTTAAAGAAATAAACACTTGCTATTAGTTAATAAAAGTTGCTTATGCCCCCCATGAGTCCATAATTATTTCATATGCATAATTTTTAAACTCAGTATGATTTTTTCAGAGAAAAGCATACACTAGCATAATATAGTTTAATATAGTCTCATGCAGTCTTTATCTTTTTTTATTTATTCATAAAACTGGCCAAGACCAAGACTTTCTGTTGATATTCTCACTAAATCTTTCTGCGATTTAAAATGAATCCATTCCAAAAAAGACTTCCTAGAGAAATTACTCTTATTAAAACTTTCAAGATTTATATTGAAGACTGTATGTAATTGAATGAATCTAGATATAAATAGATCTCAACCTTGGCCATGCTACAATTATGTGGGGAATTTTTGAGAAATGCTGATGCCTGGGCCCCATTCTAAAACAATTTAGGAATCTCTGAAGTTAGAACGTGGGTATGAACATTTTTTTTTTTTTTTTTTCTTCTGACGGAGTCTCACTCCGTCGCCAGGCTGGAGTGTAGTGGTGCAATCTTAGCTCACTACAACCTCCGCCTTCTGGGTTCAAGAGATTCTCCTGCCTCAGCCTCCCAAGTAGCTGGGACTATAGGTCCCCACCACCACACTCAGCTAATTTTTGTATTTTTAGTAGAGACAGGGTTTCACCATGTTGGCCAGGATGGTCTCAATCTCTTGACCTCGTGATCCACCCACCTTGGTCCCCCAAAGTGCTGGGATTACAGGCATGAGCCACCATGCCTGGCCAAGTATGAGCATTTTTAAAGCTCTGCAGGTGATTCCAATCCACATTTGAGGACTTCTGCTAATTTGTAATGTGACATGACACACTTCATTAATAGGGTTCTTTAATGTTTCACCTTCCATCACAGATATAATTAGAGGAAGTGGCCTGCTAAATATTGACGCTGCAGGCACGGACTTGACCGTGAACAATTAGAAATCAACCCTTATATTTGTATGCTGGGGACAAAAGTGACCAGAAATATTCTGACAGAGAATGATCTATTAAAAAAAAGAAGATTACATGAGCAAATTTTCTCAAATTAAAAATTGTTCTCCTTTGTACATGATGTAGTTTCACTTTAATTTTCTTTTTCTCTACCATTGACAACCTCAAGAATGAAAACTACCCCAAATAGCCTCCCAAGAGCATTAAATTACCAAACAAATAATGTTTGTGTCGATCACATGTCAACTGGTATTATTACTTTTAGCCAACCTGGGAGTTATAAAACATTGAAAGTGTTAGTCAAGGTTGAAAGTCTATTAAGAGAAACATACGCACGCTTCCATACAGTAAAAGAGTTGCCCCAAAAAAGAGAGAATCCTTTATAAAGTACTTCACAATAAATTTTAAAAAGTAAAAAGCCCTAATCAGTATATTTAGCAAGTTCCATTAGTAGTATTTGAAGTAGCTGACTTTCCATTAGCTGATGAATATTATTATTTCAGGATAGAATAACAAGAAGGAAAGGAAAGAAGGATATGCTGCTTCGGGTTGCTTTTTTTTTTTTTTTTTTGTCTTTTAATAACTTGTTAGCTAAGCAAAATAAGTTCAGTTTAGAAATAACACATTTTAAAGAACATGGGAAGCATTTATATCTCAGATATTATGGTGCCGAATCAAGTTTTATGAACTCTCTTCTATATTAATTTTGGTATCATAGAGTTGTTTATGCAAAGTCATATATGTGGGACAAAAATATACAAATCCTACTCTCTCCCTGACAACCCCTATGCCCTGTTGAAGACTTCACATGTGACAATAATTTCTGATAATCCAATTATGGAAGTAATTACACAAGGGTATTAAGAAGGGTCATGAGATTGTTTAGTATAAGTTTGGCTTATTGTTCCTCACAAGAGGAATGTAGGCTACTATATTACATTTACATAATTTGCAACCAAATTTTAGCAGGAAACAGGTACAAAGAAAGGAAAATGAGGACTAGAAATTGTTCAAAAGGGCTGGCAGTCATCAAGCTGACAGCATGCTGTCCTCCTTCGATGCTATGATGGCATCAACAGCAGTATTCAGAGAGTGGCCATTGTTTCATGAGGCATTTTAAAAAGAGACAAACTATGACTAGGTTCCTTATCTTAAGCAAAACAATTTGTTAGACCAAATTCCTGCTTCTGCAAATTGCTTTGAGTCTTTGGAGATTTAGAACTGCTCTTTACAGCTGAATCCGGCTTAGTTGGCTATTAAGCAATGGAAAATAATACAATATTTTAGTGCCTAAAAGAATAACTGAGTACATGTGCAGGGATAGGTCATTAAATGTGGATATTCAAAAGGTGATATAAAAGTAACCCATACACAGAAAATGTAAAAGCAAAAAGGATATCTAGGTTTAGGCTACATCATAACTGTATTCACCAAACCCAATGAAGTAAGCAGGCTAGGATTGGAGAGAAGAATATCTGCTTAGAAGTATCAAAGGAATGGCAGCATTTATTTCCTATCCTAATGAAGATGCAAGAACAGTGCAATGGGGCTGTCCTAGACTTCAGCCATAAGGCATGCTCACAGGGCAACATTCTGCAGGAATCCGTCACATAGCCCATAAGAGGCTCTTCAGGTAAGGTGGCATAGCAACATTAATCTTTTAAAAAGAAGAGGGCTGGGCGTGGTGGTCCATGCCTGCAGTCCCAGCTACTCAAGAGGCTGAGGCAGGAGAATTGCTTGAATCCGGGAGATGGAGGTTGCAATGAGCCAAGATAGCACCACTGCACTCCAGTCTGGGCGACAGTGAGACTCCATCTCAAAAAAAGAAGAGGAGTTTGACAAAAATAAAAAATAAATAAAATAAAAGAGAAAGAGCTGTAATTACTCATTTGGTGCAGAAAACACTTGCACTCAATAACACAGGTATAGTTCTTTGATAAATGGTGCCCCTCATATAGCCCACATAGTATGGAGACAGCCATCAAAATGTCTCCCTTACCTTGGACCAGGGCAGGGAATGGCAAAGAGAAAATGAGAAAATGTAGCATTATCAGTAAAAAGAGGTGAATTTTCATCAGGGTAAAGAGTTAGAAGATTCGAAAAAATGGTTTCAGTGTAGAGAGGAGTTTGCCCACAGGGAGACGGATACATGGAAATGTGATCACAGAACTGAGATCTGAGGCACAGTGAAGGCCTGGTGAGGTGTTGAAGAGCTGAGTGAGTTCCGGCAAGGGGAACAGAAAGAGAAGGCTTTGTGCCCAGAGTGACAGGGAAAAGGCATCAAGCTGAGAGATGTAATGAGTTGGGAGACAGGCACACATATGTTTGAAATAAATATCATTTTGGAACTCTATTTTTGTTAGGCAATGGAAAAGACAGAAAATTTGGGAATGAGAGAGATATCATTAGAGTTGAACATTAGAAAGATTAATCTGGTAACTGAGGATAGAATGAATCTATGAGGAAGGTAACCAGTGATAGAGAAGCCCACTGAAATACATCCTTTCAGGCAAGAGAAAAATAAGGTTAAACTGTTGGCAATAGAAATGAAAAGAGGCAGCAGTAGTAAACTAGAGTGTGCATACATCTAAAGATATAATTTGTTTTAAGAGGTATCAGAGTGTTGCAAATATTGCCAAGACTATATGAATATTGCCAAGACTACCTGAACTCTATTTCAGCTGACAATGGGTTAAGAGAATCACCAAAGAGAGCATGTGTTCCCTTTATTAATGACCCCACCAACAATAACTACAATACTCACACAAATGCACAAGCACAACAATGCCCACACAGAACCTCACAATCAATGATAATGCAGAAATAAATATTTGTAAACTTAACTCTGGATCTAATGCATAACATGAGACACAACAGACTCTCTCATTAAATATCGAAGGATTAAATATGAGGATCTCACTACTGTCTTCTCCAAAAGACCCTTCATCACAGGTATTTTGCAGAGTGAGTGGAGAAATTACAGATTCACTTCAATGAGGAAAAGGTAGGACATGCCTGCAATCCCAGCACTTTGGGAAGCTGAAGCAGGCAGATCACTTGAGTTCAGGAGTTCAAGACCAGCCTGGCCAACACGGTAAAACCTCATCTCTACTAAAAATACAAAAATTAGTGAGGTGTGGTGGTGGGCACCTGTAATCCCAGCTATTTGGGAGGCTGGGGCAGGAGAACTGTTTGAACTGAGGAGGTGGAGATTTCAGCGAGCCAAGGTCATGCCATTGCATTGCAGCCTATGTGACAAAGTGAGACTCTGTCCCCCTCCCCCCCCAAAAAAGAATGAAAAGGTAGTTCTTTATAAGGTTCATATGCTTGAACCTTTAACTGCATGACTGATGAGAGTGTGTTCTAGTTCCACCATAAGAGTAGCTAGAATTCAGAATTTTTCTTGATTATACACAGCCAAGTCTATAGATTCCATTTTCTACTTTGGTTCGAATTTGCTCTCGCTAATTGAAAGCTGGGGATCTTTTGCCAACGGAAGAGCCAACAGCAACTGCAGCCTGAGCCTGTCTCTACCTCAATGTCTTTCTGAAGCAAAGCAAGTTCATTGCATATCTGTTCATCTTCAGAGCATTATACGTATGTGGAGATAGTCAGGTTAAAGGTAGAAGGGAAGAGTCACTAACATAATTTGAAGTTTATGGTAGTAATAGATCTGGTTATTAACCAGCCGTGGAAACTGATTCCACTACATTTTACATTTGGGATCTGTGTTCATTAATCACCATGGTGACCTACAACAAAAATACAATGCTGACAAGTTTTCTCTTCATTGCAAAGGGTCAGTCCACTTGGGAGCAATTTGCCACCTGCATGGAATTTATATTATTTTTATGTTCTCTGGATATTGTACAAGTTCATCACTGTATCTCAGAAACAGCTGGTTCTTGTTCCTAATGCCATCTCTCCCCACTATAAATAAAAACTCACCAAGGTACAGGTGGACCACTGAGTGAAGTACCAAATATTCCTTTTGAGTTTGTTTTATTTACCTTTTTCCTTCAGAAACACCCAAGGAAGGATGCCTTAACTCAACTCTGTAGGCATCAGACGCTATTTACATAACAACTGAGTAGACAGGCACTGAGTACACACAGCATCATTAGAATTCAGCATACTCCCTGGCCTCCTCTGAGTAGCTCAGCAGGGTGAGAGTTTCTGCTGGAGCTCCACAGAGCCTCCTAGGCTGGCAGTCATAGCAGGGAGTCTGAGACAGGGCAGAAATTGGATTTCTTCAAGGCTGTAAATCTTGGTTCTTTCTTAGGGTAGATAATCACTCACTACCAGTGACAATAACTGGTACCATACGAAACAAAACTTAATATTTAGTGGTGGGTTATTTTAAAAAGATATCTGATAGCCACGGGCAGAGAGGTGGGAAAAGGAGGAAATGTTCATCAAAGGTTGCCAAGTTTTGTAAGATGAATATAGGATGAATAAGTGTAGAGATTTCAGGCACAGCATGATGACTATAGTTAATAATACTGTATTGGGTACTGGAAATTTGCTAAGAAAGTAGATTTCAGGTGTTGTCATCACCAGAAAAACAAGGTTACTATGTGAGGAGATGAATATGTTAATTTGTTTGACTGCAAATAATCTTTCACCATGCATACATATATCAAAACGTGTATACCATATATATAGATATATACAATTTTTATTTTAAAAATAATAAATAATAAATTTACATCCCTAAAAACAACAGAAAAATGAAATTTGGTTCTCTAGGTAATGTATAGCTATAAACACAATTATTTCCATCCCTCGATTCAAATATCCACTGAAATGACCAACTATTTTTGTTATAAGAAATAATCTGCTTTTATTTTTCACAACAAAAAGAACAAGGATTTTTTGCTAGATATAAAGCAGATAGAGTCAGACTGAGGAAAACCACTCTAACGAAGATATTTTAAATGTGAAGAAAGTGTGCACCTGGGAAGGTAGTGGAAGTGATCCCAGCTTGCTACTGGCCATTAGGTAACAGTGTCAGGGCTGGTGATGAGTGTGGCCAAGGGGCAGCCGGAAGCACATGTGACTTTCCCAGTGCATCTAGGAGGCACAGCAGGAGCTGGAGGGCACTGTGAGCAGGGACCAGACATCAGAACTCAGTGCTAGATGAAGGCTGGCTTTCACCGGGGATGAAGGATGGAGCATAGTCCTGGCTGGCTGTTAAATCAGAAGCCCCAGACCAGGAAAGGAAGGACAAGTTAGTCAGGCTAACTAACCCCTGCACACTAACTATAGAAAGAAACAGGCAACAAATAGGTCAGGCAGTCTCGGGTACTGAGTTTGCTTCTGGCCACCCCTGCCCAAGCAGCTGACTCTCAAATTTTCTCTCCTGCCTTCATTAAAGCCTGAACAATTTGAAGAGCATTCAACACCGTCTCTGAAAGAACCCACTGTAATTGCTACTCTTTGAAAAACAAAGATATTCCCCCCTACATAAGCAAAATTTTGAAGAAGCAAAGTGACCGTCTTCTTAAGAAAAACAACAAGAGATGGAAGTACCTATTTTAAATTTATTCTTTCAGCAGAACTCAATAGCACACTGCATCTCTGACATGAGAGTAGAAGGTCATGAAAAGAAACAGTCAAGAGCAGGAAAAACAGAAAACCCAGCTCACATAACGAGAGACAACAATGAAGGCCATGAGCGGCAGTCAGGATTTTGGAAAAAATCAAATCAGTAAAGTAAAAGCTTGAGAAAAGTCACCCGAGACTCAGGGGTAAGAATAAAGAGATGAAGATTAAAAAAGAAAAGCTAAATGACAATGAAGGTAGGTTCAAGACATTCAATATGCATTATAGGAGCACCAAGCAGACAACAGAGAGGACACAGAAAAAGAATTATCAAAGAAATGTAATCAAAAATTCTCCACAATTGAGAAAATGTTCCAAAAATACACAATCCATGTACTATCCTTTAAGAAACTGCCCTAAGGATATATTTGTGCCAGCAGACACAGCAATAGTTTCAATGCTAATTTATTATTTTACAGCAATAGATAACTGTCCCAAGCACTGTTGTTCCCAGATCAAACTGAGGGTTGCACTGCTATTTCTCATGGCCCAATAACGAGATGCAGATGAACTGGAGAGGAAAAGAGTTTTTATTTCTGTAACCGGTTACAGGGAGAAGGCCTGGAAATTATCACCAGACCAATTCAAAATTACAAAGTTTTCCAGAGCTTATATAACTTCTAAGCTATATGTCTACGTGTAAGTGTGCATTTATCTAAAGACATTAGTGATTAACTTCTTTTAATCTATAACTAAGTTCTGAGTTCTGAAGACCTTCTTCTGGAGCCTCAGTAAGTTTACTTAATGCAAATGGGTCCAGGTGCTAGGGTGATAACCCTTATCTTGTCTCCTGGTAAATCATAAAGGTTTGGGGAGTTCCTTCAGACTCCCAATAAACCTCTTTAATTATGTCTTAAGGTTCAGGAATGGCCTAGGCAAAACTCTTTGTGGGCTTTTGTTACATTACGGCCTTTGTATAAGTGCACGGCTTTTCATATTTAACCTAACCACTCAGTCAGTACTGAAACAGTTGCTATGAAGGATAGTGAGACCTGGTCTGCCACACTGCATGCCAAAATTCCCCTGATTTCTTCTTGTATACAGACCTACATGGGAAATTATATCATAACTTAGAAAATTGCTTGGTGAATGTGGAATCAAAACAAGTGAAAAGAGATGGTCAAATCAAAAATTTAATGATATCAGCTTAAGGTAGCTGCATCCAACTATCTCAAAATATGTACAGCCATGCTGATGACTCAAAAGTGCCTGAAGTACACTGACAAATGCTCAGCCTATGTTGGAACGTGCTGGCACCGGTCACACAGGACTCCTTGACATCCGTTGTCTACGCATCTGAGTCTGACACTCTGATGGGTTATTTATTAGCTGTGCTAATTCAACCAATTAACTTCCAGGCAACTCTTGCTGGCCCAGAAGCAATTCTGATGTTGGGGGGAGAAAAAAAACAACTTCCACATATCTAAGCTTTGATCTATTATATGTCAATATTCAATTTAACACTCAGAGGGCAAGCTTACCGCTATTATCATGTTATTATGGGACAAATCAGTATAAACCTCTGTACTGACAATTTATTCAGAGGATTTGAGAAATTTATTAAGAAGAGTGATTAAATAGATGTACACTGAAATCTTCACAACCTGCCAATAAAAAAAAAGTTGTATCTTCAATTTCCATGAATCAGTAACAAAAAAATTGATCCTATATTAAACCACAAACGAAATCTTCTATCTCTACCCACCCCATCTTCCAAACAATGGACTCAGAACATGGTCATATCCCATTTATCTGGCCATACGTCCCTAATTCCTTAGAAATGTTAAACTATTTTGTTTCCAAAAGGTCTTGGTGTGATGAGAAAAAAAAAATTGTAATTATAAATAAAAACTACTTACAATATAGATGTATAAAAGTTAAGGCACACAAACAAAACTGCAGTTAAAGGCAAATCAATGGCACTTTGCATATGTTACTTCAAGCCCCAGGAGATAAACTTGACTGCCCATTTTACAGATGAGGAAACTGCCACAGTGATTTCCTCCAGGTCACACAGACAGTAAATGGTGAAGACAAGATTAGATTCCACGTATGCCAGATGGCAAGTCATGCTTGTCAAAATACAACCGGGCTTCCACAAATAATGAAAACAATTAAAATAAGCATAATTTCATGGAGCTGAAATGTGCACAAACAAAACAAAAATAACTAAGAAAATGAATATGAATTTTCAATGATATTGCCCCAGAGAAAAGAAAAGCAGGTCATGTTCTTCTGTATGAAAGACACATTTTGCCACACTGACTTGTCACAATGATACTGATTTATATTTATGGATTTTTTTTCAACACTCTTTGCCTGACATTAGGACACACTAGTTTATTTATAACAGATGGTGACATCTGTTACGAAATTTTGATTCAAAATATTAGATTTCTTCTACCGAAGGTCTTTGGGAGGAAGGGTAGTACGAAAGATAGGAAATAGGTGGGAGTGGTCAAAATAGGTATCACAAAATGAGGAAGCAAGTGAAAGGGGAAGAGTGCAGCTTTGTCTTCTTATTTCATTATGTGTATATATATATATATATATTTTTCATTATATATATATTTTTCATTATATATGTATCTTTCATTATGTGTGTGTGTGTATGTGTGTATATATATATATATATATATATATATATATAGTTTTTTTTTTTAGACGGAGTCTTGCTTTGTCATCCAGCCTGGATCTTCACTCACTGCAACCTCTGCCTCCCAGGTTCAAGCAATTCTCCTGCCTCAGCCTCCCAAGTAGCTGGGATTACAGGCACCCACCACTACGCCTGGCCAATTTTTTTGTATTTTTAGGAGACATGGGGTTTCACCATTTTGGCCAGGCTGGTCTCGAACTCCCAACCTCAGGTCATCCATCTGCCTTGGTTTCCCAAAGAAAAATATATTTTTTAGAATTGATACAATTTTTAAATATTTTATTCATATATTAAATCATTTTGCCAACAAAAATGTTCTCGGGCTGTGGTTGCTTATGATTCAAATACATTTTCAATATTTCAAATACAAACACAAACTTTTACATTATAAAGCTGCATGTCAGCCCACCTGTGTTAGGAGACAAATAAAGTGATGAATTGATGTTCTTACCCAAGTCTGCCACCAAAGGACAAAATGTGGCATATCACCCAGCAATGAGATTTGGAGGTTCTCTTCAGGCTGGTATAAACGCTTGTCATCGATCCACAGTCGTTGTCTTCTAGGCTGGACACACGCGCACACTCACAACCACACTCACAGGCCACACACCAGAGGTGCTGAACTTCATCCAGTATCTGCTGGATAAACAGGTTACAAATACAATCTGGCTAGACAATCATTTTCTCTCCCTTTTGAGGCAGTTTAGTTTCTTAGGACGTGATTGCCGCTATGCTGAACTTAAGCAATGAGTTAAGACAAATCCTTCTCTAGAGATTTGCTAAATCATCTGAAGAAACCATTTCACTCTCGACTTTTCACCCTGGCAGTCCTTTGGACTATGGTGTCTTTAAAAACTCGCCTTTACACCGTAGTAGGAGGAACTTATATATTCTGATGACTAAGAAAAGATTTTACTCTCTAAATGCCACCTAGTACCAGCAAGCTCTTTTGAACTTTACAGAGACAAGATTTGAGATTCTTAAAGGTTAAAATAAGCTGCATTCAAACCATAATTATGCTCAGTCAGTTGAGGTAGACAAATGAATCCTCATTCCTGAGAAAGTTTTTTTTTTAAAAAAAAAAAAAACACGATAAATTGACATTAATATAAAAACTCCATAAAAGGCATAAAAATGATACTAGGAAGCCTATGAGAAAATGAAACGCTTTGGGTTGTTAAGTCTGTATTTCTCCCAGGGTTATAAATAAAATTTATGGAGGAGGATGTTAAATTTATATTTAACAAACTTTTCCAGGCTTTGTGGACACTTAGAGTTTTCTGACCCAAGCTTACTGGAAAAGCAATGGGTTTTATACAAGCCAAAAAACAACCATCAGTCAAGTGGCAAGAATTTTCAAATATTACCATCCTAGAGTGGTTATGACATGAGAGTAAAACACTGACATTAAAATGAGTATGTTTTTCCTGAATTTCAGCTATTAATTTTCCCTAATTTCCTTGGGGAAAAATACTTCTGAAATCCACCTTTTGGGGAGCTTTCTAAACATTAAGAAAACTCTTTAACACTGTGTTTCCCAGCAGAATTCAGATTTTAGAGGGAAGTTCTGATTCCTTAAGTCTGAAAGAGGCCTCGCTGTAAGCTTTTTCATCCTAATAAGATCCACTGTGGCAGTTCAAAATGAAAAGCTGGGGCAAGGACCTTCAGTACTTAAATCATGCTGACTGACTCCATCTTGAAACACCTATCCATTTCTTCACAAATTATTTATGTGTGTGTTAACATGTTGTGTAGCAACAGAATGATAAGATACACGCATTGCCAAACTCCCATAATTGTTTTAATTGACTCTAGTTGATTAATTCAGGAAGTGCTGTTTTATTTGGTGTTGTGTCTGGGGACTCCAAAAACTTGTATCTGAAAAGACTGTTGAGACTCGCCATATTTAGCCAACTGAATGAATGCTGTGGGTTAAGTCCAGATTCCGTCTTTAGGACAAAAGCACTCATTCTCCTGCCTACTGGGAGTATTGGTGGCTGACAACTTTCAGCTGTCCTCCCCATTCATGAGCCCTCCTCATCCACAATTGCTCTAGACCAGAGTTCCTCAAACTATATCAGTCCTTGGAGCCTCTCATGGCATTCCTTAAATTAAAAGTGATGCCTAACCTACTGTTTAATAAGTAGCTCAAACAACTTAATAAGTATTCAAGTCCCACTGGGCACTACACAACTTTTCAAACTCTGGAAGACTGGACATCACCACTCTCGTTTTCTGCTTTACATTGAGTTTCACATGTTACTTGCTTTTTAATCACAGTGACTACTGAAAACCTGGTTTTGGAAGGAAAACTGCAATCTTAAGTAGAAGTGGCGAACTGTCTTGAGCTAGTAGGTCCTACTGAGTCCTACAGCACCCCTGAGTCCACTAAGGAGCACTGGGGCAGCTGGTGCACAGTTTAGAAAGCAGTCCTGTGCTGTAAAGAGTTGGCTCACTCTAAGTCACCCTCTCCCCAGGGTCAGGCCATGTTAGGTGACATTGGAGATGAAAGCAGGGCAGAGCAGTGTTCAAGTTCCAGGCAATTGCCTGAGTTTGGAACACTCTAAAGAGCCACTGTAGTTCCAGAGCTCCCTGTGGAGTCCACTGAGGCCTCCGCTGCAAAGACATTGACGTTGGAGTTCTCCCTCTACTAGCCCTGAGTCTTCTCTTCCTCTCAGAGCTGATTCCCAGGGCGTGACCAGTGAACTTCCCACAAGCTGGTCTGCACCTCAGAACCCACATCCCAAGGAACCCAACCAAGGAAGGTCATTTAAAATGGAAAATTTTTAAAAAGGAAGAAATCATTACATTCTCCAGCTAGTCAACTGAAAATACACTTCAAGCAATAGTTATTTTTTAAACATCATTTTTCAGTTTTGTTTGGGGCTCCATAAACACTTAGCAATTCAACCTCATGCTTTTTTTCTTCTTTTCATGAAAATCCAACAGTTTCAAAAACAGCATAGCATTAATTCCATTCCACAGCTGCTGTGTTCTCCCAGTTTTATTTTAGTGGTGGGTAGAATGACCATATGTTACACCTAACCAAGGCTCTACAGCACGTGCAGCTAAAAAGAGCTCCCATCCGTACTGCATTTGCCATGATATTCTTATCTATGGCTGTGACATGAAGGCTCCTCAAAAGCTAACCTCAGGACTGCAATTTATTTCAAATGTATCTATTCAAATGGAAGCGCCATGAGGAGAAAAACTTTGTCTGTCTTATCCCCTGCCTATAGCAATGGCTAACAAATTATAGGCACTTACATAAATAGACTGCCTATATAAAAATATGTATAAATGTATACATGTATAAATATATGTATAAATACATATGTATACCTGTATAAATATAGGTATACATATGTATACATATGTAGACATATTTAATATAATATATAAACATATATGTTATATTATATGCATGTATACATGTAATATACACATAATATACAAATGTAACATGTTATATATACATATATATTCATATAATATGTTACGTGTATATATGCATGCATATATAATACATGTTACATGTAATATAATACATAATACATATATAATATAAATATACATGTATGCCTGTAAAATTATAGTTATACATATGTATACATATATGAAAATATATCCCTGTATACATATATGTATAGGTATACATATGTATACATATATAAAAATATATACCTGTATACATATATGTATAAGTATAGGTATACATATGTATACCTAAATATAGATACCTGTATAAATATAGGTATACCTATATGTATAGGTACACATGTATGTATACATACATGTGTATATGTGTACCTATACACATGTGTATATGTATATACATATACATACATATATGTATATATGTGTATACATATATACCTATACATATAGGTATACCTATATTTATACAGGCATACTTTTTTAGATTTATATTTAGATATATTTTAATTTATATATACATATATATATTTGTTGAATGACAAAAATCTCCAAAATCCAATTTTTGCATTCCCGTTAAGGATGCTTATTTTCCTGCAATGTAACTATAGGACAGAATTCATTATTCTCTCTTAAAATATCAGTTATGATTACTGTGACATGTATATATTTTTTAATTGTAGCTCACCCAAACAGATGGGCTCTGCTTATGAGAAATGGCAGGAGACCAACCCCAGTAATGTAGTAATACATCCGTAATATACCATAGGAGCACATTTCAATGTTAAAAGTTAAAGAAATAAATAGTGATTTGTTTTTATTGCAGCCACAAGTACAGTGACATAAGTTGACAACTGGAAGAAATGACTGCCTATAAATTTACTGTATGTTATGAGCCACTGTTTTAAATGGCCATGAAGCAGGTATCTGCTAGACACTTGTACAAAGCTAAGAGGTTCATAAAAATATAAATGAGCAGTGATGTTGTGTCTTAGATCTTATCATTTAAGATCTGACAGGACACAAGATTTTAATCTTAATTTGAAGAATATACTAAACTGCTCCAAACACAGCTGCAAAGATAATGACACATACAGTCTATCAATTTGTCATAATCACTAATTAAGAAGCCCTATGTATTATCATTATTTTTTTAAGACTATTCAAATGAAAAAGGCAGAAACTGGGTGAACAGGGTGAAAAATTAGCTCAATAGAATCAGAGTCAGAAAATGGTTTCTCATAAAGCTTGTCTCCTGAGACAATCAGAAGAGAATGATTCCACTGAAAGGTAGATAGACATTGGTTGAATTAAATCATCTACATGAGTGTAGTGGGTGCAGCAATATCTCGAACCAAACTCTACAAACAGCTATAACCACATGCAATCTTCTATTGAAAGCCCAAGAAATCGACTGCTTACCACATAATGAGTTTACCTGGTCATACTCAAGCATCCACTAGGTGACTGTCTAAAAATGAAACACAAACAGTACAGGAGGAAAATTGGGAGAATTTCTTATGGATCGATACTGAGCTACATTTCATGGCTGGTGGAAAGAAAAGTTCATCTCTCTGGTTGCCTCAGTTTCATTTCTTGTCCTTACCTCTCAATTTTCTTCTGTTATCCACAAGAGAAACATTCAAAAGGAAGCAGTAGAATAAATACCTTCTCCCATTCTACTCCAAACAGTAAAACCCTACTCTGTGCCACTAAAGACTTCTCATACTTCAGAGGCTGGGGGATGCCATCAAAGCTGTACTGAACACAGGATTTTATGTAGCAGAATGGATATGGATGTGCCCTTCAGAGACACTGACCTGAGTTTGAATCTCTACACCCATTTGTGTGACTTTGGACTCACTGCTTAATCTCTGTAAACACAGTCTCCTAAAGGACCTGCCTCACTGCGTCATTGTTCAGATGAAATGAAATAGACTACTAAAGTACTGACAACAGTGTCTCATACCCAAACTGGCGATGGGAGGCTGAATATCACCACAGCAGTAGGAGAAACTGGAAGAGAATATGTCTGGCATTGTGCCAAACAGAGGAAATTTTTTAATAAGTTGAACTCAATATGGTTAATGGCTTTTGCAGGCTTATATATTATTGGGAAAGATAAATGAGAAAACTTAAAAATCTAATCAACTAGTACAGGAAAACACTGACACTATCATAAAGTAAGTGGAAATGGTGACAGTGGGAGCTATGAGTTCTGCAGACATATGTCAATGAGGGCAGCATGAAGAAGGGAGCATTTGAGCTGGATCTCAAAGAATGAGTAAGCACTGGGAAGATAGATAAGACTAGAAAGGCTAGTATAAGAAGAGGAGAGTGTACACTCCAGACATAGAGACAGGAAGGAAGATGGACGTCTGACTAGAGCACGCATGGCAAATGGGATGACTGTGGACTAGGGCTAGGCTGAGAATAGCCCAGATATCATTTTTTGTTTTGTCTTGTCATTTTTATTGGTACATAATAAATGTGCCAATTTTCAGGGTACATGTGATAATTTACTACATTCATATAATTTGTAAAGATCAAATCAGTGTAACTTGGATATCCATCACCTTAAATATGTGTTTTCTTTATGTCAGAAACATTTAAATATTCTCTTCCAGTTATTTTGTAATAGACAATAGATTACTGTAAACTATGGTCACCCGCCCACATACTGTTTCATGAATTTATGGTTCATCCTCTAGGTTAATGATAGCCAAACTTTTGTCACTGCATAATTTGTTCAGTTATAATTTTTATTGGATACCCTATAAATGTACATTTAGTTAGAAAACACATACAGTGATGTTTCATTATCTATGTAGCTTAGTTGTGGGACCCTGCATAAGTTACTTCTTTCTCTGATTGTATTCCTCACCCATAAGGCAGAGATAAACAGTATCATTTTCATAGGGTTGTTATGAGCACTGAAGGAGTTAATAAGCAATATATTTAGAACAGTGCCCAGAGTCTAATAAGTTCTAAGTAAGTCTTTTATTATTATATTGTAAAATATATCCCAAACAGAAAATTTTAATTAATGAGAAAATATGAAGTAAATATTTTTTAAATGTGTGATGTTATTAAGGGCACAAAAGTTTTGAGATCACTGAAACATTAGTTATTAATAACCATAGCCAGAGAAATGTGATTTAATATGAAATAGCACTTTTGATTATTTTGGTTTACTTGGTGATAAAAGAATTCAAGGCTCTGTTTTTAAATTATGTTTATCACTACAGTACTAGGTCATAATGGCTTTTAGAGCAGAAAAAGACATCGTAAGGAATCTACAAGACCAAAAAAACTACATTTCTGGATGCAATTATCAAGTAATTTAATCACTGTTCAGTTCTATCCATGTTTTTCAGTATTTTTTTGTTAGTTTCATTTAATAAATTTTCCTGTTCACGGATGTCACTAAGTTGTTCTAAAAAAGAATCAGAAGATACTGAAATTTATATTTTTAACAAATAGGTTGAAAACCACTGAAAATTTTGTTATTTGGAAAACATTAAAGTACATTTATAATATTATGCTTCTAAGTTTTCTAAGGGAATATGGGAATTTATAGGAAACAAAGAGTATTTGGCACAAAAAAATCATAAATTAATGCAGTCACTTCCAAACTCTAACTTTTAAATATTGTCTACATTCTAGAAGTTTATTTTTACAATCATTTATGTTTTCATTCATTTTTATAATGATGAGAAACATCAAATGTAGTTTTGCTTTTCTTTTTTCAAAATCTTTGCAAGTTAGAAACCTAGTGATACTCACTTGCCACCACAGAAAATGTCAGCAAACCTGGAACAATTTTCTTTTTTGAAAACAAAAAAACTATGTATTCATTTTGATGTCTGACAATTCTTTAGGTTCTTTTGCCTAGGACAGCCAGAGGACATCTATATGGTTCAAAAAATATTCATGGTCAGGCCGGGCACAGTGGCTTATGCCTGTTATCCCAGCACTTTGGGAGGCCGAGGCGGGCAGATCACAAGGTCAGGAGTTCAAGACCAGCCTGACCAACATGGTGAAACCCCGTCTCTACTGAAAATACAAAAATTAACTGGGTGTGGTGGTGGGTGCCTGTAATCCCAGCTACTTGGGAGCCTGAGTCAGGAGAATCGCTTGAACCCGGGAGGCAGAGTTTGCAGTTAGCCAAGATCACACCATTGCACTCCAGCCTGGGTGACAGAGTGAGGTTCCATCTCAAAACAACAACAACAACAAATATTCATGGTCACTTCCCAACTCAGCACAAAATATTGTCAAGATTCTAGACTAATTTAAAAGACTTGTTCTTTTACGAAATTAGCTATATCAATACAACATGCTACCCTTTGTGCCTGTGTGGTTTAAGGTTTTTAATGTTTAAAGAGCTCAATCATATATGATGGAGAAATAAATAAACTTCATGTGGGATGGTTTCTTATTAAACTTACCCTGGAAAAATTCTTTTTCCCCCATTAAAATAACTACTCAATCAGTTATTACACTTGCAAATTTTCTTGCTTACAGTGGGTATATATTTTCTCTGGTTTAACTTTCCCTTAATGGCTCATCAAAAAAAAAAAAGAAAAAGAAAAATCAGTCCCTGTGGCAGTGATATATGGTCCCCAAAATGTTGACATTATTTCCAACTAGAGGAAAGTTCTATGTCTCCAACCTTTCAATCTGGCGGCTTCATGATAGCTTCCATCTATATAGTATGGCAGAAGTGACTTCCAAGGCTGCATCTTAAAATTCTGTCTTCTGTCTACTTGTCTTGTAATAGGCATTCTCCAGAGGCTCTATTTTGGAATGCTTCTTCCCAGCTGCCATGCCATGAGAAGCTAAACTATACAAAGAGGCCATGTGTAGGTGCTCTGTTAACCATCCCAGCTGAGCCCAGCCTTCACCAACGTATTAGATATACGACTGAAGAAACTTTCACTTGATTCCAGCCCCAACCATTCTGGTCACTTCCAGGCATTCAGTTCTTCCCTACTGAGGCCCCAGAGTTCATGGAGTGGAGACAAGCCATCCCCATTGCACTCTGCTGAATTCCTGACCCATAGAATCCAAGAGCATAATAAAATGGATGTCTTATGCCACTAAATTTGGGGTGGTTTCCCATACAATAGTTACTGGAATAGACCTTTATGTACTTCACAACTGAAATATAATCTAACAAACCACATAGGCTCTGAGATGTTGGAACATCTGCACTTTTAGCTAACCATTTGGCAAACCTCCCATGAATGGTTTGTTCTAATACTTGTTCCTTCAAATCTTCAACAGTATTTACTATATATGGTACAACAGTATTTGTCAGCAAAGGAATACATTTCAATTGAATGCTATAATGTTGGCTACATATTATTTCAGGCACCTTTACAAAGGAAAGAAAAACACACTTTTCTTCCAGTGGTATGTGGATAATTATCTTTTGTTATAAAGAAACCTCAAATAAGCTACCAAGCATGTATCATCAAATTTAGTGAAAGGTGGTCAACTTACCAAACTGAAAGCTAATTTTAAAGATTTTGAAGAAAAAAATAGGAGGTTTGCCCTAATGTTCTGGAGACTTATTTTTATTATTGAAAAATTAAACATATACAATCAGAAATATGTAATATACCCATCACCTTACTTCAACAATAATCAATACGTAGCCCATCTGTTCTCATTTATATCTCTACCCTCTCTCTCTAACATTTCTAACATATTTTGATGCTACTCCCAGATATCATATTATTATTATTATCATTATTATTATTGAGACAGAGTCTCGCTCTGTTGCCCAGGCTGGAGTGCGGTGGCAGGATCTCGACTTACTGCAAGCTCCACCTCCTGGTTTCACGCTATTCTCCTGCCTCAGCTTCCCGAGTAGCTGGGACTACAGGCACCTGCCACCAGGCCTGGCTAATTTTTTTTTGATTTTTAGTGGAGACGGATTTTCACCATGTTAGCCAGGATGGTCTCGATCTCCTGACCTCGTGATCTGCCCGCCTCGGCCTCCCAAAGTGCTGGGATTACAGGCGTAAGCCACCCCGCCCGGCCATCATATTATTTTTATAAGCATTTCTATATGTGTCTCTAATGCAAGGGGTCAGCAAACTATAGCCTGCAGGTCAAATCTAGCCTGCTTTCTTCCTGCTTTTATAAATGAAATTTTACTGGAACCTACTGACACTCATCCATTAAGGGATTGTCTATAGTTGCTTTCCCCAGCAGAATTGAGATGCTGGTAATAGAGAACTTATCGGCTGAAAAGCTTAATATTTTTACTATTTATCTTTTTTAAAGAAAAAGCTTGTCAACTCCTACTCTAAAGATAAAGAATCTTTCTGGGGTGGGGGGGGGAAGACCTAGTATAACACGCCTTGCTAATCATTATAGCTTCATACTTAGAAATTATGATTAAGTAATAGCATCAGACTATGATAAGGTCACAGTCTTAATATAACTTAAGAGTAGAATTTATTGTTAACTGTAGTCTAAATAAGGTCACTTTAAAGTGATTTGCCTAACTTCTTGTTAAACCTGCTTTGACTGTTACTATTTTTCCTCACAAAATGGAAGATAGAGAGTATGCACTGAGACCTGGAGAAGCACATCTCTTCCATTTTCTTTGGTTTCATTTGTGGTTTGCATTATTATGATTGTTTTCAATGTACTACTTGTTTGCAGGAATATTTATGAACCATCTGCCCATTTTATGCAGATCAGTGAAGACTAGAGGATCCCTCAACTGTCCTCCGTAAGCCTTCTGGGCTGTGCAAACTCCGCTCTACTCTTAACACATCTCAGGTACAACAGGATGGCCCTGCCAATAGCCTGAGTGGGCACAAGAGGCAATTTGTACTATATATATACACACACACACACACATATATAAAAGGTTAACACCTTTTACTATTTTCTTTTTCTTTCTTTTTTTTTGGGGGGGGGGTGGACAGAGTCTCGCTCCATCACCCAGGCTGGAGTACAGTGGCGTGATCTCGGCTCACTGCAACCTCCGCCTCCCGGGTTCAAGCAATTCTCCTGTCGCAGCCTCCCACGTAGCTGGGATTGCAGGTGCCTGCCACCATGCCTGGCTATAATTTTTTGTATTTTTAGTAGAGACGGGGTTTCACCTTGTTGGGCAGGCTGGTCTTGAACTCCTGGCCTCAGGTCATCCACCCATCTCGGCCTCCCGAAGTGCTAGAATGACAGGTGTGAGCCAATGCACCCGGTCCACTATTTTCTAGATTAAAAGATGTTGGCCAAAGCTTGGTGCAGGCACATGAATAATCATTATGAAGTATTCTCTATGTCCTACTATATACTTGAAACATTTAACATGAAAAGGCGTTTTGCTCCTGCACCCCAAGAGGCTATATTGCAAATCCCACTTTGAAAGCTTGCAGAAGAATCTAACTACTCTATTCATTTGCACATAGAATATCTGCAGTGCCTGAGCAAATAGATTAATGAATTGATAAGCTACAATTTTTGCTGTAAATTTAGTCTTTATATGCGATAGCTAGATATAGATGAGCCCATGCTTTCACTCTCCAATATGCTCATTTATCTTATAAACCACATAACCTTATTGATTACGTTTTTTGCTTGGACCAAACAAACGATAACCCATTTGTAAGTTTAGTCTCAAAACATGAAAGTGGTTTCTTTTCTGAGAAATTTATTAAATAAATACTGGTATTAATTATAGCAAAAAATCATGAGTGCATTATTTTCTGATAAACTTGTGACAATTTTATACTATTGGAGTTTGCAGCCAGTACAGGAGGGGTAGACAATATTATTTACTCTCACTTGTCAAATGAAAGTGACAGGCTAGAAGTTTGCTTTATTGCCACAAGGCAAGTCAGTGGTCACTTGAGGATCATCCAGGAGGATTTGAAAAATTGCAAAAATCAGCCACCTAATTCTAATTCCTAAGGTCAGGTCATTTACGGAGTTTGTATTCTGTCATCTACTCTACTATTATCAAGGCTTACTATTCAAATCATCTTTTAAATACTAAAATCTTATTGTTCAGATACAAAGCTACAGATGTGTGGCTTCATTATTAGGTGGCTGGAAAAACTCCATTATGACTTAGAAACAAAAATTATTTAGTCAGGTGCAGTGGCATGAGCCTGTAGTCCTAGCTACACAGCAGGCTGAGGTGTGAGGCTCACATGAGCCCAGGAGTTCAAGACTGCAGTGAGCTGGACTGCACTCCAGCCCGGGTAACAGAGCAAGGTCCTGTCTCTTAAAAAAAAAAATGTGCTTTTAATTAAGAAAAATAACGATTTATTAAGTATGATGTGCTACACACGGTCTCTCAAAATTTAGTGCAAATGGACAGAAATAAGTAATTCATTAATTGTAATTTAATAAATTAAATGCCATATTTTAAGAAACTGGTCTCAGAAGGGAGTGATTCATTCTATTCAGAGGAATTATTAGAGGGATTTACAGTGGTGTTCACCTTTAAAATGGGCTTAGAGGGTTAAGTAGGGGTTTGTCAGCCTGATTGAGAGGTGAAGCAACTTCGTCTCTTAGAAAAGAATATGTGAAGGTGCAGAGCTATGAAAAGTTCATGACATGTTTCATGGTTGGAGTATAAAGTACTGGGTGGACAGTGGTGATAGATGAAACCGGAATGGTAGACTGAGGACAAATCACATTACCAAGTCTGTACTTTATCTTAATGGCAATAAGGAACTACTGTTGTTTTTTGGGGGAGTGATAAAATAACAAGAGACTTTTAGAAATAGATTTCTGGTGTTGAAGATTAATTGTATTATGGGATATGAGAAGGTAGACAAATCTTGCTCTAGTACTTAGTATCACAGGATTCCATCTTGAACTTAGGAAGGGATTGTTTATCTGTCTATAAATCACTTTAACAAGCAACACGATTATTTTAAGCATCTTGCTGAGAAATGAAGTCTCCAAAAGAAGAAACCTCCCTGGAAACAGGACATTTTGGTTGTAATGGAGCTGGGATCCAAGTTATTGTAATTCTCACTCCCAGAAACTAGCTCCCTCTGGCTCTCCAATGAAGCCCTTCTAAATTCTTTCACTACAATCAGGGCTCTTCAGGTTTGGGTGAAAGTCTGTTTCCTACTGAATACAATGCCTTACATTGAATTGTGCCTGGAAAGACTTGTTTGTTTGTTTTTTTAAAGCTGGTTTCGCTGTGTTCAATACTTAAGTAAGCTTTTAAATCATTTGAAATTGAACCTAATATGAAAGGCCAAATATTTAAGAAACCAGGGCTACCTATTGGGCAAATATTTACACAATCTTTAAAATGTTCAATATTTATTCAGCCGACCATAACTGTAGTTTCCAAGACATTAGTCAATGTAAATACATGCTAACTGGAAACAGAGGGAGAAATGACTCTAGAGGAGAAGAAGCTCTTATTGGAGAAGCTGTTTTCGTTTTTAATTCCCTGAAGTTTAATATACTACAACTGAGGTATCTACTAATAAAAAAGTTTCATTATAAGCTCTTACTCATTGCACCAGAGGCAAGGAACCCCATATGACTGTTAAAATTTAGTGAGCATGTACACAAATTTAACATTGTCCCAGTGCCCAGAATCATCCTCTTAATCTGGAGAATTTTCAGTGCTGTACCACGGAGGTACTATTTGCATAGGTCAATAAAAAGAGATCAAGAAACCCAGACAACTACAATAACCCACTTTTATTTTTTGCCAGCACTGACTTTATTTAGTAGCATCAGACATATTCTTGCTAGAGATATATATCTGGCTTCAAACAGTGGAAAAAGCAGCTGAGGAGCTTAATTAAAAACAACCTCCTTCCCAAACCTACTAACACAACGAAATTTCTAAACGGTCCCTATTATAAAACTCAAGAAAACAGTGACATAGTGCACTTAAGATTGTTCTCATCAGAGTTAAGAACATATGCCTGAAAACCATTTTTTCCTTTCAGTATAAGGGCAACAGTCCATATTCTGAATCGGTAATGAGCCTCTGTGAAATACACACACACACACACACA
The DNA here is from genome assembly GCF_009764315.1 of Trachypithecus francoisi. NCBI lineage: Eukaryota > Metazoa > Chordata > Mammalia > Primates > Cercopithecidae > Trachypithecus > Trachypithecus francoisi. The sequence goes on along the minus strand of NW_022681431.1, from coordinate 23,159,439 downwards.
CACACACACACACACACAAATCATTTCGAAGCCAGGTTGTATTTCCCTTAAAAGGAAGAGCACAAAAGATGAGCACTGAGAGTCTCCCATTGAGAAATGCTCTGGCTGGCTCTAGCATAATAAACTGCTGTTTACCTTTTGGATTCTATTTATGCCACATGCACATTGTTCATCATTATTAAATGATCCTTTTTTATCTTTCTATGACAGTTACATATTTTAACAGGTGACAGTTTGCCTTTATAAGCAGCAAAACCCTGGTTTATTAGTATGCTTGTGTGGCATAAAATAGAGTTCATTTTTTACTGAAATAACTGGAGGAAAGAAACATCAATTGTGGAGGGTTCTGAATAGCTCAATGGGTATAGAAGGTACTGGCAGTAAATTAAGATAGGTTTGTCTTATTTATGAGTCTTAGGTATTCCTTCACAGTTGCTACTGTGCATGAATTTTAAGTGGCCCTTTGATGGGCAAGTCCATCTGAAGCAGCACCAAAAAACTCACATAGTTTCACAATTAATTGCTTCTCTGCAGTAAACCCGGGGCAGAATGTAACTCTACCACTCAGAATATTCTTTCAAAAAAAGAGAGAGAGAGAGGGAAATTATGATACTGCCGAGTCACTGAAATGGCAAAGTGTGTTCTTTATCAGATTATACTGCAAATCCCAACCCAGATCATTCTGGAAACAGCCATCAGTGTCCTGAGTGCCTTCTTGGAACCAGGGTCTGGAGCTAATCTTCAGCCTGTAGATTAATGCTGCAACTACTGGGATACCCCAGCACTGGTCATTTTTGGCAAATGGCATTTAAGAGTCACAGCTGCTACAAACTCCCTATGTCATTGTTCAAGTTTATATTTAATAATAAGCATAACTAGCACTTTGCGAGGTCGATGTGGGCGGATTCCCTGACCTCAGGAGTTCCAGACCAGTCTGGGCAACACGGCGAAACACCATCTCTACTAAAATACAAACAATTAGCTGGGCCTGGTGGCATGCACTTGTAGTTCCAGAGACTTGGGAGGCTGAGGCTAGAGAATTGCTTGAACCCGGAGGTTTCAGTGAGCAGATATCATGCCACTGCACTCCAGCCTGGGTGATAGAGTGAGACTCCACATCAAGCAACAACAACAATAATAATAAGCATAACTAAAACCCTTCCTGCAGATAACACTTTGTCATATGAACTTTGCAGAGGAGGCAAACGGCCCACCCACCTCGGAATGCCACCATTAAGCATTGCCAATGAAGCCTGAGTGAGTATTTTCTATAACTGCTTGTAGTAAGCACCTCACTGGGTAAAATATGGTGCTTTGGAATGATGGACCACTCCAGAGGTATCTGCTCTACGGCAGGTGTGGTGCAAGGTTGAGATAATGGAGATGGCTGGTGGCTAAGTTATTTGTTTCTCACCTGTCAGGTGAACCGTTCCCTCTGCATTTTTGAAAAGACATAACTACCTGTCACTCTGAAGGCAAAATTCACCCAGGAATAACACTGGCAAGTTCCTGATGGTGCGCTGATTTCGTTCCCAGCAGTCAGAAATTTGGCAAATCATTGCCAAAGAAGCAGGCAGTCGTTTTCTCAATTAAAATATTGAGAGACAATTTTTTATTTGCACCCTAGTGTGAACCTGGGGGCCGGGAGGGGATGATAAGGACTATTTCTCCTCCAGTGACTTTAAAAGGAAAAAATAAAAATCAAATTCCAGCCACAGCGGAACAGTTTCACTTTCCAAATGTGTACCCTTCCCTGCCCTCTCACCCCTCCCCACTTCCTCCACCTTTTTACCAGCATACACATACACTGGCCCGCAGGATATGTCTTCTACATGTTTTCATTACAGCACTTAAACAAACAAAAAAAAAGATCAGTCAGCTTTTTGCACTCTTCTCTCTCACTAAAGTTGCTTCTGCCCTTTGAAAATATGAAAGCCCTTGAGTGATTTTATATTTTCAAAGGGTAAAAGTGCTAAAGAGCACTCCTCTATTTCAGAGAGGGGGAAAAAAAGTAAATCAGTCTGCCTAAAGTGTTCACTTGGAAAAAGTAAAAATGAACTACCAACGTGATGGGGAGTAGTTACTGCATTTAGAGTAATAATATATAGCACCCTGGAGTCCGCGGCTGGAAAACAAAACACGAGGCATCAGTCTCAGCTCAAATCTGCGTGGCGTCTGCTTCTGATGGAACCAATTCTTTTTCAAACAACTATCATGGTAGTGCACGTCCAGCCAGCATTCACTTTTGCCCTGGAAAGTACTGCAATGTGGGTAAAATCTGTGTCCACTCCCAAATCCCCTTCCATCCTAACCACCGGCCAGCTACTGCCAACCACCTCCTCTCCCTTCTCTGAAGATTATTCCTTGGTGTGTGAATTCTCATTCCTTTCAGAAATCCACAGCCTTTTCTTTAATGCACTGGCTTTTCTTCTGTCTGCCTTCTCCACTCCATTGGTAGGAATTACCTTATCGAAAGGACTGGAGTTTAGAACTCAACACCACAGAACAAACCAACACTTACCGCTCCCAAGGACATTTATCTGTTTCCATTTTCCATGGAATATAAGGTTTTGTTTTCTGGTAAATGCACACTCCCAGACCTAATCAGCCAGGGGGAAGAGTACTTCTCTGGATGATGGGCTTTGGTCTTCTTGGTGCTGCCCTGAATCACCTGTCTCTCAAAACTTCTCTGCATAATTCCTACTCAAAATTCACCACACAGATCAGTGATCACTTCCTCTGGGTAAACTCCTACTTCAAAGATTCGGGAGACTCTTGGCTGTGATGCCATAGCACTCTGAGATGTTTCACTCCCTGCATTTCCCACTTTTCCTTATAGAGTTTATTCTGGCATCTCCCTTGCTAAATTGAAAGATCTTTCATGGCAGCTATAGTTGCTTTTATTTCTAGACCTCAGTTCCCAGCACAGTGCCTCAAACACAGCAGCAGCAGTAGTAATAATAAATGTAGATAAAAGATTATCTATGATAAATATTGTAAATACTTTGCATATATTAATTTGCTTAATCCTCACAATGGCCTGATGTGGTAGGTACTATTATTTATCTGCATTTTACAGATGAGGAGACAGAAAAACAGAAAGGTTCAATTATTTTTCCTAAGGACGCACAGCTCATAAGTACTAAAAAGTGAATTCTAACTCAAGTAGTCTGATCCCCCACACTGTGTGCTCTGCCACTACTCTGCACTGTCTCTTTTAAAAATAACCTATTACTATTGTTTGAATGTTTGTGTCTCTCTAAAATTCACATTGAAATTTAATCCCCAAAGCAATCGTATGAAGAGGTGGAGCCTTTGGGTGGTAATTAAGCCATGAGGGCTCTGCCCTGATGAAAGGGATTCGTGCCCTTATGAAATAAGTTGAGGGAGCAAGCGTGTCCCTTTTTTTTTTTGCCCTTCCTCCATGTGAGAACACTGTTCCTCCCTTCCATCATGTGAGACCACTGTTCCTCCCTTCCACCATGTGAGAGCACTGCTCCTCCCTTCCACCATGTGAGAGCACTGCTCCTCCCTTCCACCATGTGAGAGCACTGCTCCTCCCTTCCACCATGTGAGAGCACTGCTCCTCCCTTCCACCATGTGAGAGCACTGCTCCTCCCTTCCACCATGTGAGAGCACTGCTCCTCCCTTCCACCATGTGAGAGCACTGTTCCTCCCTTCCACCATGTGAGAGCACTGTTCCTCCCTTCCACCATGTGAGAGCACTGTTCCTCCTTTCCTCCATGTAACAATGCAGCAAGAAAGTGTCATCTTGGAAGCAGAGAGTAGCCCTCCTAGACATGGAATCTCAGGCACATTGATATCTTGGACTTGCCAGCCTCCAAAACCATAAGCAAGAAATGTCTACTATGTATAAACTACCAAGTCTAGGGCATTTTGTTATAGTAGCATGAATGGATTAAGACACATATGTATACAATAAATGTACTCAATAAATGGTTTGGGGATGAATTCGAAATGAATAGATTTAGATCCATTGTTCACAATCTGTTATGACCCAGGAAAGCTACTTAAGCACTTCTACTTTTATTTTCCTCTCTGCAATGTCACTTTCCTCCCTTTGAGAACTTAATAAAATAGGATCTGCAATCTGGCTAGCAAGGTGCATGGGTGTGTAAAATACATATTAATTCCCCTGCTGTAATACTGACCAATGGGGTTAATAGTCTTAGTGAGTCTCTGGCAATAAAAGCTCAGTTAGAAATGCAGGTTACTAATTTTACCTGAGGTGGCCATTTGGCGTATAATCCATACCACCAACTATTATTAGTTTGTATATCAATGCATGCATAATCTTTGCCCAAAGCAAAGTTATGTCATACATAACACTGACTCCATGGAAAAGTATTACTATTGCAATTTTAAACCTAGTCCTCTGGATGTACAGAAAGCATCAGGCCCTGAAACAGCAAGCACCATGAGAGTTAGGGTCCAGTCATCAGCCAGCATAATACTAGTAGGGTGCCTGCCAGCAGACCAGTACCCCAGAGAGCCAGACTCTGTAATTTCTGTACCATTTAGGCACCAAATAAGGAAACAGAATCTGTGCTCAAGGACAGTTACACAGTAGGAAAAATTGTGATCTATAAACTGGTGATACAAGAGATAGCCAGGCTGGGTGTGGTGGCTGATGCCTGTAATCCTAACACTTTGGGAAGCTGAGGCAGGTGGATCACAAAGTCAGGAGATCGTGATCACCTGACCTACATGGTGAAACCCCGTCTATACTAAAAATAAAAAAAAAATTAGCTGGGCGAGGTGGCGCATGCCTGTAATCCCAGCTACTCAGGAGGCTGAGGCAAGATAATTGCTTGAACCAGGGAGTCGGAGGATGCAGTGAGCCGAGAACTTACCACAGCACTCCAGCCTGGCAACAGAGTGAGACTCAGTCTAAAAAAAAAAAAAAAAAAAAAAAAAAAAAAAGAGAGAGAGAGAGCCAAAAACAAAACCAAAAAGATGGATTTTAGTATGTATTCAATCAGGGAACTCCCTACCATATCCATCTAGTGGCTAAGAAGTAGCTGGGAATAGCTACTTTGGAAAACAAACTACAGCTGGGTCTAAAGGGCATATTATATCCAAAGAATCCTGGACATTTCTATGTCCATCCTCTTCATTATGAAGTTAGAAACACCTTGATATGATACTAGGAAAGAATATATGTGTTGGAGTTATGCTGCTCTGTGTTCAAATTCTTCTTGCTCCACTTCTTATAAGTATGGACTTAGGAAAGTATATCTGAGTTTTAATTTCTTTTTTTTTTTGTAAAGCACATATAATGTTCATTTTATAAGGTTACTGTACAAATGAAGACATTTTTATGGTAAGCGTCTAGCACAATGAATGGCCCATAGCAGACACTCATATTATCACATAAAAGTTCTCTGTTGGGGCATGGGGGGCTATGGGAGGGATAGCATTAGGAGAAACACCTAATGTAGATGATGGGTTAATGGGTACAGTAAACCATCATGACACATGTATACTTATGTAAAACACCTGTACGTTCTGTACAGGTACCCCAGAATTTAAAGTATATTTAAAAAAAGGTACGAAGTCAGAGCTCAATCAACCCACAAATATTCATTGTAGTTGGTACCTATTCATCCATTCATCTATTATTCCTTCAGTGACCAAAATGTCCCAAACAAGTATACAAAGATTTAGAAAACAACAAGTCCCTGTCAACGAGGTGCTTTATGAAGAAATATAAACACACGTTCAATGTGCTACATAGGGGACCATTAGCTACAAAACTCTAACACCATGCATGTGTGTATACACATAGGGGAAAGCCCTGCTGTAGATTAGGAATTTTAGAAACCTTCCATTTAGAGATGAGTACTTTGGCTATGAGAGATGGTGGTTATGGAGGAATGAATAAATTGAGACCTTCATATAAAATTGAAGTCTGCTATGAAATACGGTCTTCAGATTTTTATTTTCTACTTCTTAATTACTTCAGATGCAGCTTATTAATAAATCACTTTAAAAAGAAGGTGGGAAGGAGACCAGGCAAAGACTGATAGCTCTCATCTTAATTATTTGCCTATGAAAATTCCATGTAATTTTTTTTCTAAGACAAAAAAAAGCAGAATATAATTTGAATATATGTCATGATGTCATTGCTCAGAGGTGAGGTTATACCACAACTGAGATAGTCTTAACACACATAAGAATAGTAAATATTATAACTAAACACATCCCAATTTCTCTGTGTCTACAGTTGTCAGAAGAGCTCATGTTAGCCAAGATCTGATGCTGAGACAAATCTAGTATATGGTAACATACCAGGAGTGGAAAAACCAGCCTTCACAGTTGTTTTGGGAGATTAAATAGATAAAATTCTTAAACAAGCAAACCTCTATTCTAAATATCAGAGTAGTAGTCTATCCACACAACATCCTCATCCTGAGAGATTTAAAAAAATGATGTTGGTTTGTGTCTCTTAATTAGCTCATTTAACAAAAAGTACTACTCCATAACTTTTCTGAAGAGCTTGCTACTGGTGGCCTTGAGTCACTGTGATGGATGGGTGTGTCCACTCGGGATGACCAGTTGTTAAAAATAACAAGTATGTGATATTTTGACATTATCCAAAGCATTGAAGATGTGTAACAGAACATACAAGATACTTAGCGCCAGTTACTAGGAAGCAAACACTCTGAGATGATAAGAAGAGCAATACTAGAGTGTTAGTTTAGCACTTGAGTGACTGGATGTTCCTCTTCCAAAATGGTGGCGACTCAGAGAAACCAGCAGAGACCTACAGACCAACAGGGGTACCGTGAGGGATGTGGCTTCTAACTTAAGAACTCTCCTGAGGTGGTTATTTTGGGATTATTAGAGATTTCTGTTATCTTACTTTCTTCTACTTTCAAACTTCTTACAATAAGCATATAATAGGGCTTATTTATAAGCTCATTTGAAGTTTCAAAAATTTTTTCTTCTTTAGTTTTTGCATTTAGTACATCTTGGATACCTAATTTTTACCAAACATAGCCCTGTGCTGGGTGTTGAGAAGACACAGACAAAAAAATTGTCTTTGACTTAAGGGGTGACAATAAAACGTGATAGAGACCATAAAAAAGAACTAAAATATGGTCTGAATGGTGCAGAAGGAATGTCAAAGTATGGAAATATAGCATTCAACAGGAAGAAATTAATCTGTAAGGATGGAGAAGATCCATGGACAGTAGCACATGAAAACAGTTCTCCTGAACAAGGGGCATGAACAAAGGCAGAGGTGCAAGTCAGTATATTGTGCTTGGGTAATGCTGAGTGTTTTGATGTTAAGTGAACATCATTTTTAGTAATGGACTCAATAAGTATAAGGGACTTGGACCTACCATATATGTGTCTCTTCACCTGTTTTCTAGCATCTTCATATTGCCTCACACTTCTGGACAGCATTTTAATAATTCAGCCATTTGATCATGGAATGGATAATAAAAGACAATCTGGAATAAGCTCAAGAAAAAAAAGAGACAGTGATGCAAAAACATGTGTGAAACTGGGCATTGCATTTAAACTCTATAAATCTCAGTGATCATGGATGGGCAAATTAATGGGAGTGGTCAGGTAATTTCTAAGACCTTCAATTCCAAACCCCAATTTAGTTCAATGACTTACCAAATACCTATTAAGTAAAAAACACTGTATTTTTCGTTTAATGCTACCAAAGATGAACAAAATATCCTTCCTGCTTCCAGAAGTTTACAACATAATTGGGAGGAAAAGGGAAATAAATATACCTAAAACAATGGCACAAGGCAAAATGTGAGAGGCATATGAAAGCATTAAACACTTAAGACAAGGAAAATTGTGGGACACTTTCGAGGCACATCACAGAGTTTAGTTCAATAGAGAGTACATGAAGGGAACAGTAGGAAATAAAACCAAAAATGTTTGCGGGAACTGTTTGGAAGAACATTTAATGACAGACGAAAAAATTCCCATGTATATGTGAAACCTTCATAAATGATGAAAGTGACATTGCAGATCATTAGAGAAAGAAGAAGCTCCTCATTATATACTTCTAGAACAATTCCCTATCTACATGAAAGAATGAAATGAGGCCATGCGGTGGCTCACGCTTGCAATCCCAGCACTTTGGGAGGCCGAGGCGGGCAGATCACAAGGTCAGGAGATCAAAACCATCCTAGATAACATGGTTGAACCCCATCTCTACTAAAAAAAAAAAAAAAAAAACACAAAAAATTAGCCGGGCGTGGTGGCACACGCCTGTAGTCCTAGCTACTCGGGAGGCTGAGGCAGTAGAATTGCTTGAACCCAGGAGGTGGAGGTTGCAGTGAGCTGAGATAGTGCCACTGCAATCCAGCCTGGGTGACAGAGCAAGACTGTCTCAAAAACAAAAAAGAAAGAAAGTAAAAGAAAAGAAAAGATAAAAGGAAATAAAATCCTTGCAAACTCTACAGAGGGGGAAAAAAATCTATTCCAGGTGGCTTAAAAGAATAAATATGAAAGGTCAAAATATAAGACTTTAGAAGAAAGTATGGAAGACTGTTATCAATGAAATTTAAAAAGAATTTCCTAAACATGACCCAAAAGAGCTAAACATAAGATAATTAAAAAACACTGATTACATTAAAATTAAAAATTGTAGCTCCTGAGAACATATCATAAATAATTCCACTTCATCAGAAGATACCTAAAACAAGTGGGGAAGAAAGGAAGCATCAAACTGGGAGAAGAAATTCCAATCACATATAACACATTAAGGAGATACACACACACACACACACACACACACACACCGACTAGCTCGCTCACTCTCTCAAAATTTCTATAATTCAATGATCACCAGCAAAAAATGAGAAAAAGTCATGAGTAGGTACTTTACAGAAGAAATAAAAATGGCAATAAAACATATGAAAAGATTTTTGACTTTATCAGTAATTGAGGAGATGGAAATCAACTCCCTAAAGAAATAATCATATTATATCCAGTAAATGAGTAGAAATCACTAGGCCTGGAAATATCAAATGTTGACAAATATAAAATTATGGGAACTCATATCTTGCTGAAAAATAATTGGCAGGATCTGGAAAGATAATATGTTCATCTTCAAGGTCCAAGTAATCTACTCTCACATATATAAGAAACACTTGAAAGTGTATACCATTTGACACATACATGAATGTTCCTAGCAGCATTTTTCATACTAGAAAAAAATCTGATAATCACCCAAATTTCACCGACAACAAAATGAATAAGTAAATTATGGTATAGTCACGCAACTGAATATCGTACTTCAGGGAAGTGAATCAACTAGGGATAGTAAATGCAGTAATATAGATGAAACATAATACTGGGTAAAAAAACTAAACTGCTGAAGAATATGTAGACCACAATAAAATTTAAATATATCTCAAAAAGCAGCAAAAGTAGCCTATGTTTAGGAGTACAAACATATTTGTTTAATTTTTTTTTAAATAACAGAATAAGCACAAAAATTAAGAATGATTACTTTTGAGAAGAACCAGAAAAATGGGTTAAAGGAGAAATCTGCAGAGGATTGAAAGGTGTTGATAACTTTACTTCTAAGTATAGTGGTAAGTTCATAGATATACATTTTCATCTGATACATTTTAAAAACTATATTTATTCATATGCAACCATTAATAAAACACAAAATGTTTTACAGAGTTTGATTTCATAAATAAAGAACCATTGGTAGTTAGGAACAGGGTAGTAATATTAGGAAAGCTTGCTTTAGGAGTAATGCCTATGCTATGTTTCCTATGATGCAGAGGTGTGTGGGCCAGGGGTTCCTGTCCACCTCTTTTGGTTAACAGCAGATGGTGATTAGCACCTCACCCTACACCGTATGAGGAACTACCAGGCCTACATCCTTCAGACACTAAGATCAGTACAAAAATATTAGTCCTTTCATAAATATGGCCACTTATCATTCACATCCTGAGATGTAATATCTAAGACACATTAGATGAAGGTTAAAGGAAAACAAGGAAACTCCATATATTGGCCCCTATGTTCTTGTCCACAAGAGAAACATGGCACAATCTCTAACTTCATGTTCTTAAAACGCTTCTCCCTTACTTGATAATTTTTTGATATAATCACATTCCATTTATTAATACCTCAATTCTTTTACTCTAGCAAGAAAAGTCTAGCTCCCAAAGGGTGAAACTTTGTGTGCCAGTATTCAATTTCACTCATCCAAGGGGTTTAGGATCTGATATAGTTTGGCTGTGTCCCCACCCAAATCTCACCTTGAATTGTAGTTCCCATAATTCTCAGGTGTTGTGGGAGGGACCCAGTGGGAGGTAATTGAATCATAGGGGTGATTCTCATGAAAGTTCTCACGAGATCTGATGGTTTTACAAAGGGTCCTTCCCCCTTTTGCTCAGCACTTCTTACCGCCACCATGTGAATTAGGACAAGTTTTCTTCCCCTTCTGCCATAATTGTAAGTTTCCTGGGGCCTACCCAGTCATGTTGAACTGTGAGTCAATTAAACATCTTTCCTTTTTAAATTCCCCAGTCTCAGGTATGTTCTTACAGCAACGTGAGAATGGACGAGTATAGGAGGCAAGGTGGAAAGATAAGGCCTAATAGGGAACAAGAGGTGAATCATTGGTGGTCATCTTCATACCTTATGCTTTTGTCATGATAAAGATCTTCAAATATCTTCTTGGATTCTCAAGAAAGAACAGTATCTACGTTTATACACAATCAATGCACCATTAAATCCATGGCTCTCATTATCCTAAGGAAATTAATTCAGAAACAGAAAACCAAATACTGCATGTTCTCACTTATAAATGGGATCTGCACACTGGGTGCACACGGACATAAAGATGGCGGCAACAGACATCGGGGACCACTAGAGTGAGGGAGGGAGGGTATATTGGGGACTACTAGAGTGGGGAGGGAGGGTAGGCGGGGAGGGATGAAAAACCAACTATTGGGGCCGGGCACAGTGGCTCATGCCTGTAATCCCAGCACTTCGGGAGGCTGAGGCAGGCGGATTGCCTAAGGTCAGGATTTCGAGACCAGTCTGGCCAACATGGTGAAACCCTGTCTCTATTAAAAAAAAAAAAAAATAGCCAGATATGGTGGCATGCGCCTACAATCACAGCTACTTGGGAGTCTGAGGCAGGCAGAAGATTTGCTTGAACCAGAGAGGCGGAGGTTGCAGTGAGCCGAGATCGTGCCACTGCACTCCAGCCTAGGTGACAGAGTGAGACTCCATCTCAAAAAAGAAAAAAATAACTAACTATTGGGTAGTATGATCACTATCTGAGTGACAGGATCAATCATTCCTCAAACCTCAGCATCACGCAGTATACTCAGGTAACCAACCTGCACATATACCTCCTGAATCTAAAATATAAGTTGAAATTATTTGGGAATAGATAAATAAATCCATGGCTCTCAGTCTTTAGTTTCCAAATTGGGAGTCACTTGAGGAACTTAAAGGATCTAGAACTAGATGTACCATATGACCCAGCCATCCCACTACTGGGTATATACCCAAAGGATTATAAATTACTCTACTACAAAGACACATGCACACGTATGTTTATTGCGGCACTATTCACAATAGCAAAGACTTGGAATCAACCCAAATGTCCATCTGTGACAGACTGGATTAAGAAAATGTGGCACATATACACCATGGAATACTATGCAGCCATCAAAAAGGATGAGTTTGCGTCCTTTGTAGGGACATGGATGCAGCTGGAAAGCATCATTCTTAGCAAACTATCACAAGAAGAGAAAACCAAACACCGCATGTTCTCACTCATAGGTGGGAACTGAACAATGAGATCACTTGGACTCGGGAAGGGGAACATCACACACTGGGGCCTATCAGGGGGAGGGGGGAGGAGGGAGGGATTGCATTGGGGAGTTATACATGATATAAACGGTTATGCACATGTACCCTAGAACTTAAAGTATAATAAAAAAAAAAAGAAAAAAATTATATTACACTGTAAAAAAACAACAACAACAACAACAACAACAACAAACAAAACCCTGGGTCCTTCCCAGTGAGATTCTGACTTAAGTGCTCTGAGATCAAGGCCTTGGCATCAGCTGACTGAGAACTTCAGAATTAAACTCTTTCTCTTCAGAATTTCAATTACACACATGGATATTTCTATAAACAAAGGTTACATTAAACATTTGGTGCTCATCTTTTAATCTAACGTGTTCCAGTAAAACCATTTAAACTTTCAAATACTGGTTTTAAACTTAAAAAAAAAAAAAAAAGGTAAATGCCCACACATATTCAAAGCACCTCTCTATGATGTTCTCACCTGACCCTAGGTGACAATACTACAGATGTTTTCCTTTCTGCAATTTTGAAAAAAAAAAAAAAAAAAAAAAATGGCTTTCAGTGAAGACAAGGGATATGTAGATTCAAAGCCTGACCAGCATTTCCAGCAGCAATAAGCTTCACTGATAAATTGCTAAACATAGCCAAACCTTGAATATTTTGACACCTAATCTCCAAGAATCAGGAGTTTTCAACACCCCATGTGTCTAACACTTCTCCAGCAAGGTGGCTTCAACATGAATAATCATAATAGAGGCACCGGAGTTTCATAAGCTCTATATAGGGATTGCTTTCTGCACGTTACTATGGCCACAAGAGATGCAGAATTCACTTTAAAAGAAACTCAGAACTGCATGAGAAGAAGTAACCAAAGTTTGTTGGTTTCTTTGTGTGTGTGTGTGTGTGTGTGTGTTTTGATCTTTTGGAGATGGAGTCTCGCTCTGTCACCCAGGCTGGAGTGCAGTGATGCAATCTCCGTTCACTGCAACCTCCATCTCCTGGGTTCAAGCAATTCTCCTGCCTCAGTCTCCCAAGTAGCCGGGATTACAGGCACTTGCCACCACGCCTGGATAATTTTTGTATTTTTAGTAGAGACAGGGTTTCACCATGTTGGTCAGGCTGGTCTCAAACTCTTGACCTCAGGTGATCCATCCACCTCAGCCTCTCCCAAAGTGCTGGGATTACAGGTATGAGCCACCACACCTAGCCACCAAAGCTTTTAAAAGTGTATCCAGTCACTCTTTTTGGATGTAGATTTATGGCTTTTTAAGGATATCATGGGCATATTACTACCAACACGGAAAGCTTTCTTCAAAATATACATATTAAAAAAAAAATATATATATATATATATATATATATATATATTTAGAAGGTATTTAGGATTTCCTAGTAGATTCATACTGAACAAATTTATTATCAAGGATCCAGATGTTAAGTAACTGGAACAAAAGATTAACACTAAGACTTAAGGCACCCTAACTTTCACCGAAACACAAAACAAATCTATAATGCAAACCTCTTACAATATTAGTTCTGCTACACCAAACTGCATCCCTCATATCATGACCTCAGCATTCTGTGAGCCAAAGGAAAAAAAATTCTCTATTGGAAAAAAAAAATCTCTATAATTTCAAAGATATTTTAGAAAAATATAAACATTTTAAATAAAAGGAACGCATCCTTTAACAGAAAGGTAAAATGATCAATAGTATTTAGTCTTCTGGTATCATTCTTTTGAATTCCTTTGTGCCTCTATTGATTACTTTTGTTATTATAAGCCTGCAAGGGAATGAGGCAAGGACAACACTGAGAAAATGAAGACCTGGATTCATGGACAGGGACGGACTGAAATGACCTCTAAAAGCCAAGCAAGCAAGTGAACTCTTCGACACCTTGTTTTCTCATGTACAAGTTTGGGCTTTGGCCTGGAAATTTTAGGGCCCTTTTTAACAATGTCATTTTATGATTGTTTTTCATTGCAAGTGGGAAACAGAGAGCCATAGAAACTCAGTGATCAAATCAGTGTTTAATAAAGGGCCAAGACATAACACTATTCTACAAATCTAGAAAAAGTGTTGCATGCCCATGGCTCAAGTAAAGATAATTACTGAAAATGAGGACCAACTGGCTCCCTGATTCTTTAACTCTCTTAACAAAACCTGACCAAGTCATTGATTTGAGACAAACTGGAGGGCTGATTGCCATATCCTGAGTTTTGCTGTAGTCACGGTGCTTCGTGCCAACAATGTGATAAGACCTCAGCTCTGCAAGTTTAACATGAAATTTCATATATCTGGTATTCACTAAAAAAAGAAAGAAGTCAGTCTATCAAGAGGGGTCCCATACACCCAACTGAGCAACGATGAGCTATGGCAGAGGGTGCCTAACTCCTCCAGGTCTTCTGCCAACCTACTTCTGCATTAGTTATACATGTATGCATTAACCTACAGCCACTGATTTAAGAGAAATCAAAACAAAAAAAATAGATTTCTCTTATGATTGGTACATTCTTGAAAATGCTTAAGCCAAGGATTACCAATGTCATTATGAAGCCCCATTAACTTGTCCTGCAATTTCTATTTCCATTTCCTGCAATTTCTATCTCTTTACGGAAGGTTTGATGCATATTTAAAATGCAAGAAAAGCTTCCTGAAATGATAAAAAATAATGTGAATAAACGGTACAGAAAACAAAGGGTGGCATCACTGAAGGTCAAAGCAGGAGGGAGCTTAATGATAATTTAGTCATTGCTTCTCCTACAAATAAAAAGAAGTAGAGAAAAAAGTGATGTTTCAAGGACACATAATTGTGAACTTTCCAGCCCCTCACATTGCTTACATGGAAAGGAAGTTTTGACTTGAAGAGGAGAAAAGAAGCAAGAAAAGACCGAGCATAGGGGTTAGATGGGAGGCACCATGGAGAGTGAAGTTATGGTTAGCAGAATTAAGCAGCTGAGTTTTGAGTCAAAACTGTGATTACATCCCAAGTTTAAGTGTTACTAATGCCAGTTAAATTAATGGCGTATAACTTTAATGATATGTTTGATATGATGATGATATATGACATTCTACTAATATATAATACACACAGATATCCATGAATTACAGTCCTTATCACCTTGACAATTATTAATAATTGATTGTACAATGGTCTTCTCTGCTGCAGGATGTGGTAGGTTAGAGCTGTCTTTTCACGTTGATATCTTGGAGACTGATGTGCATTGCAAGTTAGTTGATAGACTTTAGAAAACATCAGATGGATATTTTTATTTTTTGCTCTAAGGTGAAAAATAAAATAATAACAAACCTGTTATTTCTTTACAGCAAACCCCCAAACCCTTACATCCCTCCCACACACCT
Source organism: Trachypithecus francoisi (assembly GCF_009764315.1). Taxonomy (NCBI): domain Eukaryota; kingdom Metazoa; phylum Chordata; class Mammalia; order Primates; family Cercopithecidae; genus Trachypithecus; species Trachypithecus francoisi. The sequence goes on along the minus strand of NW_022681431.1, from coordinate 23,144,227 downwards.
CACACTGACAAAACCTGTGAACATCCTGATTGCTTTTTTTAAGAGAAACAACTTTGGAAACCTCCTGATACAAGCTACTAGTAATCACTGCAGCTTCTGGTCCCAAGACTGAGAGAGAAAGAAGCGCTGTCTATTCAGAAGAAGGATAGATTCTTTCTTTTTCCAGTTCCTTTCAAAAGGCTTACAACACAGTTATAGTTCTCTGGCAAAGAATTATATTCTGTGCTCTCTATTTTTTTCCATCTGTCTTAAAAAAACAGGCTAGACACTTCTTAATGACATATTGATGGAAATTATTATTATAAGTTCAATTGTATTGTGCCACTAAACTACTTTCGAACACAAATCAGAAGAATTTAGCTTTACAACTGGACACAGAAAGTAAAAATAAAGCACATACGCTCAAAAGTAATAATAAAGACAAGGTACTCAGAAAACTATGCAGATTGGGGAGCTAGTATACTTCTAAAAACTTGGTGTCTCTAATGGCATATTTATTTATTTAATTTTTTTTGGAGGGACAGGGTCTTGCTCTGTCTCTAGGAATGGAATGCAGTGATTATGGCTCACTGTCACCTCAAATTCCTGGGCTCAAGCAGTCCTCTGACTTCAGCCTCCCGAGTAACTAGGACTATAGGCACGAACAACCAGGTCCAGCTAATTAAAAAAAAAAAAAAAAATTGTAGAGAAGAGAGTCTGGCTATGTTGTCCAGGCTGGTCTCAAACTCCAGGTCTCAAGCCACCCTCCCACCTTGGCCTGGTGGGATTATAGGCATGAGTCACTGTGACCAGCCTGTAATAGCATCTTTAAAAACAAAACCTGAGAAAAACTACTGTAATTTGTTATTTTACTTACTTTAATAAACTACTTTAAATCCCTTGATTTTTCAAAAGCTCCTCTGAATATTCTACACAGCAGTTATTCCATAATACAGCATGTTATTTTTAATATATTCATAATGTTACTATCCTCCAATCATTCCTGACACATTTGTGACAGCCCTTTGTCTCAGACAGGGCCATTTCTGTTTATAACCATGAGAAACATACCACCCTACAGACCAAGAAGGCACAATAGGCAGTGGAATGAATTGTTATCCATGTATTTCTCTTTCTGTTTCCCATGCTTATATATCCACACCCCTGTCAAATGCAATATGAGTGAAGTGCTGTATAATCCCACCTTAGTATAATCAATCTATGTGCTAATAAAATAGAATTACATGGTAACATCATCAAAAAGGCCCTAAAACCATGAAGATTTGGCTTCTAGTCCTAGCACTGTTTATCACTACCTGTTTGGATTTGGTCAAAAAATCTCTAAAGTCAACCAGTCAACCTAATTTAATCATCGGTTCAATATCAGGGTGGGTGCAAAGATACAATGCAATCAAAATTCTGAGAGTCCCCCACAAATGTTAAGTTACATGCACATGAATTAAACAGCCACTCTTATATAATAGGACCACATGATAGATGTCACTTAATCATCTTTCTAGAAGAGTCTATCTAGGAATATAAGCTTTAGTATCTGTCTAAAACAAATGTAAAACCTTCTTATAATCATTTTATTCTTCTCTGGCAAATAAAGTTTCCTGGGGGTTTTTATCACAGTGTTGAGTAGATTTTTGAAATGTTATTCTAAATATTTATGCCTTAATAAAGTTCGAGTAACACACATTATTCAACATGTGCTATGAGACAAGCCCTATCAGCTACTGGGTAAGTAACAGTGAATGAGATGGAATTTGCATCAAAGGCAGAAGGGCCTGATGCAACCTCCACACCATGTTGGGACAAGGATCCAACCGCTTGGGAAACATCACTACCCCATATGGACTCACTGCTCTGTTTTTTTTAAAACAACTGTTCTCATTCTAGCTCTTGCTTAACTACAGCCTCATCCCCTCATTATCCTGAACTCCAGATCATTCTTAAGCATATGTAGCTCCTGCCAAGAGAATAAAGTGAAGAAATGCTAAAGAAAGTTAGAAAAGCCTCTTATTTAACAAAAATCTGACTTTGAGCAAACTGGTAAAATTCTGGGTTAGTAAATTTCCTCTTTATGACAAGAAATAGATTAGATGCAGATATAAGACCCCAGTTAGCTCCAAAGGAAAATTCAAGACTTTTAAAACATTGTGGAACTGGAGCAGATACTACATCTGTCTTTATAAATGCTTTACACTGCATCAGGAGGGCGCCCTCAGAATGCCTATTTGTTTTATAAGTAGCTGTGTGTTTCTCTGAGTTAAAATTGACATTTGTGTTTTCTTATTCTTCAATTGGCATTTTAAAAATATTCTTACACGGAATTCCACTTCGTACTGGCTTGCAAAAGAAAAAAAATATTGAAAATAGAAAACATGAATTACTATCATCTATGGCCCATAGATGGTGTCATCTGTGAGTTTATCAGAACTGCAGAACCTCAGGCCCCTCCCCAGGTTTATTAAATCAGAATGTACATTTTAACAAGATCTGCAGTAATTCACATGCACATTAACATCTGAAAAGCACTGATTTGTGAGTTTCAAATATTACCAGCTTAGCTTCCATAACCTATGATCATTTGACTTCCCCTTCTCTCCCAGTAGGTTTATTACATTAAATTCAAATACATATGTTAACTACTAAATAAGTACTGTTGCTAACAGAAGCCACCAATGACTTCTAAGCAACCCTAAACTACCGCATATTTATTTAGAGGTAAATCTTCCCCAATATAGAGTAAATACATTATCTTTAGTAATAAGTTGCTGGCCAGGTGCGGTGGCTCACGCCTGTAATCCTAGCACTTTGGGAGACTGAGGTGGGCAGATCACGAGGTCAGGAGTTTGAGACCAGCCTGACCAACATGGTGAAACCTTGTCTTTACTAAAAATACAAATATTAGCCAGGTGTAATGGTGCATGCCTGTAATCCCAGCTACTTGGGAGGCTGAGGCAGGAGAATTGCTTGAACTTGGGAGGCAGAGTTTGCAGTGAGCCAAGATCCTGCCACTGCGCTCCAGCCTGGCGACAGAGCAAGATTCCATCTCAAAAATAAATAAATAAAATATAATAATAAGTTGCCAACATCTGTGAATTGTATCACACAAAGCATAGTCATCCCAGTGGTGGTGAGTCCCTTGAAGTAGTTCAGACAGTTTCTTCACTGTGGCCTCTTGCATCTTCTCCTTCCTATGCCTGCCTACCAGTTACTTACCTTCCCAAATGTATGTGATGTCATTTCCCCTCTGACTAACCCGACTGGGAAACCATAGTATTCAATTTAGGTAACGACAAAACATCTGTAAAGCTTCTTATCCAAATCCCACATGGTTACAGTGATATTTTCCCACCTGTGGAAAAAATACCCTTACAATGTGTATACAATGCTGGAGTGGTGGGGGTACCTGTACCAATCTTTCTGGGAAAGAGGGTTCTTTTGCATCTTATGAACCCAGTAATTTGGGGGCAGAAAGTCAATATTTCCATTAAATAAAGCCAACATTGACCTCTCTTGAAAGGCAGTTTTCAGCTTTTTCCGTGACTTCATTTATAAAATAAACTATCAAAATAAAAGAAGTTGATAAATGAGTACAAATATATCACTTAATAGAATAAGACCCAGTATCTGATAGATCAGTAGGGTGACTATAGTTTGCAACAATCTATTCATATTCCAAAATAGCTGGAAAAGAATAATTCAAATATTTCTAGCATAAAGAAAAGACAAATATCAAAAGGTGACAGATAACCCAAGTACACTGATTTTATCTTTAAAAATTATATTAAGGTATTAAATTATCTCTTGTACCCCAAAACTATGTACATGTACTATGTATCAATTTTAAAAAGTGTTAAAACTTAAAAATAAAAAATAAAAGCTACTCTGAAGTCTGAAAAAAAAAAGGGGCGAGGGGGAATGGTCATATAAGAAGAATACCAACCTCATTTTATCCTTGTCCTGATAGAAACAATATTCAGAAATATTGTATGCTCTATAGTGGCCTGATGTTATCTGAGAAACGTTACTACTTGATTACTGTTTCTACTTTAGCCCCATAAACACAACCCTCATATTTCTATCTCTTAATTCAGTGAAGTGGTACAGGGGGAGTGGTGATAGGGTGAGCACAAAATACTTAATACACAGCAAAAACATACTCACTTTCAAGAGAAAATTCCAAAAGCACAGGAATTAGCAGTGGATTTCAGATAATACAATCCAAAATGAATACATTAACATCCGCTTAATTCTGAAAATTATCTACGCACAGCGTGTGTATGCACACGATAAGGCCATATGATCCAATGTGGCACAAACAATTAAAAGTTCTTTTCAAAGTGGAAATGCAAAATAGAACGAATATCTATTTTCTATAAATGAATCTAGCCATCTGCCTCACAAGAGCAGCAGCAGGAGTACCCAAAACAGCAGAAACAGCAGCCTCTGGTGTTAACAATCTATTCTCAAATCTCATGCTCCACATTTCCCTGGCAAACAAGGCTAAAAATACAAGACATACAACAAATAGTCTCGTGGGATCTGCCGTTCCATGGATGGCGTATTCAATCAGAGTCATATTTTCTGTCGAAATTCAAAATTGAAAACAAAAGCAAGCTATCATATTGGAAACTGGCACTCAGAATTTTAAGTGTGAATCCAATCCCAAAGTATAGTAAGCTGAATGGGGAGAGCGTGGTTATTTTCATACAACATAAATCTTTAAGATTTATCTGAACATATTTATAGACTTATTTAAGCTACTCTAAATTCCTCTATGCCTCTTGATGGTAATAAAGATACGATTAGAGTACTTTTGTCATCAAAATACAAGGGCCATTTTCTTTTCTACATAGTTCAGAAAATTGTCTTTGTTGTGGGCCCTGGAATCAGATGGAGTAGGTACAAATCTAGACCCTACTATGTCCTAACTCCATGACCTTGGGCAAGCTTTCAATCTATGTCCCTCTTTTCCTATCTTACAAATGGGGGTAATCATAGTACTTACCTCAAAGAGTTATCTTCAGGATTACATCAGTTAATGTTTGTAGAGCATTTAGAATTATGATTCTCACACATGAAGTAAGTACTATTATTATAAGTATTATTTCATACTCAAATAAGTATGAAAGTATTACTAATAAGTATTACTATTATTTCATATAAGTATTATTTCATATTCAAACAAAGTTGCAGAAATGTATTAAGGAACAGGTACAATACAAAAAGAGTGCTAACAACATGATAATAGGTCTTATGCTGGCAGTGGCCATTTAAAGTAAAGGGGTGGGGCCGGATGTGGTGGCTCACACCTATAATCCTAGCACTTTGGGAGGCCAAGGCAGGAGGAGGATCATTGAGTCCAGGAGTTCAAGACCAACCTGGCCAAAATAGTGAGAGCTAATCTCTACAAACAAACAAACACACAAAAAATTAATGAGATGGTGCATGCCTACAGTCCCAGCTACTCAGGAGGCTGGGGTGGGAGGATCACTTGAGCCTAGGAGTTCGCTACTGCATTGAGCTATGATGGCACCACTGCACTCCAACCTGGATGATAGAGTAAGAACCTGTCTCAAAAAAGAAATGAAAAAACAAGAAAAGACAAGAAAAGAGAAAGGAAAGGAAAGAGAAAGGAAAGGAAAGGAAGGAAAGGAAAGGGAAAGGGAAGGGAAAGGGAAAGGGAAAGGGAAAGGGAAAGGGGAAGGGGAAGGGGAAGGGGAAGGGGAAGGAAAGGAAAAAGAAAAGGGAAATAAAGAAGGAGGGAGCAAATAAGTGTCTCTATATAGAGTATGTGACTAGAATGAAATAGAAATAGGGAAAGTTTCCACTGATTATTCTGTTGAGCTGTTAGTTCATGAAGGTTTCAGAAGGAGGAGGAAGGAAGACAAGACAGTGATGTTGCTGGTCAAGTGACAGCCTGGACGAAGGGACAATCAGCATTAATGGCAAAGGTGTAATCAAGAAGGAGGGCACATCTGGGTTACCTGTGAACACATGTGCCTTCCCATTATGAGGGCATCACACACCAACACCAGCCCCTTCCTTAAGAGGATGCTATGGAATAAATCACTTGTCTTTGGGATTAGATTTTAATACATGTCTGAGTCTCTAGCCTAGATATTAAAAAAAAAAAAAAAAAAAAAAAAAAGCAGACAGGAAGGATGTCAAACATGCACTATCTCTTAATACACCAATTCCCTGATAAACACTGGCAGTGTTTTAAGTTGGGAACTACATTTGGTAGGAAGAGGACAATAAAAACAAATTTATGGAGCATTGAGACAATAAACAGAAAAGCGACTTCCTAATCAATAAGAAAACACAGTGTAGAACTACCTGACGGATTCAGTCATCCAGTCCTGAGAGCGCTCAGAAAGGATCCACAGCTCCAAATGTTTCCCTCCCCTATGAGGTACTACTTAAAGAACCACAGACCCACAGATAGGTCATCTGGAGAGCAAAAAAGTATGTAAAGGGTGACAAGTGCTAGGACCAGGTCAGAATAATTCATCTCTTCTTAAAAACTGAGATGCTTAAAAGATCTCTTAAGAAGGTGTCACTGGGCTGCTCAAAATAAGAGCACAACCCAAGAATCAGAAAAAAATAAGTCTGGCAGGAAATGGGGAAAAAGACTCTTTCTCATAGTCCTAGGAAGAGAAAGATTTGTGAGGAAAAGGAACAGAAGGAGAAAAGTGGGAAGCAAGAGGGTGGCCTTATAACATTCATTAAGGAAGAAATGACTATAGATTTTAACTGTATGAGCTAGACAGATAAATGGATTTAAGTATGTGTAAATCATAAGACTATTATTATGCCTATGTAATAAGTATGTACTTCTCTTGCCATTAATGCATTACTCTAGCTATTGTAATCAACATTTCATTGTCCAGGAAATGTTTTCAAGCAAGAAATTGTATGAAAGCTCAGCCTGTCTAAGATTATCTTCCTCTCTGCCTTTAATGACTACAGTATCTAATGCACAGTATCTAAGGCAAAGATAACAAGCAGATGAACAGCAGTCCCCCCCCTTTTTTTAAAGAACAAAAACAAATCAGTATGACAACATGATGTGGATTCAATTAGCACTTGACAGGTCATGAATAACTTTTAAACAACCTCCTTTTAAGTTGGAAAGTGTAAAAACATACAGTGATCATGGCACCAGAGTGCCTTCCTTACAATATGCGGACACGGAGAGATGTTCATCTGAAGAGCTAAGTCTTGCTTACAAAGCAGGGAAACAGAACATTGCTTCTTGGGCCACTACTGGGCTCTACAACAGTCCCTTGTCCCCAGGGTCTTCCTCTTATAGTATATTCAAAGCCAATTTGAAATCTCCCTCTGATTTTCAGAGGTTTCTACAAAAGTATGGAGGGAAAGAAAAGAAAAAAAAAAGTTGGTGCAATCATTTTGGAAAAAGATAAATGATAAATATGGTAAAGAAAACGCTACTGAATTGTTAAATATTCTCATAACATCAAGGCAAATGGCATAATTCTATATCCCGTTGGTTAGGGCAAGTAAATTATATTGTTTCAAATCAACAAGAAAAGTCTTAAAGAACAAAAACTATTATTTGGATAGGTAAGAACAACCTAGGGCTAATCCTAGAGAGTATGGTGAAACTAGTGGTCAGGCAAGCATGCCACACCAGTGCACCTTATCTTGGTTTTAATGAATAGACCCCCTTCTGGGATGGGAGAACTTCATAAGCACTGGAACACACCCTCTGTTCTGAAAACTCCAATTACGCCCAACCCAACTGTGCAAAGCCAGGTGCATGTGGCTTCACCGGTTTCACAGCCTGACTAGTGCTCATTTCTTGAGGACTCTGACAGTTGCTAAGGGGAATGGGCTTCATGCCCCAGAATGTAAAATATGACGTGGGAAATATCAGTCAGATTTACTGCTCCACTCCATGTGTCTTGCATATTACTATGATCTGTGCAAGACATTTGTTGTAAATAAGCCTGCAGAGTGTACAGCATGTTTTCCAGGAGACCTTTAAAGAACAGCTTGCAGACAAGAGGTGCTAGCCTTAGTTTTACAGCCAGCAAAACTCCATCCAAGAAGCTGCTGGCATGTCCCTACCTCTTGTTTCGAGCTGGCTTCAAGACAACGTCACCAACCCAATTCCAAGGGTGAGTACCTGGAGTTAGTGACTGTGAGGTATTCCACACGAATAGTAAGTGGAAACTCAGCCATTTAGATCAACATTTAGAAAAGACCCAGTTTTCCCATAAAAGTGTATTAAAAACAACTGAGAGCTGACTTTGCAATGAGGCATTTGCCGTACGTAGTAAATTAAATGGCTGAAGCTTGTGCTTCTTCCAGCATGAGAAAGAACTGTGGTTCATCATAACTCAGGGTTTATAATCACCGAGGCTCATTTTTAAACCTCCCCTTCTTCTTAAAAAGACTGCTCCATTAAAAAAAAAAAAAAAAAAAAAAAACAGAAAAAAAAACTTTTCAGGAAATGATATGCAAATAGGCACAGAACAGGATCATACAACGGAGAGCCTCTATCAACCTCTTTAAAAAAAAAGAATCTTTCTAGGCAGCCGGACTGCTTTTAACACACCACAAGCTTTTATAAAAATGAGATAACATTGGTTCTTTTGTGATCGTCCTCAACCCTTTCCACCCTTTCACTCTGCAGGCTGTTCGGAGTATGTTCAGGAGACTGAATAGAGCAGAAAGTGAAGTGGTCAGCTCAGCTCCACCTCTCCCCCAGCAAGTGTAAGGCAAATCATTAAACGGTATCATGTATTCTAAGCCTACTGGATGGCTTAGAAGGAAAAAGGGAAAGAAGGGTGGGAAGGCAAAGCTTCCGATTTTTTCAAAGGTAAAGCTCCGGCACTTGAGCTGTGTCTGAAACTGCCTCTGATCATCTTCAAAACAAGTCCTTGGGATTTATCTTTAACTTGATGCTTCCTGTCCTCGCTCAAGGTGGAGCTGAAACCAGTTGCGAAATTTCCCTCTGCTGGAGTCCAGAGGATCCAAGAAAATGGGTTTCTAAGTCGGAAAGAAGCAGAGGTTTCCCTGCGCCTCTGTGGGGTCCGCGCTTCCAAGCCAGAGTAGGCGCCGGGGAGGGAGAGGAGGCGCCTGGTGAGCAGCTTCGGGCCGAGTGCTCATCCCGGCTGATCACTGCAGGCGCGGTTAAATCGGGATGGTGCATGCTCTACCGAGCTTCCGCACACACGCGGCCTCCGCCAAGCCAAGCCCAGGGCTGGCTGGGACTTCGGGCTAAGGTCGCCCGATGGGTGCCAAGCTTGGCGCAGAGCGAAGGGACTTCAGCATGGGTGTTCTTCCCCTAAGGGAAAAGACGCTCTCTCTGTTCAAGCCCACCCTACAGACACTCCCATCACCTGGCCCCTCTCCTCAGGAACTCTCCGACATCGCTATGGGCGCCAACCCATGACCAAGCTCGTCTTGAGAGGAAGTGGAGAGGAGAGGGGAGAGCGAGATTGGAGTGAAGACCGGGCTACTCCAGTCTGCAGCAATTGGGGAGGGCTTGGAAAATGGAGCAGGCAAGGAGGGTCAAGGAAAATGGTAGGGGCCCGGGTCGCAGCCACCTGTAGGATTGCGGCAGATCGCAAACTTGGGTTGGAAGGCTGTGGTCCCCACGGAGTCCTCCACTCGACTCCCACCCAGTTGGGCTTGGCGCGCCGAGGTGCAGGGCGCAACTTGGGAAGCCAACGCCACTGGTGCGGGTCCCGCTCCGTCAGGCTGGCGTCCCTGAGCCCTCGACCCCAGCTGCCCGCTCCGCCCAGCGCTTACCTCGGGCAGCCGCAGCCCCTGCCGCCCAGAAGCACAGCCCCAGCCACGGGAGCCAGCGGCGCGCCCCTCTGCCGCCGCCTCCGGTGGCCGCCGCTCTCCCCATGCTCCTCGCCGCGCTCCAGAGGACGGCTCTTCTTCACGCTCCGGGGACCCGGGAAAGGGTCGGCGATGAGACGCCCGAGTCGAATGGGTCCCGGGAGTCTTTAGAGAGTGACTCTGCTGCACGATCGCTTCCTAAAGCAGCGGGGCAGGACGCTCCGAGCCGCCGCTAAATGGGCACCCCGAGAAAGGGCGCGTCCCCATAGCTTCCCACGGCGCGGCGAACGCTGCCGCCAGCGCCGATGCGGGAGTCGCCCGCAGTCCCCGCCGCGCAGTTCCCAGCCCTCGCGCCGCTGCCGGGCTCCGAACTACCGAGCGGAGGCGCGAGTCCGCATCGCTAATGAGACCCCCGCGGCCGCCCCTTCCCCTCCCCTCGGAGCGGCAGCCAATGAGCCGGGCTGGGGCGGGGCCGCGGGAGGGGTGGTGGCTCGGCCGCGCTGGGCGGGGGCCTGGAGGCGCAGGTGAGCCCGAGGCCGCTCCACGTGCACCCGGGGCGCTTGGGGCCCCGCCTGCAGGCCCGGCTAGCGGAGAGAGGAAGCGGTCTGGGAGTGGGGCGGCGGGGATGCGGCCACACCGCGGGGAGCTGAGCGGAGCCGGCTGGCCTCTTGGGGCGAACGCCGAGCAGATATGTGGGCGTCTCGATTGCCTAACTCAGAGTCACCTGCTTCCAGGAGACCTCGTTTTGTTCATCTACTTTGAGCCTTTCCAAAGTCTTGCCTCTCCTACTTCCACTTTTTCCCATCAGATCAGACATCACTCAGGAAAACATCCTGAGAAAAAGAAAGACTTAAAATAAATGCGTAGTGGGAAGAAAAAATAATAATAGAGTTACTCCATTGCTGCAGCTATGCTAACTGCATTCGTATAAATAAAGAAGTGGGAAATTACAATCATGGGTGCATTAAGGCTTATATGATCGATTTTTATTTTTGCTTTCTTTTTTTTCGATTTCCCTTTTCTGTTGTCCTGAACACTCCGGAATCACCAGACTTTTCAGAAAGCTCCCTCATTTCGAATGACTCCTATTTTTGTCAGTTTTGATCTGTGCCCAAGGAATTGCCTTCTGGTAAGTATCAGGGAAAGGAGTGTCTACTTAAAAAGGAAGAAGTTGAGGCGAAATTAGTATAAGTAAGAGTTTATTTGGGCCAAGTGTGAGGATTTTAACTCAGGAGTATAGATTGAAGTTGTTTTGAACATATATTTTGACTACCAGTAGTTATAAGTGGAATCTTAAAAGCAAAAAAAAGGGGATGGGGAGTGGACTGATGTAAAGTTGTTTGTTAGGATTTGTACTGGTTTATTGAAATAATGTCAATTAGTGGTTAGTTATATATAGTTAAGTTATAGGATGTGGGTTATACTGTTTGATGTGGTATTATTAGGTTAATTTATAGTTATTTGTAGTAATGATATGTAGTTTTAAGAAATGAATATATAGTTTAAAGGAAGGAGTAGGGCATGATTGTGGTCTCATTCTAATGTCTCTCTGGGCCTGACAATTGAAAGGACTTTGAAACATGCTGAACCTTTATAAGAAGAAGGAAAGAAAGGAAAGAAGACTCTTTTTTGTTGTTGTTTTTTTGTTTTTTGTTAAGTGTGGCTTGTTTTAAATAGATTCTCAAATTTTTATTTAACTGCTTTTGAAAATACATCATGGTTGCCTCTTTCCTCTGCTGGAGGAGCAACTTTAGAGAGCTTGTCCTAGGTTACTCAATTTCAGAGCACACTCAGGAAGTTGGTGGGGAGTCCCAGGCTCCCCAGTTGGGCCACCTCATTATCCATTATTGCTCCCAGGATGGAGCCCTCAAAATAGCAGCAGAGCGCACCTTTTGCCTGGTAATCCCCCATAGAAAAGGGAGCCTTGGTTTGAAAGGCAACCTTCCCAGTAGTTCCTCACTGCCCATGCTCAATATCAAGTACTTTTCAAAAATCCATGTCTCCCACCAAAGTGCTACCTGCTCCCAAACGCCTTTCTCTGAAGAATAAACAGTTTAAGGTGAGGTAATTGTTCTGGATGAGATAGTTGCACTAACTCACTTTCTTCTGAGGAAAAGGAGGATAATAGGCAAGAAAAATTGATTCCTTGATAAGCACATGTGCCAGCCCTCTCCTGAGTGTCGCCAGACACGTAAATGTCTGTGCAAGAAGCCAATTGTTTCCTCTGGTCGCCTTGCAGATCAATAAAAGGTTTGGGACCTAGTCAAGAAAACCAAGCTCTGGGGAGTGGATGCTTCAAAGCAAAGACTGATGTGGGGCTGGCTAGGGACTTGCCTGGAAATCTCTTTAGAATCTTGGTAAATGAGGGTTTTGTCCTTTTCTGCTCAGAAGGTGAATTGAGAATTAATCTACCAAATATGCTTTACCTGTCTTCTGGAAAATAGTCATTCATCGCCTGACTTTCTGTATTCTTCAGGACCATGTGGTAGTTCTGTCACAAATGAGAATTTTCTTAAAAAAAAAAGGAAAAAAGAATTACTATGTGTCCAAGAGACTACTTAAGTCTTTCTACTGACCCACTGGGGGCAAAAATAAAATCAATTTTATTTTGAAATGGGATATAAGTAATAGATAAGCTAATTTTAGGTTAATAATTCAAGTAAAATTGCAATGACAAATGAGTGAAAAGGGAAATTAATAACCATTGAGTGCATACCACGCTCAAGGATTAGGTTTTTCATGCAGATTATTATTTTAAAGCAGAATCAAATCCTGCAAAGTGGGCATTATTATTCCTGTTTAGTGAGTGAGGAAAGTCAGATTGAGTTTAGAGGTGATTTGCCCAAGATCACATTATTAAGTGGCTGAACATCATGAATGATACACTAGTTTGTGTAATTCTACACCCAAGATGAAGGCTGAGGTAGCATCCATTCAATCAGGTTTTCCAGAGATAGACTTTCCACCTCATCCTTCTCAGAACTGTTTAGATACTGGGTTGACAGAAGTTGGATCTTCAGTATTATACACACTGTATTAATTGCACATCATATATTATGCTCCAGATAGTAATATACCCTATATTAATCCAATCCTGGCTATTTTTAAACATGTGTGAATAGTACTCTGTTCCATTATGGAGAAATATTTATATCTATTTGGAGAAATAAGCTGAGTAGTTGCTACCCAGGATCACTATCTCTGGTCAACAAACAGCAAGATGTAATAGAAGAACTGTCCTGAGATTCAAGACAGACAGAGGCTAGGCCCTGACACTATCAGGGACTGGTTAAATAGCCTGGGCCAAGTCAAGATCTCCTATTTCCTCTCCTATAAAATGAGAATGTTTAACTAGATGATTTTAAGATGAATCCTATTTTAGGAGCCATCAGTTTTAACTCTACCATGTTATAATTTTGAATACCCAAAATACTCAACTCATGATGATTCTGCCCCCATGACCTAATCATCTTCCAAAGGCCTCGCCTCCTAATATCATCACATTGGTGATTAGGTTTCAACATGTGAATTTTGGGGAGAGGCAAACATTTCAACCATAGCACCAGGTAATATTGATTCAATTAATAGGCTTTATGAAATGTTTCTCTCAATTATTTGTAGTTTGAAATGACTACACCCATTTTCTAACACTCTACCCATAAAGATAAAGAGGTAGAAAGCTTTTACTTCCATTGCCATTTGATCATCTCTAGCCCAGCAAGTTCCAAAAAATAGAAAATGTTTAAGTTAAGCTTGGAGGAGGGGACATAGAGATTGAGCATGGATAGATGAGCCCTTCCACATATAATGAGTATTTTTTAAGTGACTTATTATAATTCCCTAGGAAGAGCTCTGTGTTATTCTGGAACACATTGTTTTACCAACATATATAGTATAAGAGCATAAAACTTCAAGAGACATTAAAGAATGTAGAAATATTCTCTGTGATTAAGGGGGAAGAATTTGTAGTTCTAGGAGATGGGGAAGGCAGAGGGGAGCCAAGTAGTTGGTGAAAAACCAAGCCTGCTAAGATATGGCCTTTCTCTTTGCAGCTGTGAATCATCATTAAGGTTATGGAGGTGATAGAAATCCTTGTGAGAAATGGTGTACGGATTGGACAGGCACACCTCATTTCATGGGGCTTCACTTTATGGCACTTTGCAGATTCTGTGTTTTTTACAAATTGAAGGTTTACAGCAAGGCTGCATTGAGAAAGTCTATCAGTGTCAGTTTTTTCCAGGCACTTGTGCTCACTTCATTTCTCTGTGTCACCTTTTAGCAATTCTCCCAATAATTCAATCTTTTTCATTATTATTACATCTGTTCTGGTGATCTGTGATCAGTGATCTTTGCTGTTGTTGCAGTCGTTTTGGGACTCCATGAACCATGCTCGTATAAGACAGCAAACTTGATTTATCAATGCTGTGTGTTTACTGACTGCTTCACTGACTAGCCATTCCCCTGTGCCTCTCTCCCTCTCTCACTTCTCTCTCTCTCTCTTTCTCTGTCTCTCTCTCTGTCTCTTTTTCTCTCTTTCTCCTTAGGCCTCCCAATTCCTTGTGACTCAAAGACACTGAAATAGGTAATTTTTTTTTCCTATTGTTTTCTTTTATTTATTTGCTTATTTATTTTTTATTATTATTATACTTTAAGTTCTAGGGTACATGTGCATAACGTGCAGGTTTGTTACATATGTATACTTGTGCCATGTTGGTGTGCTGCACCCATCAACTCGTCAGCACCCATCAACTCGTCATTTACATCAGGTATAACTCCCAATGCAATCCCTCCCCCCTCCCCCCTCCCCATAATAGGCCCCAGTGTGTGATGTTCCCTTGGTAAATTAATAAAATCAAATGTTAGACACAATTTAGATCAGTGATTAATGCATGTTGAAGCCAAGATAAGCCAAAAGCTAGACTTCTTGTGCCAAACAGCCAACTTGTCAATGCAAAGGAAAAATTATTGAAGGAAATTAAAAGTTCTACTCCAGTGAACCCGCAAATGACAAGAAAGCAAAACAGCCTTATTACTGATATGGAGAAAGTTTGAGTAGACTAAATAGAAGATCAAACAAACCATGACATTCTCTTAAGCTAAAGCCTAATCCAGAGGAAAGCACTAACTCTCTTCAATTCCATGAGGTCTGAGAGAGATGAGGAAGCTGCAGAAGAAAAGTTGGAAGACAGCAGAAGTTGATTAATGAGGCTTAATGAAAGAAGCCATCTCCATAACATAAAAATGCAAGGTGAAGCCACAAGTGCTGATATAGAAGGTGCAGCAAGTTATCCAGAGGATTAGCTAAGACTCATTGATGAAGGTGACTACACTATATAATATATTTTCAATGTAGGTGAAACCGCCTTCTATTAGAAGAAGATGCTACCTAGGACATTCATAGCTGGAGAGGAGAAGTCAATACCTGACTTCAGAGCTTCAAAGGACAGGCTGACTCTCTTGTTAGGGGCTAATACAGCTGGTGACTTGAAGTGGAAGCCAATGTTCATTGACCATCCAAAAATCTTAGGGCCCTTAAGAATTATGCTAATTTTTCTCTACCTGTGCTCTATAAATGGAACAACAAAAGCTGGATGGCAGCACATCTGTTTACAGCATGTTTTATGTGTGTGTGCGTGTTTTAATTTTTTTTATTATTATACTTTCAGTTCTAGGGTACATGTGCACAACGTGCAGGTTTGTTACATATGTATACATGTGCCATGTTGGTGTGCTGCAACCATTAACTCGTCAGTGACTGCTTCACTGACTAGCCATTCCCCTGTGCCTCTCTCCCTCTCTCACTTCTCTCTCTCTCTCTTTCTCTCTCTCTCTCTCTGTCTCTTTTTCTCTCTTTCTCCTTAGGCCTCCCAATTCCTTGTGACTCAAAGACACTGAAATAGGTAAATTTTTTTTTCCTATTGTTTTCTTTTATTTATTTGTTTATTTATTTTTTATTATTATTATACTTTAAGTTCTAGGGTACATGTGCATAACGTGTACATTACATTAGGTATATCTCCTAATGCTATTCCTCCCCCATCCCTCCCCACAATAGGACCCGGTATGTGATGTTCCCCTTCCTGTGTCCAAGTGATCTCATTGTTCAATTCCCACCTATGAGTGAGAACATGCGGTATTTGGTTTTCTGTTCTTGCGATAGTTTGCTGAGAATGATGGTTTCCAGCTGCATCCATGTCCCTACAAAGAACACGAACTCATCATTTTTTATGGCTGCATAGTATTCCATGGTGTATATGTGCCACATTTTCTTAATCCAGTCTGTCACTGATGGACATTTGGGTTGATTCCCAGTCTTTGCTATTGTGAATAGTGCCACAATAAGCATACATGTGCATGTGTCTTTATAGCAGAATGACTTATAATCCTTTGCATATATCCCCAGTAATTGGATGGCTGGGTCAAATGATATTTTTAGTTCTAGATCCTTGAGGAATTGCCACACTGTTTTAATTTTTATTTCTTTTTTTGACACAGAGTCTCACTCTGTCACCCAGGCTGCAGTGCAGAGGTGCAGTCTTGGCTCTGCAAGCTCCAGCTCCCTGGCTCAAGGGATTCCCATGCCTCAGCCTCTGGAGGAGCTGGGACTACAGGCATGCACAACACCACCCAGCTAATGTTCTGTAGTTTTAGTAGAGATGGGGTCTTGCTATGTTGGCTAGGCTGGCCTCTAACTCCTGTCCTCAAGTGATCCACCTGTCTTGGCCTCCCATACAGCATGGTTTGCTAAATATTTTAAGCCCACTTTTGAGACCTACTGCTCAGATAGAAGATATCTTTCAAAATATTACTGCTAATTGGCAACACAACTGATCATCCAAGAGCTCTGATAGAGATGTACAAGGAGAATAATGCCTGTTAACACAGTATCTTCAGCTCACAGATCAAGGCTAATTTTAACTTTTAAATCTTATCATTCAAGAAATACATTTCCTAAGACTATGACTGCCAAAAACAATGATTCTTCTATTGGATCTAGGCAAAGCAAATTAAAAACCCTCTGGAAAGGATTCACCATTCTAGATATCATTAAGAATATTTGTGATTCATGTGAGAGGATTAAAATATCAAAATTAACTGGAGTTTGGAAGAAATTGATTCCAACCCTCATGGGTGACTTTGAAGGGTTCAAGATTTCTGTGAAGGAGGTCACTGCAATGTGGTGAAAACAGCAAGAGAACTAGAATTAGAAGTGGAGCCTGAAGACATGACTGAATTGCAATCTTGTGATAAAACTTGAACTGATGAGGAGTTGCTTCTTATGTAAGAACAAAGAAGGTAGTTTCTGGAGATGGACTCTAGTCTTCTTGATGATCATGTGAACACTGTTGAAATGACTACAAAGGATTTAGAATATTCCATAAACTTAGTTGATAAAGCACCAGCAGGGTTTGAGAGGACTGACTACAATTCTGAGGGAAGTTCTACTGTCAGAAAAATGCCATCAAACAGCTGAGGAGAAATCTTTCATGAGAACATGTCAACCAATGTGGAAGACTTCATTGCTGTCTTATTTTAAGAAATTGCCACAGCCACCCCAACCTTCAGCACCACCACCCTGATAAGTCAGCTGCTATCAACACTGAGGTAAGACCCTCCACCAGCAAAACGATCATGACTCAGTGACAGCGTGGATGATTCTTAACATTTTTTAGCAATAAAATTTAAAATTAAAGTATGTTAGACATAATGCTATTTTATACTTAATAGACTACAATATAGTGTAAACATAACTTTATGTGTACTGGGAAACAAAAAAAAATAATAGTGTCACTTGCTTTATTGCAGTCATCTAGAACTGAGCTTGCAATATCTTTGAGGTATGCCTGTATTTTGAGAATAGATCACTGAAGATAAAACAGACACTCAGAAAAGATAAAAAATAACTTAGATATAAAAAATTCAAAAAGTATGGGGAAACCTTTTGATTACTCTAAATCATAGACTAGATTCTTTTAGAAGCAGAAAGCCCTTCATTTAAAATATGTACCAAAGCAAGAGGTCAGAAGTCAGTGAGATTGAGTCCTTTGGGAATAAAACACATTTACTGGTCATTAGAAATACAAATAAAAACCACAGTGAGATACCATCTCACGACAGTTACAATGGCGATCATTAAAAAGTCAGGAAACAACAGATGCTGGAGAGGATGTGGAGAAATAGGAAAGCTCCCACTGTTGGTGGGAGCGTAAATTAGTTCAACCATTGTGGAAGACAGGGTGGCGATTCCTCAAGGATCTAGAACCAGAAATACCATTTGACCCAGCAATCCCATTACTGGGTATATGCCCAAAAGATTATAAGTCATTCCACTATAAAGACACATGTACATGTATGTTTATTGTGGTACTATTCACAATAGCAAAGACTTGGAACCAACCCAAATGCCCATCAGTGATAGACTAAAGAAAATGTTGCACATACACACTAAGCAATACTATGCAACCATAAAAAAGGATGAGTTCATGTCCTTTACAGGGACATGGCTGAAGCTGGAAACCATCATTTTCAGCAAACTAACACAAGAACAGAAAACCAAACACCCATGTTCTCACTCATAAGTGGGAGTTGAACAGTGAGAACACATGGACACAGGGAGGGGAACATCACACACTGGGACCTGTCAGGGGGTGGGGGCTAAGGGAGGGATAGCATTAGGAGAAATACCTAATGTAGATGATGGGTTGATGGGTGCAGCAAACCACCATGGCATGTGCATACCTATGTAACAAACCTGCACATTCTGCACATGTATCCCAGAACTTAAAGTATAATAAAAAATAAAAAACATAAAAGATATACCTGTAAGGGAGAGAAGATGAACATGTGAACATTGAGAAAAGACTTAGGGGAAGAAGAATTGAAAATAACTCCACAATCCATTTGTACATCATAATTTATCTAACCTTCTGGACTGAATGGGGAGTTTTCATTATGAGTAATGTAAAAATCTTTCTTAATGTTGCTGGGGTCTTTTAAAGTTGCACACAGTTCCTCTCCTGAGCATGGGCAACAGAGGCAATCTTCCCATACTTGGAATGCTAACATTGTAGCTTTCCTTTCCTTGAAACTAATGACTATATCTGAAGACCCAACTAACAATTTATTTCTGGCTCTGTGACATCCAGATGTTTCTGATAAAAGCCCCTGTCTCTATTAATCATATAATTATGACAATAAAT
Source organism: Trachypithecus francoisi (assembly GCF_009764315.1). Taxonomy (NCBI): domain Eukaryota; kingdom Metazoa; phylum Chordata; class Mammalia; order Primates; family Cercopithecidae; genus Trachypithecus; species Trachypithecus francoisi. Next base: position 23,125,217 of record NW_022681431.1, on the reverse strand, counting down.
AAAAGAAAACAAAAGATCAACTGTACAAAAGGGCAACAGCTGGCAACTTCAATTGGTGAACTTGGCAATGCAATTAAAAATATATTCCACAAATGATATTTCCATTGGGAATACTCCATTCCAGTCATTTTCCCAGAATGCTCTTGTTTAAAAGTGGCACGTTTTAGAAGTGCATGTGGCTTACGGAGAGCATGCTGAATTTTATTCACCACTGTGTGTGCTCACAGTCCAGCTCAAGATTCATGAACCTGCTGGAAACGGGAGAAAAATGATGTTAAAAGCCAGGGAGCTGCAAGTGCTTCACATGTGATGTTCTATCTGTGTACAATAATCCAGGTTAACAACCTTCCCTGTTAAAGGCAATATGGGATCGTTTGTTAAGTAAACTCTCTCTCGCACACAAAATTAGAGAAGTCTATTTTAGAGATTGGGCTATGAAGCAGCAATAAAGCGCAAAAATCCAATACATTTGTTTAAAAGGGCAGCAGGGCACCAAGATACGACTTTAAGTGAAAAGGTTTTCCTGACACTGCAAGTGTGCCTTGACCATTTTGTACGCTGGGAATTCTTCCTAGAAGCAGGCATCTTGGAGTTCAGCTGCAGCTACTGACAGATACAAATGAAAGAACTTAAAAATAATAACAAATAACACAATTCTTTGGCAGTAAAATTAATGTGTTAGTACTTTTAAAAATAATAAACTGCAGTGAGAAAAGATGAGATGTGTTAACTCATAAAAGATATAGCCTCTGATGACAGCAGGACATGCAACCCCTGAGTTACCTTACCTTGGCATTTAGCATCAGAAATGTGACAATTACATATCCCAGCACTTGCAGGTCTTTATGGTAACCCAGCAATAGCCTGATATCCTTCCACATTGAGAGGAAATAGTAGGATTCTTATTGTCAAATAAAGATGCTGCCATATCTTTATGGGGTGTGTATTTGTGTCAAATTTTTACAGCCTAGTTTTGTCTTTATTTGCTCTTTCCACATTGCACCTTTGAATATCATTCATTCATTCATTGATTTGTTCATTTGCCTCTCTTTATCTACTCTGGTAAGCTCTATGCCTCTTGGTGCACAGAGAGAATGAAGGAAGAGACAGACAAAGATAACTAAAGTGAATTTGTAGTTCTTGAAGGGTTCAAAGTCTTATGAGTGCCATGTAGCCTCCACTAGACCACACAGATAAGTCAAAAAGCTCTCCAAATGGAACAAGGCCGAAGGAGGCCTGAGAATATGATTGCCCTGCAGGTTCTGGTCAGGAACAGAATCAAAAGTCAAAAATGTGACAAGTGAAACAAACTCATGTTCAAATGTCTGTATCCTCTCATTAATATGAGATCCAGGGATGTTTGATTTCTCTGTAACTGGCAAATCCATGCAGAATAAATTGTTAGGGGAAAGTGAGTTTGATGCAGAGTTTTTAGAATGCAGACATGAGTAGGGTCAGCCCATATATTTTTACATGGTAACTATCCATCTTACCTTAGACTAAGGACTAAGGAATGATGGGTGAAGTTGGGGAATATCTGAATGTCATAGTTGGAGACCAGTAAAAAAGACGTTGTCTGTCTGGAGTACCAGAACCAAAGCAAAAAAGAGCTATCCAGTCTCTTGAACAAAATATTACAATGGAGTATGTATTCATGAAGTTGACTATATAATTATGAATTAATCTAACAGACTTTATAACAAGCCACTTGTAAAAATGTCATCTAGAAATCACTAAGCAAAGAAAAATATGATTTCTCTGCAAGGTGGAATAAAAGAAGGCATATAAGTTGTCTTTCTATTTATTTTTTATTTTCTGCTTGTCTTCTTTTTCCTCCTTTTTTCTTCTTTTCAGTTGAATTCTCTTCTGGAATAAGATATTATAAATTAATCCCTGTAACTAAAATAAGGATGACATCTTTAGCAGACCCTTTAAAGCAGGACTTAGTAGCTATTACATGATTCCAATTGAGTATGTGCGAAGAAAAGATGCTAGCTTAACAAACAGACTCTTCTTTAATTTTTAAATAAAGTTTTGACTTTTCTGGCCCAAATCTTATACCTGCTTCCTTTTCTCCATCTTACAGCAAAAATATTGAATTTATAATTTGTTATATCTTAAGGCTCAGCCAGTAGATTTAAAAGCATTCATTAGTAAATGACTGTCATACATTCTGAAGGAGAAAAGATCTGCTTTACATGTTAAGTAGTATTTTACTGAAAATAAAATTTAAGAGAGTACGATTTGCAATTTAATTCAACCAAATATTCCACTTATCTTCTCAGGTATAAGGACAACCTTATCCCAATTCAAGTACCTGCTTTCCTAGAGACCAACAATCTAGGTCTAGAGATGGTGGTGACCACTGGAAGGTCATGATCATTATTAGTGATTTAGTAAGAAACTATCCAAGCAGAAAATCACAGTAAAGCTCCTTAGACTCTCTTGTGCTCAAACAACTGACAATAAATTTCCCACTGAGAAGAGAAAGCAGATTACACACATACACATACACATACACACATTCTGGGTAGATGCACCAGTTCACCCATAGAGCTATAGATACATATATGTTTGTATGCATATAGTATTGTGTGTGCATGTATATGAGTATACATGAACTGGTGTGTCTACCTAAAGAGAGAGAGAGAGGAGAGGGAGAGAAGGAGAGGGAGAGAAACAATAGAAGTAAGAAATTTGAAGGTATTCTTTAAGACTCTGAGAATAAAGAAATGACTTCTGACCAGGGTTACCTAGTAAGTTTATACATTAACTAATCTGTATCCACTATACATACATAGGAGCAACAGATAATATATAAAAAAGGAAACTCAACACACACAGAGCCTGGCTCAAATTCAAGATAAATATCTGCATGGATCATCAACAGAACAGAACTGCTAAATACTGAGTTGGGATAGATCCAGGGACTTTCTGGGATCTGGCTTTTGAAGCAGGCAGTAGGGTAGGGAGTCTGAATAATGCAGTGCAATAGGGAATTAACAGCTCTACCTCATATGTGATACCACAGCCAGTTGCACAGCTTGAAGCAGAGATTGGGATGGAATGACTCAACTCAAGAGGACAGCCTGAAAGAAATGCAGTCAATCTATGGCTGCTATTTAGGGAAGCAGGAATTACAAAGGCACAACTTCCTTACTGGGAACTGAAACCAATCATACAATGGCTCAAGGAGTATGATTTCTCACAATAATACTACTGCTCAGAAGTTGTGAATAACTTTTATAAGACCTATTTTTAGACTTGGGGACTTGGGTTTAGATGGGAGGTAATCTAAAGAATGGTAATCACAGAAGGAAAGAGATGATATGGTAGGAAGAGAGAGGCAGAAAAGTAATTATCTACCTTCAAATGACCATACTAAACAATATCCTGAACACCTGAATATAATATAATGCTTAAAAATGCAGAAAAATAAAATCAACATTTGAATATCTATCCACTCTTCATTTAAAAAATCATAGACCTTAAAATATATTTATTTGGGATGCTCTAAGTATCAATAGAAGAAACATTTATTATATAATTATAAGAAGTAAATTAAAAATCTAAACCAATCAAACTGAAATGAAACAAGTATTGGTGGATTTTTAAAAAGTAGAAATCTTGGAAGTAGATAATATGGTCACTGAAAAGTAATAAACACAAGGCTCAAGGCTGACAAAAATGAAGAGAGAATTAGTTAATACTGAGGAAATATAATACTGAAAATAATACCCAGGGAAATGTCAGAATACAAAAATATTCCTAGTACAACTTCAAACCTTTAAAAGAAGTTAAGAGACTTTGAGACTATATTGAGATACTCTGATAAACATCTAGAAAGAGTTAAAGTATCATGAGAATGGTGGAGAAGTAGGTTTTTAATAAATAGAAGATAAAAAATTCAAGATTAAAGACAGAAATAACTACTCACTGAAAAGCACACTCCAATTATTAAGTACAGTATATAAAAATAAATCCAGGCTGGGCACGATTATCCCAGGACTTCGGGAGGCCGAGGTAGGCAGATCACTTAAGGTCAGGAGTTGACCAGCCTGGCCAACATGTTGAAACATCATCTGTACTAAACATTTATAAAGTAGCTGGGCATGGTGGTGCATGCTTTTAATCCCAGCTACTTGGGATACTGAAGTGGGAGGATTGCTTGAACCTGGGTGGTGGAGGTTGCAGTGAGCTGAGGTCACACCACTGCACTCCAGCCTGGGTGACAGAGAGAGACTCCATCTCAAAAAAAACTATTAAATAAATAAATAAACAAACAAATACACAGAGCTACACATCATAGTGATGTCACAGAAAATCAAGGATCAAATACTGTTAAAATTTATCAGCTATTTTTAAAAAATGGATATAACCTAGAAAGAAACAGATGACAACAGATATTACAACTTTCACTGTGGATGGCTAAAGACTGTGGAATACTATTACCAGCATCTTCAAGTGAAGTCACATATCGATGTAAAACATAGTAAATTAAATCTGTAGTAAAAACAGTTAAAACAATGTTTCACACATAAAAGATTGATATACTTTACCAAGTACAGATAGATATGTTTTTAAATGATTAATATTTTAATAAATTACACAAAAATATAAGAATTGCAGCAATTAACTAGAAAATCAAAATCCTAGATCTACTTTCTAGAACTAAATAATACAATAATTGAAATTATGGGTTAAAATTGTAACATATAGATGAACAGATAATTGCTGATATTGGTAATAGCCCAGAAGAAATATCCAGAAATGAAGCACTGAGAAATGAACAAACAAAAAGAAAGAGAAAAAGAAGCACAAGAGATATATTACATATTGGAAAGGTCTAAATTTGGAATTTTAATATCAGAAGAAAAGAGAGAGAGCTGGTGCAATATTTGAAGAAACAATATCTGATTTTTTCCTAAAGTCAATGGAACTCATTAAGACAAAGGTTTAAGAACTACTACAAAGCTGAAGCAGAATACAAAAGAATACCTTACCTAGGCACCTCAAGTAAAATTCATCAAATAAGTTGGAAAAGAAAAAAGAAAGCAGTAAAAACAAAGGAATGATAAATTAATGATGATAAACTGCTGACACCTTAACAAAATGATGGAAGTTATATGGCAATGGAACATTGTCATCAAGAGTGAAAGAAATGCCAATTAAAAGTCCACATGTAATGAAAATACCTTTCAAAATGAAGTCAAAGTAAACATTTTCAGATTAACAAAATATGATAGAATCTATCCTCAGAGGATCCAACTTAATCGAAGTACTTAAGAGGAGATCTTCAGGCAGCAGGAGAATGATATCATGTGAAAAGACATGTACAAAATTTTTTTAAAAAGCAATGAAAAGATGACATTTACCAAAACAAACACTGATTGTATAAAACAATGAATATCATAATATGTTCAAAATATTAATAGATATAGATATATGACATTTTAAAATGGACAAAACTAACCCATGGTGTTATAAGTGAGCCTACCATAGGGATGAGGGAGAGCACAGAGAATAAAGGAAGTAAATAGGAGAATTTTGTGACTGCTGGTGCTGTCCTATTTTGTTGTTGTTTGAGTGATGTCTTCATGGTTATGTTCATTTTATGACAAATCTTCAAGCTGTAAAATTAGGATTGTTTTACTTTTCATTATGTAAGTTGTATTTCAATACAATAATTATTGTTTTAGAAAACTATATTGAGATATCAAAACATCAAGAAACAAATGATAGAATGGGAATTTTTTGCAACTATATGATCAAAGCTAGATAGTGTTTCTAATAGTGATATGTTTCTACATACTGATAACTAAAAGTAAAATAATTTGATAAAATTATAGTAAAAAGAATTATCAAAAAAAGAAATTGAAATAGAAAATAAACACAAAAATAATGAACACATAAACACATAAAAATGGAAAATAAACAAGTGATCAATTTCATTAATCGTTTGGGAAATTCCAATTAACTGTATGTTATACCATTGTTCACCCATAATTAGATATAACATACACATGGTGATAATATAAAGAAATGGTCACTATCATATTTTACTGATTGGAGCATTAATTAATATAACCCTCTTGGAAACTTTTTTGGCAGTGTATATTGTACTATAGTCTCATATTGATAAATTTATTCTAGAAGTCTGAAAATTGTTATATATAATTTACATATACTAAGCTGTTTACTATTTGTAGGGGCAAACAAAAGCAAAACTAAACTAAAATCTTTGTAAATCTCATATGAATATTCATCTACTCAAGGAAAACTTGAATAAATTGCAGTTCATTTATATGGTAAAATATGTAACTATTACAAAGCATGTGATAAATTCATACACATAGACCTAAAGGAATATCCATGTTATATTATTAATGCAAAAAAGTTAAGTCATGAGTAATGTGAAGTGATCACATTTTATTAAAAACCACCACCAAAACAAAACATTTAAATAAGTAAAATATTTTTATATCTTTATAAGCATAGAAAAATGTGGAAACAAGATAGGAAAAGTTTGTGTGTGGGAAGAGATAACTAACTCCATTTTATGCATCTTCACATTATTCCACTAGATAAAATGAGCGTGTATTTCTTTTTAGGTTCAAAATTTCACAATGGAAATTTAACCAAAAATTATTTCCAGTTGTAAAACTAGCATAATTCAAATATGTAAATGTACAATACACTTACCAAATAAATCCTATATGAATATTGCTACAAAGCTCTCAATGAAAACAAATGCATTGTGTATGTGTATGTGTATATATATATATGTATGTATATATGTGTGTTTGTGTGTGTGTGTCTTACTTCATTCAGGCTACTCTAACAAAATACCACAGACTGGATAGCTTACAAAAAACAGCAATTCATTTTTCACAATTCTGGAGGCTGGGAAATCCAAGATCAAGTCACCAGCAGATTCAGGGTCTGGTGGGGGCCCATTTCCTCGTTTATAGATGGCACCTTCTTGTTGCATCCTCACATGGTAGAAAGAGAAGCAAATTGTCTCAGCATTCTTATAAGGACACTTATTCCATTTATGAGGGATCCATCCTCATGTACTCATTTTATCTAGTTACCTCCCAAAGATCCCACCCCCTAATACTATCACATTGGGGGCTAGGATTTCAACATATGAATTTGGGTATGGGGGAGACACAAACATTCAGTCCATAACACTGTATAACGTGTCTATATTGTGACCAAGTTAGAATATTCAGAAAATCCCTTTAATTTCATTAAAAGAGGTTAAGAATAGAAAACTGTTGGGAATGGCAGTTTTGTGTGTGCAGTATTTTGACCCCTACATGGCTACCCAAGAGTAGACTTGGGCTTGCAACATTTCCTTACAAAGAGAGAGAGAGCGCTCGCAACCAGTGCTGAGCATACTGCTTTGTTTGGGAGTATCTTTCCCTGTTACAGACTTGATGTATGTGTCTTTGTTCTGCTTAAAGATATGCATTTGGCCTGGACAGTGGCTCATTCCTGTAATCCCAGCACTTTGGGAGGCCAAGGCAAGAGAACTGCTTGAGGCCAGGAGTTTGAGATCATACTGGGTAAAATAAGAAGACCCTATTTCTACAGAAAAAAAAATTAAAAATAAAATTAGCCAGGCATGGGGATATGCACCTATAATTTCAGGTACTTGGGAGGCTGAAGCTGAAGGATCACTTGAACCCTGGAGTCTGAGGGTGCAGCGAGCTAGGATCATATCACAGCACCCCAGCGTGAGCAATAGAACAAGATCCTGTCTGAAAAAAAAAAAAAAAAAAAAGTGCATTATATGGCCCTCAGACACATTCCAGCTTTCTGTATTTCGACCCCAGAGTGAGGGATCAGGATTCTTTGCCTGCAATAGGAGACAGATACGTGTAGACGATCACCCTGCATCAGCTGTAGGCCATGGGTGACTGGCGCTCACCCTGAAGCTAATCTTGCTCTGTTTCTTCTGTATGTGAGTAAAGCCTTATTCCACGCAGTGTCTATGTGAATCGTATCTTCCTTGTTGTCCCCGAATCATGGAGTGTGTTGTCATCCTGGGAATGCTACTCCTGGTGTAGTGGTCTTCTCCCTTAGGGTAATTACAAGTGTCACTTGCTTAACAAAAACACTATAGCTCTTGAATAGCTGAAACCTTGCAGTAATCTCAATAAGTGCTAAAAGCGCAGTTGCAGAGACCAAGGTGGGAGGGTTGCTTGAGCTCAGGCATTCAAGACTAGCATGGGCAAAATACCAACACCTTGTGTCTACTAAAAAAAAAAAAAAAAAAATTAGCCAGGCATGGTGGCATGTGCCTGTAGTCCCACATACTTGGTAGGCTCAAGTAGGAGGACTTCTTGAGCCTGGGAGATCAAGGCTGTAGGGAGTGATGATCACACCACTGCACTCCAGCCTGGAGTCTCAAAAAATGAAAATTTAAAAAGAAGACAGTCACTACATTTTGCATTTATTTGTGACTAAAAATTACTAAACTATAAAAAGTAAGACATTCTCATGATTGATAACTATTCCAAACCCAGAGCCAAAGTTATAAAGCAAAATGCACGTCATTCTCATTAAAACTGTGAATAAGCTAGAATGTGATCACTCTAATTATTTGACAATATTCTAGATGATTCAGCTATGACAATACATTATTTTAAAAATTATGCTTATCAGAGACCAGTGAACAAACGTTATTTATACATATATAATTTTTTACTTAGAAAACTCCAGAACTGAACTCTAAAAATTACTAAATTCAATATGAACACTTCATTTTATAGCACATAAAGAAAAAATATATATAAATGCTAGATAAAATATTACCAACTTGTTTTTAGTGCATAGTCAAGTTCCCATCTGTCTTAGTCTGTTTTCTGCTGCTATAACAGAACACCACAGACTGGGTAATTTATAAAGAACACAAGTTTATTTGGCTCACAGTTCTAGAGGCTGGAAAGCCAAGAACATGGAGCCATCATCTGGCAAGAGTCATCCCATGGCAGAGGGGCAAGTGAACTTGTAAGAAGAAGAGGAAATGGAGGCCCAATTTACCTTTTACTAGGAACCCACTGCTGCCATCACTAACCCACTCCTGAGATAAAGGCATTAATCTGTTCATGAGGGTAGAGCCCTCACAATCTGATCATCTCTTAAAGGCTGCAACTTTTTAATATTATTACAATGGCAATTAAATCTCCAATGCTTGTGAACTTTTGGAAGAAATACTTACACCACAGCAACTTCAAATTGAGAGAAAAATGCTGAAGCCAAAAGTAAAGATATGGACACCAGAATGATAAGTTTACTTTGAAACTGGTTGTCCTAAGGAATTTAACAAAGTTTTAAACCAACAGACTTGCGCTTGGTTGCTAACTCTGAGGATCTGAGGCAAATGTGTCTTCAGAAGGAAGGGAATTGGACTTCAGATCTGCACAGAAACCAGGGACCCATAACGTAATACAACATGACTGAAATTGGAGACCAGAAATGTCCACTTATCAACAGAGGGACAACATCAGAAGATTCGTCGTTCTTATCCTGATATCTAGGTTTTAGAAAACAGTTTCTAAGTATTTTGAAAGCAACCTTCCTATATATAGATTTAGGGGTCAAAATGATACTACCTACTTGGTTACAGAGAAACCCAAGCCTTGAAATTACCTCATGCGGCCGGGCGCGGTGGCTCAAGCCTGTAATCCCAGCACTTTGGGAGGCCGAGACGGGCGGATCACGAGGTCAGGATATCGAGACTATCCTGGCTAACACGGTGAAACCCCGTCTCTACTAAAAAATACAAAAAACTAGCCGGGCGAGGTGGCCGGCGCCTGTAGTCTCAGCTACTTGGGAGGCTGAGGCAGGAGAAGAGCGTAAACCCGGGAGGCAGAGCATGCAGTGAGCTGAGATCTGGACACTGCACTCCAGCCTGGGTGACAGAGCAAGACTCCGTCTCAAAAAAAAAAAAAAAAAAAAAAAGAAATTACCTCATGCTAGATGTGCAGTGTCCCAGGATGTAGAGCAGAAGGAAAACGATATCCTCTTTGGAGTGCTAATGATTGAACTCTAGGATTTTACACGTAAAACCTCAGACAAACATGAATTTATAATTAAGTATGACAAATACTAGCAACTAACCCACAATAAGCATCAACAGAATCAACAAGCTAAAGAATGACATTAATGAGAACTTCAGATATTGTAATATTTGTTTATAAAGTTTTAAAAAGTCTTTGCATAATATTTTAAAATTGAAATAATGAAAAACAGGACAAGAAACAAGAAGCTAAATAGACACAAAGTACTAAATGGATCTTTTCCTTTAGGAATTTTACAGGATATTCTGCATTAGGGTGTTCTATAACACAGTATGTCATATTCTTTCCCATGCATCTATAATTCAGGACAAAATTGGTAGACAGGAGTTATTTCATGAGTGCTTGTAGTTGATAGAGTTGCCCCAAAACAGAGAGAATAGAAGCTGCATGGCAGAATTTCTAAAAATAGAAATAAAAACAAAACAGAATTTAGTCCATAGAAATATTGTTTTATCTAACTTACTTTGGTGGGCCGTAAAATCCAACAGGTGTTTCAGAGTATTCAACAACTGATATAGAAGACAAACCTCTGCCTATGGAAGCATGGAGTGTCTATGAATCCTAAACAAAAGCATAAAACTAGATAAAAAGAGGAATTGCAGACTCTGAAAATGAGAAAAAGTTAGGCAATGCAAGAAGACAAAATGAGAAGTTTAGAGGCAAGCACAGTGGGAGCCTGTGGACTTTCTGTCTAAAAATGCTTCTATTCCTCCTCCCCAGCTTGATTGGTGAGACTGGTAGCTTTACCAGCAAAATAATGAACAAAAATTCTGACACCAAAGCCACCAGAGTGGCAAAGTTAATTTGGGGCAGGTGTGAAGTCTTACAGCTTTATCAGCTTTCTGTGGTAAACTCAGTAGGGAAACTCCTGCAACTTTGATATTCTGAGATTGAGGTGGCCATTGCAGCGACGAGACAACCAGCCAGAAATTAATGGGAGATCATGGAACGGCAAGAACCATAACAGTGTTGAGGTAAGTTTTCTACATATAACTGGATGACTAGGAATCTACATACAGGAGCAGAAAAAGACTTGCAAGAACCCAGTAAAAAAAAAAAAAAAAAAAAAAAAAAAAAAAAGAAAACAAGGGAGATAGGCAAACTGCCACCAAATTTGAATGTGCAACCTAAACCACAAATAGATCTATTTGTATTGGATGACTTATGAGCTTCAAGGTATTTGAGTATAACCTTTTCCCAGATCATTGACTAACAGCTATGCAGACATAAAGGCAAACTCTAGGGAACCAGACTGAAAAAAAGACTGAACAGAAACATCCTTGGTGGACAGATTTCACAGTTTAATTCAGGCAAGATATTAAAAACAAAACACAGTAAAAAAAAAAATAGTCAAAGAAAACCCGGTGATATTGCTAAAATATGTTATTTTAAACATCAAATTCTTAGCCAAAAATTATGAAACATGCAAAGAAACAGAAAAGTGTGACCTATATTCAGAAAAAAGACAGTCAATAGTAACTTACTCTGATTGAGCTCAGAGGTTGGAATTTAAAGTCGTTTACAAACTTAATCAAAGAAGTAAGGTAAGTATGTTTACAAGTTTAAATGAAAATATGGTAAATTGACTCAAGAAAGAGAAAACTGAGTGCCAGTTGAGAAGTAGAAACTACTAATTAAAACAGAACTCACTGGAAATAAAGTTGGGGCAATACAGTCATAAGATGCACAAAAAACAAATAACACAATGGCAAAAACAAGTCCCTGTCAGTAATTACTGTAAATGTAAATGAATTAAAATTCTCAGCCAAAAGATATAGATTGGCAGAATGGATAGAAAAATAGACTATAACATTATGTGGTATACAGAGATTCGCTTTAGATCTAACTTGATCTAACATATAACTTGAAAGTGCTAAAATAGAAAAAGATATTTCATGAAAATAGTAACTAAAAGAGTGCAGAGGTGATTATATCAATGTAGACAAAATAGACATTATGTCCAAAACTGTTAAGAGACAAAGGACATTATGTGTTGATAAAAGGATGATCTCACCAAGAATATATAGCAATTATATGTATCAAACATCAGAGTTCCAAAATATATGAAGCCAGATTGACAGAACTGAAGGAAGAAACAGCACTAGAACAATTGTAAGAGACTTTTAAGATGCCACTTGCAAAATTGTTAGTGTCCAGCTCTCAGCAGAGAAGGTAGCATCTTTTTTATTTGTTTGTTTGTTTGTCTGAGACCGAGTCTAGCTCGGTCGCCCAGGCTAGAGTGCAGTGGCGCCAACTCTGCTCACTGCAAGCTCCGCCTCCCAGGTTCACGCCATCCTCCTGCCTCAGCCTCTGGAGTAGCCAGAACTACAGGCACCCGCCACCACGCCCGGCTAATTTTTTTGTATTTTTAGTAGAGACGGGGTTTCACCGTGTTAGCCAGTGTGGTCTCAATCTCCTGACCTCGTGGTCCACCCGACTCGGCTCCCAAAGTGCTGGGATTACAGGCGTGAGCCACCGCGCCCGGCCGGTAGCGCCTCTTTGCAGAGAGAGGAACTACCTTCTCTGCTGAAAACCTAACATTTGTTGAGACGAGCTGCCTGCAGAGAGGAGCTACCCTCTCTGCTAGGAGTTGAACACTGGTGGGGACACCCCTGGCTGCAGGAAGGTGCTACCTTATGTTGGTTTCCTCCGAGCTGTTATATTGCTTAATAAGGCTCCTCTTCATCTTGCTCACCCTCCACTTGTCTACATACCTCATTCTTCCTGGTCACAGGATTAGAACTAAGGACTGCAGGAATGGCAAGGCTAAAAGCTGTAACACAAACAGGGCTGAGACACGCTCCTTGCTCACCGAGTTGCAGGCAAAGGGAAGGAAAGAAGACCTATGGCGCTCTGGGGAGCCCAGACCTGGGAGCTCCCCGAGCCAGGGCTGTGACCCATTCTTTGGGGCCCTGTGGTTCCTGGCGTCTCCAAGCTTGTGGGTCCATTGTGTTTCCCAGTGCCAGCTGTGGAAGCGCTTGCAGTGCACCTGATCCAGCTACAGCCTTGCACAGAGCCTGTGCCCAGGTGGAACCTGGAGCTTCCTACACTGCTGCAGCAACAGGCATGTCTGACTGCACAGTGGCCGGACCCCAGGCTCACTCACACACCCCTTGCCACTCCATGCAATCTGCCTTGGCAGGAGTGGGATCCAGTCCGGTGGCCTGAGTTGAGCACAGCTTGCCAGGCTGAGTGGGTGGGATGAGGCTAGTGCACCTGAGCAAGACTCAGGCAAACGTGCCAATGGCCACAGAGTTTTCTGACCAGATAAGCGTCACCCCAAAGATCCCGTAACAATGGGACAACCAGATAGAGGATGAATAAAATAATAGACGCCTTATACAATACTATAGACCAACTGGATGTAAAAGACATACAGAACTCTCCACTCAGCAACAGCAGAGTACACATTTTTCACAAGTGAACAGGGAACATTCTCCAGGAAAAGTGATATGCTAAGCCACAAAACAAGTTTAGTAAATGTAAAAATATTGAAATCATAAAAACTATTTTAAATTACAATAGAATAAAATGAAAAATTAATAGTGGAAGTAAAACTAAAACATTAGGAATGTGTGGAAATTGAACAACTCATTCCTAAACAAACAATAGATCAAGGAAAAAAAAAATCACAAGTAAAATTGGAAAATATCTTGAGATAAATAAAAACACAGTGTACCAAAACTTAGGAGATGAAGCAAAAACACTGCTGAAAGGGAAATTTATAATTGTATCACTAATAACGATAGATAAACAACATAAACAATAGACAAACAATGGAGAAAATATCAGTAAAACCAAGAACTGGTTATTTCGAAAGATCAACAAAATGGACAAACCTTTAGCTGTATTGACTCAGGAAAAAAAGGGAAGACTTAACTAAAAACAGAAATAAAGGTGAAAACATTATTACCAATGTTACAGAAATAAAAAAAAAATACAAGAGAATACTATGAACAATTGTATGGTAACGAACAACCTAGATGAAATGGACAAACTCTTAGAAACACAACTTACTGTAACTCAATTATATAGAAATAGAAAATCTGAATAGACCTGTAACTAGCAAGAATATTGACTCCAAAATCTAAAAATTCCCAGCAGAGAAAAGCCTACGACTGTGTATCTTCACTGATACATTTTATGAAATGTTTAAAGAATTAGGACCAATCCTTCTCAAACACCACCAAACAAAGTAAAGAGGAGGAAGTACTTCCTAACCCAATCCCTGAGCCCAACATTAACCTGATACAAAAGCCAAAGATCCTACAAGAAAACAACAGACCAATATACCTTAAGAATATTGATGCAAGAATCCTCAACAAAATACTAGCAACCTGAATTCAATGGTATGTTAAATAGATCATGTAACTTAACCAAGTGGGATTTATTGCCGTTATGCAAGGATGGTTCATCATATACAAAATGTGATTAACAGAATAAAGGGGCAAAAGGTGATCATCTCGATTGATGCAGAAAAGTCATTTGACAAAATTTAACATCCGTTTGTGGTAAAAACGCTCAACACATTGGTAATAGAAGGAACCACCTTATTATACTGAAACACAGCTAACATCACATACAATGAGAGGTGAAAAACTGAAAGCTTTTCCTACAAAATCACAAACAACACGAGGATGCTAATTTTCATTACTTCAATTCAACATAGTATCAGAATTTCTAAGCAATTAGGCATGAAAAATTAAAAATGTAGTCAAATTGGAAAGGAAGAAGTAAATTATCAGTTTTCACAGATAACATGATCTTATATGTGGAAAATCCTAAAGACTTCCAAAAACCCTTTAGAACAAACAAATTCAGTAAATTTGCAAGATAAAAAACCAACACACAAAAATCAGTGATGTTTCTATACACTAAAAGTGAGAAGTAAAAAGGGAAATTAATAAAACAATTTAGAATAGCATCAGAAAGAATAAAATACCCAGGAATAATGTTAACTAAGGAAGTGAAAGACTTGTGCACTCAAAATTACAAAACATTGCTAAAAAAATTAAAGACACCAATAAAGAAAAGAGGCTTGGTGGTGGCTCACACGTGCAGTCCCAGCACTTTGGGAGATTGAGGTAGGCAGATTGCTTGAGCCCAGGATTTCAACACAAGCCTGGACAACATGGTGAAACCCCATCTTGACAAAAAATACAAAAATTAGCTGGGCATGGTGGTGCATGTCTGTGGTCCTGGCTACTCAGAAGGCTGAGGTGGGAAGGTCATCTGAGTCCAAGAGGTTGAGGGTACAGTGAGCTGTGATCATGCCAATGTAGTCCAGCCTGGGTGACTGTCTCAAAATAATAAAATAAAAAGGACTAAATTGAATTTCTAGAAATTTAAATTTAGTACTGAAAGTTGAAATAATGGTTTCATTAGTGGTTTGAATAATAGTAAGTTATTTCTTTGACTTCAGAACTCATATTCTTAATCATTATCCTATATAAAAGTTTTAATTTTACACATCTTTAAATTTCTGCATTTTTTACTTTGAATAAAAATTTCCTTTTAGATTTTAAATAAAAGATGCAGAACTATTTGTGGATGTCTCTTGAATTCTTGTTTTCATAGATGACTCAACTAGTTTTGCCTGCATGATTTTGCTCCCAAATTAGTTCACAATTTTTCCCACAGTCTCTCCCTGCTCTCCTCTGTGCTACTCTTTGCGGGGTAGATACTTCCAGGTCTCAATTACAATTTTGCTTTCTGGTTTCAGATTTTACAATGGCTTCTTGCATCTTATCCAGTGAAAATAATTCAAGTTGGTATTTTAATAATATATACAATGTTCCAGGTTCTCAAAGATGAGTGATATTACTGTATGCCAAATAATATTTAAAAATTATTAAATTTTAGCTCCATAAACACATGAATTTATGAATTTGAATAATAGACACATTTCTTCTTTTAAATGATCACTTTTTCTAAATGATTTTCCCATGGCTCAGTACGTTGAGGCAAAACCTTTCTGATTTTTTAAAATATTTAATACAACTAGTATAATCCTAACAAGGCCTAAGAAACAACTATCATCTTTCCTGATAGGGCAAAGGGGGTACTTCAGGCTTTGATGTAGCCAGTTATTTAGGTGTTTAAAAAGTATGAATATTCACAGGACATATCACATCACAAAAGTTTGCTGACAAAGAAACCTGAACTGTGGAAGTGATCCCCCTATGCAAAATAATAAATAATATGTCTGATGCATGATTTGAGCTTTGACTAGAACTCATTTGCAAAATAGTATTTTATTTCTTTTTATGTAAATAACATTAATTAATTGCTACTCAAAAATAAAATAAAATAAAGTTTGAAGCTGTTTAATTGGGTAAATTATCTTAGTCATTGGATAAATGGTCACTCTTTTAGTGATAAGTGTCCTGATTCCATTGCTGTAATGGGAGTTACTCTTTTGCAGACATACCGTCTCTTTTCCTGTGTGATCATGAAATGATTGTATTATCTGTAAAAATATGATGATGGTAATTTTGATAATGATCATGATCATAAAGAAATATATGGTAATAGAGAAATTTCTGAATATTAACTCAAGTTTAGAACAAATGAATTGAGGACACAGAAACTAAAATTTGCTTTAGGTTTGTAAAAACCATATTATTTATAAACATTTATATTAGCTCCTTACTAAGTGACATGTGACAATAATGATTTCACTAAATTAGACAGAAAGAAGTTGGCATTCAATTTAAGGCATGGCTACAAGGAAAATCTGTATATGATTTTTGTCACTGCTAATCAAACTCTTGTCTTTTTGCTTGGTGTGTACAAGAATTTATTCTTACTGGTTTGACTGAATAGAATTGGCTGCTTTGTAATACCAATCCCATATGAAACTCACAGACAAGAATACTCAATTATTATAATGAAATAATAGGAATAGCTAAATAAATAATCTTACCTGCTACTGCGACATTGTGGTATGTTTTGTATCTGTTAGAGTTCTGATTTCTGGACCTCATTCTGTAGGCAGTGGTTGTTTTGAATTCATAGAATTAAAGATGAGGAAGACCTTGAGGAGTAAATCTCATACATTATCGTAACATAATACATTTCCATTTCTCATTTTAGGATGTTTCTTCTACATAAACAGGGCTCGTCAACAGGGTCATCTTCTACCCAGAATATTTTGGAACATGAAAACATATCGGCAAATCCTTTAATTCAGAGATTTCCTTTCTTTGTTGTGTCTGAGTCATCAAAAACTCCCGGTATTCGACACTACCACATAAAGTATATATAAAATGGTTTTGAAGATGCCCAAAGCTCATCAATCATAGTTAAACTACTTTCTTTTTAAGGATTTATTATAATGGCTAATCAAAAATATATGTGGACTCTTGTGATAACATGTTAGGGTAGAATGTTTTTCAATTTTATCCCTAAATTTCTAAGTGGGAGTGGGGATTCCTTTTCTACAATCTTAAAATAACTTATTACTTTTATAAAAATATGCCTGCATCAATGGATACTCATTAAAGTAAAATGTAATTTGGTTTATACCAAAAAGCTCTATAATACAAGGATATGCTTAACCTTTTATTTCAACAATGAATTACTTGTGTGTTTTTAAGTGAAACTTTTTAAGTGTTACGTGAATGTGTTTATCACCTCACAACTTAAAGCATTTAGATTGGTAATTGCCCGAGTATTTTGTCAAAGATAAAGTACAATTGTGCGTCGCACCATTTAACTTGGCCCAGTCATTCCTGCATATCAACATTGCCATAATACAAAAAATCACTTTTGAAAATTTAACCAATTAAAGAAAAAAATTTTAATGTAAGGTAAGCAGTGTTGCTATTACCTAAGCGTTATGATAACCATGACACAAATAAGGCACACTCTCAAACATAAACATAAACAAGGCAGAATTTCAAGTATTGAGAAGCAAGTCAAAGCAAAGCCACCTATTAAAAATAATTCAAAGGTTTTATAGTCAAAAGTTTTATATTATGAGTATTTGTGTAAGAGGATTTTGTTTTTTGAGAAGTGTGAACTGCAGATCACAAACTAAGAGAGGGTAAGGTGGTTGGGTGGTGATTGTGAAAGATACCTGTTCATTTCAGAGCTTCAGTTACCATGCCATCTTAAGGAAAAAGGTGATTATTTATCGACAACTTCAAAGAAGCTTTTAGGATTGAAATAGGAAAGCACGCTGTGCATAGAGAATATAGTGTTTGAAAAAAATGGGAAAGATTGTGCTAAACATACATCTTCTACTTTAAATGAATACAGTTGTTTTTATCTGTAGAGCAAATATGACATTCCTTGAGTATACGACATCTGCTTGGTGGCATTTTTTCCTCCCTGAGTGTAGTTATTTAATTACCAGCATGTAATTAAATGATGCAAAACATTCCAAGGTGCTCAGTTACAGAATTGAACAATCCAACAAAAATGCAAGTCTTCTGACTTTGGCTATCTGAAATTCATTATATGTAAGTATATTAAAAGAAAGAGCTTTCATGAGCATCTGTATTATACCATCAAGGACTTTTCATATATATATGAAAATAAATATTGAGAAATATCTATTTAATAAATATTTAGTTTTCACATCTGAGAGAAAGAGAAAACTAAATCTAGACTCTTAAACTAAATCTATACTCCCCACACATTTTAGACACAGAGAAAAGAGACAAGCTTTGCCTTACTGGAGTGACACCTTGAGTTAAGACCTCAGAGTAACAAAAGTTATAAAAATGTCCACACTGAACCAAACCACTGTTTAGCCCTGGCTGTCTGCATTTGTGCCAACTGATATGTTTGGCATATTTCCCTTCATGATCTCATTATTACGATCTAAATAAGACATGAGGGCAAAGCTCTGATAAAATACTGTAATTCACGTGTGTGCATGACTCTCTGGTGAACAGTCACAATTGCTGGTGAAAAACTTGTCAAAATGACAAAAGATCCACATGTGGTGGAGACTTGTACTGAACTGAACAGTAACATCGCTGCTAAAAAGATGTGACTTTTGGCTATTGTGGGTATATTCTCCAGCTAGTATTCGTAGTGATGTGGGAGTGACTGGGCTTTGTTTTTATTCAGTTAACAGCTTCCCATGAATGCTTTGGTTACGGGTTATACCCACAGAAAATATCTCCCGTATATGTGGGTGGTGTAATTTTGAAGACTCTAAAATATGGCAACAGCAATGCTGACTCTATTGTAAAATGGAGGTGAATAGAATTCAATTAACAACAGACACTGTGCAACTCTTAATTTTCAAACACCAATCTCACATCACTGTTGCTTCCTGAACAACGAAGCAAAAGGAAAGGAGTTAAACCACACATAATTTGACACCCTGTAACCCAAGCAAGCATGGTTTAATCTTAGCAGAAACTTGAAGAATTGAACATTTGGTAACTTGAAGGTTATATAA
This sequence comes from Trachypithecus francoisi, assembly GCF_009764315.1. NCBI lineage: Eukaryota > Metazoa > Chordata > Mammalia > Primates > Cercopithecidae > Trachypithecus > Trachypithecus francoisi. The sequence continues at coordinate 23,105,708 of NW_022681431.1, read as the reverse complement.
TTTTTAAAAGCCTACATTTTAAGCATAAGAATAAGATTCTTATTTGAATAAATAAGTAAAAGTAGATGACTATAGAAGTCAAGACATTAGTGAAACCATAAATATAGGTTCTGGGGTTAGGTACTTTGAAGATACATTGTAAAATGGTGGACAACTTCCTGCATCATTTATAGTCTCTTAAAGTGGAGTTCAGCTTGATGAATCAACTGATTTTGGTAGCTGAGTCAGGTATGTGGTTTAGTGCCATAGGAAAATGAGAAGGAATGATTCTGTGAATCATTGCAACTAGCTAAGAAGGGAATTAACATATTCTGTCTCATCAGAAAGGTTTTTTCTTTTTTAAAACAAAATGCAGCTGGTAAATGGGAATCAATTTGCACCTGCTATACTGCAAAATTTATATTAAATCCATATTAAAAGAAATAGCTTTCATGAGCATATATCTTGTACCATCAAGAACTTTTCACAAAGATTTCATCTGGAAGGTAAAATACTTTTCCCTCCGGTGTAAATAGTATCACAGACAATGATCAAAATGCTCATGCTTCTTCTATGATTTTTATGACAATTTTGCTTCTGTAAAGGGATAAAATTTTTATCTGAAACTCCTAGGTGATCAAGAGCTGCCTCTTTTGCAACATCAACAGGAAAAAGAGTGACAAGCTCCCAGTGTAAAGCACCCATTTACCTTGCTGACCCTAAGCTGCAAGTCATTATACCGCCTACTTTGAATTAATGGTGAAACATTTATCTTGTTTCACACGATGCATGCGTTTTTCCATGCTCCATCTTTCACCTCACCAGTCTGTATTATATAATACTTCTAACTATCTGAAGGTAGGACAGTCTTATTTTCTGACTGATCTTCCTGCTAGCAGCACGTAACAGGTTTCTCTTTATTATTCTATGTTGGTATGCTTTATTTGAAGATCTTCCTTTGTTTCTGAGCACATGGCTCTTTTTTTTTTTTCCATATAGAAGTGATGGTTATTTCATGGCCAGACAAATAAGCATATTTAAAGAAGTGTTTTAAAAGTATTTTTTAGAGACAGGATCTCATCCTGTATCCAGGCTAGAGTGCAGTGCTATGATCATAGCCCACTGTAACCTCAAACTCCTGGGCTGAAGCAATCCTCCTATCTCAGCCTCTCAAGTAGGTAGGACTATAGACACATGCCACGATGACTGGCTAATTTAATTTTTTTTTTTTTCAGAGACAGGGTCTTGCTATGTTGCCCGGGTTGGTCTTGAACTTACCTTCTCAAGAGATCTTCCCTCCTTGGCCTCCCAAAGCATCAGGATTACAGGTGTGAGTCACTGTGCCCAGCTGTATATTTTTAAACTGAGAAAAGATGGCCTTGAGTTATAAAAGCCTGAGAAAAACTAGAGAATTATCAGTTACCTATCTCTTTAACTGAATCCACAGGTAGGAAAAGCCTGGGAAGAATCTGATTATATATTTTCCAATCAATTTACATTTTTCATTTAACTGGTAGTGTGAGCAGGCCCACTTTTGAGTTTATGTGCTTGATGTTCCTGGTAATTTATAGTGAATTTGAACAGGTGTATTAATGTTGCCTCATGTGACACAAGAAGCCAGATTATTTAAAAATAACCCTGGAGGCTTCTTTCAGGTAGTCTGGACAAGGATCTAGCTTGGGCAGGAAGGGATGGACAGTTTATTTCCAAGCCAGAGAGGTTGTATCTGAAGTCAGCTTCCTATGATGTTCATGGAATCCTTTCAGGAGCACTGCAACTTCACAGGAGTCCAAGATTCTGGGCAGCATACATTTCCAAGCAATCCCTACAAACTGCTGGCACAAAAATCTATCCTGCCTGGAGTTCAAGATGATTGTGTGTCTTCTCGGTAATAATGTTGCTTGCTCCCTAAGAAGAAAGACCCTCCTCAGGAATGCCAAACCTCTTAATTGTCTATGCCCAGCATGCTTTATTGTGGAATAATGAGGGTGGGGAACATGTCACTTTTCTTCTCTTAATTAACCCTGCCTGGTGAGATGGGCCTGATCTTGCATGACAATTTAAAAAAGAAATGATGCACATATGCAGTGTGGGTGTCTATGATCACACACAAAACATACAGATCTGAAGCCTATACCTACCTATTTTCATTTGTTCTAAAATTGCCTCCTTCCAGGTACAAGATTTCAGAGAAAATCTATGTGCCTACAATCTTTCCCTTGTTTGAACACATATTTCCTCTGAAAGCTAGGTTAGTTCAAATAAGCTACCCGGATTGCCTGAGTTCTTGGCAATATGATACGGTGTTGAATGAGTACAGAATTAATGCACTAACAACATGAAGCAGGAGAGGAATTAAATGATGATCTCCTCTTTGACTCAGAGAAGGGAATGTTTCCAGAGGCTGGCTGATCCTGAAGATATGTTATGCAATTAATCAGAAGAACTAATTTGCTCGATGAAATCCACTGAAAAACCACAATCAGCATGGCCCTTTTCTGTATATTCCATAGTCTGCGTTTTGCCGTTTGTGACAAAGTTTTCTGTCCAAGAATGACTTTAACTTTTATTTTATTTAGCTTTTCTACAACATTTATTTTAACTTTATCCTGAATTTAAAGTACAGACTAACTTAGATTTTAAATACCCTTGATATTTATAAGCCACTTAGACATATGTTATTACTTACTGACGCTCATATTAAGAAACTTGAACATTCCTCTATTGTCATGGAGGAGATAGAATCTCTTCCACAGTGCCTACTGTATTGAAATGTTCAGCAGGAGCATCAGTGACTTTTATTAAGATACTTGGGAATGGGTAGCTTCAGTTTGCATTGTCTGCTTCAGTTTCAGTATTCCTCCTTTCTTTTTATGAATACAGTAAAACTAAGGCTTTCATTTGGTTTATAAAAATCAAATACAAAGATCTGGTTTACATTAAATCAAATCATTGGGTGGGTAACAAAAGTGATCATCAGAATTTGAAGGGTTCTGTTCATCCATTCATTTACTTGTTTATTATTCAATAGTTCCATCACTCTATCTATCCATCCATCCATCCATCCATCCATCCCTCCATCCAACCAGTGACAACTGTGGCCCATCTGCAGCAGCTGCTGCGAGGACACCAGCTATGGCAGGGGAGACACAGCTGGGGCTGAACACTCCCAGGAGCTGGCAGGGGCTGGGAAGAGGTGGGAGCCCCACCCCCTACCAAGTTGGCTGGGCAGGAGCCCTGCACTGCTGGGCACAGCTGCAGCCTCCCAGTCAAAGCTACAGACCTGTGCATCCCTATATTCTCGGGGTCCTAGGAAGCCCCCCTCTACCCACAGGCTTGAAAGTGTCTCCTCCCACTCGCTGGCCTCTCTCGGTTCCCGGTGTCCAATCCAATTTTTCAACAAAGTTGAAGCTAAGCCCTGGTGCTGTCACAACCCAGCCAGCCATGTGCATGCTTGGGGTGGTGCTGACATGCCAATCCCTGCCCCCACAACTGCTTTGGCCACCTCCGGAACTTTGGGCACTGATGAGCTTGGGGAAGGAGGTGGGTCTGCCAAGTGGAATGAGAACTAATGATGCTTTTTCCAGGCCCGCCCATGGCTGGCCATGGACCAATCAACACAGGCTTCCTGCCTTCTGAGCCCATAAAAACTCTAGACTCAGTCAGATTCCCACACTCTTCCAGATAACCTGCCTGTGGAAAGGAGCTACCCACTTTGAGTCTCCTGAGAGCTGTTCTGTTGCTCAGTGGAGCTCTTCTCTGCTTTGCTCATCCTCCAGTTGTGTGCATACCTCATTCTTTCTGGATGTGGGACAAGAACTCAGGACCCACCAAATGGTGGGACTGAAAGAGCTGTAACACAAACAGGATCGAAACACACGCCTATCCTGTTGTCATGTTGCAGGCGACAAGAAGGACAGAAGAGCTGTGGCCCTTCAGGGAGCCCAGACCTAGAAGCTTCTGGATCCAGGGCTGTGACACCCTGTTTGGGGCTCTGTAGTTCCTGGTGTCTCCATGCTTCCAGGTGCCACTGCATTCCCCTTGTCTAGATGCAGGTGCTCACTGTGGAAGCTGCTTGTGGTACATCTGATCGAGCTGCAGCCTTGGACAGAGCTGTTGCCTGTGCATTTCCTGGAGCTGCCTGCTCCACTACAGCAGCCCATGTGCCTGGCTGTGTGCAGTGGCTGGACCCCACACTCGCTCATTCACACACCCCTCACTGCTCCACACATGGCTCACCCGTGGCAGGTGTGGGATCAGAACCAGTAGTGAGAGCCAAGTACTCCCTACCAGACTGAGTGGATAGAACAAACCCAGTGGGCATGAAAAAAACTCAAGCAGAGGTGCTGCTGGCCACATAGGTTTCTGGCTGGTGAAGCAACACCCTAAATATCCCATGATACATCCATTATTTTCCATCTAATAAATGTGGAGTGAGTAACTACCACATGTTGGAATTTCCGAAGTGAACAGCACAGACAGAGTACCTATTATTAAGATAAAGTTCTAGCAAGAAAGAAAGGGATATTACATAAAGATATGTTTCTCTCTCTCTCTCTCTCTCTCTCTTATTCTCTCTCTCTTTCTCTTTCTTTCTTTTTCTTTTAGAACTAGAATCTTGTTCTGTTGCCCAGGTTGGAGTACACTGGCTCAGTCATGGCTTACTGCAGCCTCAAACTCCAGGGCGAGGCAATTCTCCCACCTTAGCCTCCTAAGTAGCTGGGAGAACAGGTGCACACCACTATTCGTGGCTACTATTTTTTTTTTTTTTTCCATTTTTTAGAGCCAGGATCTCATTACATTGCCCAGGTTGGTCTGAACCTCCTGGGCTTAAGCAATCTTCCTGCCTCAGCTTCCCATGTAGAAAAATATGTTTCTTATACAGCTATATTTGTGGGCTAAGATTATAGCCGCTATGCATATTATTATATAAAAATAATGAATTCACAGTTATGACAATCAGTGAAATTGGGTACTGTGATTGTATGTAAAATGAGAACTTAGTATGAGATTAGAGAATACCTTCCTAAGGAATGGGAATTCTAACTCCCTAAGGAAGAGGGAATTGTTTGTGCAAAGGCTTTGAGGAGGAAAAGCTTGACCACAAAACAAAATAAAACACAGCACAACAAAACAAACACATTGGGTTTGGAGCATACTGAGCCAAGTTACAAAGAAGCAAGGCTTGAGAGGTGAATGTGAACCAGATCCTGAAGGGAATTTTAGAATGTTTTAAAAGTTTTGATCTTTATCCTTAGAACAACAGGCTATTTTTTTTTTTTTTTAGACGGAGTCTCGCTCTGTCGCCCAGGCTGGAGTGCAGTGGCGCAATCTCAGCTCACTGCAAGCTCCGCCTCCTGGGTTTATGCCATTCTTCTGCCTCAGCCTCCCGAGTATCTGGGACTACAGGCGCCCGCCACCTTGCCCGGCTAGTTTTTTGTATTTTTTAGTAGAGACGGGGTTTCACCGTGTTAGCCAGGATGGTCTCGATCTTCTGACCTCGTGATCCGCCCGTCTCGGCCTTCCAAAGTGCTGGGATTACAGACTTGAGCCACCGCGCCCGGCACAACAGGCTATATTTAAAGAATTCTAAGCAGGCAACTGACGTGATCAGTTATACTGCTTTTCACGTTCCCTTCCAAACCCTGTAAATTTATTATTATTATTATATAAATTCCTTTCTATTTTTAAAAAATGTAGCACTTTCTCTTAGTTAAAGTTGAAAAGGTTTTAAAAAATAGTACACTACAAATTTCCCTTCCACCATGTCTTGTGACCTTCTAGTTCCCCTTGTAAGAAGCAACCAGTATTACTAATATCTTGGCATCCTTCCAGAGATACTATCATTGTGGACTTCATTTTGTAAAACATTTTTCTTACTGACAATATTGACATACATAAAGTAGAGATAATAGTATAATGAACATCCATGTACCCACCACATAACTTCACCAATTGTCAAATTAGAGCTAATTTTGCACCTCTATAACTCCACCTACTTTTTCAGCAAAGCTGTAATAAATTTCATTGAAATAAATTTCAGATATCATAAATTTTATCTGTAAATGTTTTAGAAATCATTTCTCAAAGGAGCCCCTTTTGAAACATAACATCAACATCATGATCACGCTCCAGAAAACTCAAGTTCGTTATTATAAAATTCCCAGTGTTTTACCCTTGGATCCCCATAAAAGCAGACTACAATGAAGGTTTGAATGCCACTGTACCTTACCTTGGGAGGTGATACAAAGAAGCACTTTAAGAGTGGAAGAAAGTGACTAAATAGAGAAATGAAAGTCAACAAACAGGTGTGCAAAGGGAGAGGTTCTGTTGTGCAGAAGTGGGACTGAATTCCACTGGAGATCATTGGAGACATTGTGTAGAATACGTATTAAAAGTTCAAGGAAACTGGAAATATCCTCTGATTGTTGCACCTCATAGGTTGCAGTGAGGTTGAGAGCTACTTCACTGGGTCTTCTACTCTGTTTCTAGGGCCAGAAAATGCCCTCAGACAGAAAGACTCAGGAGACTCTGGCAGACCCAAGAACTGTTTGCCTCTGACCTCTGGTATAGACTGAGGAATTTTCAGTGGGCATAGTCAGTATCTTACACATCACTCACTTTTCCCATAGTCTGTATTATTTTCACCTTTGTTTACTGAATTGGGGTCCCGAGAAGGTCCATGAACTGGAGTTGTGCTGGTTAATAAGTCTAATTAAGTGTCTCCTGTAGATTTACCTACCATTCTTTTATTCTTGCATTTTTTGGTTATTGTTATAGAATCTAGTCTTTTTTTTTTCTGTAGAATTTGTCAGACTGTATAGTGGAGTTTCTCTCCATAATATGTTTACCATGTTTTGTTGGTTTCTGTGTTTCATGCACATTGCTAATTATCATATTTAAGTTTATTTTCTTGCCAGATGACTTTGTAGGTAGTCATATGTTATTCCAGTAGGACACATATAATTTCCAGTTTCCATTTTCTCATTGTGATAGTAGTTGTGACTGAAAATCACTGAGCAGATGCATTAATTCATTAGAGGTTACAGAAGGGTAATAGCCTAATTCTATCATTCTTTTTTCCATTATTAGTGTGAATACTTCTGTAAAGAGAAACTTGCCTTCATCAAGTATCTGGTTGCCCCAAGGTGTAGTTCTTAGAGGTTAAATGCTTGGTTATTTTCTTTTATATTTGAGTTTTCAAAATAATGAGTTAGTCTTAATATATTCCAAAGGTGATGACTGATTTTGTGTGTGTGTATCATGAACTCCTAGACTTAGTTTAATATTTCTCAGTGCACACAGTTCTTATCCTTATTCGTGCTCACATTGTCTCATCTTCAACCTATTTTGTGATCTGAACTGAGTAACTAAGTACCCGTTCAAGTTGATGCCCACATTCTTTTTTTTTTTTTAGACCAAGTCTCACTCTATTTCCCAGGCTGGAGTGCAGTGGTATGATCTCAGCTCACTGTAACCTCCACCTTCTGAGTCCAAATGATTCTCCTGCCTCAGCCTCCTGAGTAGCTAACAGGTGCATGCCACCACACCTGGCTAATTTTTGTATTTTCAGTAGAGATGGGATTTCGCCATATTGACCAGGCTGGTCTTGAACTCCTGACCTCAAGTGATTCTCCTGCCTCGGCCTCCCAAAGTGTTAGGATTATAGGCATGAGCCATCAAGCCCGGCCAGTGCCCAGGTTCTTTTGACACAGGATAGTCATCCTAGAGTGTTTCCTTATTTTCTGGTATAGAAATGCTTGTCTCGTTTCCTTATGACCCCACCCACTTTCCTAGATATGCTCTCTTTGGTTATTTTGGAAATCATCCAAGACATATTTTCTAGACTGGTAACGGCTGCTTTCTCAAGGAACCCTGGTTCTTTTTTTGTTCATGTTGTCATGCCAAGACTAAAGTGGGCACTAGGGAAGTTGTCTACTACTTGGTCACTCATTGTCATTAGGCCTTTATCGGTCATTAGGACTTTCTGACAGAGCCAGAAGATATACGATTTTTAAAAATAAAATGAATTATGAATTTATACTGACACTTTCCATTTGAAATCAGAACTACAAAGATATTACTTAACATCATAGATCTTACATCAGTATTTCTTTTATTCCATGACCCAAATGTTAGTTCTAAATAACACCAATGTGATTCCTCATTTGCTTTGTTTCATACTATACACACAACAGCCTCATAATAATAATACATTACCAACAATGGTATGATTACTGAGCTCAGCTACAGTTTTTTGTTTTACAGTTTTTTGTTCCCCTTTGGATCTATTCTGCTGTGGATGTGCAGTCGAGTTACTAGGTTTTAAAGTCCCTTGAAATATTTACTGTCTGAGGGTTATGTTAAAAATTGAATTATACAATTATCACTATTTAATTCTTTTTTTTATTTCTAGGAACATTTTTAAAATTTTAATTTTGTTTTATAATTATATATGTACATGATTTGAAAATCTGATTTATAAAACAAGATATATTCAAATAATTTTGGGTTAAAATGTTGTTCATTTTACTTTATTCTGATCTAGGCAACCTTACCAATATAAGTAGATATATAAAAATGTATGTATGAACAGATATGTGTGTGTATGAATGTGTGTATATATATATAAATATATATATCTATATATATAATCTGTATTTATATTTCCTTCCTCCTTAGATAGGTGATAGTACTTTTGAGAATGTTTTTCTCATTGATATTTGGTACAATACCTAGGAAGACAACCTATCATGCCAGAAGCTACTGTAGGGTAAGAGTCAGGAATATATGGATGTGTGGTATCTGATAACAGAAACCTGAACTTCAACAGAGAATAGTGGATGTTTGTGTTTTCTCATGCCTTTTTCCAATGAAATTCTTAATTGCTGTTTATTTGCTCTTCTTTGTTTGTGGATAGTTTTGCCAGATAAAAATGATTCTTTGATGTGCCTGAGTTAAAGATTACTCTTTTGAATTCTCATAGCATTTCATACAAGTTGTTATAAGAATAGGCTACAAAATTTCCATTTGCACACACATCCCTTGTGCTACATGCACACTTCACGAAAGAAGACCTTGGCTTCCCAATGTATTAGCAATTTAGAAGTACACTTTGTTCTTTTGTTATTTTCAATTTAAGGTATTACTTTTTGCATTTAACAGAGTCTGGAATAAGTGTAACTGGATTAGTCAATTTTACTATAGATTATTGTTCAATTTAAGTCAGTTTTCTTTTGCCTGTGCTCTGGAATTAACATAATGAAGTAAGATCTGGTGGTGAAAGGAAAACAAAGGCCATTTTCCAGGTTATATATGTACTTTTTTATTTTTGAAACACACAATGTTTCAATTCTGTCATGAAAATGAGTGCTTTCTTATCACCTGAAACAAAATAGAATTTTGGGTTCTTTTTTATCACACAGTCTGGGAAATGAAGTTGGCTTTAACCAGAGGAAGCTAGTACATGCCAATGAACTTTACTTGATTCAACAATAAACATTTTAAAAACAGGTGGGTTTTTTAATGGTGAGGACATAAGAAGAGAATCTTGGATGGAGGTTTAAGCAGCTTCCATGAGTGGACACTATGTGGTATTTAATTGGGGTGGCTATACTGCAATGTGTGTGTGTAAATTGCCACACTTGAATTGAAGCATGGATACTTTATGAAGCCTTGGATAAACACACACCTAGTTACATACATAAGCCTTTTAGAAATAATAGAATAAAAAATAATTTTGTTGTTAAAATACCATTTCAAAAAACAAAATCATTTAATTCAACATTACCTTAACAAACTACCAACAATTGAAACATAAGAAATAAAAAAATTAGGAGGCAAATACTACTTACTAAAAAGATTCATTTCTGGCTTCCTTTAATACAGTCATGCATCAGTTAATGACAGGGATATGTTCTGAGAAATGCATCATTGTATGAACATCACAGAGTGTACTTCTACTAACCTAGATGGTATGGTCTACTGCACACCCAGGCCACATGGATTAGCCTATTGCTCCTAGGCTACAAATCTGTCCAATATGGTACTGTACTAAATGAACACTCTAGGCAGCTGGAACACAACGGTAAGCATTTGTGTTTCTAGATATATCTAAACACAGGAAAGGTAATGCGTTGTGCTTTGATGGTTATGACATCACAGTGATAGGAATTTTTCAGGTCCATTGTAATTTTATGGACCCATCATCGTATATGTGATCAGTCTTTGACCAAAATGTTGTTATGCAGAACAAAATGTGTCAAGCTTCCCTAATGTTGTCCAAATTTAGTCAATTCACCAATATTTTCTTTAGCTGCAGCATTACACATGGCTGTTAAGTAAAAGTGGATATATTAATGATATATTAATGATGATATATAATTAATGATAAAACCAGCTTTAACTGCTTTTTTACAGCTTTTTCCACATGAGATCACTGATGACCTTGGAAATCAATTGCAAATATTTCTATGATAAGTAGAAGATGGCGAAGAAGTGGAGAAATCTGATGTAATTTACTCATGCTCTTATTAAAATAATATTTATTACTCTTAAGAAGTCTGTACGTGGAACAGAAGTGGCATGGTAATGTGAAGATACAAGATAAAATGACAGTTTTCTGGTAAATTTTTTGTAACTGGAATGGAAATTATTTTAGTTTTAAGAATTAAAATTTAGTTTTTTACTATTTTAAAAAATAAATGTAATTTTTTATGGGTAATATTTTCATTTTAGAACAAAAAAGATAAAGGCGGAATGTTATCCTTTAAGGCAAGCCCTATTTCCCCTGGTTTTTGCTGTTGGCTTCCAACAGGAAACCATGTATATCAATTTTTTGGCTTTTCTTTATGCAAATATAAGGAAATATGAATATATGCCATCCACTATGTTTACTATTTACCTTAGAAGAATTGTTTATGCCTGCTATTTTTAAAGTTTGTATTTTCTGGTGATTTCCACTATAATCATACTTCTATCTATTTGTTTCCCACTATGAGCATTCAAAAACTAATTTATATCTTCTTACATTCTTTATCCATTTCCCTCTCAACCCAGTATACCTCCCTCTCAAATGTACTCAATGGTATTTTTCCTTAGGGGCTACCATTGTACTCTTAAATATGCTTATATTTCTATACAATTTGATTTGCCAGCTTTAACTGCTCTTTTGGCTTCTAGCTACTTAAGAGGAGACATAAGTATATTAGTCTGCTCTCATGCTGCTAATAAAGACATATCCAAGACTGGGTCATTTATAAAGGAAAGAGGTTTAATTGACTTACAGTTCCACGTGGCTCGGGAGGCTTCACAATCATGACTGAAGGCCAACGAGGAGTAAAGTCATGTCTTACATGGTGGCAGGCAAGAGGGTTTGTGCAGGGAACTCCCATTTATAAAACAGTCAGATCTCATGAGGCTTATTCACTACTACAAGAACAGTGTGGGGAAAACTGCCCCCATGATTCAATTATCTCCACCTGGCCTAGCTCTTGACAAACGAGGATTATTGCAATTCAAGGTGAGATTTGGGTGGGGACACAACCAATCCATATCGATAAACATGTTTACTTTACACGTAGCCTCCCATGTCTTCTCCCACTTTTCATTTTGTTAGTTGTTTTATTTCCATGTCATCAAGCCACCTTGTATTTCCATATCTTCTGGTACCCTTATGCCCACTTTTTTTTTTTTTTTTTTAAGTTTTAGGTGGAGCAAGATATATCCATTGCTTACCATCATTTTTTTTTTTTTTTTTTTTTTTTTGCCAAACTTTCCCGAGTTATTTCTTAGTTGGGCAGAATTCTGATAACCCTTTCTTCAAGTAGAGAAGAAGTTTTCTCTGCCTTTTTCCACTTTAAACTATTTCTCTGTAGTTTTACTAAATGGCTTTGTATATGTTATATGCTTAAAGGATAGCTTGGCTAGATAGAAAATCCTTGACTCAGATTCTTTTTACCTATAGTATTTCTTAGGTGCTGCTTCACTGTCTTCTGGCATTGGATATTGTGGTAGAGAGAGGAGTCTGATGTTAGCTGGATCATATGGAATTTTGTTTTCATAGAAGTGATTTATTTTTTTAATCCCATATCTGGAGAGTCTTCCATTATATTTAACATCCACCAAATTTATTAGAATGCATCATGAATTTGACTGCTCCAGTCAAGTTTCCTGGGACAAAATGTAGACTTAAAGCTTCTCTATTTCTGGAAAAAAAATTCTTGAATTATATTTTAAAATATTTGTCTTTGTTTTGGGATTTTAAGAAATCCAAGTAAGAGCCATGTGTGGTGATGCATACCTGTAACCCCAGTTACTCAGGAGGCTAAGGCATGAAGGTTACTTGAGTCCAGGAGTTCAAAGATGTAGTGTTCTATGATGGCACTACCAGTAGCCACAGCATCTATTCTCCTAGTACTCTTTCCAATAATCTTCATTTCTGCAATCCTTTCATCCTCTTTCTCTTTTCCTGAGTTTGGGCAGCTCATGTTTCACATTTCTGTATTGTGCCACCATTTTCCCTCTGAGCTCTTATTTTTCTGCTTTGTGGTCTTCTTTCTTGCAGTGATTGCTTCATAACTCATTTTAATGGTGCGATCTTTGGCTAAATCTTCAGCAACAACTTGGCAATATTTTTCTGCTTTTTTCCTCCTGTTGGAAAGTTTTATTGCTTTTGTACACATTTCAATGGTACTTTTGTGTGGACTCAGTGCCACTGTTCTTTTATGACTCAAAGTTAAATAGATTAGATTTTTCCTGACCAGCTATTTGCAGGATTTTTCCATGGTATTTGGGATGGGGGATGTATGGCGCACGGAAAAGGAGTTACAGCTTCAAGGGTTCTATCTTCTGCGGCCAGAGAAATAGACTATTCACTGAAAGTATGACACTTCTGTGTGCTTCTACACATGGCTTCTCAACAGGCATCCTCCTTTTTTCAAAATTAACTTGGCCCAGGAGGGTTTCTGCCGCCAGTTCTGGTCTCATGGTGGCTATTTCTATGAAGCTTATTTCACGGCTATTTTACAAAACACTTTTTAACATCAGCTGTGCTCCCCAGCCCCTCTTGTCACTTTTCTTGGCGTCTCTATTCACTGAGGTTTCTGGATAATCTCAGTTCTGTTCTCAGTAGCTCCCATTTTGGTTTTTGTACCTTAGGATTGTCCTCTGTCATCAGGAAATACATTTTTGTCAGTGCTTCCTGGGATCTCCCACACTGAGATCCCTATGCATTTTGCCTACTGCTCACTGCTGCTCTGGCCAGCGCCCTTACAGCTCTGCCCCATGCCTGTCAGCTCTCAGTTTTCTTGTTCCATTTTAAGTGTTTGTGCCTTTTTGAAAGCACCTACACCCACCTCATTATTTATTTCTAATGTTTCCTGCAGGAAGAGGGGAGATTCTGATTTAAATTCTTGCTATTATATACTAGGATGATTTTTGTTAGTTTTTTAAAAAAATTATTATTTCATAAAGTGAAAATTGAACAAAGTGAAAAAACAGAAGGGAAAAAGGTAATGAAAAGCCAGGAAAAAATATTAAGAAGAAATATAAAGAAGTGAGTTCTTAATTATACATCAACAAATTGGATAAACTAGAAAAAATGGATAAATTCCTAAAAACACATAACCTACCATGACTGAAACATAGAGAAAAAGAGAATCTGAACAGACCAAAAACAGGTAAGGAGACTAAATAAAATGTCGTTCATCAATGAAAAGCCAGGGACTTCATGTCTTCACTGATGAGTTCTACCAAACATTCGAAGAATTAACACCAATCCTTGAATGGGGGAAATACTTAGAAACTCATTCTATTAAGCCAGAATTACTCTGATACCAAAGCCATTCAACCACTCTGTAAGAAAAAAAAAATTACAGGCCAATATCTCTGAAGAACATTGATAAAAAATCCTCAAGAAAATACTAGCAAACTAAATTTAACAGCACATTAAAAGCACATTATTTTCAAGTGGAATTTATTCCTGGGATGCAAGGATAGTTCAACACACACAAACCAATAAATGTGATATATTATATGAACAAAATGAAGAAAAAAATTACATAATCATCTCAACAGATGCAGAAAAAACATTTGACAAAATTTAGTCAAATAGATACAGACTGAATGAACCTTAACATAATAAAGGCCGTAAAACAAGCCCACAGGTAATATCATAATCAATGGTTTTTCCTCTGAGATTAGGAACATAACAAAGATGTTACTCTCACCACTCATTCAACATAGTACTGAAGTCCTAACTATAGCAATTAATCAAGAGAAAGAAATAGAAGGCACCAAACTGAAAAGGAAGGAGTAAAATTGTCTCTGTTTGCAAAGGACATGATCTTATATATAGAAAATCCTAAAGACCCAACAAAAAGCCATTAGAACTAATAAATGAGTCCAGTAAAATTGCAGTTTACAAAATTAACATAAAAAGATTGTCGTATTTCTATAAAATAACAAAAAAACTATCCCCCAAATTAAGAAAACAATGTTATTTACAATAGCATCAGAAACAATAAAATTCTTAGGAATATGTTTAACCAAAGAAGTGAAAGATCTGTATACTAAAAATTACAACACACTTATAAAATAAATTGTATATGATTCAAATAAATGGAGAGATATCCCAGGTTCATTGATTGGAATAATTAATAGTGTGAAAATGTCCATACTACCCAAAGCAATTTATAGATTCAGTATGATCCCTACCAAAAGTTCTAATGACATTTTCCACAAAAATAGAAAAAACAATTCTAACATTTGTATAGAACCATGAAAGACTCTGAATAACCAAAGCAGTCTTGAGCAAAAAGAATAAAGCATAAGTTATCACACTAATTGTTTTCAAAATATACTCCAAGACTAGTAATCATGACAACATGGCACTAGCATAAAAGTAGAAATGCAGGCTAATGGAAAAGAATAACAGAGTCCAGAAATAAATCCATGTATTAATAGTCAATTGATCTTTGATAAGAGTGCCAAGAATACACAATGGGGAAAAGCAGTCTCTTCAATAAATGCCACTGGAAAAACTGGGTATTCATATGCAGGAGAATGAAACTGAATCCCTATCATATGTTATATACTAAAATAAACTTAAAATGTATTGAAGACTTAAAAGTAAGACCTGAAACTATAAAAATACTAGAATAAAATATAGAAAAAATATTCTTGACATTGGTCTGGGTCATGATTTATTTTGATATGACCCCAAAACTGCAGGCAATGAAAGCAGAAATATACAAATGGGATTGCATCACACTGAATATTTCTGCATATCAAAGGAAACCAGAGTAAAGGGACAACCTATGGGATGGGTGAAAACATTTGCAAACCATAATCTGATAAGGGATTCATATTCAAAATATATTGTGAACTAAGACAACTCAATAACAAGAAAATATATTTCTGATTGAAAAAATAGGTAAATGATCTGAATAGGTATTTCTTCAAAGAAAACCAATGCCAATTGGTAGACGAAAAGATATTCAGCACCACCAGTCATCAGGAAAATGCAAATTGAACCACAAGGAGATATAACTTCATTTCTGTTACAATGGCTATTATCAGAAAGACAAAAGATAAGAGTTGAAAGAATGTCAAGAAAAGGAAGCCCTTCTACATTGTTAGTGGGAATGTAAATTAGTACAGTTATTATGGAAAACATTATGTAGGTTCCTCAAAAAATGAAAATACAGCTACCATATGATTCAGCAATCCGATTTCTGAGTATATATGTGAAGAAAATTAGATCAATACCTTGAAGAGATATCTGTATGCCCATGTTAATCGCAGCATTATTCACAATAGCCAAGACATGGGATCAATCTCAACACCCACTGATGAATAAATGAGTAACGAAAATGTCACACAAACACACACACACACACACACCACACACACACAATGGAATATTACTCAGCCTTTAAAAAAGAAGGAAATCAAGTTGTTTGCAGCAACATGGATAAACCTTGAAAGATCTATGCTAAGTGCAATAAGCCAGGCACAGAAAGACAAACACTGCATAATCTCATCTATATGTGAAATCTAATATAGTCAAACTTATGGAAGCAGAGAGTAGAATAGTGTCTGCCAGGGACTGGGAGCTGGGGGTGATGGAGGGATGTTGGTCAAAGGGTATAAAGTTTCAGTTAGGCAGGGTGAATATGTTCATTTAAACTACAGCATAGTGATTATAGTTAATAAGACTGTATTACATAGTTGATATTTGCTAAAACAGTGAGTCTTATATGTTCTCACCAAACATATGCACACAAAGATAACTATGTGAAGTAATAGTTTCAAACAATAGCAAATAGGATAAGTAATCAAAAAAATAGTAAAAGTAATCACACAATAGTTTGTGCTAAACATTTCTCTCTCTCTCTATGTGTGTGTGTGTGTGTGTGTGTGTGTGTATACACATACATCAGAACACCATGTCATATGTGATAAATATATCCACTTTTTATTTGTCAACTATGCCTCAATAAAAAGAAGCAAGAAAAAGAAACAAGTTCTTGCAAGATGCAGAAGACTGTAGCGCCAATAATACACATCCTCCAAGATAGAAAGGAAAAGAGAATAGGGCACCACACAAAGCAATGTTAAGATGATAAGAAACATTTGTTTTCAGATGAAGGGTAAATGAGATTAGGAATTAATGCTAGATGAACTGGAATTTCTCTAAACAGTGAAGATAAAAATCACTCCTTGAAAGTTAGAGATCTGGAGGTAGCAGTGAACACTGCAAAGGAAATTTGGAATCACCTGCTATGGGATATTAAAGAAGGAGTTAGAAAATGATTTAAAAAAAAGTTTTCTAGGAAGTCTAATTGAGTTTGGATAGATAATTTAGGAGATAACAGGAAACTCATGTCTTAGGCCGAGTGGGGTGGCTCACACCTGTAATCCCAGAACTTTGAGAGACCAAGGCGGGAGGATTCCTTGAGCCCAGGAATTTGAGACCAGCCTAGGCAACATAGTGAAACCTTATCTCTACAAAAAATTTAAAAAATTAAATCAGCCTGGTGGTACACGCTTCTACTTCCAGCTACGTGGAGGCTGAGAAAAGAGGATTACTTGAACCTGGGAAATTGAGGCTGCAGTGAGCTATAATTGCATCAATGCACTGCACCCTGGGTGACAGAGTGAGACCCTGTCTCCAAAATAAATAAATAAATAGAAATGAAAAGAAAACAAATTTTCTTGACTTTTCTCCCCATGCTCAGCAGCTGGGAGTTAACACATCTGGGGTAACAGGAAGGACGAAAGGGTCAGGATTAGAATTTGTATAATGGAAATTGCATAAGTTCATGGGGTGGAAAGTTTCTACAATGCTCATAAAGATTATGCTGAAATGGTAACCATGAGGTCTGTCACTGTCTTAGAGTATGAGCTTTAACCTAAAGCATTCTCTATTAACCACAAGACATTCATGATTCTGTTCAAACATACCCACAGAATTATAAAGAAAGCTTTATACAATGTAAAGACAGATGAATTTCCCTGGTTATTTTTCATAGTTGTAGCCATCCACTTAGGTATTATCTAAAGTCTAAAATTCTCCATAAACTATCATGCCCACAATATTCAATTCATTATTTAGTCAAGCACTCTGATTTATCTCAATATGAAAATATTTTCAGGTATGTAAAACCCAGTGAAAACATCTTAGATAAAAAACCCACTTCATTTGCAAAGCATATTTTTCAGCCCTTTGTAATTTAAGCAATTCAATCTCATTTAATATGAATAAGACCAAAGTTTTCTATGTCACTGAATTTTGTTTGTAATTCAAGTTTGGGTTGTGTTGGGAGTGTGTGAGCTCTATATGAATGTGCATGTATGTTTACATCAGAAATTTCTAAAGTAGCCTTTTTGTTCATTCACAAAAGTGCACAAGGCTTCATTCAATAATATATATCTCATATAAACTGGAATGAATGCTTTAGCTTTGTGGTCCTAAAATACCCCCAACAAAACAAAGCTATGTCAACATATGCCTAAATCATAAACTAACTCTGGGCATGTATAAGTAGAATATTTTAAAAAGAACCAGAACAGGCATTGAAAAACAGACAAAATCCCAGAGAAAACTTCTGACCAAAGCAGAAAATAATAGCAGGTGATGCATTTTCAGTAGGTACAAAGCTGGAATTCTGGTCATAAGGGTATAATCAAACTCAAGCTCTTGAATCATTGGACTTGGTTATTTAAAGAAGTGGTATAATTCCTTATAATACTTTACTTGTTCTGAAAGAGAGAAATTATCCCTATTTGATACTCCCTTGACTTAATTGTGTCACAATCCAGGTTCAAGGGAAGAAGCTCTAATCATTAACTACTTGTTCACTTCTAATTTTAAGTAACTCTGACATATGGAAAGCAAGAGTTCAAATCCATCTTTTCCCAAATAAGTGTCACTTCTATGAAAAATTTTCATAACACAAGTTCTGCCCTTACTCATATTGACTTATTAGTGCACAGAAAAGTTTTCAAAAAACATCAGCCTTTGGTTCTTAAGGGAAACTTTTTTCAAAAAAATTATTATTATTATTATTATACTTTAAGTTCTAGGGTACATGTGCATAACGTGCAGGTTTGTTACATATGTATACTTGTGCCACATGCACACGTATGTTTATTGCGGCACTATTCACAATAGCAAAGACTTGGAATCAACCCAAATTTCCATCAGTGACAGACTGGATTAAGAAAATGTGGCACATATACACCATGAAATACTATGCAGCCATAAAAAAAGGATGAGTTTGTGTCCTTTGTAGGGACATGGATGCAGCTGGAAACCATCATTCTCAGCAAACTATCACAAGAACAGAAAACCAAACACCGCATGTTCTCACTCTTAAGGGAAACTTTAAAGAAACCCTTATAATAGATGCTTGACAAGTAATAGACACATAAGCACACACAAAAAAGACAAGCTATTGACTCCTGGCTGTTTTGATTTTTGTTTGTTATTGTTGTCTTCTCTTAAACCTGGCTAGAAAACTCTTAAAGAAGGTAAGGATTCTGACTTAAATTTTGGAGCACATAACGTTTTCCTATTCTTTGCAAGTTAATAGTTCTGCAAGTACTTATTGTGGAAGATTGTCTAGTATGTTTGAAATGAGGAGGGATATGTAACAAAAGTGGTAGGATTAAAAATAAATCAGTAATATTTTATAGTTGCCTAAGAAAACAAAGAAAATCAAATCAACAGTAATTTCTGCCTCTCAGAGAGGCAATTTAGCAGCTTGACAGTATGGGAAATTGTGGGTTTAGGGGACAATATTTCAGATTCAAACATTACAGAAAAGTTATCCAAGGTGGTCTTTAAAACATCTTATATACTATTTTACACAGCACTGCATAGTTTAAAACAGAGATTGTTAAGTACAAAAAGCTACAGAGCCTCTATAGGAGAAAGTGGGATAGAGAAATCATACTTAAACACATGAGATGTGGAGAAAGAAAGAATCTGGGAACGTTTATAAAATAATTATTTATGTACCCACTTTCTTCTTTCTTTTTACTTCTCATCCAGTTTAGATTGCTTTTACACACTCATGAGCCATAGTAAATATCTGTTCAATAAAAGAATGCCTTAATCAAAACCACCAGCCCTTCTACAATGTAAAGAAATAATTTTTTAAAAATAGAAGAAGAGGCCCGGTGTGGTGGCTCACGCCTGTAATCCCAGGATTTTGGGAGGCTGAGGCAGGCGGATCACGAGGTCAGGAGTTTGAGACCAGCCTGATCAACATGGTGAAACTCCGCTTCTACTAAAAATACAAAAATTGTGGTGGTCCGCACCTGTAATCCCAGCTACTCAGGAGGCTGGGGCAGGAGAATTGCTTGAACCTGAGAGGTGGCGACTGCAGTGAGCCGAGATTGCGCCATTGCACTCTAGCCTGGGTGACAGGGTGAGACTCTGTCTCGGAAGAAAAAGAAAGAAAGAAGAAGAAAGAAGGAAGGAAGGAAGGAAGGAAAGAAGGAAAGAAAGGAGGGAGGGAGGGAAGAAAGAAAGAAGAAAGAAAGAAAGAAAGAAGAAAGAAAGAAGAAGAAAGAAAGAAAGAAGGAAGGAAGGAAAGAAGGAAAGAAAGAAAGAAAGGAAAGAAAGGAAAGAAAGGAAAGAAAGAAAGAAAGGAAAGAAAGGAAAGAAGGAAAGAAAGGAGGGAGGGAGGGAGGAAGAAGAAAGAAAGAAAGAAAGAAAGAAAGAGAGAAAGAGAGAAAGAGAGAAAGAGAGAAAGAGAGAGAGAGAGAAAGAAAGAAAGAAGAAATAAGACAGGCATGACAAGGCAGATGTTAGATCAGTGTATCACCTGAACATGGTGGTTACAAGTATAGACTCTGGAGTTAGGACCCACCTAACTTGAATAGGTTCAAATCCTGATTTTACCACCTCTTGCTCTGTCACTAGGCAAGTCATGAAAGCTCTTTTAACCTTGGTTTCCTCATCTGCATAATGGAGCTAACAATACCATCTACTTTATCCAGTCGTTATAAAGATTTAAAGTTATAAGTCATGTTTTAAGTACTTAGCAAAATATTGACATATAATAAAGACAAAAATAAATATCAACTTTCATGATTACATTATTAACAAAACTTTATGGTGAAATAAGCCATCTTACATTAGATGCAGCACCTCATACCTCATTAATTCAAAATCATGTAAATCCTAAACTACCTCATCAATTTTTACCTCTTCCAGGAGATAAATAATAAAAATATGTGAGCAAAATAAATAATAAAGATAGAAGTACATTTACATCTTCTATGTTTTTAAGAAGTTGGTGAAAATAGAGATTATTTGGGGATCCCCTTGACCACTTAGAGTAAAACAACCATGGGAAAAGGAGGTGGGCTGATGATCATCTGGGAATTCACTGAAGGAGGCACCATGGTTCTGATAAAAGTGGCCCATAGAACTTAGGCAGGGAAACTCTTGAGTGTTAATGATGGCTGAGATTACATGTCAGGGGACATTAAGTAAAAAGAGAAAAGGAAAACAATGTCTTCTTTTCCTTAGGCAACTGAAACCTAGTTAGGTGAATGAAGGTGGAAGGGTAGATATAAAATGATAGGTTTGGGTCCAGCTTCTTCCACCTACTGCTCTGATTTAGCTTGTTCTTATTCCAATCAAAAGTTACTTTAAAGTTCTATAAGCACAGACTCTCAACCACTAGCCTGTGAAAGCTCGTCATCCCAGTGGGAATAGAAACACAAGACTTCACTTGTCCTATCAGACCTAGGTATTGCAACTCCTGTAGGATATTGATATTGACATAAGATTAGTGGTATGTGAGAAGATCCATTCTACGGAAACCACATGCTAACAGAATGCGAGGAAATCACTCTTGTGGGTCCAGAAAATGTCGCTAACTTAGCATGGGGTATCTTTTTATGGGAAATCAGCCATTTGAGCTTGCAAAAATTACCCAGACAAAATGCCTCTCAGCAGTTGAACAACATAAAAAATGTACAAACTTGGATATGATGCTGCAACGAGAGACCCAATTATTTCTATCTCACTACCTTCCTCTAGATGCAGAATGGTGCATATTATGGACTGAAGACTTGAGTCACCCCAAAAATCATATGTTGAAGCCTCAACCCCTGTGTGACTGTATTTGTAGAGATAGGGCCTTTGAGCGGGTGATAGGTTAAATGAGGTCATTAGGGAAGTGTCCTGATCCAGTAAGGCTGGTATTCTTATAAAAAGAGAGACACCAGAGTTAGATCTCTCTCTGCAGCATGTGAGGACACTGCAAGAAGGTGACAGTCTGCAAGCCAGGAAGAGAGCCCTCACTAGGAACCCAATCAGTTGGCACTTTGATCTTGAATTTTTACTCTCTAGAACTATGGGAAATACATTCCTGTAGTTTTAGCCACCCAGTCTGTGGTATTTTTTTATGGCAACCCACACTGACTAAGAAACTAAAGGAATGAGAACATAGACCTGGGTTCAAATTCTGAGTTTATAATTTAAAACCCCTGTGACATTGGAAAAGACACATAATCCTTCTGTATCTATTTCTTCATCTGTAAAATTGAGCTAATAATCTCTTTTGTATAAGGTGTTGAAAAGATCAGCTAAGATAATGTTTGTAAAACACATGGCCAGAGGAGACATTTGTTTATTTTTTTTACGTTTCTACCAAAAACCACCTCTCACACATCTATCTGACAGTGGGGACAGCACAATGAACAAGCAAGACCCAGTCCATGTACACAGGGAGCTCATTCTGTACTTTGTGGAGAAATGTTCATTCTTTGCATTAATCCTAAAATAATTTTATGAATGGGTCTCATGTAATGGGAAAACTCCCAGAAATTGTATGCAACATTTTGCATGTCTGAGAACTTTGCTTGGAAAGAGACCAGCCCTTTCATTCAAGTCTCAAAAATGAGTGTGACCCCAAAAAGGTGAGGAATCAATCACTGTCTAACCTATTAAATGTGGATAATAATGTTATCTAGCTCAGAGTGTGATGATGATAATCAGCTAAGACAGCTTATGTAGCTCATCCTTTCTGTCCTTAATATCCAAAAAGGACTGCATTGCTTCATTGCCCAAAGAATCTGCTCTTCCTGGAAGCCAATTAGGAATAGACTCTGTGCCCAGGAAATGGTGTAAATGTCATATTTCATCATTTCCCTTGGGTCTCCATTCAATCAGTGACAAGTTAAACTCCCACAGGCTCACAGTAAGGTAGCTCTGTGCACCTGACTCCTCTTCCTTCTGCCCCCAATTGAGACTGCTCTTATCCTTTTCTACTCCTTTTCACAAAGTTTTCACTTCATCTCTCTTTTTCACCTGCAATGGGAACTCTCATCTCTTGCACTGGATATTCATTCTCCCTAGAGTGGAGCTTCTTTTAACATTTTTTAATTTTAATTTTTTTGTGGGTATATAATAGGTGTACATATTTATGTGGTTCCTGAGATGTTTTGAAATAGGTATTGATATGGTTTGGCTCTGTGTCCCCATGCAAAACTCACCTTGAGTTGTAATAATCCCCATGTATCAGGGGCAGGACCATGGGGGAAACCATCCCCCACCCTCATGATTTGATTATTTTCAGCTGAAGATAATCGAGTAATGGGCATTGCCTGTGATTCAGTTATTTTCAGGTGGAGATAATAGAATCATGGGGGTGATTTCCCCCATGCTATTCTAACGATAGTGAGTGAGTTCTCACATGATCTGATGGTTTTATAAGGGGCTTCCCCCTTCGCTGAGCACTCACTTCTTCCTGCTGTCATCTGCCATGTGAAGAAGGACATATTTGCTTCCCCTTCTGCCATGATTGCAAGTTTCCTGAGGCCTCCCCATTTATGCTGAACTGTTAGTCAATTAAGCCTCTTTCCTTTATAAATTACCCAGTCTTGGGTTTGTGCTTATTAGCATAGTCAGAACAGACTAATACAGGTATGTAATGTGAAATAATCACATCATAGAGAATGGGGTATCCATCCCACAAGCATTTATCTTTTGCATTACAAACAAATTACATACTTTTGGTTATTTAAAAATGTACAATTAAGTTATTATTGACTGTGGTCACCATGTTGTGCTATCAGATGGTAGGTCTTATTAATTCTTTCTAACTATGTTTTGTATTCATTAACCAACCTTACCTCCCCCACCCCAGCCCCCAACTACCCTTCCCAGCCTCTGGTAACCATTGTTCTACTCTCTATCTCCATGAGTTCAATTCTTTTGATTTCTAGATCCCACAGATAAGTGAGAACATGTGATGTTTGCCTTTGTGAGCCTGGTGTCTTTCAGTTAACGTTAAATTATAGAGTGGAGCATTTTTGAGGCAATGGAAAGTTGCTCTTGCCACTATTGTTTCATCTCTTAGACACTCCTCTTCTTTTAGAGATGAGGAAAAAGAAAAGTGAAATGGGAAAGAGAATCCAGTGTTTTTACAAAGATTGAAAAACTTAATAAAATGCAAAGTAAAATAGTAAACATCAACATCATCATGGATAATTCTCACTAAGGGCTTATTGCATTGTAGGCATTGGGATAAGTGTCATCTGTGGATCAGTTCATTTAATCATTATGAAAATTCTATGAGATGAAAATGTTATTCTCATTTTAGAAATGAGAAATGCAGGCTTACAGAGGACAGGTAATTTGAGGGATAGGTGGAAGTGCTCAGCTGAGCACAGGTAGACAGAACAGAGTATGGAAATTGATCTCTTACTAGCAAACCAACACTATCCACTCATCTAAGTCTCAGTTATTATTTTCAGGCCTTTAAAAATTTACCTTTAGACTTATTTAGAACATATGTAATATATTATTGATATATCAGGCAGATTATTAAGAAATTGGGTTTGTGTATGTTAATGGCTTTAGTGGCAAACAGAAAGATCTAATTTGAAAATTTTATGGCTGGTTTATGATTCAGAAACATTTACCATTGGTCCAATATTTCTTGCAAAAATGATAAGGATATGAGGAAAACCATATGAGTGTCAGTGTAGTGATGGTCACCAAGTTCCACCAACTAGAGGCAGGGGGTTGACACCTACCATTTACAATGTGAAGTGTGTTTGCCTTGACTGAAGACATTTCAGTTGACTTGGACTTGCTCATTTCTTTGGAGTAATCAGGCATGGAAATTTTGTTTCCTCTGAGCTAATCAGAATATTGAGACCTGCTAAGGAATCATGAGGAATAAAAGGCTCCATGTTGTCTTGACCTTTGTCAAATTCTGAAGGGTTTGGTAACCTGCCCCCTTCTGCCATTAACCTGCTTCTTTCTGTGTAGAAATAGCCGGCACTATGATATGTCCTTAAATCCATGAGAAAACTGAAATCAACTGTACATGTTTTATGAACCACAGTCCCAGGAACACTGTATACCCCTGATCACCAAGAAGCTAAATTATTTAAGACTCATGGGATGTGTGTGACAGGAGGGGCTCAATGCCACCACTGAAGGAGGAAAGGCTGGGCTGGTCATATTTCTCACAGTTGGAACTTCCTCTTGAAGGTCGCAGAGTCCCTTTTAGTAGAAGAGACACATTAATCAACCATCCAAACAAAAAATAAATGTCACTGAATCTAGATTACACTAAGGTACAGGTGAAATTCTGACTAATGAAGTGCAATTAAACACAAGAAAAATAACTTGAAGTGGATGTATCAGTTCTTTCTCTATGTTTGACAACACACCCACAGAGATCAGGGGCAGGGGTGTTTGTTAATATTAGTGGACTTCCTTAATACAGCGTGAGCAAGATATCCTCCTTATTAGCTATGGAGTGAAGAGCTTTGTCAGGTTTTCCACAGCAGGGAGTAATATCAGAATTTGTCTCAGTGATGATAATGGTGACAGATGTCCCTAACTGAGTAGTGTTTCTGGGTGAAGAGGGGTTATTACTGTCATTATTACTTTCTCATAGAGGGATTATCACAAACTTGGTGCCATATGGGGTGGTAACTTAGTCCCGGTCCTGCCAGGGCCAAGCACGATTTTGCACGGATTGAACTGAATGGGAATTCTCTCTAGGTTAGTTCAAGCCAGCAAATAGCTTTGATGCATTTCGAGCTGACAATGTGATTTTCAACTGTTCTCCATGATGCCTCAGAGCCACTTCAGATATTTGTCATATGCTAACCCCGGGGGAGACAGGCTGACTTTGGTCTCTTTATTTCGTCCTCTGGGAAGCTCAAAATTCAATCCCCCTGGAATATTATCTAAGAATTCAAATCTACGTTGGCATGAGGGGGAGGGCAACAGATAAAGAGCAGACATTACCATGGGTCCCGTAAATTAAATGAAGCGTCTGGCCTTTCAATGTTAGAAACTTAAAACATTGGGCATAAGATAATAACAGATAACATATATTCGATGCTTGTGTTGCAGACATTATTATAAGAATGTTACAGATGTTGTTTCATTTAACCTACAATCCCATATAGAAAGCACTATTATTGCTTCCATCACACATACAAAGTTTTGAGAGGTGGTTGGTGAAATAACCCACCTATACTGCCACCGCTGGTAATCTGCAGAGACAGCGTTCGAATTGAGGCATTCTGGCTGTTTCCAGAGCCCACCAGACAATATGTAGTTTCTGGAAGCTTCAAAATTTTGGAGACTATATTTCACTGAATTAATAGGGGCTAAATTTCTTACAGAGTTTTCAATTAAATAATGATTCATCATCATGCTCTTTTCAATACATTTCTTGCCATGCAAGAAAATGCAGGGATCTTCCTGTTGAAATACTGGATCCGGCCTTATTACGAAGCTACTGCTCATATTCATTTTAAAAGCCATTCTATTGCTCCACAGACATCACTATCTGTATTTGAGAGGCTGTCTGAAAGAGCCTTATTATTGCAGCATGTTGCTGACAAGTAATGCACTATTGCCATCTATTGTAATGGAGAGTTAAGTTGATTTACTGCAAAGGATAGTGAGCTAATAGGAAACATTCACTATGCAGTTGGGAACCACAATTCATTGTTCTCCTCTGTTCAGGAGCATCTCTCAATTGCTCAGGGCAAACAAGCCACAAGCCTTGCTCTCATGGACAGGATTTGACCAGAAGAATTCTAAAGCCCCTTAGTCCAAGATCGTGAATCCTATTTACTGATGATGAAACTAAGGAAGATGATGTAATTCTTTGACTGTTTTTCTTTAAGCTCAACGGGAAACATCTGTACCATCATTTGCAGAAGGCACACATTGCAGAAGATCTCATTCTAATATCTTTAGAGCAGTGAAGCTGGGTCTAAGCTCCTAGGGGCTTCACAGTATGATGGTGAAACAGATGCCTGCCTGTCCTTTCATGCTGGCACCATCTCCTAT
This sequence comes from Trachypithecus francoisi, assembly GCF_009764315.1. NCBI lineage: Eukaryota > Metazoa > Chordata > Mammalia > Primates > Cercopithecidae > Trachypithecus > Trachypithecus francoisi. Next base: position 23,078,875 of record NW_022681431.1, on the reverse strand, counting down.
TCCCCAGTGAGATGTAAATAACGGTTCACTCATTTTGGAGGACTATCTATTGCATCCCATTGCCTCCCTGCCTTCTGAGCTGATCAGACAATATTAGGGGGGCCTTGATGCATACTTCGTTTCCTGCTGTCCTTAAATAAATTTGTGATCTGCTGATCAGTGCTTGGATTATTCACAGGAGCAGTCGGCATTTTGGGCTTCCTCATTTCTGACCTGCCATGGAGCAGGCCTGGATGTGCTGCCTATCTCTGGAAAGCACTGCAAAGCAACCAGCATCACTACACATTCATCCTGTGGCCATTTCAAGTCTGGCACGCTCAAACAAGTCTCAAATAGTGTCAGTTCTACTAGGAAATTAACCTGGATTCTGTTGCATTTATGCTTATACTTTTTGGCTTGTTCTCTTTTCTCCTGGGCCAGGACAACACACCCTTCAGTTTTGTATCACACCACTCTTTCAGCTTTCCTGTATTTGTTGCTTCTCTCTTTTAAAATTTATTTTCATTTTGAATTTTTTTAAAGAAATTGAATGTCAATAGCTTTAGGGGTCCCAGTGGTTTTTGGTTATATGGATGAAGTGTATTATGGTGAAGACTAGGATTTAATGCACTCATCACCTACTGCACTCAATAGGTAGTTTTTCATCCCTCACACCCCTTCCATCCTCCCCCATTCTGAGTCTATAATGTCCATAATACAACTCTGTATGCCTTTGTGTCCCCATACGCTTAGCTCCTGCTTATTAGTGAGAACATGTAGTATCTGGTTTTTGATTCTCAAGTTACTTCACATACAATAATGGCCTCCAGTTCCACCTAAGTTGCTATGAAAGAGATTAATTCACTTTTTAATGTCCAAGCAGTATTTCATAGTGTATACACACCATATTTTCTTTATCCACTCATTAGCTGATTGATAGACAGACACTTAAGTTGTTCCATATCTTTGCAATTGTGAATTGCATTACAGTAAACATATGTGTGCATGTGTGCAACTGTCTTTTTGATCTAGTGATTTATTTTTCTTTGGGTAGATACCCAGCAGTGGGGTTGTTGGATCTAATGGTAGATGTACTTTCAGTTCTTTGAGAAATCCTCATACTGTTTTTCATGGAGGTTGTACTAATTTACATTCCCACCAACAGTGTATATGCATTCATTTTTTGCCACATCCACACCAATATCTATTTTTTTTTTGGCATTTTAATAATGGTCATTCTGAGTGGAGTAAGGTGGTATCTCATTGTGGTATTAATTTGCATTTCCCTGATGATTAGATATGGAGATTTTTTTCATGTTTCTTGGACATTTGTATATCTTCTTTTGAGAAATGTATGTTCATATCCTTTGCCCTCTTTTTAATGGGGTTATTTGTCTTTTATTCTGGCTGATTTTGTTTGAGTTATTTTCAGATTCTGGATATTAGTCTTTTGTCAAATGCATAATTTGCAAATATTTTCTCTCATTCTGTAGGTTGTTTTATTAGTCTGATGATTATCTCTTTTGTTTTAGGGAGATTTTTAATTTACTTAGGTTCTATTTATTTGTTTTTAGGTTTGTTGTATTTACTTTTGGAGCCTTAGTGATAATTTTTTTGCCTAAGCCAATGCCAGAAGATTTCTTCTACATTTTTTACAGTTTCAGGTCTCAGATTTAAGTCTTTAATACATCTTGAGTTAACTTTTGTACATAGTAAGAAATAGGTATCCAGTTTCATTATTCTGTGTGTGACTATCCAATTTTCCCAGCACTGTTTATTGAATAGGGCGTTTTTCCCCCAGTTTATGTTTTTGCATGCCTTGTCAAAGATCAATTGCTTGTAAGTGTTTGGATTTATTTCTGGGCTCTCTATTCTGTTGCACTGGAATATGTGTCTACTTTTATGCCAGCACCATGCTCTTTTGGTTACTATATCTTAGTAGTATACTTTGAATTCAGGTAATGTGAAGGCTGCAGATTTGTTCCTTTTGCTTAGGATTGCTTTGGCAATTCTGGCTCTTTTTTGGTTCCATATGAATTTTAGAATTTTTTAAATTCTGTGAGAAATGATGTTGGTATTTTGATGGGAATTGCACTGAATCTGTAGAGTGCTTTGGGCAGTATGGCCATTTTCACAATATTCATTCTTCCAATCCATGAACATGGGAGGTATGTCCATTTGTTTGTGTCACTTATTATTTATTTCAGCACTGTTTTGTAGTTCTCCTTGTAGAGATCTTCCCCCTCCTTGATTAAATATATTCCTAAGTATCTTTTGTGTTGCTATTGTAAAAGGGATTGAGTTCTTGATTTGATTCTCAGCATGATTATTGTTGGTTTATAGCAGTGCTCCTGATTTGTATACGTTGATTTTATAATCTGATACTTTACTGAATTTATTTATCAGATCTAGGAGTCTTTTGGAGGAGCCTTTAGGGTTTCCTAGGATTAAGTTCATATCATCAGCAAACGGAGTTAGTTTGTCTTCCTCTTTTCCAATTTGAATGCCTTTTATTTTTTCTTTTTCCTGATTGCTCTGACTAGGACTTCCAGTACTATGTTGGACTGGTGAAAGTGGGCATCCTTGTCTTTTTCAAATTCTTAGGGGAAATGTTTTGAACTTTTCCCTGGTCATTATAAGGTTGACTGTGAGTTTTTCACATATGGCTTGTATTATTTTGAGTTGTGTATGTTTGTTCTATGCCTGGTTTGTTGAGTAACTTTATCACAAAGGGATGCTGGATTTTATTAAATGCCTTTTCTGCATCCATTGAGATGATCATATGGTTTTTGTCTTTCATTCTGTTTATGTGATGAATTACATTTATTGACTTGCTTATGTTGAACCATTCCTGCATCCTTGGTGTAAAATCCAGTTGATCACACTAAATTATTTTTTGATGTACTGTTGGATTCAAGTTGCTAGTATTTTGTTGAGGATTTTTTATCTATATTAATCAGAGATATTGATTTGTAGTTTTCTTTTTTTTCTATGTTCTTTCCTCGCTTTGGTATCAGGGTGTAATGGCTTTGTAGAAGGAATTAGGGAGGAGTCCATTCTTCATAATCTTTTGGAATAGTTTCAGTAGAATTGATACCAATCCTCCTTTGAATATCTGGTAGAATTGGGGTGTAAATCCATCTATCCCTGGGCTTTTTTGTTGTTGTTGGCAGATTTATCTTATTATTGGTTCAATCTTACTGCTTGTTATTGTTCTGTTCAGGATCTCTATTTCTTCCTGATTCAAGCTAGGGAGTAATATATTTCCAGGAATTCATCCATTTCCTCTAGATTTCCTAGTTTGTGTTTATAGAGTTGTTCAAAGCAGTCTCAAATGATCTTTTGTATTTCTGTAGTATCAACTATAATGTCTCCATTATTTTTCTAATTCAGTTTATTTGAAACTTCTCTCTTTTCTTGGTTAATCTAGGTAGTGGTAGGTCAATTTTATTTATTTATTTTAAAGAACCAGCATCTTGCTTTTTGTTTCATTGACTTTTTCTTTTCTTTTTTTTTCTTTTTGTTACAGTTGCATTTACCTCTGCTCTGATCTTTGTTATTTCTTTTCTTCTGCTAGCTTGTGGTTTGGTCTGTTCTTGTTTCTCTAGTTCTTTGAGGTGTAACTTTAGGCACTCAATTTGTGAACTTTCAGACTTTATGATGTAGGCATTTAACACTATAAACTTTCCTCTTAGCTAAGTTATTCAGCAGCAGATTCTTTAATTTCCATGTATTTGTATAGTTTTGAAGACTCTTTTTGGAATTGGTTTCTAGTTTTATTCCATTGTTGTCTGAGAAGAAACTTGATATAATTTCAATTTCTGAGACTTGTTTTGTGGCCTATCATATGGTCTAAATTGACAAATGTTCCATGTGCTGATGAAAATAATGTATATTCTTAAGTTCTTGGGGTGAATGTTCTGTAGGTATCTTACATCCACTTTTAGTAAAGCACAGTTTTCATCCAATGTCTCTGTGTTGATGGTCTGCCTTGATGATCTGTCTAGTGTTCTCAGTTGGAAAGTTGCTATATATCTCTTTTCTTCTTATTAATTGATTTATGAATCTAGAGGCTCTTAAATAAGGTACATACATATTTAGGATTGTTATGTGTGTGTTGATACTTTTATCATTATATAATGACATTCTTTGTCTATTTTACTGTTGTTGACTTAAAGTCTTTTTTATATGATGTAAGAACAGCTAGTCCTGCTTGCTTTTGGTTTCCATTTACATGAAATATGTTTTTCCACTGCTTTACTTTGAGTCTATAAGAATACGTGTTAAGTGTGTCTCCTGAAGACAGTAGATATTTGGTTTGTGATTTTTTTAATTCAAGCTGCCAATTTGTACTTTTAAGTAGAGAATTTAGACCAATCTACATTTAACTTTAATATTTAGATGTGGGGTTCTGTTTCAGTCATTCAGTTGATTATTACCTAGTGAGTTTATTTTCTTTGTTGTGTCATCGTTTTACAAGCTCTTTGGATTTTATGCTCTCAGGAGTTTCCAATCTGGTGTGTATCAACCTTTTGTTTTAATATTTAGAACTCTTTTTAGTATTTCTTTTAAAGCTGGTCTAGCATTGACAAGTTCTCTCAGCATTTGCTTGTCTGAGAAAGATTTTATTTCTCCATTCTAAATTTTATATATAGAAACTTAGTTTTTCTGAATAGAAAATTATTGGCTGACAATTATTCTGTTTAAAGAGACTAAAGAAAATACCTCAATTCCTTCTGATTTGGAAGGTTTCTCCTGAGAAGTCTACTGTTAGTCTGATAGGTTTTCATTTGTAGGTTACCTGATGTTTTTCTCACTGCTTTTAGAAATTTTTTCCTTTAGGTTGACTTTAGTTGGTCTAATGACCATAGGTCTTGTTGATGTCCTTTTTGCAATGAGTCTCCAGGAGTTCTTTGTGCTTCTTGTATTTGGATGTCTAAATCTCTAGCAAGGCCAGTGAAGTTTTCCCCAATTATTCCCTCAAATAGGTTTCCCAAACATGTTTTTTCTTCTCCATCAAGAACACCTATAATTCTTAGGTTTGGCCATTTTACATAATCTTATATTTCTTGGATACTTTATTCATTTCTTTTAATTCTTTTTCTTTATTTTATTTCTGATTATGGTAATATAAAAGTTTGGTCTGAAATTATTTCTTTTGCTTGGTCTACTTTATTGTCAAAATTTTCCACTGCATTTTGTAGTTTTCTAAATGTGTCTTTCATTTCCAGAAGTTTGAATTGGTTTTTCTTTAAAATAACTCTCTCTTTAGAAAGTTTTTCATTCATATGCTGAATTGCTTTTAAAATATCTTTATGTTGATTTTCACCTTTCTTTTGCTTCTCCTTGAATAATTTAATAATCAAACTTTAAAATTATTTGTCTGGTATTTCAAAGATTTCATCTTGGTTTGTACCCACTGTCGGAGAGTTTGTGGATCTTTAGGGGGTGTTATAGAGCCCCATTTTTTCATGTTGCCAATATTGATTTTCCAGTTCCTTTTCATTTGGGTAGACTATGTTTTCTAATTAGTTTGTATGAAATTGAGTTTTTACATTTCTTGTTTTATCCCTTGAGGTTGTAACTTTAAAGTTAATTGTTTATTGTCACCTAGCTTCAGCTCGGTGTGCTTTCAGTGGTGATGACTCTGTATGAGTTCCTTGGTTATAGAGAATCTGTGTGCTATGACTTTCTCAGATGCTAATTGTAGTACCAATGTGCCAAGCATGTGAACAAATTCACTGTCTCCTGTGGGGCCTGTGATCACCACCTGAGTTAGCTAGCAGACTTTGTGAGATCTCCTCTGAGATAGGATCAGGAATCTCAGATTTGGTGCTTTTCTGGTGATAATAAGAAATTCCCATTTCAGCCCTGAGGCCCATGGGACCCCTCTGATTATATGACTTGTATCTGTTTCTTTATGACTCCTAAGGAAAGTAAGACAGATTCAATTATTTATTAGAACCCTCCAATTGTGTTTTCTATAACAATTTTGAACTTTAGAAAGTTAAAAAATATATTAATAGTATTCTTCTGTGATACAATATAAAGATAATTTGAACAAAATTTCCATACAAGGAAGCTTTCCTAAGAGATGCAAAAGACACTAGTGGCTCCTGGAATGTTCAACCCCCTTATTTTCCTAACGGTTTTTCTGTCTCCATTCCCACTCTTCAGATCAGTTCAACATATGCTAGTGAGCTTAAACTACCAGTCGGGCACTGGGTGAGGGGCTGAAATTCAAAAAAAAATAAGAAATAATGTTTAATCTCAATGACTTCATGGAGGCAAATATATAGATGCCTCCAAAAGACTATTTCAGTGACATGACAGAAGTGTGCATAGAATGAAAGGGAAATTTAGGAAAGTTTCCTGGAGAAGAAAACACCTGAGCTGAACCTTGAAGGAAGGACTAGGATGAGTGAAGAATAATGGAGGAAATAATATAAGCAAGGGATAGATTAGTGACTGGGTGTGAAGTCAGCTGCACAAGTTCGATATTAGTAGAGAACGAAGTGTACAGAAGGAAGTCATTCAAAATGTATTGTTTATGAAGCAACCACAATGTAGGCAAGCACCACCTTAGAAACCTGGAAGGATTTCACTGTCATGACTACGTCCCTGCCCCCAGGAACTTAGAGTCTAGGTGCCTGAGAGAATCATTGAATTAATTTATATACCAAGCCAAAAGACTCTGGTTGGTGCCAAAGAAATATTAAGAAAAATGTAATCCTACTGGTAGAAAGCACAATAAGAAAAAAATGTTTGAACGTTTGTATGCACACTTTACCAAGGCAACTTTATTATTCAAGGCTCTGGCAAAGGATGTTAGCTCTAGCTTTAGAAACAATAGATGTTTATGAAATACCAGCTTGCAAACCTATTGCATGGCTCTACTGCCTAACTTGTCACTGGCCCACCTTGCTGGATTTGGGTTAAATTGCCAGCATAAAGATGAATCTGCTGCATACCTTCTACCTTATTGGAACTCTCATCAGGGATGTGGTTGCAGTGAAAAGCAACATAAGAATAGAGCTCTAAACTCAGTGATAACACATCCAGCAGGAAAAAGACAAAGTTGGAAGTGTATTTTAGGGTTGCACAAGGCCCATCTCTCTGTCTGCAACCAGCAGAGAAAATACTCAGTCAATTTAGCATTATGATCATTACTCTCCCCATAAAGAAAAGGACAACTGCCTCTTCTAATGAAATAGTCTCTTCTTCCTGCTTTAATCAGCTGATTGTACTCTCTGTTAGGATTATATCATAATGGTCATATAATCTAATACAGTAAAAAGGAAATCAGCAAAAATATCTTGATGAACAAGAGTTATTACCCAAACCACTTAAAGGAAATTGTATCTACTCCGTCTTTCACAGATCTGGGATTTTAATATCTATATAAAGGAAGGAGAAATATAGCTACAGAATTTTTAAGTAAGCAAAAGTTTCTGATAAACAAACAATAAAATGTATGCTTTGATAAATTATCTTCAATTTTTGTACACAAAATTTTGTACCACTTAGATCACTTACCCTCTTCTAAGAAGGCTCCTCAGAAATACCAGTTCATAGGAAATTTTTCCTCTACTCTATTTCTAGAGTAATTGTCTACATTTTAATTTAGCTGTTAATCACATGGGATTTATAACATCTCTTGTATTATGTATTGAATTTTATTTATCTATTGTATTGCCATTCAACATTTTGTAGTTTTATAAGAGGGGGCTCTGATAGAAGAAAATATGAGGGCTTTAGGGAAAAAAAAACCTGGATTGCTCATTTTATAGTGAGGTGGACTGGCACAATCACATAAAAATTCTGAGTCTCGGTTTCCTTATCATTAAAATAGGAAAAGTGGTACCCATTTTGCAGGGTTATTATGAGAATGGAGTAAGATATATTCACAGTATGTAACATGGGAATAAGTGCTCATTAACTATTACTACCATTTTTTAAAAATCTCTTAAAATGCTTTTAAGCTCTTGTTATTTTTGCTTAAAGAAAGCCATTTGCCATGTGACAAGTTCAACTACTCTGAGATTGCCATGCTGTGAAGTAGCTCACGTGGAAAGGCTGCACAGAGAGAGTGGGAGGAAGAGACAAGCCCAATCAATAATACTCAACTATTGCAGACATCTCAGCCCAGGCACCACACACAAGGGAAAACCCTCTCACTACAAGTTGGAAAAGGCCCCAAGCAAAACCAGCTAGGTGGGCCCAGCCAAATCCCAGAACCTTGAGAAATAATAATGAGTTGTTTTAAGCAACAAAAAAGATTGTGATTTCCTTTAAGCAAGCATTATTCATTGCGTATTTTGTCTTTCCCAAGATCTAGATTCCTACATTATGCAGCGATCACTGTTAACAGGTAGACTGACTACTTTCTCACTTTATGTCTTCACTACACTAAAATAGCAATATACCATGTCAGTAAGTCTCTGTAAAAATACATGAATCTTGAAGCACTTGATTGTTTCTCTATGCATTTTCAGAAATGGGCTCTCTTTCTCCAAATGTGTATAGAGCAGTAATCATAAACCTATACAGTTAGTGAATATTTATTGAAAGCATATGATAGGTCAACACTATGTCCAATTTATCCATAAATCATAAGAACAAAAATACCAGCAAAATATCACAATAAAGTAGACAGTACTTGGTTGTTTTCATATTTATTTTAGGTCCCAAAGAGAGATCTGTGATTTAACAGAAAGTGGGAGTAAAAATTCTCATAGAAATTTGGCCTCAGCAGTAGCTATACTTAAATGTGTAGTATTGACTTCCCAGATGTTAAAGCAAAAACAAATAAATAAGAAAGATTCTCTTTACTCATGATGTGAAAAAAGCATGCATGTAGGTTGTTATGAAGAGACAAACAGTTTTTGGCACTAAATTCTGCAAGCACAACCTAACACAAATTATTTTGTTATGGTTCCTGATTAATAATGAACAATTCCTTCAAAAGCAAGTTTTCAAGAAGATTCAAAAACTTCCTTCATAAGGACATTTCTTATAGTGATCCTAAAGAAAAATAAGGATGTAATGTTAAATTTTAATTCAGTGCAAGTATTTTACTATGTCTGTTGTGACACTGGCAAAAGGGTTATGATCAGCAGGAGCTGGGGGTGAGCTGCTTTTCTGGAGAAGCAGAGAGAATTAATCTTTTCCAGTCCCTATAGTGAAGTAAAAAAAAAAAAAAAAAAAAAAAAAGAGTTGAACACCGAGACAATGAAATATAGAGAAGATGACAAAACCTGTACGAGAGAAACTAGAGTTGGAGCCAAGAAATGATCACCTGAGATCAGTAATTAGAAAACCATGTTGGGCTGATGACAGAAAGAGGTATAAGAGAGAAGCAGACTCCAAATGTCATTGAGTGTACAAAACCCCCAATCTAAAGCAATTTTCTATAGGACTGGACTAGTATTTCTGACACTCTAAAGGTGTTCTCTGGCTCCTGATAGATTGATGGGAAGAGAAATAAACACCACCTAGATTTTTTCTTCTCTTTCTGTACAAACTGGTGCAATATAAACCAGAGAAATCCGGAAAGAATAGTGATTAGCACTCTTTGTACTAGATTCTAATTATTTGAGTTTTTTTTTTTTTTTTTTTTTTTTTTTCACATGAGTCGAAGACAAGGTATTCTAGACTAAGCTCTGACAGGAATCTTCAGTTCAAATTATTGGTACATCGCTAAGGTAGCCTCCATTTACTTTACATATTGGTGGTACAGATGATGAAACTAATATTCTGAGTCTTAGTTCTCCCTGTATAAAAAATAATCATGACTTCCCTCAGAGCTGGAAACAGGTATATAAGATTTATATATAGGTATGTAGGCTGAGCATAGTGGCTCAACCCTGAAATCTTAGCACTTTGGAAGGCTGAGGTGGAACAGTTGCTTGAGGCACATTTGAGACCAGCTTGGACAACATAGTCCCATTTTTATAAAAACTAAAAAAATTAGTTGGGTGTAGTATTAGGCACCTGTAAGTCCCACCTACTGGGGAGGCTGAGGTGGAAAAACACTTGAGCCCAGGAGTTCGAGGTTGCAGTGAACTATCATCATGCCACTGCCCTCAAGCCTGGGAAAGAAAGCAAAACCATATTTCTAATGTATCTATCTATGTATCTATGTATCTATCTATCTATCTACCCATCCATCCATCTATCTATCTATGTTTCTATCTATCATCTATATCTATCTATTTGTCTATCTAATCTATGTATATATAACCATATAGAGATATATCGGTATTTACTAATTTCTCAGTTGTGTTATATTGAACAGAAATACCATCACAGAGTTTATTCAACTATATAAATTTATCCTCCCATTAATTTACAGAAATAATTTCAGAATTTGTTGCTGCAGTAAATCCAGGAAAGATCCTTAATGAAACTCAGTCCTACAAAAACTGATAGTATTGTGTCATATATAGATCTGACGTTGGCAAGCATTTTCTGTAAAGGGTCAGATAATGAATATTTTAGGCTTTGTAGGCCAGAAGGTATCTGTTGCAATTATTTGACTTCACCATTGTGTGTGTATGAAAACAGCCATAAATAATACATAAACAGAAGAATGTGGCTTTGTTCCAAAAAAACTTTATTTATAAAAACAGGCAGTGGCAGTATTTGGCCCTGAGAGTAGTTGGCCAACCCCTGGCGAAGAAGCACTACATAAACACAAATATGTTTATATTATACCTCGAAACCAGATATACGCAATATATAATTATATACTTTCTACCTTTTATATAACTTATTGACAACATTGGTATAACATTCAGCTGGTCTTTGTAATAGTACTCTAATACTTACCAATGAAAATATTGTAATAAAAAATAAATAAATGAGAATTTAGTTAGATGTTATGTATTAATTACTGTATCGGTGTTATTGCATATGATTTCTAAATTTCCTCCTTTGTAGACACGTTTAATTCACACCATAAATAAATTGAGTTGCATGAGTTAGATTTTTAAGGGTAAGATACTGAGATTATATTTTAAGAGGAAGATGCGAAGATAAGTTGAATTTTAAAAAGTAAAATGCAGAGATTATACTTTTGCCTGCAGGTTGTAAATTATTCTTTGCCTTTTGATCTATGTATATTCATAGATGCCATTCACAAAGATAGAATTAAGACTTCAAAAAATGTTTCTTGCTCTTGCTACCAATAGAGAACAGGCTTCTTTTCCTAACAGGAAAAGATTTTTCATCATTCATAGTGTGCTTTTGAAATTCTATTCAGTATAGGTAATTAAAGGGCCAGATACATGTTTCATTTGGTAAATTTCTGGCTTTTAGCACTGCCATTTTTCTTATGTTGGCATTTTAAAATTAAAGATCCAGATGATGCTTAAAGAGGGGTAAAATTCTTTCTATTTTTCTTGGAATTAAAAACACACATTTATTAGTTTCTAAAAATTATTTTATAGTAACTGATTTCCACTAGTGTTCATTCAAAAAACTTATAACACCAATATTAATACTGAGGTTTGAACGATACAAATGCCATTTTTAATGATTTGATATTTCATTTAAAAGGAAGGGAAACAAAAATATCCCCAGTTTCAGTTTTCCTAGATTTTGCCTGGTAGTTCTTCCTCACCCATTTTTGACCTGTGGAAGTAGCACAGTGCAGCAGAGGGAAGATAGGCTTGACAGTAACAGAAGCTTGAATTGATATCCCATCTCTCAGCTCAGTTGTGTATAAGTTACATAAACTCTGTGCACCTCAGTTTTCTTAAGCACTGGAGATCAATGATGCCTAGCACACACTTATGAGGAAAAATAAAATAACATATATATTTGTTCGTTCTCACACTGCTATAAAGATACTACTCAAAACTGGGTAATATCTAAAGGAAAGAGGTTGAATTGATTCACAGTTTTGCATGACTGGGGAGGACTCAGGAAACTTACAATTATGGCAGAAAGCGAAGGAGGAACAAGTACCTTCTTCACAAGGCAGCAGGAAAGAGAAAGAGCAGGAGGAAATACAAATACCTATAAAATCATAAGACTCATAAGAATACACTCACTATCACGAGAATAGCATAGGGGAACCACCCACATGTTCCAGTCACCTCCCACCAGGTCACTCCCTCCACATGCAGGGTTTACAATTTGAGATGAGATTTGTGTAGGGACACAGAGCCAAACCATATCGATGTATTACAGAGTATAAGTACAGTTCATATCTCTTCTCTTGCTTTTAAGAGGTAATGTCCACTGGGCATGTTATCTCAGCCTGTAATCATCTGTAATCCCAGCACTTTGGGAGGTCGAGATGGGTAGATCACTTGTGGTCAGGAGTTTGAGACCAGCCTGGCCAACATGGAGAAACCCCATCTCTACTAAAAATACAAAAATTAGCCAGGCATGGTGGTAGGCACTATAATCCCAGCTACAGGGGAGGCTGAGGCAGGAGAATCACTTGAACCTAGTAGGCGGAGGTTGTAGTGAGCTGAGATCATGCTACTGCACTATAGTCTGGGTGACAGAGTGAGGCTCCATCTCAAAAATAAAAAAAAAAAGAGGTAGTATCTATCAGATTCTGGAAATCACTTTTTTATTTAGGACAAATACCATTCTTTATACATATGGGTGGTAGTGAAGAGAAAGCCACCCAAGTAAAGGAAACAAAGTGGGAAGGATGAAAGGATGAGAAAGAAAGCTTTAAACCGGATTGCTGGAGAGGAAGAGCACCCATTCCTCTGACATTTTTGAATCCTTTAGTCACAGCCAAGGAAAGAACTAAACATTAGAAGGGGATGATTACTGATTATTTAAAGGGTAATTGTAATGAGCTGAGATAGAATGATCATATTTCAAAGCTTGATAAACTTTTTTCTTTTAAACAAAGAAAACGTTTTCATTAAGTAGTATACAAATTTTTCAGGTTGGAGTTGGCCATGATGTCTAGGATGAGCTAGGTGAAAAATTCTGCTTAAACACAGTGTATTGCTTGTATTTGCTGAAGCATAGAGGAGGAGAAATTGAAAGTTGTATGCATAAGAAAGGAAAAGATCATTTTATTAAAAAAATATTTGGCATGATATATCCTCAACAGGTAGAGTTTTCTAGAACATCAGCTGAGCTGCTTCTCAAATTTAAGGCAGAAATTGAAGTCAAAGAAGGGAAATTTTCATCTGCAGAGTTCCTAATTCACAGGAATAGCAAGATTTTCTTTGTAAATTGATTTTGGAGTTCTTCATCTGCAGTGTGAAAGAACCCACAGTATTGTTTTCCTAGTAAACATTTTTTGTTTGACTGCTCTGTTTCCTTTTTCCTCAGGGATAATAAAACCCCTTAACATTATCAGACTTTAACGATGAGGCTTTTTGATAGCAAAGAGTGATTTCTTACAAAGAGTTTGGAGGATCCAAAAATGTTGCACTATCCCTTTCTGTCAGGTGCAATTATGTTCCCCAGTGATTTTTCATCCTGGTTATCTATTTATCTAATGTCAAGCTATCGTGTAAGGACACCCTGTGGCAGGTTCAGCTGGTGAAGTGACTGTGTGAGTTCCACCCCGTACTGGCCAATGCTCACTCACTTTCTCTCCAGGTGACTAAAATCAGGTTTCATGCTGATCACCCTGCTGATTTTTCTTGGAAAACTTTGCCAGAGTTTCTATTGCCTGCTAGATTCATGAAGTCCACTCAACAAGTTTCCTAAGGAGTATACCCTCCTATTGATCATGTGCTGAAAGTAAGAACATTTCTGTGAGTAGATGTATGTGAGTATGTGCAAGACAGAGATGGAGAAAGAACATGCTTTCTTGTTGAAATAAAACAGAATTTATTAATAGGAGCAGGCAGTTTTTGCTGCTGGTTGGCACTGTGCATATAAAAGGGCCTTGTGTCTCAGTTTTCTTAGGGACTTAGTTCCAGTGATGTGTGTGTGTGTGTGTGTGTGTGTGTGCGTGCATGCATGCATGTGTGTATCAAGGGGAAAGGATTTGGAAACATGGGGAGATCTAAGAGAATTCCTGCAGGCAGATTGACCAGCATAGCAAAACAATAAAAAATCGGGATTAAACATAATTCTTTCCCCTTCAAAATATGAGGCATTCATAGGACAAAAACCACTTCCATAAGCAAGCCTTTGTTTGACTTTTCATAGTAATGCAAAAGTCTGAATGGGGCTTCATGCTACTCTATATAAAGGATGGAGCGGCTCTGGGACATGGCTGTGGTTCCAGGCAGGAGCTGGGAGGAGATGGTAAGAGTTTTTGGTTACAATTACCTGGGCTTTCTCTTGGTCTCTGGGTTTCTGGCTAGAATCCCTCATTGGCACCAAACTCACATTCTTACACAACATTAATTTCTGTATGGATTAAAAAGCTTTTTAGCTTTTTTTTTGTTTGTTTTTTTCTGCTGGATCAAATCACACTAGGAGTCTAAGGCTTGAACTTTAACATTCCATAATTTCAGTTTAATTAGGTCCATATTCTAGGAAATGTTTTCTGCCAACTTCTACAATAAGACACTCTTGTCAGGCAGGAGCTAATCTTCAGTGCTCTCTGGACTGGTCCATAATTAATTTTAAGAACAAAAGTAGGTTTATTAAAGTTACTCATGTTAGATCCTGTTGTTGGGACTAGGGGACAAAATAAATAATTTCCAGGATTACTTTGCCACCTACTGTCCAGATGTTAGCATGGAGTGTGATGAAGGTACCTTTTTGGCCCACCTCAAGCTGTTTAAAATATCCACCAGGTCCCCTCCTCAGTAATTTGTTACCAGCAGAAATTCTGGCTTTAGAAGCCGTGAATTCCTGGGAGATAGAGGTTTCATGGGCACATTTTTACACATTTCATTACCTTCAGGAAAGAAATAATTTTCCTCTTCAAAAGCAGACAATCATTTCTAGGCTTGATTCTCCAATAATGAAAGTGCAGTGTATCTGTGTGTGTGTGTGTGTGTGTGTGTGTGTGTGTGTGTAGGACTGACAGCAATGAGGAGGCTTAATGTGTGTTTGCATTTGGATGGAGGGATTGCTACTTGGAAACACTTTGCCAGGAGCATTTAATGATTGTCAATGAAATAAAGATAGTGAAGGGAATTAGCCTCCATGCTTCATGTGCAGTTCCTATCATTAGTCTCACTTCAACTAAGTAGCATGCTAGGCCCCTAGAGGACTAGCTTTGTGTTTCTCCCATAAAACATTGATGTGGAAAAGATGCTGCACAGTAAAGAACACCACAGAGGGCTCTTGAGTGCCATAGGAAGCGTTCTAGATGGGAATAAAAGGGGATGTGAAAATGCACAATGCCACAGTCATTCCAAGCAGTCTCCTTAACTAACACAAATGTTAAATCATATAGAAACAACCAGGAGTGTTTTCAGTAAAGATGGCCTCACTGAAGCCATGCACAAGGATGACAAGAAAGGAGAAACCTTTGGGTAGGTACCCTCTTGTGAGGAGAAATAATCAATAACTGAGGGCATTTCCTCTGGAGTGCTTGCTTGGGTCTTTGACTAAAATTATAAGCAACCACCACAACTACAAAGCAAACATACTGATTCAGGGAAGCTCACATCATTTATTCTAACCCATCAACTTAAACTTCTCCACCTAATGTGCCTCTAAGACACTGACTTAAATACATGTTTTACCAACCATTTGGGTCAGTAATGGTCATTGATAGTGAGAAACAAAAGCCTCAAATTCAATCAAAGCAAATCCTGTATCTTTATTAGTCACACAATTTGACGACATAAAGTCTGGATTGTAATAAGGAACTCACTCTTTCATCTAGGAATAAGGGTAAAGATATTTTCATTTAGAAAAAGAAATATTGCAAGTAATTAAATCAAATGCCTACATTACAATGCCGTGAAAGAGCCCTAACTCTGTCCTTCACTCATTTCCCAGCCTGACTCAGTGACTGGTTCACTCACTGCGCTCTTAACCCACTTCGTGCACTTCTGTTGCTGTAACTCTTCATGTTGCACCTTTCTGTTACTTTCTAGGTCTCCAAATCTCAACCACCCTTCAGCATTCAATTTCTAACCTGGTCCCTTGATAATGTCCAGCTTCACAGCAGTATCTGTGGTCAGTTTTGGTTCTTACTATTCATTTGGCATGCATTATTAATTTGCTTTTCTTTTAAAAGTTTTTATTTTAAAATGATTTTAGATTTACAGAAGTATTACAAAGATAGCATATAGAATTCTTGTGTATCTTTTATCTAGCTGTCCCTAAGGTTAATATCTTACATCACTGTGGTATAGTTATCCAAACTAAGAAATTAACATTGGTACAACTACACTACAGAGTTTATTTGGTTTTCTCTAGTTTTTCAAATGTGACTTTTTCTACTCCAGAATTCAATACAGAATACCACTTAACCACCTTAGTCTTCACCAATATCTGACAGTTTTTTACATGTATGTGTGTGTGTGATTTTGACACTTGGAGGAGTACTGGACAAATATTCTGTACAATGTCCCTCAGTTTGAATTTACCTTAGGTTTTCTCATGACTAGATGAAGGTTATGAATTTTTTGGCAAAATAATGGAAAGATGAAATGCCCCCATCATAACATCTGACATAATTAGACTCTGTGTCCCCACCCAAATCTGCTCTTGAATTATAATCCCTATAATCTCTCCACAATCCCCACCTGTCAAGGGAGAGACCAGGTGGAGGTAACTGGATCATAGGGGCAATTTCCCTCAATGCTGTTCTCATGATAGTGAGTAAGTTCTTATGAGATCTGATGGTCTGGTAATTCCTTGGCTTGTTTTCCTCTCCTGCCACCATGTGAAGAAGGTACGTATTTATCCTCCACTTTCCACCATGGAAACACCATGATTGTAAGTTTCCCGAGGCTTCCCTAGCCATGTGGAACTGTGACTCAATTAAACCTCTTTCCTTTATAGATTACCCAGTCTCAGGAAGTTATTTATAGCAGTGTGTAAACAGACTAATACATCATACTAGAAGGTACATGATGTCATCATGGCTTATTATTGATGATGCCAACATTAAGCACTTGTTACATTAGCATCTACCAGGTTTCTCTACTAAGTTACTACTTTTTCCTTTTCATATTTTATTCATTAGAAATTAGTCACTAAGTCCAGCCTACACTACAGAGGAGAGGAATTAAGGTGTGCTTCCTTCAGAAAGATGTACCAAGGAATTTGTGGACATATGTTAAGAATCATGATGGCAATTAATTAATATGTGTTGTGGGAGAGATTACTTTGAGGCTATTCAAACTTTCTGTTTCTCCTTAACATTTTGCTCATTAATTTTAACATCTATCTGTGAATCTTGCAAGAAGTAATTATTTCTATGGTGGTCTAATAATGGTTTTTTATTTCCTTCATTTCTCCTATGTTTATCATTGTAACCCTAAAGATTTTTCCATTAAAATATTTGTCAATTTTTCTATTTATTTATTTATATCAGAATGTCATGAACCTTTATTTCATTATCAGTGTTATAATTCAATATTTCCTTTATTTATTTTGTTCCAGCATTGTGCTTTGGGAGCTCTTATGTCTTTTTGATATGCACCCATTTTTTTTCAGCGCTTCTTTAATTTCTGATACTTGAAGATGCTGCAGAATTATCTCATATTTTCCTGGACATTACCCCAGAGTCAGCTATTTCTTCAAGGATCCTTGGTTCCTATTAATGGAGAATGGCATTTAGAGGTTCGGATGATGTTTATTAAAGGATGAGGGAAGGGAGGAGCAAAATGCCAGTTTTTCCTTCCTACTTTTATTTTAGGTTCCGGGATACATGTGCATATTTGTTACATGAGTCGATTGTGTGTCACTGATGCTTCATGTAAAATTAATCCCGTTACCAAGGTAGTGAGCATAGTGCCCCATATGTAGCCTTCCAAACCATGTTCCCTCCCCACCCTCCCACCTCAAGCAGTCCCCAGTGTCTATTTTTCCCATCTTTGTGTTCATGTGTATTCAGTGTTTAGCTCCCACTTATAAGTGAGAACATGTGATATTTGGCTTTCTGTTTCTGTATTAGTTCTACAGTGAGGCCAATGATAACTGCCTTCACCTCCATCCAGGTTGCTGCAAAGGACAGGATTTTATTCATTTTTATGACTGCATAATATTCTATGGTGTGATTCTATGGTGTGATATGGTGATCACATAGAATTTTATGTGATACCACAATTTCTTATCTAGTCTATCTTGATAGGCATCTTGGTTAATTCCATATGTTTGCTATTGTATATAGTGCTACCATGAATGTATGTGTGCATGTGTCTTTTTGGTAGAATGATTTATTTTCTTTGGATAGATACCCAATATTGGGATTGCTGCATCAAATGTAGTTTTGTTTTAAGTTCTTTGAGAATTCTCCACACTGCTTTCCACAGTGATTAATTTACATTCCCACTAACAGTATAAAAGTGTCCCCTTTTCTCCACAGATTTGTTAGCATTTGTTGTTTTTTGACTTTTTTAATAGTAGCCATTCTGACTAGCTTAAGATAGTTATCTCATTGTGGTTTTGATTTGTATTTATCTAATGATTCACGATGATGAGCATTTTTTCGTGAATTTGTTGTCTGCATATATGTCTTCTTTTGAGAAGTGCCTGTTCATGTCCTTTGCTCATTTGTAATGGGGTAATTTGTTTTATGCTTGCTAGTTGTTTAAGGTCCTTTTAGATTCTGGATATTAGACCTTTGTTGGATGCATAGTTTGTAAATATTTCCCCCATCTAAACATAGGTTGTCTGTTTATTTTGATGATAGTTTCTTTTGCTGTACAGAAGCTCTTTCATTGGTCAACTCATCAATTTTTGTTTTTGTTGCAATTGCTTTTGATGACTTACACAGTCATATATTCTTTATCAAGGCTAATGTCCAGAATGATTATTTGCTAGGTTTTCTTCTAGGATTCTTATTGCTTTAAGTCTTTCATTTAAGTCTCTATTCCATCTTGAGTTAATTATTGTATATGGTGAAAGAAAGGGGTCCACCTTTCAATCTTCTGCATATGGCTAGCCAGTTATCCCAGCACCACTGATTGAATAGGGAATCCTTTCCTCATTGTTAGTTATTATTGACTTTGTTGAAGATAAGATGATTTGTAGGCATGTGGCTTTATTTCTGGGTTCTCTATCTTGTTCCATTGGTCTATGTATCTGTTTTTATAGCAGTACCATGCTGTTTTGGTTACTGTAGCCTTATAGGATAGTTTGAAATTTGGGTAGTATGATGCCTCTGGCTTCGTTCTTTTTACTTAGGATTGCTTTAGTAATTCAGGCTCTTTTTCAGTTCCATATAAATTTTAGAATAGCTTTTTGTAGGTACATAAAAATGACTTTGGTAGTTTAATAGTAATGATATTGAATCTATAAATTGCTTTGGGCAGTATAGCCATTTTAACAATATTGATTCTTCCTATCCATGAGCATAGAATCTTTTTTTGTTTGTGTCATCTCTGAATTCTTTCAACAGTGTTTTGTAATTCTTATTGTAGAGATCTTTCATCTCCTTGGTGAGCTCTATTCCTAGGTATTTTATTCTTTTTGTGGCTATTGTAAATGAGATTGCCATTTTGATTTGGCTCTGAGCTTGGATGTTATTGGTGTACAGAAATACTACTAATTTTGTACATTGATTTTGTATCCCAAAACTTTACTGAAATTATTTATCAGTTCTAGAAGCCTTTTGATGGAGTCTATGGGATTTTCTAGATGCAGAATTATATCATCTGTGAAGAGAGATAGTACAACTTATATTTAGAAATCAAGATTTGGTGTTAGTGGTACTTGCTGCTACTGCACTGTCATTGCTTTTAGGCCCTCTCAGTGCACAGAACTGTGAAATATATCTGTATGAATACTACCCCATGTATACAAACATCTATCTATCTCTACCTAAATAAATAAATAAAATGAATTTATACTACATCTCTTACTCTAATCCACCTTCCACTTGATTACTTATAGCTTCTTTTGAAAAGTTGGCTCCCCCATTACTTACAATTCATTTACTTATTTGTTAAACTCTAACCCCGTGTAATTTCAGAATTGCTAGGCTGTACCCCTGAGAGACACACATTCCCACTACAGTGTAGTGCTTGTGTACAGATCTTTTTTCTTGTCTTTAAGTCCTGTATTTTCCGGTCAATACACTGTTTACTAGTTACTTAAGCCAGCTCATTTTTTGTTCCACTCCCTTCAGTGAGGTTTTCTCATCTAATCCTAATATAGTTAATTTCATTTATCAGAGTCTGCATTCCATCTGGCATTGCCCTGATGGTTTTTATTTATTCATTTGTTTTAATTTGCTTGTAGTGACTTTCAGTTTTTACAGCGTATAGTTCTATGGGTTTTGATGAGTGCATGGAGTCATGTATATGCCTCTGCATTACATACAGATTGTTCTATCACCCTGTAAGTTCCCTGTGTGCTTCCTTATGGTCAGCCTCTACCCCCCTCAAATCCCTCTAACAAATGCTCATTTGTTTTCTGTTTCCAAGGTTTTGCTTCCTCAAGACTGTTACTTAAGTGAACTATACCACGTACAGTTTTTTTGGTCTAAATTTCCTTTGTTAGAAAAATGAATTCATGTTTCATCAATAGCCCAATCCTTTTTATTGCTAAGTAACATGCCATTGAATGGATGTACCAGAATTTGCTTATCTGTTCACCTATTGGAAGACATCTTGGTTGTTTCCAGTTTTGGGTAATTATGAATAAAGCTTGTGTACAGGTTCTTTTGTGAACATAAATTTTCACTTCACCTGGGCAAATACCCAGAAGTGAGGTAGCTGAGCTTCACTATGCTGAGTAATGCAGTCATTGTTTTATTTCATTGGAAACTGGTAAACTAGTTTCAAAACTGTCTGTACCACTTTGCATTCCCACCACCAGTGAATAAGGATTAATTAACTTTTTATATGACATCTATATGTAATGCCACAATGTGTGGGACAGTGTTTAATATATTTATTTATCATAATTTCTTATTGAGTCCCTATGATATGTCAAGTACTATTCTAATGTTCTTAGTAAAATTTCATTCCATTGGGCGAGAGATAAAATGAACATGATAAATTTGATACTTTTAGAAGGTGATGAGTGCTATTTAGAATATTCTCCTGTGGTTGAGATGAATCACTTTGAAGAATTATAGCCTTTATAACCACTACCTTAAAATTTAATTTGCCCCACTGACTAAGAACTTAATAAAAATTCATGAGACCAATGAACGTGTCATAGGTTTTCTGAAATGATGCTTTGACAATGTGTTGTTCAGAGAAAATTCAATAAACTATACTCTTTCACTGGATCTCTGATTCTAAAATCTGTTGCCTGCACAGCAAGTGAACAAGAATCTCTTGGAGTGAGCCCAAGCATCTTTGTGTTTTATTTTGCTTTAAATCTAATG
The DNA here is from genome assembly GCF_009764315.1 of Trachypithecus francoisi. NCBI lineage: Eukaryota > Metazoa > Chordata > Mammalia > Primates > Cercopithecidae > Trachypithecus > Trachypithecus francoisi. Next base: position 23,057,487 of record NW_022681431.1, on the reverse strand, counting down.
TGAAGAATAAGGAGTAGGGAAACAAGGGAAGAGAAATAGAGATCAGAAATAGAATTTGTCAATGGCTATCTAAGGTAGACCCTGCACTGACTGAAAGGTGACTTTTAGAAAATGTCTGCATTATCAAGAAAAAACTATTTAATTGGGGTTCAAATATTCCTTGTCTTTGGAAATGGAAGATAACCTTTTTTTAGAAAGAAAACTATGAGTTAGTTTAAAAGACATTATTTGGAGAAACATATAGTAGCATGCATGGAGACAGGACTGAACTGAATAAACATTCAGCTGTAGGAGGTTTAGGAACTGATTTTCACAATATTGAATTTATGGTTCAATAATTTTCCATTGGGATGGAGGTCATGCGTTTGGAGCAATTTCCCTGATACTATCACATTTCTCCTATGTGAAAATGCATTATTTACCTAACATAGGAAAAGGCAGACTTCCTGAAACTAGATATTTTTAAATATTAATCATGGAACCTTGAAACAGGGTTGGCAAACTCAGCTGTTCACTGCAACTAAAACCTAAGCTGGGAACCATCATAGGTTTCTGGGCATTCTTAGGGTATTCCATTAACCAAGGTTGCATAATTAATGTTTTAAAATTCTAGTTTCAGGAAGTCTGCCTTTTCCTATGTTAGGTTTCTGAGGAGATGGCCCTTTTTAGAAAGGCTGAGCTTGGCAGGAATAAACAAGCTCCACTGGTAATGAAACTAGAGTTGAGGCCAACTGAGTTCTAATAACTTTCATGTAGGCCATTGCTCTTGGTATCTGCTCGGCACTCTGCTTACTATTGGCCTGCCCAGGCCTTCCATGCTTGTGAGGCTAACATTTGCCCAATCCCATTAAATTATGGAGAAAGCATATGGCTGGCTTTTGGATAGTTAAGTTTAGTTTATCTATCTAAACTTAGATAGTTCAGTAGCTTCTTGAGGAAGTAAATGATTTCAGGAAAAGTTATATTGGGTGTCATTGGAAATTTATGTCTTGCCAGAATTATAAGCAAAAATATTCAGGACCAATTTTGGAAGGCTTTGGGTCATTTTTGTATGGCCGAAACAATTCAGAGATGTCTTGTGGGTTTGGAAGTTTGTACAGGTCCATGTTATTTTCCCCATGGAATCATAATTACATGAAGCTGAGCTCCAGTATCACTCACTGGCTAATGAACCCCATAATTGGAGAAGAGAAATAGACAACTATAGGTAAGGTAGGACAGTTGGCTTTATTCAGCATTTCTTTCCTCACAGCTTCTTTTTAGCTGATCAACAACTCGTTTCAGATGAATTGGAGTAATGCTCAACTCCTCGCTGTTCTTTTAATGTGGCTTTATCTTTATGCACACAATTTCAATAAAATGACTACATTTCTTCTGTCAAGATATGAAAAGGTATATAATAAAACACATGGACACATTTTTGTAGGAAGATATATACATTCATATACATGTATGTGTCTATGTATGTACGTGTGTGTGTACATGCTTTGATCTGGTTTTGATTTTTTTCCTTCTCTCTGTTGGACAGATTACTGAAGTCAGAACTTCTGTTCTTGCCTAGGGTCCATGGCATCATTAAATAGCTTTGTTCTCAAAGCCCAGAAGAACCATGCCAGGTAAGCAGGGAAAATAAATGAAGTTTTGTTTGTCATATATTAAAACAGACCACAACAATGCTCTAACAGTAGGACTTGCTGAGGAAATTGTACTGTAAAGAATATTTGTAAAATGTTTTAATAACATCAATTATAGTTAAGTTCATTTAAGGAAAAGAACTCAAAAATGATTAAAGAAAAGTCTAGGTTTGTTTAAGTTAAGATCAAGATTTGGATCTCAGGCAAATACATACTCTTATAATTTGTGGATGAATCCCCTGCTTAGTGAATAAATATCATTTTTGGTGACAGAATTGAGGCTGGTTTCTCTGATAGCTGTCAGGATATGCCAGAGTGCATGCATGTCTCAGTGGCTATCTGTTGAACACAGTCCTGTAGGCGCTGTACATGTATATACATTGATCTGCTTTGCAGCAGCTCCACCTGTCGGTAACAAGCGGCAGGGGACGGACCAATGCAAATTGGCTTCAAGGCAGATTTCAAAAAGTTTCTCAGTATTGTTTATCACTGCTGGAAAACAGTAGGACTGGTGATCATCGTCTCTTGAACCTCACACTGCAAGCTCCCCAGGTCCAGCTAAGGAAGTTGTCATCGTGTGTTAGTTTAGTGCTGACTCTGGGAATTAACTCCATTATATACAAAAGGACAATGAGAGGATTTTGCAGGCTAAATGAACAGAAATGCTGCCTGGAGATTCCCTGTTTCATGTTGCTAACAAATATTAACAAAGATTTTCACCCTTGGGAAACCCTATCAGTAGCCTTCTCTTTTTTCCACCTGTCAGATGTTTGTAGGGAAGGAAGTTTGGACCTCCTTAAAGGTACTGAGCTTTGAGTATTCAAATAAAGAGTTCTATCCTGCAGCAGTCTTTCTGGCTTAGGGATTTCAGAGGGCTTGATGAGCAGGTTGCATACTGACATTCCACAGCAGAAAACTGTCCACCCACCACGTCTTGGGCAGGGTGATACAGTTGGATAGACAGTTTCTTTAGTGGATGCTTGGCAAGGCATTATGGCAGTGTTGACATTGGAATGGAGCTGCTTTGCAGAAAATTCAGAAAAACACATTGACTACCAGTCTTTCCTTAACTTTTCATTCCAAATGTAACTGGAGTCACTTGTGATTTTTTTTCTTTTTCTTTCTTTCTTTCTTTCTTTCTTTTTTTTTTTTTTGTGGTGGTGGTGGTGGTGTTGGCAAGGGAGCAGGGGAGAAGAGAAAGAGGGATACTTAGCAACATTTATGTTCTAATTTTCTTATGGATAGTTTTAATTCTACCTGCTCATTCCGATTACCTGCCTACTTCCCCCGCAGTCCTGCCCAAATTCAAAGTAAGTGGGGAAGGAAAGGTTATGGGTCATTTTGGTGTTCTAAGCAGGCTACAGTCAGGGTTGATGGTGAGAAGCAGAGAGACTGCTTTTGCTTCTCCTTAACATGCTCTCCCACCCCAGGCTGGTACAGGCTTGCTGCCACTATTTAAACATGATTCTCACCATCATTTATTTATTCATAATCAAACAGCCTCAAAGATCCCACAGAAGTCCCTCATTTGCTTTCAGTTCTTCTTCCTTGAAATCAGATATGAATCTGAAAACCTGAGACAAATAGACAGACATGAAGGAAGCAACTTTCTTCCTTCCAGTATGTATAGTAAATACAAACAGCAAAATGGGTAAAATAATAGCAGACTAGACCAGGGCATGGAGTAGCAAAAATTGTGAGTTAAAAATCAGACTTGACATTTAAACTCCATTATTACTAACGCAGCATGAATCATTTCTTTTCTTTCTTGTTATTGCACAAAACCAATTCTAGAACCGTGTATGCTTAATCATTCAAATCCTGAGCAAAATAATATGAATCACAAGATTATTTCCCTTAGTATTGTCCCACCAAATAATTCCTGTTCAGTCAAAATACATATAGTATAGCTTGCTGGAATTAAGTGCTTTGATCACCACTGCAAAAGTAAAACAAATAAACAAACAAACAAAAAACAGCAAAAGCTGAACATATAACAGAGAGTGAAATTAGCCAAACTAAGCAAAATAAATGACACCCCTCCCCCAAATAAAGCAAACATGAATATTTCATTGTATGTTCTAAAGTTTAAAACAAAGCAAAAATGAATTATTATTTGAATAGTATATGAAGCAGACCACTAATTTCTGAAGGAGATTTTGTATTTAAAGAGTTTAAACTCTAGTGGGAAAATAATGTATCTGTAATATTGAAACTAAATGAAAGAAGAATGCATAGCAGTAGTAGGTGGTAATACAGAATGTATATGAGGCAGTGATTAATTAGCAAATGAGTGGTACACCATGCTTTGTGAGTTTATAAGAAGGAACGGATGATGATTGTCTGGAAACGCAAAGAAAGATTCTTTTGGCTTTGAAAGATACAATAGAAATGATTATATGGTAAAATGACTACCTTTCGTAATTCTTAAGTGAACTCTCCAGAGGTATTTTACTTTGATCTCATGCATTTTCTAGGGTAAGTGGTTTTATGCATCTTAATTCAAGAACAGCCTAAAATATATCATAAAATATGAAAAAAGGTAAAAGGTAGCTTTGAACTCCAACCTCTTCAAAGGGTTGAGATAAATGAACAACCGTACAAAAAACAGCAACAAATCTTTGATGAGTTGGAATATTCAGAGAGAAACCGTTAGACTCTGTTTTGAAAGCACAGACTATATCATGATCCATTTTCATAAACACCAGTGCCTAGCAATGTGTTTCATATGGAAAACATGTTTGACATTGCTTTTGTATATTCATTCATTTCCTCAATCATTTGCTGAATGTTTATTGGGTCCTTCTTTTAAGGATAAAACCTGGTCTAAAGAACTAGAGAATAAACACTGGAAAAAGACATTGCTACTTGGCTTAAGAATCTCTCAAAATAATGGGAAGACAAGCATGTTCAAAACTAAGGTTAACAATGTGGCCAGACTGTTACATGTACAATGGATAGAAGAATCAATCCTGACCTTGGAATTACAGAACGTACTGTAGCGGACATCTATGACTCTGGGGCTTGAAATATAAGTAGATTTTTTACAGCAGAGAAAAAAATCATAATTCTTTATATTATAAATAGAAAAAATAAAGTGATGGAGAAATAAAAGTGAATAGCTTGAGTAAAATGCTAATTGTTTTAGAGTACCAAAAGTATGGAGAAGACAATTGCCATAGAACCTTGAATGCTGTGTTAGAGAATTTTGACTTTACCCTTACATTATTGACTTTACCCTCAGAGAATTTTAACTTTATCCTTCCAGATACACATATACACATATATGTATGTATATCTTATAAGTATGTTACATATATATGTCATATATGAGAGTTATATATAATACAATATCTATCATATATAATATATACACACACATATCAGCTTGGATCATTCAATTGTTGCTTGAGTCTTACTGATAATACAAAAAGAACATAGCTAGGCATAAGCCATTTAGAAAGCAAAAATATAACGTTATGTATTTATTCACTAAACAGTCATAGAACTATTGCCAATCAGACGCTGTTCTTGATGCTGGGGGTATTTAATGGCAAAAGATTTACTGAAATTGAGAGGGAAAATAAAACAGGAAAAAAAGTTGTGTTCCTTTTATCTGCGGCCTGAAGTGAATGCCATGTAAAAGACCAGCAGGAAGTACTTGAAACTTCCAATTTTTAGTCTCCATGGTAAGTTTTCAAACAAACAAAAAAAGTCACTCTTGTTTATTTGAGTAGAAGAACTGTTTTCTGTTTTTGTTTTGTTTTGTTTTGTTGTCAGAGTTTTGCTCTTGTCGTTCAGGCCGGAGTGCGGTGGCCTGTTCTCGACTTTGCAACCTCTGCCTCCCGGGTTCAAGGGATTCTCCTGCCTGTCTCCCGAGTAGCTGGGACTACAGGCGCATGCCACCATACCCAGCTAATTTTTGCATTTTTAGTAGAGATGGGGGTTTCACTATGTTGTCCAGGCTGGTTTCAAACTCCTGACCTTGTGATCAGCCAGCTTGGCCTCCCAAAGTGCTGGGATTACAGGCGTGAGTCACCGCATCCGGCCTTTCTCTCTTAATTTGAGGAGAAAAATACCCTTGAAAAAGATATGCACTAGAAGCAAGATAAATCAACATCTTTGCGACAGAAGAATTAGTTGGCTGCAGACAGTGTTTTATGTTCTGTGCCACTACAACTTAACTTCAAACAAGGAACTCATTCTAGCTTTGCTCTCATTTTCAAGAATGTGACTCTATATTCCGTATGTGCAATGATTTACCATTGAATTCTATCCTTTGGGAAATCAACATGACATTGCTCTGAATTGTCCATTGAGTATACAAGACATTCAAGTTCTTAAAATTTTAGAGGAAGGCATGAAGAGAACTTTGCCTGCTATGTCCTGATTGGTTGCTACCTTATTCCTTCAAGCCAATAGCATTAACAAGTTCAACTAAGAGAGCTGACATCAGAGTCAGTGATGAGGGCTGATCAGATTGAAGAGAAATAAATAGGACTAGGAATGTGACCTTATAGCTATATTTATTATTTCTAACATGATTGCAGTTTTTCAGGAGGACTTTACAAAAAGAATTAGAGTTGTGACATTCTTTTTTTAGAGGATTTTTTTTTCTTCTGTTCTTTCTTTTTTAAGTGTGTGAGGTTTATTCAACTTTCTTTGTGTCATACATACACTCCTATGCTATCTGTGGAGTTATGATTTATTAAGCACTTGTTATGTGCTAGGCAATGTGCTAGGTGCTTTACAAATATTACTCTCGTAATCTTAACTATCATCCTAAAAGTGAGTTATCATTATCCCCATTAACAGATGGAAAAAATATGGTTAATAAGTAGTAGGGATGCTATTTAAATAAAAACTCTTAATATTCCAAGTGAAGACACTTAATAATCACAAGGCTACATAGCTTAACAGGGACCATACATTAGGATACTTAAAGAAAAGGCAAAAATAAACAACTATTAAACTTGAGTCAGACGACCTCATGGAGTGCCTTTCTCCCTTACTACCATCTGAGTCTAGGGTCAGCTTGTGAAAAGATAAAGGAAGGATGTGCCCAGTCAGGTTTGTCTGCAGCTGGACACTTACTTACCTGGGAAAGGAACAAATTTCTCCCTGGGTACTTCACCTTCAAAGCCAGCTTTTTGTAACTCTGAAATATTGCATCACTAGAACAATGCATGAGAAGCTCAGAACTAGTAACAGCCTGCCAGGTCCCTGCTCCAAAATCAAAGTCTCTCCAGCCCTCCTACTGTGAAGAAATCTGCTATTAATTCTCATTGTGATTTTCTAAGGTGAAACACAAATGCATGCAGTTCGACACTGCAAGTGGCTTTAGAAAAGGTCAGTAATTGTCCCACCTGGCAAAGATCACTCACAAATATAAACTGTTTTGGCTCTTTGTTTTTTTTTTTTTTTCCAATGGTTGTTTGTTAGCAAAAATTCATCACTCTTCCTCCATTCTCCATGGATACAAGAGACAAACAATAGTCACATGGCCAGGCTACTGTCTTTGGAGACATCCACCCTCCTGCCCCTCCTCCCAGATTAGGCATCCAGCATCTTGGATTTGTGAACATAACAGAGTGTGGGGGTGAGTCCATGTTACATTATTCCAAAAGAGGGTTTGTGATACTGAGGAAGAAATGTCAGCTTGTTCAGCCCTGATCTTTTCTGACCTTTCACTGTTTTTGTGAACCACCTCCTTTACCCTGGAGAATAGGGAAAGAACTGCTCTAACTTGAGATTTGAAGACCCAAGTTAGAATTACAGCTCCCTCACCAAATGTGTATTCCTGGGGTGGTCACTTGGCTATGCTGAGTCTTAGTTCCCGTTGCTATGAAGTCAGTGTTATGTAAGTCAATGCTTACCTTACAGGTTTGTTGTGAGGATGAAAATGAGAGAATGCAAGGAAAACAACATTGTGATCACGTAAGGCAGAACCATTGTGATATTAACAGCAGTGTCTTCAGGGAGGCATGCACAGTCCTGCTTTTCCCTTGCCCTGGTAGGCTTACCTGGTCAGGGATTCAGATGCAAGTAATGGTCAAGGAAAGGAGGGAGGAGGTTGATTTGAGGCTGGTCTGCTAACTGCTGCTACAAGAAGTCAGGGCTCTAAAATGTGCAAATATCGCCTCAGTTTTCCATAACCCCAAGGTCAATCTTTAACATAGCCCGTTTATCTTTTTCCCTTTAGACTTCTAAGGCTAAAAATGTTTTCTAGCTTATAATTATAACTCTAATGCTCTTTTAGGTTTACTTAAAGCATAACATATGTAAATATTAGGCATGGGATGTGCTTTGAAGCAAGATTGAAAAAATTAAATTTTCTTCATAGTTCCTAAGGATAACTTGGCGCCCTACGTTGATTTGAGACATCCTCAGGAATAAATAAATCAAATATTATGATCCTTCCTTCCTCCCTCCCTCCGTCCCTCCCTCCCTCCCTCCCTCCCTCCCTCCTTCCTTTCTTCCTTCCTTCCTTCCTTCCCTCCTTTGTTTCTCTCCCCAGCACTTTTTCTCTTTTATATCAAGGGTATAAGGTTAAGTTTGTTGGAGCATTTAATAAAATAATTCTGTCTGGATGTCACTAAAGATATTTTAGTTATGAATCACTCACTGAGAATTTGGCATTACTGCTGGTAGGTAAATTTACATATTGACATTTTACTTGGACAAGACAAGGATTGGTAAGAAACTGAGTTATAACATAGGTGAAGAGCTGTGGTTTACAAGTAGTTTTTATTTTGTTGTGTCACTGAAACTCCAAATATGCTCTTTTAATATAAAACTGGAATTGATGTCACAAATGGCTCAGATTTATTAACCCAAAGAAGACACAGATTGCGTATGTTCAACTCCCATAGACCAGTGCACAAATCTAAAGAAACTCATCATTTGTTTGTGCTTTTTATGATTTATTTTGCTCCTGTTTCTTCAGCAATGAGAACAGTTCCTTGCAAAAAAAACCCCAAACCCAAACCAAAACAAAACCAAAACTAAATCCCAAAGAGTTCTCTATTTGTCCCTAACCAGCAGGGAAAGAGTTTTCTTCAGTCAGTGAGACCAGAGAGAACATCTGGCTGATTAGCAGATGTTAATGCCAGAATAGCTTTGGTTTGATCAACGATGTAATCAATCACGAAAGTTATAATTTTAGCAAGGTTTAGACTGTTCCATTAAATAAAGATGGAACATGTCTAATGTTTCAGATTTTCAGAAAAAAAATATATTTCTCTAAAAACAGTATTTTCAGAACATCTGCATGCATATAATTTTAGATGTGATTTTTAACATGTCCATATGGCAACTACCTTACCTAAAAATGAAATTGGGGGAAGGTAAAGATTTATTTTTTCCTTGTGGTTGGGGGAGTACACAAGTTTTATGCATTATTAATTTTATGCATTGAAGAGACAGTAGGGAAAATAGAGACTGAAATATTGAGATTCAATTAGTTTATTTAGGGGGAAATTGTTTAATGGATATTTTATGTTTTATACTTCATGCATTCATATTACAGTATTTGAACATGGATTTTACTTTTGTCTTCTTTAACTGGACAAAATAAAGAACAAGAAAATAGCACAACAGAATGAAAAATTAAAGAGAAGCCAAAGCAAAATGACAGTAAAACAGTCAATGCCAATTATTCTACAAGGGGAAATTATGATGCCAAAGTATTAGTTAAAAAAAAGATGTAATCTGAAAGCAAGGAAAGAATAAAACCCATCAGAAATATGCCAAGGGAGAAGGAATAGAAGATGGAAGAAAAAAGAAAAATAGGCAAGGATTATGTGGAAAATTTTTACAAAATGAATTTTCAGAAGAGATAAATCACTTGCTTACAAGTTGGTGCTAAAAAGGCAGGAAAGGGCCGGGCATGGTGGTTCATGCCTGTAATCCCAGCACTTTGGGAGGCCAAGGCGGGCAGATCATCTGAGGTCAGGAGTTCGAGACCAGCCTCACCAATATTATGAAACCCCGTCTCTACTAAAAATACAAAAATTAGCCAGACATGGTGGCATGCACCTGTAGTCCTAGCTACTGGGGAGGCTGGGACAGGAGAATTGCTTGAACCCAGGAGGCAGAGGTTGCAGGAAGCTGAGATCACGCCATTGCACTCCAGACTGGGCAACAAGAGTAAAACTCTATCTTAAAAAAAAAAAAAAACAAAAAAACAGAAAGGCAAGAAAGGAGACTAAAGTCCAAGGACATGTTTTTCAGAAAATTTCTCTGATGGATAATCTAGCAGAACTGATTACTTCCCATCATAATAAAAAATCTGAGGTCTACTAGGTGGACCCACAGAGGTCATATTTCAATTAGTCAAAATGCTCAAATTAATGTGATAACAAAACTTTGGAATCATATATGTAGTAACCACTTTCTGTTTGTTACAATAAACTCAGATATGTCTCTTAGTCTAAACTAGTTTTATTGTATCTACAAACAGAAATACAAATGAAAACCTCTCTAATATTATGGGTACATCAAATGGATTGTTTCTTACATTTTAAGAATTTTATACACACTGAATTCATTTAAGCAGCACAATAAAATGAGGAAAAGTACAATTATTTTCCCTCTTTATGGACAGGAGATAGAGGCCCAAAGACCCACCTCACATTCCACGGCTAGTACATGGAAGAATTAGGATTCAAACTCAAATACCCTCGCAACCACTGTGCTATGGTGATGGTTTGTAGATTTATGTTAAACTATGACTGAAAAAGAAATTTAGAAGCATTTTATGCATAATTTTTCTCATAGTTTTAATGAAAGCAAAGGAAGAGATGGCCAAATTTTATTCTCCCATGGTAAGAAATAAAATGCGTCCAAACCAAATAAATAATTCACTTCTCCCTCATCCCTAAAGATCAAGTAGATTAAACATACTCTGAAATAAGACTGTTTTTGCTACTTCTCTTATTAAAAAAAAAAAAAAGAAAACTCTTTGAGAATAAACCTTAAGCCTAACATTTCAAACATTTTGATTAAAAAAAAATTTTCTAATGTCAACCAAGGGTGGTTCTCTCTATAGCCATTCTGAAAAGGATACTTAATAATCTATACTAGCAAAGGGAACCTTTTAAATCTATGAAATATAATAACATGAAATGTGTCATATCTTGTCCTTTTATAAGTTCAAAATTAAGAACTATTTTCTTTCCTAGAAGTATTGATTATTAAAAATAAACAAATAAATAAGGTTCTTAGTTCATTGGTACCAAATTTACTTCCTTTTGAGAAAAAAAGGAAGTAAAAAAATAACAGTAAAATTTAATTTTTCTTCATATTAATTTGAATTTTTTAAATTAGTGGTAGCACATGCATTAGTCGGAGTTCTCCAAAGAAACAGAACCAACAGGATATATATGTCCAAGACAAGGAGAGAGAGAGAGAGAGAGATTGATTTGGTTCAGGATTGGCTCACACCATGATAGACACTGGCAAGTCTGGTAAATCCAAAATTGACAGGATAGTCCGGCAGGCTAGAGACCCAGGAAAGAGTTCACGTTGCAGTTCAAGTCCGAAGGCAGACTGTGGGCAGAATTGTCTATTTCTGGAGAGCAGCATTTTTGTTTTCTTTTAAGATCTTCAACTAATTGGATAAGGCCCACTCACAATTTAGAGGGTAATCTGTTTACTGCACGTCTGCTGATTTAAATGTTAATCTCATCTAAAAAATACCTTCACTACAACATCAACAGCGGCGCTTAACAAAATATCTGAGTACCACAGCATAGCCAAATGGCCACATAACATTTTCTATCAAATCAAAAAAAAAAAAATTCTAACCATTTTTTTTTTCTGCAAAGAGATGCTGACCTTTGATATCAAAATCTAGAGCCAGTAGATAACCACTTAATATGCAATATTAGAGTTTACAATTTATTTCTATTACACATAGAAAAGTATGCCTGTCAGTTATGTATTTCTCATTTTGTGGGTCTAGAGAGAATGTTGGTACTCAAAATAGAAGAGAAAAAGAGTTACTGGTCATACTTGAATGGTACATTCTATGCCAGCCTTGAGATCTGTGTGTGTCATTGCTGACTATATGAGATCACTTTACAATAAATATTTTTTGGTTACCGTAGGAACAGAACCTGGAAGAGGCCCAGGATGAGGAAACCATATTCTGAATATCATTGTAGAGTGATGTGTGCTATTTCGAGGGATGGGTAGGGAGCACTTCCTGTTAAGGAGCGGCTTTTATTGCTTGTGGTGTTTTAGAAAGTTAGCATCCAACCTGCAATCTTTTATTATTTTTATGTGACTTTAAGAAGCAGCATTTCTGTGGAGCTACAGGGCTTTTGAAAATGAATTCAGCTGGCACATTGAATTGGGATGTAGCAAGATGGATGGCAAACTCATATTCCACTGAATCACGTGACTTGCATCAATTTAGTGTGTCAGCTAAAAAGTTTAAGGAGGGGGGATAAATCAGTTAAAGAAATTTTATCTCTGTCAAAACTGAGTTTAGGGAACCTGTGGTTATTACAGAAACTTTATATTGTGAATTGTCATAGAGGTTTTAAAGCCTGTTAATGTGGTGATATTTCAGTTTAAATTTGGATGTCAACACACTTGGTGGTTCAGATTTTGGACTACCATTTTGAAGTTTAAAACAAAAAACAAGGAAGTGTGAATGAAAAGAGATGCATATGTTAGGATTGACCATAGTTTAAGATAAGAATATCCTGAGGGCAATCAATTGAATAAACAAAATTGCAACAATTTTCTATGAAAGGTAGTTCTGTTCAAGCAATACAGAAAGTAAGACTGCATGGATTTTTCTGATATTTGGGTAATACTTTAAATGAAAGAATAAATATATTTATTGCATTAATATTACCTACTACATGCCAGATACCATTCTAGGTATTCAGAATAGAATCAATAAACAAATCAGAAAATCTTGGAGCTTGCCTTTTTGCAGAGGTAAATAAGAAAAGAACCATGAATATAAGAAAGATGCCAATTGTATAGTGTGTCAGAAGGTAATTAGCAGGATTAAATAATGAAAAACATTCAGCAGGATTGCAGAGATTGACGGTGCCTTGGTGGAATTGGAAGGGAAGTTTGGTTGCTTACATAGGTCTCACTGATAAGGTGACATTTGAGAAGGGATTTAAAGTAGGTGCTGGAGTTTGCCACTTGCTTAACCAGAGGAAGAATACTCCAGGCAGAAGGAAAAGCAAGCCTGAAACCACATGAGGGAGGGGGAATAGTGTGAGATGAAGTCAGAGGGAGCTATATTAGGAAGGCCCTGAAGGCCAATGCATTGAATTTGGTTTTGACTCTGAGTGAGAAGAGGAGCCATCAGTGGGTTGGAGAAAGGAAGTGAAATAATTGAACTTATCTACTAAAGAGATGACCCTGACTGATGTGTTGAGAATAAACTGTAGAGGGTAAGGTGGAAGCAGGGAGATAAAGTAGGGAACTGCAGTAACACAAGACAGAGATGCTGGAGACCTACCCCAGGGTGACAGCCATGGAGCAGGTGAGAAGTTGATTAGATTCTGGGCATAGTTTGAATTTAGAACCAATAGGCTCTTCTGGCAGCCTGGATATGGGAAGCAAGAGAAAGAGACCAGTCAGAGATGACTCACAGGTTTTTGATTTGGGTAGTGGAAAGGATGGAATTGCCAGGAATTTACTTGGGCTAAGCTGCAGAATGAGTGGTTTGGTGAAAATGAGCAGTTCAGTCATAGATGACTGAAGCTGAGTTATCTATCATTTGATTATATAGGTTGTGATCTAGAGGATGCTTCTGAGCTGCGAGTTGGTATCACGTAGATGGGAGATAGGTCAGATAACATACAATCAACAATACTTGATGATTTTGGACTGAAAGTAATAACAATTTCATATGATTCAATCTTATAAAAAGCTTTAGAATTGAAACAGATTACCAAGATTTGGAGATAGAAATATAGATACGTAGGATGGAAGCTTGAGAGAGCCCTACATTAGGAAGCTGGAAGAAAAATGAGGAGAAAACAACAAAGGAAAGAAAACTGTGTTGTCCAGGAAGCCAACTTGCAAAATTGAATCAAAAGGGAGGATGTAATCCTTGATTCACATGCCAGTGATAGATTGTGTAAGATGAAAATTGATTATTAAATTTAACAATATGGAGATCATTGGTAACCTTGATAAGATTTTGTGCTGGTGGAGTATGGGGGATAAAGCATAATTTGAGTAGTTCCAAATAATACAGATGGGAGGAAAATTGACAATCACACATATGAACAGATCTTTTAAGAAATTTGTCATGCAAGTTGAATTCCTAGGTATTTTATTCTCTTTGAAGCAATTGTGAAGGGGAGTTCACTCATGATTTGGCTCTCTGTTTCTCTATTATTGGTGTATATGAATGCTTGTGATTTTTGCACATTGATTTTGTATCCTGAGACTTTGTTGAAGTTGCTTATCAGCTTAAGGAGATTTTGGACTGAGAAGATGGGGTTTTCTAAATATACAATCATATCATCTGCAAACAGGGACAATTTGACTTCCTCTTTTTGTGAAGGACCTCTTCAAGAAGAACTACAAACCACTGCTGAACGAAATAAAAGAGGACACAAACAAATGGAAGAACATACCATGCTCATGGATAGGAAGAATCAATGTGAAAATGGCCATACTGCCCAAGGTAATATATAGATTCAATGCCATCCCCATCAAGCTACCAATGACTTTCTTCACAGAATTGGAAAAATCTATTTTAAAGTGCATATGGAACCAAAAAAAAAGCCTGCATTTCCAAGACAATCCTAAGCCAAAAGAACAAATCTGGAGGCATCACGCTACCTGACTTCAAACTATAAGGCTACAGTAACCGAAACAGCATGGTACTGGTACCAAAACAGAGATATAGACAATGGAACAGAACAGAGCCCTCAAAAATATTATCACACATCTACAACCATCTGATATTTGACAAACCTGACAAAGACAAGAAATGGGGAAAGGATTTCCTGTTTAATAAATGGTGCTGGGAAAATTAGCTAGCTATATGTAGAAAGCTGAAATGGGATCCCTTCCTTATACCTTATACAAAAATTAATTCAAGATGTATTAAATACTTAAATGTTAGACCTAAAGCCATAAAAACCCTAAAACAAAACCTAGGCAATACCATTCAGGACATAGGCATGTGCAAGGACTTCATGTCTAAAACACCGAAAGCAATGGCAACAAAAGCCGAAATTGACAAATGGGATCTAATTAAACTAAAGAGCTTCTGCACAGCAAAAGAAACTACCATCAGAGTGAACAGGCAACCTACAGAATGGGAAAAAATTTTTACAATCTACCCATCTGACAAAGGGATAATATCCAGAATCTACAAAGAACTTAAAAAAAATTTACAAGAAAAAATCAACTCCATCAAAAAGTGGGTAAAGGATATGAACAGACACTTCTCAAAAGCAGACATTTATGCAGCCAACAGACACATGAAAAAATGCTCATCATCATTTACCATCAAAGAAATGCAAATCAAAACCACAATGAGATACCATCTCACACCGGTTAGAATGGTGATCACTAAAAAGACAGGAAACAACAGGTGCTGGAGAGGATGTAGAGAAATAGGAACACTTTTACACTGTTGGTGGGACTGTAAACTAGTTCAACCAATGTGGAAGACAGTGTGGCAATTCCTCAAGGATCTAGAACTAGAAATACCATTTGAACCAGCCATCCTATTACTGAAGATATACCCAAAGGATTGTAAATCATGCTGCTATAAAGACACATGCACACGTATGTTTATTGCGGTACTATTCACACTAGCAAAGACTTGGAATCAACCCAAATGTCCATCAAAGATAGACTGGATTAAGAAAACGTGGCACATATACACCATGGAATACTATGAAGCCATAAAAAAGGATAAGTTCATGTCCTTTGTAGGGAAATGGATGAAACTGGAAACCATAATTCTCAGCAAACTATTGCAAGGACAGAAAGCCAAACACTGCATGTTCTCACTCATAGGTGGGAATTGAACAATGAGCACACTTGGACACAGGAGGGGGAACATTACACATGGGGCCTGTCGTGGGATAGGGGGAGGGGGAAGGGATAGCCTTAGGAAATATATCTAATGTAAATGGTGTGTTAATGGGTGCTGCACACGAACATGGCACATGTATATGTATGTAACAAACCTGCACGTTGTGTGCATGTACCTGAGAACTTAAAGTACAATAATAAAATAAAATAAATTAAAAAAAAGAAATTTGTCATACAGAAGACTGGATGAATGAGGTGTTTTGTGAAAGAGGACCTGAGGCTTATATGGTTTGGCTGTGTCCCCACCCAAATCTCATCTTGAATTGTAGTTCCCATAATCCCCACATGTCATTGAAAGGACCTGGTGGAAAGTAATTGAATCATGAGGGCAGTTATCTCCATGCTGTTTTTGTGATAGTGAGGGAGTTCCCAGGAGACCTGGTGGTTTTATAAGGGGATTTTCCCATTTTGCTCAGCACTTCTCCTTGCTGCCACCATGTGAAGAAGGCCGTGTTTACTTCCCCTTCTGCCACGATTCTGTTTCCTGAGGCCTCCCCGGCCCTGTGGAACTGAGAGGCAATTAAAGCTTTTTTCTTTGTAAATTACCCAGTCACAAGTATGTCCTTATAGCAAAGTGAAAATGAACAAATACAGATGTCAACCTAAATTTTTTTTTTAATACGGGAGAAAAGTCTACATGATGATTGGAATGAACCTAGAGATGAAAAATTTCATGACACTGGAGAAAGAGGGAACAATTGCCAGGCCAAATGTCCTTGGGTAGGCAAAATAAAGAAATTCAGCTTATAGTTAGAAGAGCTGGCTCTTAGAATGTCATATAAACCATTTAACTCTAGCAACAGAATGGAAGGCAGATTTTATGGGCACAGATGCAGGTGGATTGGAAGTTATACTGATACGAGCACGCAAAAGTTCTTTTTTTAATTATTACTATTTTCTTACTGAAAAAGAAAGGAAAATTATCAGTCAAAAGTGAAAATCGGGAAGATGTATTGCAGACTGTAGGAGTGTATAATATAGTTACTAGATGATTTGGAGATTGAATAGGCTGGGGAAATGTAGTAGGATTCCCATGTGGTACTATGGGTCTTTGGAAGATGGTGGCCATCAATTTAAAGTGAAGATAATGATTTTCCTGCAAACATATTCTGCTTCATGGGTGCTGGTATAAGGAGGAAGAGAAATGAAATTATTAGGGCTAAGGTTTTTCAGGTGAATAAAAAGAATATACAGAGGAGCAACTGAGTTGAGTTTATCTATACAGGAGACTAATCATTAATATAATGGGAACATAGTATTCCAAGCTGTTTAAGGAAAACAGTGACAATGAAAGCGGGTAGGAGGAATAAGAAAAGATGACAGAATTAAGGATCTAAGGATCACTAGAGTTGGGATACTAGTCAGTGAACTGAAAAGTTGGAAATTGAGGATATAGAAGAAATGTAATTATTGGTATGTGAGACCTGGGATTATGACTATGAGAGTAAATGACTGAGGTAGGAAGGAAGATAAGGTCATTGGAGGAGAAAACATCAAGAAACTGAGACCCACTCTTTTGGAAGTATCAGCAGGGTAGATACTGAAATGATCAGAAGTTAATCCAGTAGGCTTATTTAATTCCAAAATAAGATGATTGAATATTTTAAGCATTACAACTTATTTTATATGTTTAAATGCAAACACATTGAAAATCCCAAAAGGTCTTTTTTTGGAATATGCAAGCATGAATAAATAATTCTTCTATAAAGATAAAATGGCTGAGAATCCTGCAAAAATTTATATTCAATATTCAAAAATGAATATTGAAAAGTTTAGATATTAAAATATTTAAAGGAAGATTTATATTATCAGGTACTGCAATACACTATAAATTATAATAAAAGTAAAACAACAATAAAATAATGTAACAATGAACCACATATTAACAGAGAGGCTAATTTAACACAGTAAATAATTCAGAAATAGATAATGGTATGTTGGATTTATTGTATGATAGAACTAGCATCACAGATAAATACGTTGAAAAAGTCTTCTTTAATAACTACATTTAGTACAAACAGTCAACTGTTGGAAGAAAAATAGACTCCCATAACTTACATCAAAATGAAATTTAAAAAAGAAATTACTTGAAAAAAAATTACAGAATAATAGAAAAAAAAACAAAGAGAATTACTTTGCATATTTTAATATAGGAAAGGGACCCTTTCAGCAACCTGATAGGATTGACATTTTAAAAAGGTTACTCTGGCTATTGTATGAAGAATGATTGGGAAGCATAAGATGGAATCAAAGAGATGAGTTGGAAGGCTATTGCAAAGTGCAGATGAGAAATCATGGTGTTGTACACGAAGCTACCAGTTTCTGCTGGAGAGAAAATGCAAAGATTTGAAATGTGAGTCAGTGATATCCCAGATTCAATGACCAATCTCTTCCAAAAGAATCACTTCCTTAAGATTGAGAAAAACCACTCTCAAATTTGAGATTTTTCTGAAATATCAGGAAATATCAGGAAATAGCAAAAATAGTACAGTCCTGTGTATTCTTCACCCAGCTTTCTCCAATGGTAACATTACAAAAAATAACTGCAGTAAAGTATCAAAACCAGAAAACTGGTATTATTTCAATACAGTAGCTGGGCTGGAGATTACTCAGATTTTTATGGTTTTATATGCACTAGTGTGTGTGTGTGTCTGTGTGTGTGTGTGTGTGTTGCTCAGAACAATTTTATTCCATAAATCATTATCACAGTCAAGACACAGGATTGTTCTAGCACTGGAACTTCTTGTTCTACTTTTTTTTTTTTTTTTTTTATAGTCACCCTCCCCATTACTATCCCTTGGATATCATTAAACTGTTCCCATCTATAAAATTTTATCATTTTTGATTTTTTGGCGGCTTTATTAAGATGTAATTTACCTACCACATAGTTCATCTATTTAAGGTGTACAATTCAAAGGTTTTTGATACTGCAAGATCATTATAACATAGATCTCATAAACTTTGCTCTTTTAACTATTTTTAAGTGTACAACTCGGTGGCATGAATTATATTCACAATATTGTGCCTCCATCATCACTGTTAATTTCCAAAACTTTTTTATCACCCAAACAGAAACTACTCATTAGGCAGTAACTCCACCATTTTTTCGTTCCCCCAACCCATAGCAATCTCTACTCTTTCTCTGTCTCTATGAATTTTCCAATTCTAGGTCCTCATAGAAGTGGAAACATACAATATGTATCCTATTTTGCTGGTTTATTTCACTTAGCATAATGTTTTCAAGCTTCCTCCATGTTGTAGCATTTATCAGAACATTATTCCTTTTTATAAATGAATAATATTCTATTGAATGTGTATACCACATTTTGTGTAATGCTATATAAATGAAATCATATAATACATAGCCCCCAGAAATTGGCTTTTTATATACAATGTCTTTAAGATTGTTTTATCTGTCTCTCAACCCCCAAAATGACTCCTGTGTTGATTTATTAATGCTACCAATTTTTT
This sequence comes from Trachypithecus francoisi, assembly GCF_009764315.1. NCBI lineage: Eukaryota > Metazoa > Chordata > Mammalia > Primates > Cercopithecidae > Trachypithecus > Trachypithecus francoisi. Next base: position 23,038,285 of record NW_022681431.1, on the reverse strand, counting down.
CCCTCCCAATTTTGACAACTAATATTTGTGATTTTAAATTTAAACCATGATTTTTAAAAATAACTATTTGAGTCATAGCCTATATGATCTTATGTGTAATATTATTTTTGGGTGTTCTAAAATGTCCTCTTTATTTTCCTCTTTAAGAAAAAAATTTTTAAAGGAAGAAGTGATAGAGTTTCCTGTTTTCTGTCTCTCTTAGGAAAGCCTAATTTTATTGCAATATACTCAGAAAATATAGTTGGTATTTCTTCTATTCTCGATCTTGTATCACAGTTTTCTTTATAGCCTAGTATATGGTCAATTTTGTGAAAGTTTTATGAACATTCTCTGTTTTCATGACAGAATTCAATTAGTATCCACTGTATCCAACTTAGTATTTATGTTATTTTGAGCTTTATAATGTCTTCATTTTATTTTTTCCCAATTGATCCGGAATGATAGAGAGAATGAAACACTTCTTTTTATACCAATGTTATCTGTCTGTTTTACCTTGTTTCACTGTCTTCTAGCTTTCAATATTTCTTCAGTGAAGTCTCATGCTGGATTTTCCCCCCTCATAGCCAATTAAACCTTTTGACTGGCTATCCTAGGGATTTGTCTTATTAAAGTTATGTAGCTTTCAGAATATAAATTATGCCCATGTTTTGTAAGATTTAGATTTAGTGTTTTTGATGTTATGACACAATTTGTATTAGTATCTATTTTTGGTCATTTATTTATTTATTTATTTTTATTGTTATACTTTAAGTTCTAGTGTACACGTGCACAAAGTGCAGGTTTGTTACATATGTATACATTTGACATGTTGGTGTGCTGCACCCATTAACTTGTAATTTACATTAGGTATATCTCCTAATTCTATCCGTCCCACCCCTCCCCACAATAGGACCTGGTGTGTGATATTCCCCTTCCTGTGTCCAAGTGATCTCATTATTCAATTCCCACCTGTGAGTGAGAACATGCAGTATTTGGTTTTCTGTTCTTGTGATAGTTTGCTGAGAATGATGGTTTCCAGCTGCATCCATGTCCCTACAAAGGACACAAACTCATCCTTTTTTGTGGCTGCATAGTATTCCATGGTGTATATGTGCCACATTTTCTTAATCCAGTCTGTCACTGATGGACATTTGGGTTGATTCCAAGTCTTTGCTGTTGTGAATAGTGCCACAATAAACATACGTGTGCATGTGTCTTTATAGCAACATGACTTATAATCCTCTGGGTATATCCCCAGTAGTGGGGTGGCTGGGTCAAATGGTATTTCTAGTTCTAGATCCTTGAGGAATCGCCACACTGTTTTCCACAATGATTGAACTAGTTTAGAGTCCCACCAACAGTGTAAAAGTGTTCCTATTTCTCTGCAACTGCTCCAGCACCTGTTGTTTCCTGATTTTTTAAGATTGCCATTCTAACTGGTGTGAGATGGTTTATCATTGTGGTTTTGATTTGCATTTCTTTGATGGCGAGTGATGATGAGCATTTCTTCATGTGTCTGTTGGCTGTATGAATGTCTTCTTTTGAGAAATGTCTGTTCATACTCTTTGCCCACTTTTTGATGGGGTTGTTTGTTTTTTTCTTGTAAATTTGATTGAGCTCTTTATAGGTTCTGCATATTAGCCCTTTGTTAGATGAGTACATTGCAAAAATTTTTTCCCATTCTGTAGGTTGCCTGTTCACTCTGACGGTAGTTTCTTTTGCTGTGCAGAAGCTCTTTAGTTAGATCCCATTTGTCAATTTTGGCTTGTGTTGCCGTTGCTTTTGGTGTTTTAGATATGAAGTCCTTGCACATGCCTATGTCCTGAATGGTATTGCCTAGGTTTTCTTTTAGGATTTTTATGGTTTTAGGTCTAACATTTAAGTATTTAATCCATCTTGAATTAATTTTCATATAAGGAGTAAGGAAAAGATCCAGTTTCAGCTTTCTACTTATGGGTAGCCAATTTTCCCAGCACCATTTATTAAATAGGGGATCCTTTCCCCATTTCTTGTTTTTGTCAGGTTTGTCAAATATCGGATGGCTGTAGATGTGTGTTATTATTTCTGAGGGCTCTGTTCTGTTCCATTGGTCTATATCTCTGTTTTGGTACCAGTACCATGCTGTTTTGGTTACTGTAGCCTTGTAGTATAGTTTGAAGTCAGGTAGCCTGATGCCTCCAGCTTTGTTCTTTTGACTTAGGATTGTCTTGACAATGCGGGGTCTTTTATGGTTTCACATGAACTTTAAAGCAGTTTTTTCCAATTCTGTGAAGAAAGTCATTGGTAGCTTAATGGGGATGGCATTGAATCTATAAATTACCTTGGGCAGTATGAACATTTTCACAATATTGATTCTTCCTATCCATGAGCATGGTATGTTCTTCCATTTGTTTGTGTCCTCTTTTATTTCACTGAACAGTGGTTTGTAGTTCTCCTTGAAGATGTCCTTTACATCCCTTGTAAGTTGGATTCCTGGGTATTTTATTCTCTTTGAAACTATTGTGAATGTGAGTTCATTCATGATTTGGCTCTCTGTTTGTCTGTTACTGTTGTATTAGAATGCTTGTGATTTTTACACATTGATTTTGTATCCTGAGACTTTGTTGAAGTTGCTTATCTGCTTAAGGAGATTTTGGGCTGAGACAATGGGATTTTCTAAATATACAATCATGTCATCTGCAAACAGGGACAATTTGACTTCTTCTTTTCCTAACTGAATACCCTTTATTTCTTTCTCTTGCCTGAATGCCCTAGCCAGAACTTCCAACACTATGTTGAATAGCAGTGGTGATAGAGGGCATCCCTCCCTTGTGCCAGTTTTCAAAGGGAATGCTTCCAGTTTTTTCTCATTCTGTATGATATTGGCTGTGGTTTTGTCATAAATAGCTGTTATTATTTTGATATACGTTCCATCCACACCGAATTTATTGAGAGTTTTTATTATGAAGGGCTGTTGAATTTTGTCAAAGGCCTTTTCTGCATCCGTTGAGATAATCATGTGGTTTTTGTCTTTGGTTCTGTTTATATGCTGGATTAGGTTTATTGATTTGTGTATGTTGAACCAGCCTTGCATCCCAGGGATGAAGCCCACTTGATCATGGTGGATAAGCTTTTTGATGTACTGCTGGATTCGATTTGCCAGTATTTTGTTGAGGATTTTTGCATTGATGTTCATCAGGGATATTGGTCTAAAATTCTCTTTTTTTGTTGTATCTCTGTCAGGCTTTGGTATCAGGATGATGCTGGCTTCATAGAATGAGTTAGGGAGGATTCCTTCTTTTTCTATTGATTGGAATAATCTCAGAAGGAATGGTACCAACTTCTCCTTGCACCATCGGTCCTGTGAATCCATCTGGTCCTGGACTTTTTTTGGTTGGTAGGCTATTAATTATTGCCTCAATTTCAGAACCTGCTATTGGTTTATTCAGGGATTCAACTTCTTCTTGGTTTGGTCTTGGGAGAGTGTAAGTGTCCAGGAAATTATCCATTTCTTTTATGTTTTCTAGTTTATTTGCATAGAGGTGTTTATAGTATTCTCTGATGGTAGATTGTATTTCTGTGGGGTCGGTGGTGATATCCCCTTTATCATTTTTTATTGCATCTATTTGATTCTTCTCTCTTTTCTTCTTTATTAGTCTTGCTAGAGGTCTATCAATTTTGTTGATCTTTTCAAAAAACCAGCTCCTGGATTCATTGATTTATTGGAGGGTTTTTTGTGTCTCTATCTCCTTCAGTTCTGCTCTGATCTAGTTATTTCGTGCCTTCTGCTAGCTTTTCAATGTGTTTGCTCTTTCTTCTCTATTTCTTTTAATTGCGATGTTAGAGTGTCCATTTTAGATCTTTCCTGCTTTCTCTTGTGGGTATTTAGTGCTATAAATTTCCCTCTACACACTGCTTTAAATGTGTCCCAGAGATTCGGGTATGTTATATCTTTGTTCTCATTGGTTTCAAAGAACATCTTTATTTCTGCCTTCATTTTGTTATGTACCCAGTAGTCATTCAGGAGCAAGTTGTTAAGTTTCCATGTAGTTAAGTGGTTTTGATTATGAGTTTCTTAGTCCTGAGTTCTAGTTTGATTGCACTGTGGTCTGAGAGACAGTTTGTTATAATTTGTGTTCTTTTACATTTGCTGAGGAGTGCTTTACTTCCAACTATGTGGTCAATTTTGGAATAAGTGCAATGTGGTGCTGAGAAGAATGTATGTTCTTGTATATTCTGTTGCTTTGGGGTGGAGAGTGCTGTAGATGTCTATTAGGTCTGCTTGGTGCAGAGTTGAGTTCAATTCCTGTATATCTTTGTTAACTTTCTGTGTCATTGATCTGTCTAATGTTGACAGTGGGGTGTTAAAGTCCCCCATTATTATTGTATGGGAGTCTAAGTCTCTTTGTACGTATCTAAGGACTTTATGAATCTAGGTGTTCCTGTATTGGGTGCATATATATTTAGGATAGTTAGCTTTTCCTGATGAATTGATCCCTTTACCATTATGTAATGGCTTTCTTTATCTCTTTTGATCTTTGATGGTTTAAAGTCTGCTTTATCAGAGACTAGGATTGTAATCACTGCTTTTTTTTGTTTTGTTTTCCATTTGCTTGGTAGATCTTCCTCTATCCCTTTATTTTGAGCCTATGTGTGTCTCTGCATGTGAGATGGGTCTCCTGAATACAGCAAACTGATGGGTCTTGACTCTTTATCCAGTTTGCCAGTCTGCGTCTTTTAATTGGACCATTTAGTCCATTTACATTTAAGGTTAATATTGTTATGTGTGAACTTGATCCTGTCATTATGATATTAGCTGGTTATTTTGCTCATTAGTTGATGCAGTTTCTTCCTAGCTTCGATGGACTTTACATTTTGACATGTTTTTGCAATGACTGGTACCTGTTTTTCCTTTCCATGTTTAGTGTTTCCTTCAGGATCCCTTGTAGGGCAGGCCTGGTGGAGACAAAATCTCTAAGCATCTGCTTGTCTGTAAAGGATTTTATTTCTCCTTCACTTATGAAACTTAGTTTGGCTGGATATGAAATTCTGGGTTGAAAATTCTTTTCTTTAAGAATGTTGAATATTGGTCCCCACTCTCTTCAGGCTTGGAGAGTTTCTGCCGAGAGATCTGCTGTTAGTCTGATGGGCTTCCCTTTGTGTGTAACCCGCCCTGTCTCTCTGGCTGCCCTTAACATTTTTTCCTTCATTTCAGCTTTGGTGAATCTGACAATTCTGTGTCTTGGAGTTGCTCTTCTCGAGGAATATCTTTGTGGCATTCTCTGTATTTCCTGAATTTGGGTGTTGGCCTGCCTTACTAGGTTGGGGAAGTTCTCCTGGATGATATCCTGCAGAGTGTTTACCAACTTGGTTCCATTTTCCCCATCACTTTCAGGCACACCAATCAGACATAGATTTGGTCTTTTCATATAATCCCATGTGTCTTGGAGGCTTTGTTCATTTATTTTTACTCTTTTTTCTCCACACTTCTCTTCTTGCTTCATTTCATTCATTTGATCTTCAATGGCTGAAACTCTTTCTTCCAGTTGATCAAGTCAGTTACTGAAGCTTGTGCATTTGTCACGTAGTTCTTGTGTTACGGTTTTCATCTCTATCAGTTCTTTTAAGGTCTTCTCTGCATTGATTATTCTAGTTATCCATTCATCCATTCTTTTTTCAAGTTTTTTAGTTTCTTTGAGCTGGTTATGTAGTTCCTCCTTCAGCTCTGAGAAGTTTGATCAGCTGAAGCCTTCTTCTCTCAACTCATCAAAGTCATTCTCCATCCAGCTTTTTTCCATTGCTGGCGATGAGGTGTGTTCCTTTGGAGGGGGAGATGCACTCTAATTTTTTGAATTTCCAATTTTCTGCACTGCTTTTTCCCCATCTTTGTGGTTTTATCTGCCTTTGGTCTTTGATTTTGGTGATGTATTGATGGGGTTTTAGTGTGGGTGTCCTTTCTGTTTGTAGTTTTCCTTCTAACAGTAAGGACCCTGAGCTGTAGGTTTGCTGGAGTTTGCTTGAGGTCCACTCCAGACCCTGTTTGCCTGGGTATCAGCAGCGGAGGCTGCTGAAGATAGAATATTGCTGAAGAGCAAGTGTTGCTGTCTGATTCTTGCTCTGGAAGTTTCATTTCAGGGGTGTACCCTGCCGTGTGAGGTGTGTGGTGTTGGTCTGCACCTAGTAGGGGATGTCTCCCAGTTAGGCTACTCAGGGGTCAGGGACCCACTTGAATAGGAAGTCTGTCCATTCTCAGATCTCAACCTCCATGCTGGGAGATCCACTGCTCTCTTCAAATGTCAGACAGGGGTATTTACCTCTGCCGAGGTTTCTGCTGCTTTTTGGTTAGCTATGCCCTGTCCCCAGAGGAAGAGTCTACAAAGGCAGGGCAGCCTCCTTGAGCTGTGGTGGGCTCCACCCAGTTCGAGCTTCCCTGCAGCTTTGTTTACCTACTTAAGCCTCAGCAATGGCGGGCACCCCTCTCCCAGCCTTGCTGCTGCCTTGCAGTTAGATCTCAGACCACTTTGCTCGCAATGAGGGAGGCTCCATGGGCATGGGTCCCTCTGGGCCAGGTGTGGGACATAATCTCCTGGTGTGCCATTTGCTAAGACCCTTGGTAAAGTGCAGTATTACGGTGGGAGTTACCTGATTTTCCAGGTGTGGTGTGTCTCAATTTCCTTTGACTAGGAAAAAGAATTCCCTTCCCCCTTGGAATTCCCACGTGAGTTGATGCCTCACCCTGCTTCAGCTCTTGCTGGTTGGGCTGCACCCATGGACCAGCGCCAACTGTCTGACACAACCCAGTGAGATGAACCCGGTACCTCAGTTGAAAATGCAGAAATCAACCATCTTCTGTGTTGCTCATGCTGGGAGCTGGAGGCTGGAGCTGTTCCTATTTGGCCATCTTGGGTGTGCCCCCATTTTTGTCATTCATTTTTAGTTTATAAAAATAAAAAAAATATCAAAATTAGTTTATAAAAAGTAATTTTTGTGTGGTGGTCCTACATCCAAGAGCCCTGCTAAACTCATTTACTAGTTCTAAAAGATTTCTTTTTTAAATAGTTTTTAAGCCTGGGCAAAATAATGAGAACCTGTCTTCACAAAAAATTAAAACAATTAGCTAGATGTGGTGGTGCATGCCTGTAGTCCCAGCTGTTCAGGAGTCTGAGACAGAGAAGTGCTTGAGCCCAGCAGTTTGAGGCAGCAATGACCCATGACTGTACCACTGTTCTCCAGCTCAGGCAACAGGGCAAGACCCTGACTTGAAGAAAAGAAAGTGTCTTTAATTATTTTCTATGTAAAGATTTATGCCTTCTGTGAGTAGAAGCAGTTTTATTTCTTTTTTGAACTGCATAATTTCTATTTTTTTCTTTTTTTTTCTCATTTCACCAGTTAGGCCATCCAGTGATGTTGAATAGGATTGGTACATGTGAATATCCTTATCTTTTCCCAGTCTTGGAGATAACAATATTTAGTTTTCCTCTGTTAATTATGATGTTTCTGATGTATGTTCAATTGGTGCTTGAAAGCAGTATAAATTATATTGTTTGGTGGTGATTTATTCACGTATGTTAGGTCAAAGTGGTTAATTAGGTTGTTCAACTCTTCTGTTTACTCAACTGATGTTTGTGTTCTATTGACTCCAGAGAGGAATGCCAACATTTCCAAATACATCTGCGGATTTTTCTATTTATCCTTTGAGTTCTATTTATCTTTGCTGTGTCTGTGTAGAAAAGCTTTATATTGATGAATACACATTTAGAATTATTAGGTGCGCTAATTACCCAATTTATCCACTGTCTCTTAATCATTATAATATTAAAAATATTCCTAGATATTCTTGGTGTATTAACCCACTTATCTGAGTAAATGTTCATTGTTCTAAAGTCTACTTTGACTGAATTTCATGTAGACTCTCTAGCTTTCGAATAGTGTTTGCATAGCATATATGTATATATAGCCATCCATTAAATTTTAACCTATCCATGTTTCTATAGTTTGAATATTTGTTCCCTCTAAAACTCATATTGAAATTTAATTTTCAGTGTGGCAGTATTAGGAGGTGGGGCCTTTAAGAGGTGATTGAATCATGAGGTCTCTGCCTTCATGAATGGATTAATACATTTATGACTTAATGGAGTAATGGTTTAAAGAGTTGTTATGGGAAAGTAACTAGTTACTTTATAAGAGGAAGAGTGACCTGAGCTAATGTGCTAACACCCTTAGCCCCCTACTATGTAATGCCCTGTGCTGCCCCAGTACTCTGCAGAGAGTCATCACCAGCAAGAAGGATCTCACATGATGTGGTCCCTTGACCTTGAGCTTCTTAGCCTCCACAACTGTGAGAAATAGATTGTTTTTCTGTATAAATTATCCAGGTTCGGGTATTCTGTTATAAGAAACAGAAAGCAGACTAACACACATGTTTTTCTATTTAAAGCAAATTTCTTGTGAACAGTATATAGTTAGGTCTTCTTTTCTTAACCAATATGACAATCTCTGTCTTTTTGTTGTGGAATTTAGACCATTTACACTTAAAACAATCATTGATGAGGCTGGATTTAAATCCACCATCTTGCTAGTTTTTCTCTATTTGTTCTATGTGTTCATTCTTCCATTTTAACTTTTTTGTCTGATTGTGGCTTATGTGTATTTTATGATTTGACTTTCTACCCTTATGTTATTAATAATCCTTGAAAAATACTTTTAGTGCTATCTAGCATTTGCATTATACTTCTTCAATTTATTACAATGTGTGGAAAAGATCAATCTTGCCTAAATAAAGGTTTTACCCTTTCTCCCTGGCTTCTGGAAGGTAACCTCAAAATCCCTGGAATGTCTTGCTTAATAAGAGTGTCTTTATTTACATGAGGTCCTTGGTTCATTCTAGGTAGCCTATTCTAACCACATGATCTATGGTGGGGGCCTTGGGCCAGACAGTTATCAGTTTAACCTCTGGAGAAGCTGGAAACTAAGGTCAGCTACATGGTTGATCAGCCATATCTCTGAAATCAACCCCCAATAAAAACACTAGACATTGAGTGTTTAGATGAGCTCTTTCATCTCTATATATTGCCACACATCATTGCTGGGAGAGATAGGCACTATCTGCACAACTACATAGGGAAAAGACAACTGGTATCTCATACTTGTTGAGTCCTGGACCGTCTCTGGTATGCCTCTTTTGTTACCTGCTATGAATCAGTATTCTTTTACTCTAATAAACTGTAACCAGGAGTATAATTGTTTTTATGAATTCTGTGAGTTTTAGCAAATTATTGAACCTGAAGGTGATCTAGAAGACCCTCAAACTTTGGCACACTCTACCTTCAAATAATATAATATTTCACATGATGTGTAAGAACCTTACAATTTCCTAACAATTTTCCTCTTAAATCGAATGTAACATTATCACACATTTTACTTTTATGTATGTCATAACTCCCATTATGCATTGTTATTACTTTTTAAAATCCAAAATATATAAGACAATTTAAAAAACAATTTAAGTATTATATATTTATCTCTGATATTGCCATTTTTGGAAAACTTTTTTTTATAGATTAACATTTCTGAAATAAATAGGAGGGCGGAGCAAGATGGCCGAATAGGAACAGCTCCAGTCTCCAACTCCCAGCGCGAGCGACACAGAAGACCGGTGATTTCTGCATTTTCAACTGAGGTACTGGGGTCATCTCTCTAGGGAGTGCCGGACAATCGGTGCGGGTCAGCTGCTGCAGCCTGACCAGCGTGAGCTGAAGCAGGGCGAGGCATCGCCTCACCTGGAAGCGCAAGGGGGAAGGAAATCCCTTTTCCTAGCCAGGGGAACTGAGACACACAACACCTGGAAAATCGGGTAACTCCCACCCCAATACTGCGCTTTAAGGAAACAGGCACACCAGGAGAATATATCCCACACCTGGCCGGGAGGGTCCCACGCCCACGGAGCCTCCCTCACAGCTAACACAGCCGTCTGCGGCGATCTATCCGCAAGGCAGCAGCGAGGCTGGGGGAGGGGCGCCCGCCATTGCTGAGGCTTAAGTAGGTAAACAAAGCCGCTGGGAAGCTCGAACTGGGTGGAGCTCACAGCAGCTCAAGGAAGCCTGCCTGTCTCTGTAGACTCTACCGCTGCGGACAGCGCACAGCTGCAGTCCATTAGGGGAAGAGCGGGGCCGCTGCAGACCCGAACGACTCTGTCTGACAGCTTTGGGGAGAGCCGTGGATCTCCTAACGCGGAGGTTGAGATCTGAGAACGGACAGACTGCCTGCTCAGGTGGGTCCCTGACCCCGAGTAGCCTAGCTGGGAGACATCCCCCACTAGGGGCAGTCTGATACCCCACACCTCACAGGGTGGCGTCACCCCTGAGAGGAAACTTCCAAAGAAAGAATCAGACAGGTACACTCGCTGTTCAGCAATATTCTATCTTCGGCAACCTCTGCTGCTGATACCCAGGCAAACAGGGTCTGGAGTGGACCTCAAGCAATCTCTAACAGACCAACAGACAGTCCTTCTGACTGTCAGACGGAAAACTATCAAACAGGAAGGACACCTATACCAAAACCCCATCAGTACGTCACCATCATCAAAGTCCAGAGACAGATAAAACCACAAAGATGGGGAAGAAGCAGGGCAGAAAAGCTGGAAATTCAAAAAATAAGAGCGCATCTCCCCCTGCAAAGGAGCGCAGCCCATCGCCAGCAACGGATCAAAGCTGGTCAGAGAATGACTTTGACGAGATGAGAGAAGAAGGCTTCAGTCCATCAAACCTCTCAGAGCTAAAGGAGGAATTACGTACCCAGCGCAAAGAAAATAAAAATCTTGAAAAAAAGTGGAAGAATTGACAGCTAGACTAATTAATGCAGAGAAGATCATAAACGAAATGACAGAGATGAAAACCATGACACGAGAAATACGTGACAAATGCACAAGCTTCGGTAACCGACTCGATCAACTGGAGGAAAAAGTATCAGCGATTGAGGATCAAATGAATGAAATGAAGCGAGAAGAGAAACCAAAAGAAAAAAGAAGAAAAAGAAATGAACAAAGCCTGCAAGAAGTATGGGATTATGTAAAAAGACCAAATCTACGTCTGATTGGGGTGCCTGAAAGTGAGGGGGAAAATGGAACCAAGTTGGAAAACACTCTTCAGGATATCATCCAGGAGAACTTCCCCAACCTAGTAGGGCAGGCCAACATTCAAATTCAGGAAATACAGAGAACGCCACAAAGATACTCCTCCAGAAGAGCAACTCCAAGACACATAATTGCCAGATTCACCAAAGTTGAAATGAAGGAAAAAATCTTAAGGGCAGCCAGAGAGAAAGGTCGGGTTACCCACAAAGGGAAGCCCATCAGAATAACAGCAGACCTCTCGGCAGAAACTCTACAAGCCAGAAGAGAGTGGGGGCCAATATTCAACGTTCTTAAAGAAAAGAATTTTCAACCGAGAATTTCATATCCAGCCAAACTAAGCTTCATCAGTGAAGGAGAAATAAAATCCTTTACAGATAAGCAAATGCTTAGAGATTTTGTCACCACCAGGCCTGCCTTACAAGAGACCCTGAAGGAAGCCCTAAACATGGAAAGGAACAACCGGTACCAGCCATTGCAAAAACATGCCAAAATGTAAAGACCATCGAGGCTAGGAAGAAACTGCATCAACTAACGAGCAAAATAACCAGTTAATATCATAATGACAGGATCAAGTTCACACATAACAATATTAACCTTAAATGTCAATGGACTAAATGCTCCAATTAAAAGACACAGACTGGCAAACTGGATAAAGAGTCAAGACCCATCAGTCTGCTGTATTCAGGAGACCCATCTCACATGCAGAGACATACATAGGCTCAAAATAAAGGGATGGAGGAAGATGTACCAAGCAAATGGAGAACAAAAAAAAGCAGGGGTTGCAATCCTAGTCTCTGATAAAACAGACTTTAAACCATCAAAGATCAAAAGAGACAAAGAAGGCCATTACATAATGGTAAAGGGATCAATTCAACAGGAAGAGCTAACTCTCCTAAATATATAGGCACCCAATACAGGAGCACCCAGATTCATAAAGCAAGTCCTTAGAGACCTACAAAGAGACTTAGACTCCCATACAATAATAATGGGAGACTTCAACACTCCACTGTCAACATTAGACAGATCAACGAGACAGAAAGTTAACAAGGATATCCAGGAATTGAACTCATCTCTGCACCAAGCGGACCTAATAGACATCTATAGAACTCTCCACCCCAAATCAACAGAATATACATTCTTCTCAGCACCACATCGCACTTATTCCAAAATTGACCACATAATTGGAAGTAAAGCACTCCTCAGCAAATGTACAAGAACAGAAATTATAACAAACTGTCTCTCAGACCACAGTGCAATCAAACTAGAACTCAGGACTAAGAAACTCAATCAAAACCGCTCAACTACATGGAAACTGAACAACCTGCTCCTGAATGACTACTGGGTACATAACGAAATGAAAGCAGAAATAAAGATGTTCTTTGAAACCAATGAGAACAAAGATACAACATACCAGAATCTCTGGGACACATTTAAAGCAGTGTGTAGAGGGAAATTTATAGCACTAAATGCCCACAAGAGAAAGCAGGAGAGATCTAAAATTGACACTCTAACATCACAATTAAAAGAACTAGAGAGGCAAGAGCAAACACATTCAAAAGCTAGCAGAAGGCAAGAAATAACTAAGATCAGAGCAGAACTGAAGGAGATAGAGACACAAAAAACCCTCCAAAAAATCAATGAATCCAGGAGTTGGTTTTTTGAAAAGATCAACAAAATTGACAGACCGCTAGCTAGACTAATAAAGAAGAAAAGAGAGAAGAATCAAATAGACGCAATAAAAAATGATAAAGGGGATATCACCACCGACCCCACAGAAATACAAACAACCATCAGAGAATACTATAAATGCCTCTACGCAAATCAACTAGAAAATCTAGAAGAAATGGATAATTTCCTGGACACTTACACTCTCCAAGACTAAACCAGGAAGAAGTTGAATCCCTGAATAGACCAATAGCAGGCTCTGAAATTGAGGCAACAATTAATAGCCTACCCACCAAAAAAAGTCCAGGACCAGATGGATTCACAGCTGAATTCTACCAGAGGTACAAGGAGGAGCTGGTACCATTCCTTCTGAAACTATTTCAATCAATAGAAAAAGAGGGAATCCTCCCTAACTCTTTTTATGAGGCCAACATCATCCTGATACCAAAGCCTGGCAGAGACACAACAAAAAAAGAGAATTTTAGACCAATATCCCTGATGAACATCGATGCAAAAATCCTCAATAAAATACTGGCAAACCGGATTCAGCAGCACATCAAAAAGCTTATCCACCATGATCAAGTGGGCTTCATCCCTGGGATGCAAGGCTGGTTCAACATTCGCAAATCAATAAACGTAATCCAGCATATAAACAGAACCAAAGACAAGAACCACATAATTATCTCAATAGATGCAGAAAAGGCTTTTGACAAAATTCAACAGCCCTTTATGCTAAAAACGCTCAATAAATTGGTATTGATGGAACGTACCTCAAAATAATAAGAGCTATTTATGACAAACCCACAGCTAATATCATACTGAATGGGCAAAAACTGGAAAAATTCCCTTTGAAAACTGGCACAAGACAGGGATGCCCTCTCTCACCACTCCTATTCAACATAGTGTTGGAAGTTCTGGCTAGGGCAATCAGGCAAGAGAAAGAAATCAAGGGTATCCAGTTAGGAAAAGAAGAAGTCAAATTGTCCCTGTTTGCAGATGACATGATTGTATATTTAGAAAACCCCATCGTCTCAGCCCAAAATCTCCTTAAGCTGATAAGCAACTTCAGCAAAGTCTCAGGATACAAAATTAATGTGCAAAAATCACAAGCATTCTTATACACCAGTAACAGACAAGCAGAGAGCCAAATCAGGAATGAACTTCCATTCACAATTGCTTCAAAGAGAATAAAATACCTAGGAATCCAGCTTACAAGGGATGTAAAGGACCTCTTCAAGGAGAACTACAAACCACTGCTCAGTGAAATCAAAGAGGACACAAACAAATGGAAGAACATACCATGCTCATGGATAGGAAGAATCAATATCGTGAAAATGGCCATACTGCCCAAGGTGATTTATAGATTCAATGCCATCCCCATCAAGCTACCAATGACTTTCTTCACAGAATTGAAAAAAACGGCTTTAAAGTTCATATGGAACAAAAAAGAGCCCGCATTGCCAAGACAATCCTAAGTCAAAAGGACAAAGCTGGAGGCGTCACGCTACCTGACTTCAAACTATACTACAAGGCTACAGTAACCAAAACAGCATGGTACTGGTACCACAACAGAGATATAGACAATGGAACAGAACAGAGTCCTCAGAAATAATACCACACATCTACAGCCATCTGATCTTTGACAAACCTGAGAGAAACAAGAAATGGGGAAAGGATTCCCTATTTAATAAATGGTGCTGGGAAAATTGGCTAGCCATAAGTAGAAAGCTGAAACTGGATCCTTTCCTTACCCCTTATACGAAAATTAATTCAAGATGGATTAGAGACTTAAATGTTAGACCTAATACCATAAAAACCCTAGAAGAAAATCTAGGTAGTACCATTCAGGACATAGGCATGGGCAAGGACTTCATGTCTAAAACACCAAAAGCAACGGCAGCAAAAGCAAAATTGACACATGGGATCTAATTAAACTAAAGAGCTTTTGCACAGCTAAAGAAACTACCATCAGAGTGAACAGGCAACCTACAGAATGGGAAAAAATTTTTGCAACCTACTCATCTGACAAAGGGCTAATATCCAGAATCTACAAAGAACTCAAACAAATATACAAGAAAAAAACAAACAACCCCATCAAAAAGTGGGCAAAGGATATGAACAGACATTTCTCAAAAGAAGACATCCATACAGCCAACAGACACATGAAAAAATGCTCATCATCACTTGCCATCAGAGAAATGCAAATCAAAACTACAATGAGATACCATCTCACACCAGTTAGAATGGCAATCATTAAGAAGTCAGGAAACAACAGGTGTTGGAGAGGATGTGGAGAAATAGGAACACTTTTACACTGTTGGTGGGATTGTAAACTAGTTCAACCATTATGGAAAACAGTATGGCGATTCCTCAAGGATCTAGAACTAGATGTACCATATGACCCAGCCATCCCACTACTGGGTATATACCCAAAGGATTATAAATTACTCTACTACAAAGACACATGCACACGTATGTTTATTGCGGCACTATTCACAATAGCAAAGACTTGGAATCAACCCAAATGTCCATCTGTGACAGACTGGATTAAGAAAATGTGGCACATATACACCATGGAATACTATGCAGCCATCAAAAAGGATGAGTTTGCATCCTTTGTAGGGACATGGATGCAGCTGGAAACCATCATTCTTAGCAAACTATCACAAGAAGAGAAACCAAACACCGCATGTTCTCACTCATAGGTGGGAACTGAACAATGAGATCACTTGGACTCGGGAAGGGGAACATCACACACTGGGGCCTATCATGGGGAGGGGGGAGGAGGGAGGGATTGCATTGGGGAGTTATACATGATATAAACGTCATGCACATGTACCCTAGAACTTAAAGTATAATAAAAAAAAAATAAAAAATAAATAAATAAATAAATAAATAAATAAATAAATAAATATAAAAAATAAAAAAATTAAAAAATTAAAAAAAAAAAAATTTTAACTTTAAAAAAAAAAAACATTTCTGTCTGATATAATATTCTATTGGTTGAAGTACTTCAACTATTATTTCTTATGTCATATGTCTCTGGTCATGCATTCTTTCATCATTTGTTTGTAAAAAAGCCTTTTAAAATATTTTTTACAGGGTATATAATGATTGATTGACAGTTAATTTTTTTTTTAACAATACTTTAGGAATGTCAATTCACTGTTTCCTGGTTTTCACAGTTTCTGGTGAAAAGTATACTGAAATTCTTATCTTTCTTCTTCTGTATGTAATATATCTTTTAAAAAATATTTAGCTTTTAAAAAAACTCTTAAGTTGCAGTAGTTTAATAAAATATTTCTATGTGTTTTATTTTCTTCTTTAAAAATTATTCATGTTTTTAGAGTTTTCCAATCTTCTTAGGACTGAGTTTTAGTAACTATCGTTAATATTTTTTTTAAATGCTTGGCTCTTGTATTTTAAAATAATATTTCTTCAACATTACTTTTGAGGTCTCCAATTACATAGATATTAGAATCTTTGTCATTAATTAACGGTTCGTAGAGATTCTGTCCTGGCTCTCAAACTCAACTAATTTTTTTCTTTGTGTTTTAGTTTTGAAAATGTATATTGGTCTATTTTCAAATCCAGTGATAATTCACTTGACTGTGTTCATCAATGGCATTCATTATCTCTTGTAATATTATTTTCTTTTTGATTTATAGCATTTTCATCTTACTCTTTCTTACAATTTTCCTCTCTCATCTGAAATTCACCCTCTACTTAGGTATGTTTCATATTATTAAGTGTTATCCTTTACGTATTTTTTATAGTTTTATTGGAAGTCACTGTCTGATAGTTACAATCTCTGGGGTATCTCTGGATCTGGTTCTTTTGTTTGCTTTTTCTCTTGACAATGGGTTGTATTTTTGCAATTTTTTTTTCAGCTTATAGTTTTGGATTGAACAATAGAGAACAGTAGAGATTCAGTTCAATAATATTTACATCTGGTAATAGGCAAACCTCTATATCATTTTAAAAATACTCAGGCATTAAGCTCCTGAATTTGGGTTTATGTATGTTATGACTATCTTTAGTCCATTAAAGAGATGAAAAATGTTCTGGAGTTGTGTCAATCACTTAAAGAAGAATTAACAGTATTTCTTCACAAACTGTTAACAAAAAATAGAAAAGGAAGGATACTTGCAATCCATTCCCCGATAATAAAACAGTGTCAAGATAGGAAAGAAAGTACAGACCAATATCTCTTATGGATATAGATGCAAAGATTCTCAACAATGTAGTAGCAAATCGAATCAAGCAACAGATAAAACTTATATACCATGACTGAGATTTATCCAAGAAATGCAAGGTTGATTTAATATTTGAAAATTGATCAATGTAATATACCATAGTAATAGAATAAAAAACAAAACCCACATTCTAATCTCAATAATTCAGAGATGAATTTGCTAAAATTCGGTGACCTTTTGTTATAAAAACATTCAACACACTATTCCTTAACCTGATAAAAGGCATCTATGAAAAACTCACAGCTAGACTTACAGTTAATGATAAAAGACTAGATGTTTTACCCCTAACATCAGAAACAAGACAAAGATGTCTATTCTCATCACATATGTTTAACACTGTAATGGAGATTTTATACAGGGCAATACATAATAAACACCAATAAAAGACATTCATATTGGAAATAAATATAAAGCTATCTCTATTCACAGACAACATGTCTTGTATATAGAATATTCTGAGGAATCCACCACAAATCTTTTGGAACTAATAAACAAACTCAGAAATGTTGCAAGACACAAGATTAATATACAAAATTCAGTTCTGTATCTATACATGTGCAATGAACAAAATAAAAATAAAATGAGCAAAATAATTATAATAGTATAAAAAGAATAAAAATACTCAGGAATAACTTTTACAAATTTAGTGTAAAACATATAACTGAAGTACAAAACTTTGTTGAAAGAAATGAAATAATATCTAAATAAAGAAATAAATTACATGCTCTCAGATGGGGAGACAGTATTGTTAAGACAGCAAGAATACCCAAAGTGATCTAGAGATTTAACACAGCATCTTTTACAATTTCAGATGGCAGCCAGCGCAGTGACTCATGCCTGTAATCCCAGCACTTTGGGAGGCCAAGGTGGCCAGATCACCTGAGGGCGGGAGTTTGAGACCAGCCTGACCAACATGGAGAAACCTCGTCTCTACTAAAAATACAAAATTAGCCAGGCGTGGTGGCACATGCCTGTAATCCCAGCTACACAGGAGACTGAGGCAGGAAAATCACTTGAACCCAGGAGGCAGAGGTTGTGGTGAGTGGAGATCATGCCACTGCATTCCAGCCTGGGTGACAGAGTGAGACTCCATCTCAAGAAAAAGAAAAAAAAAAAAGGAAAGGAAAAGAAAAAGAATTCCAGGTGGTTTCTTTGTAGAAATTGACAGGTTGATCCTAAAACCTGTAGGGAAATGCAAGGACTCAGCATAGCTAAGACAATTTTGAAAAGAAAATCAAAAAACAAAAAACAAATTTTCAGGACTCAAACTTCTACATTTTGTAACTTACTAGAAAGCTATCTATCTGTCTATCTATCTATTGGGGGAATCTGCCCCCCAATATTTCAATGTAGGTTCTTTCTATTTTCTGTAAGTGTTTTGGCTGGCTGAGAAATAAAGAGATAGAGTACAAGGAAAGGAATTTTACAGCTGGGTCACTGGGAGTGACGTCACATATTGGTAGGACCATGATGCCCACCTGAGGCTCAAACCAGCAAGTTTTTTATTAAGGGTTTCAAAAGGGGAGGGGGTGTAAAACAGGGAGTAGGTACAAAGAGCACATGCTTCAAAGGGCAAAAAGCAGAACAAAGATCACATGCTTCTGAGGCAACAGGACAAAGGCAAAGCAGACCTACTGATAAGGGTCTATGTTCAGCTGTGCATGTATTGTCTTGATAAACATCTTAAACAACAGAAAACAGGGTTTGAGAGCAGAGAACCGGTCTGACCACAGATTTACCAGGGTGGAGTTTTTCCCCACCCTAACAAGCCTGAAGGTACTGCAGGAGACCAGGGAGTATCTCAGTTCTTATCTCAACTGCATAAGACCGACATTCTCAGAGGGACTGATTATAGACCTCCCCTCAGGAATGCATTCCTTTCCCAGGGTATTAATATTAATATTCCTTGCTAGGAAAAGAATTTAGTGATATCTCTCCTACTTGCACATCCATTTATAGGCTATCTGCAAAAAGAAAAATATGGCTTTTTCTGCCCAATCCTGCAGGCAATCAGATCTTATGGTTGTCTTCCCTTGTTCCCTAAAAATCACTATTATTCTGTTCTTTTTCAAGGTGCACTGATTTCATATTGTTTAAACACACATGTTTTACAATAAATTTTACAGTTAACACAGTTATCACAGTGGTCCTGAGATGATGTATATCCTCAGCTTATGAAGATAACAGGATTAAGAGATTAAAGTAAAGACAGGCATAGGAAATTATAAAAGTATTATTTGGGAACTGATACACGTCCATGAAATCTTCGCAATTTATGTTCCTCTGCCGCAGCTCCAGCCAGTCACTCCGTTTGGGGTCCCTGACTTCCCGCAACAGCTATTATGTAGCTTTAGACAGTGCTATCATTTAGCTCTAGACAGTGTGATACCAGTATATGAGTAAATTTTAAACTATGATTGAGGGAATAAAATTGACAGCTCAGAAATAAACCTATCAATTTATGGTCAATTGATTTTTTAAAATTGATGGTAAATAATTTAATGTGGAGAAGAAAACTTTTTCTTTTTTTTTTTAGACATATTTATTTAATTTTTAATGTTTGACCATAAGGTAAGATTTTTAAACTTTTTTTTTATACTTTAAGTTCTAGGGTACATGTGCACAATGTGCAGGTTTGTTACATATGTATACATGTGCCATGTTGGTGTGCTGCACCCATTAACTCGTCATTTACATTAGGTATATCTCCTAATGCTGTCCCTCCCCCCACCCCCTCCCCACAATAGGCCCCGGTGTGTGATATTCCCCTTCCTGTGTCCAAGTAATCTCATTATTCAATTCCCACCTATGAGTGAGAACATGCAGTGTTTGGTTTTCTGTTCTTGTGATAGTTTGCTGAGAATGATGGTTTCCAGCTGCATCCATGTCCCTACAAAGGACATGAACTCATCCTTTTTTGTGGCTGCATAGTATTCCATGGTGTATATGTGCCACAATTTGTTAATCCAATCTGTCACAGATGGACATTTGGGTTGATTCCAAGTCTTTGCTATTGTGAATGGAGCTGCAATAAACATACGTGTGCATGTGCCTTTATAGCAGCATTATTTATAATCTTTTGGGTATATACCCAGTAATGGGATGGCTGGGTCAAATGGTATTTCTAGTTCTAGATCATTTAGGAATCACCACAGTGTTTTCCACAATGGGAAATTGATAGCACTAAATACCCACAAGAGAAAGCAGGAAAGATCTAAAATGGACACCCTAACATCACAATTAAAAGAACTAGAGAAACAAGAGCAAACACATTCAAAAGCTATCAGAAGGCATCATCTTGGATATAACATGACATTGGACATTGGTTTCATAGATATGTTATCAAAAGCACAATCACCAAAAGAAAAAAATGTATGCATTGGTCTTCATCATAATAAAAACTGAGCCTCAGAGGATACCATTAGTAAAATAAAAAGATGACTCACAGAATGGGAGAAGGCATATGCAAATTGTATATCTACCATGGGTCTTGTATAAATAATATATAAAATACTCTTATGACTCAATAATAAAAAGACAGCCCAATTTTAAATGGGCATAGTATCGATAGAGACATTTTCCCATTAAAGATAAATAAATGGACAATAAATGTATGAAATGATGTCAACATCATTAATCATTAGGGAAATGCAAATGAAAAACACAATGAATAGCCATTTCTCATCCACTATGATGGCTGTAATAAAAAATACAGATAACCAAGTGTTGTCAAGGTTGTGGATAAATCTGAATGGTCATACACTGCTGGTGGAAATGACAATAATGTAGCCACTTTGGAAAACCGTGTGGCAGTTCTTCAAAAAGTTAATCATCAAGTTACCATTTGATCTAGCAATTTCAATCCTAAATATACCCCCCAACGAAAGAAAACATGTCCACACAAAGGGTTTTACATGAATATTCATAGCATCTTATTCATAATAGCCTAACAGTGGAAACAACTCTCCTGTCCACTAACAAATGAATAAATAAACAAAATGTGGTATATTATTGGCTGTAAATAGTAATGTAATATTTATACATTCTACAATAGGTATGAACCTTGAAACAATATCTTAAGTGAAATAATTCAGTCATAAAAGGCTATATACTGTATAATTCTATTTATATGAAATGTCCAGTATATGCAAATCTGTAGAGACAGAAAGTAAATTAATGGTTGTGAAGAGATGGGTGGGAGAGGCAAAGAGAAGTAAAAGGATTGGAGGTAATAGCTAAATGGTACACAGGTTCTTTGTGGGGGTGGATAAAAAGATTCTAAAATTGGTTGTGATGATGGTTAATGCAATTCTGTGAATGGATTACAATCATTGGATGGTGAACTTTAAACTGGTGAATTATATGTTGTGTGAATTGTTACCAGCTGATTAAAGCTGTTACCCACCCCCAACTACAACAACAAAAATCCTCCAGTGTTAATCACCTGTTGCCTTGTGCTTAGGGAGGGTGCTATGGTACCAGAGGGGTTTTCTTTTATTTATTTATTTATTTATTTATTTATTATTTATTTATTTATTATTATTTTAAGGCAGGGCTCATTCTGTTGACCAGACTTCAGTGCAATGGTGCAATCTTGGCTCACTGCAACCTCCACCTCCTGGGCTCAAGAAATTCTCACACATCAGCCTCCCGAGTAGGAGTAGCTGGGACCACCGGTATGTACCACCATGCCTGATTCATTTTGCATTTTTTCTAGAGACAAGGTTTCCCCATGTTGCCCAGGCTGGTCTCAAACTTCTGGCCTCAAGCAATCTGCCCTCTTCAGCTTCCCAAAGTGCTGGGATTATAGCCCTGAGCCACTGCACCCGGCCCAGAGGGCTTTTCTTAGTGGCTGTGCTCCATTTGTCCCTGTCTACATGTGCACAGAGCTTGTAGATCTTCAAGCTCTTTCCTTTTTCCCATGGTAACTATTGTCCTTCCTATTCATTACCTTGCCAGGGTGGTGGTGGTGACTTTGGTCCAGTCTCAGTATGAGTCAGGCCCTGTGTGTCTGAGCATTGAGGGTAAGGCTCTCTTAGCCTTCCTGTCTCTTCTCTCCATGGCAGCCAAGTTCTTTGTATTTGTAGAAAAATCTCCTGTAGAGAGATTTGCTGGTACATCACTTAGTGGTAAGTAACCTTGAATGGCATTGATATAGGGTTTAAGAAACTGTTTCTGCTTTTGTTTTTGACTTCTCCACCAGTATCAAAGTGTTATTTTCTTTTGTTTTTCCTTTTATCCTCCCACCAGCCATCATGGGTCCTTGCATGTGCTCTTAAGGTAGTGGCATTTGTTGCCCCTCGTTAGAGCCTTAAAGATTAAGTTTCAAATGAGATAGTATCTAGGGGATGGAGGGCACAATCTCCTTTTCCACAGGAGCACCGCATCCCCTCTAGCCCATCTTCACTAATTAGCAGATATATATGTGTGTGGGATCCCTCTGCTCCCCTGTCCTTACACTAATATTTCTTTTGACCACCTGAAGAGATTCCATGGAAAAGAGCCTGCAAATGAATGCAGTCACCTCTTGTGTCAGTGGCCTTCATTTGTTCTATATTGTTGTCTTATCCTACGACACTGTCTTCAGCAATCTATTACAATTTTGGTTGATGTCTTTTCACCTGCTTATATGGTCACCCTTGTCCTGTGCTCTGCCACAAAAGTCAGTCTACTTGTTTCATCTCTCTTGGGAGGGGCCTGCCCATCTTTGATTATTCAAACTATTCTGATGAGTTCAAGAGAAGTTATGATTTATTTAGTTGATCCAGATTTTTCTTATTGTTAGTGTGGGAAAAATGCTTTTTCAAGCTTCATAATTCCTACTGGAAGTAAACTCATTTCCATTATTTTGCCATTATAAATAATGCTGCAGCAGTCATCTATGTACATACATTCACATTCACTGAAGATTTTTTCAATAGGAAATACTATTAAAAGTAGAAATTTTGTGTTTTTAATTTTTGATTTTAAGTATTTTTAATTTAATTGCTCTTGCCATATTTCTTCCCATATTCTACAAAGATGATAACAATTGACATTTCCATTGCATATCTCTGCCAACAATAAAAACAATGCTTTTAAACATTTTTGCTAATTTTAGTGGTAAAAAGTTATACTTTATGGTTACTTTGAGGTAAATTCCATAATTACTATTAATTTTGTCACTAGAATTTCCTATTCAGTGAATTGTTTTTTGCTCTTTTTTATAGAGTTGTTTGTATTTTTCCTGTGTCTTTTAAGAATCCTTGTGTCTTTACAAATATAAGCATTTATAATAGTTTGTCATCTACATTACTTTTCCAAAGCCAATCATTTGCCTATTGATTTTTTATTTTAGATTTTCTCACATAGAATTACATATTTATGTATTCAAATATTTATTTATATATTTATTTGATTATATAAATATGTACATTTTATATAGGTTTCTTCTCTTGGTTAGAATTCTCTCCCCTTCCTTAGATTCTAAACATGAAATCTCCTAGTTTTTCTGTTAAAGGTTTCAATTGTTTCATTTAAAAAATTAAGAGTATAATCCATTTGTAATTAATTTTTGTGTATGGTGTGATAAAGGGGTATAATTTTTGTTTTCCCTTAATGCACAGCTATTTTCCTTGCATCCTTTATTAAATAATCTTTCCTCACTGAATCCAAATGTTATTGTTATGTATTAAATTATTGGTTTTTCTTGGATCTATTTTGGGATTTTCTATCTGGTTTCAATAATCTATATGTCCATTCTTATGTACTATCACATTGATTATATCATAGTGGAGTTTTAGCTATTCTGATCTCTGTTAATGCAAATCCTAGATCACTTTTATTCATGTTCTTCTCTTTCATGATTGTCTTGATTATTATTAAGCATTTATTACTTAACATAAACTTTCTGATAATTTTATACAATATCAAGTTAGATAATTTTAATTTGCATATTAGGTTTTGATAAATTTTCTACAATGAATATGACTTTGTTATCTAAACTAGGAAGAGCTACATTATATTTTTAAAAAAAGAAAAATAAGGAGAAGAATATTGAGGATGAGGTTTCTCACATCTAGTCTAAGCTATGCAAAAGCTAGATTAGATGTTGTAGGATACAAGCTTTGAGGCACATAAAGAGAAAAATGAATTAGTGGTGCTGGCTTCTGAAAGTTATGAGCACCAAGCTGTGCACCCTAGGTGGCAGACAATATCACACTCACACCCTGTGGAACATTTTTCCAATATGAAAGGAGAAATGAAATATGAAAGGAGAAATCCATGCAAAGTTTTCATGAATGTGGCTAAATATTGAAGCTTGACTTGTGTGCCTAGGGCTTTGGTTTCCCCAGTTAAGTTTTAAGGAACACTAGTATAATTCTTGACACCTTCAGGTATTCCTTGCTCAAGTGTGTCTGTTTTGGGGGTGGGGTGGAAAAGGAGATGCAGCTTTTAAATTTTGTTAAAAGCTCAGAAGAAAGATGGACCTGTAGCTTTATTTCACTCAAAATTTCTCAAATTTAACTTAATGTGGAATCTGAGCCGTATAATTAACTTTTAATGGAATCCACACAATATACTATGAAAAGATACTGTGAAATATGTTAGTCTAGAGAGAGAGTAAGAGAGAGAGAGAGAGGTATCAAATGGGCTCACAAGTCAATTAAGATGCTAAGAAAGTGGAGTGTGTCACTGGAGTGAATTTATGTTTATTTAAATTACTCTGGCCGAAGTAGAAAAATTTTTACAAAAATCTTGGAAACATAAAATCTATCTGAATTCTTGCTGGATACACATGTTTGGCTGGCCATAGATTATGCCTTGATTCTGGAAAGAAGGAGGAAAAATTTATGAGTGGTATAGTTAAAATTCTCAGTGCCCTTTCTAATAATGTCCTGATTAAGTCATCATTCTTTTTTTTATGTCTTGCATATTATTTGGCTTTGAGGCTGACAGTTGGAGTTTGGATCACTTAAAAACAAATCCTTTCCATGCTTTTCCCTCTTGTCAAGTCTTATTCTTTGCGGGGAGGGTGAGCAACAGCCTCTGAAAAAAGAAAATGTTCTGCCTCATTTTCCTGAAGCAATTCCTAGTTAACTCTCTGCCTTTAGCAGAGGTAGTAGTATACTTGAGGTGAAAAACTGTAACCATAACTACCCAGCTTCATCTTATGTAACATTGCCATTTCCATAGGTATGTATAGCAGTTTTGAGAAATGAAAGCACTTGTACAACTACTTTATACTTGCATTTTTAAAAAGTGCATAGATTATGTTTACAAATACTATATACGTACACACATATAAACTGATTACTTAGCATTTATTCTAGTTTGAATTCCGGGAAGCTAAAACAGGCAGGTATTACGTGTAACAGCTGTGATGTGCGGTAACTCATTGGGTTTGGGAGGTAGAAACTGGGGTAAATTAGGTTGTGCTGAGGAGCTACACTACTGAATCTCTAAGGTTTTGTCAGCCTCAAAGATTTTTATGTTCTACAGAAGGAAAAGAAAATGATTTCTTAAGGAAAGACAATAGCTTCTACATACAAGAAGTAGAGGCATAGCAGAATTAGGACTGGAACTCTGGAATTCTATTCTTAGTATGTGCTTGCTTCATTAAAGCACACTTTTTCATTTAATTTCTTACTTTGTGCCCTGTGTTTTGAAGACTCGGTAAACAAGAGAATTTATTGTTTTAAGATATCTGAATTCAGATGGAATGAGTAGTTTGCTAGTGACCAAAGGCTTCTGCACCAGCAGAGACACTGACACTGCCAAGTAAACATTGAGTATGGATGGTCAGACACCATTCTAGGTGTTTGATGACATAGCACATAACACGATTTGGGTACAGAGCAAAGGGCACAGTAATAAAGTATTACATGCCCATAAGAAGTATAATATGGAAAATGACCACATCTTTTCATTGGAGATTATTATAAAAAATACTTTCAAGTCTCGGGCAAATAACTGACCCTATTCTTTTAGAGATGATGATAAATATAGATGTTCTGTTCCTATCACTGATGATCTAATCCCTAGACACTTTTCAAAAGTACTGTGTGACAAACAGGATGTTATAGGCCACTGTGCCTTCTAGTGATGTGTGGAAAATTTGATAAAATGCACCAAATGTTCTGAAGACAAAAAGTACCACGTACCATAACTGATGAGTGATAATCCTAATGGTATGGAATGGCCACAGTAACAAGCTGCTTCCTCCTTTCAAAAAGGGTAATATTGCTATTTCTTTATAAAGGACTTTATATTGCCTCACATAAACCTGGTTCTCATAAGGTTGAAGATTTTCTAGACTCAATGCACCATCCACAGAGCATTTAGTCCACTCCCTTCCTCTTTTAAGTTAAAGGAAGCATGTTTTCTTTGTAAGCTGTGCCAGGAAAATGTCTCATCTCACCCAGATATTATTTTAGTGTATTAGGAAACTTAACTTCGTCCTTTGCTCACCTTCAGATTCATGGGTGTTGGTTAACTACTTTCATGAAAGAACAATATAGGCACAAAATGAGATGGAATAGAATAATCAACATTTTAATGTTACATTTGCCAGTGATCCTACTGGTTAAATGACCATGTATTTTGTCTGTGTGGGGTTTGAAGGGTTATACAAGTAGGAGTTAATTTGGTTAATCTAGTTATGTATTGTGCCTATGTATGTAAATGCTTTTCTGTTCTGCTTGATAATGTAAGCAGTTGGCCATTCAGTGTGACTCATCAGGCTTTTAAAATTCGGGGTGAGAAGCATTAGTAAAATTGCTATGAAAAATGATTCAGCTTGCACAGCTGGATCACCTTCCAAAATGCTGTTCTCAACCACATTTGTTCAGTAGGAAACTGTTGTGATCTGGTGCCTAACTTACCTCCCACCTCCTTAGGTTTAGAGACCTAAGGCAATACTCACTTCCCTTGGAAAAATCCTGTGTTATGCTGGGTAAAGAGTAGATCAGAGAAGAGGCTGCAGGTGTTCACAGCTAACAGAGTCAATGCCCAATAGGCTTTAAAAATTCCAGAAGAGAGGAAGAATGCCATTAAAAATAAATTTTGCCTGGGTGTGATGGCTCATGCCTACAATCCCAGCACTTCGGGAAGCCAAGGATCACTTAAGCCCAGGAATTTAAGACTAACCTGGGCAACATAGTGATACCCCCATCTCTACAAAATTTAAGAGAAAATTAGCCAGGCATGGTAGGGCACATCTGTAGTCCTAGCTACTCGGGAGGCTGTGGTGAGAGGATCGCTTGAACCTGTGAGGTCAAGGCTGCAGTAAGCCATGATCATGCCACTGCACTTCAGCCTGAGTGACAAAGTGAGACCGTGTCTCAAGAAAATAAAAATAAGTGCAAAAATAATAAATTTCATGTATTATAATAAAGTTTGATCAACAAAATTAGCAAACCTACAATGAATATAAAATATTTCATTTGATTATAGATCTTCTGCACACAAAATCGGGGTACTACAAAAAAATTAGTTCTACCTCTTAATTTAAACAAGTTTCTCTCTCTTGATGCTCACTAGCTCACTTTGATTTACTGCTCCAGTTGGCAATATTCTAAAAAGACAGAAAATGCCCACTTTTTTTTTTTTTTCCAGAGTCTTACTCTGTCGCCAAGGCTGGAGTGCAATGGCATGATCACGGCTCACTGCAACCCTGCTTCCTGGGCTTAAGTGATTTTCCTGCCTCAGTATCCCCAAGTAGCTGGGACTAGCAGACATACCATTATGCCTGGCTAATTTTTGTATTTTTAGTAGAGATGGTATCTCACCATTTTGGCCAGGCTGGTCTCAAACTCCTGACCTCAAATGATCCGCCCACCTCGACCTCCCAAAGTGCTGGGGTTACATAGGCTTGAGCCATCACAGCTGCCAACACCTTTTTTTTTTAAGTCTAATTTTTGGATCTGAAAACATCTTCAAATAGGAAACACGATTAGGCCAAATGGCCACATTTAAACAACATTCAGAGGCCCTAAAATGAAAAAGATAAAATATTTTAGAAGTACATATTGGATGCTACATGGCTTTTTTCTGCTGCCTCATTTCAAAATAGTTCCATGTGTTGGCAAGTCCAGAGAAGAGAAACTGAAGTGTGCTCAGTTCAATCTCACATCTAGAAAATACTGAATCATGTTTGCAGATTTTAAGTTTTCTATTTTCTGGAAAACTTGTACAGTTTTATTGCATATTTAGGATCACTAAATTGCCCACATTCTCCATCCTTTAAGACGAGATACTTTCAGAGATTGATGTCAACGACCAACACTTGTTGCCTTATAATTTGAATCTTCACCACATTTCACATTCCCCTTCCCTAATTTTTTCTGGGCCCTGAGAAAATACATAAATATAAAGAGAAGATTTAGAAAAAGTGAGAAAAAGATTTGGAGAAAAGGAGATGAAAAGTTGACAAGACGAGAGAGAGACTAAATGCAGAAATGGATAATGACCAGGTCCTGTATAAAAATGCCCTGAAGCAACCTGATCAGGAAGTGAAACCTCCTTATCTTCAGTGAACGGCCCAACAAGCCAGCATGCTGTGAGTCAGATTTGCAGGAAGCCAGATTGCTCTCTCTAGTAACAATCCAGGAAGCTGCACAGTAACTTCTGTAATAATTGACTCATGATGGCCAGGGTTTGATTAATAACTGACAGCTTCCCTACCTCTTGTCTCCACTTCCAACCTAGGGCCAACCAGGCAAAGCCAAATATGCATCCTTAACCAATGACATAGGATGCCCTGTTCCTTATAAGGCCATCCACAGCTCTCCCATGCCAACAGCCTCCAATCAGGGCACATCTGAAGCCTTCCTACCCTCACCCATCATGAAGCTTCACCACTGCTTCATCTGCTTTGAGTGTCTTCTTAAACACAAGTGATGGTGGTTGACTCCTTTGATATAGTAAGCTCTGAAAAAATAGACTTTGCTTTTTTCATTGGGACTTCATTTATTCCTATGGGAGAAAAAAAGAAAGTAAAAGAAAGAGAAAAAGAAGAGCAGGCTTATAAAATAATGAAAAAGGAAATTATCATGTCTTGTCATTCCTCATATCACAATTGCCACAGACACACACTCAACCTCTCAGAAATGAGGGTTTATAGTGAGGCTACCAAGTTCAGCTTCCTTTTGTTATATCCTCTACCTAAGCTTCCTACTAATTTATGTAACAAAATCTTAAGAATTCATCATTTTTGGGGGGGCAGACAGGGTCCCACTGTATTGCCCAGGTTGAAGTGCAGTGGTGCAATAGTAGCTCACTGCAGCCTACCTCCTAGGCTCAAGTGATCCTACTGCCTCAGCTCCAGAACAGCTGTGACTACAGGTACGTGCTATCACACGTGGCTAATTTTTAAATGTTTTTGTAGAGTTGGGGTTTCACTATATTGCCCAGGCTAGTCTTGAACTCCTAGGCCCAAACAATCCTCAAGCCTTGGCCTCCCAAAGTGCTGGAATTACAGGCATAAGCCATCATACCCAGCCTCATCATTCTTTTCTAAATGAATATTTACTCAATATCTGCACAATGCTAGGATCTAGGGCTATGATGATATGGACCCTGCCCTTAAGAAACTTAAATTCCAATGGAGAGACCAACATTTAAATCAACAGTAAGTTGGCCAAGTGTGGTGGCATGCACATGTGGTCCCAGCTATTCTGGAGGCTGAGGCAAGAGGATTGCTTGAGCCCAGGAGGTAGGCTGCAGTGAGCTATAATGGGAGAAAATATTTGCAAACTATGAATTTGGTAAAGGATCAATATCCAGAATCCATAAAAACTTAATTCAACAAGCAAAAAACAACCCTATTAAAGATTGGGCAAATGACATGAACAGACACTTCTCAGAGAAGACATGCCAGTGGCCAAAAAACATACAAAAAATGTTCAACATCATTAATCATCAGAGACATGCAAATCAAAGCCACAATGACACACCATCTCACATCAGTCAAAATTACTATTATTAAAAAGTAAAAAAAGAAAAAAAACAACAGATGCTAGCTAGGCTTAGGAGAAAAGGGAAAACTTATACACTGTTGGGGGGAATTGAAATTAGTTCAGTCGCTGTGGAAAGTAGTGTGGAGACTTCTCAAAGAACTTAAAACAGAACTACCATTCAACCCAGCAATCCCATTTCTGGGTATATATCTAAAATAAAGTAGATCGTTCTACCAAAAAGACACATTCACTCTTATGTTTATCGCAGCACTATTTATCATAGCAAAGACATGGAATCAATCCCGGTGTTTATATATAAACATGGATTGGATAAAGAAAATGTGGTACCTATATACCATGGAGCTGCAGTTATAAAATAGAATGGAATAATGTTCTTTGCAGCAACATGGATGCAGTGAAAGGTTAATATCCTAAGCAAATTAAAGCAGGAAAAACAAAAACAAACACTGTATGTTCTCACTTACAAGTGGAAGTGGGTCCTCATGGACATAAAGATGGGAGCAATAGACACTGAGGGCTACTAGAGGGCAGAGTGAAGGGGGCAAAGGATGAAAAACTAACTATTGGATACTGTGTTCACTTTCTGTGTGCTGGGATCCTTCATATCCCAAACCTCAGCATCATGTGGTACACCCATATAACAAACCTGCACAAGTACCCCTTGAATGTAAAATAAAAGTTAAAATTATGAAAACAAACAAAGAGCAGAGTTTCCTACAACCTGTCTGCTGCTTCTGTGCTTTTATTTCTGGAGTCTCAGTGCAAGTTTTCATGTGACAAGCGGAAGCTGCTCTGTGGTGGGCTCAACCATTGGCAGTTGCTACAGAGCCTTACAAAGACAGTTCCTTTTGAGTTCCCTGTTACTCATCAGACCTTTGCCTTCCCTTTAATGGTGACTTGGAATATCACCCATAGGCCTGTGCCTCCTCTATTTATAGCTCCAGTTACAAATTCTCACTGGA
This sequence comes from Trachypithecus francoisi, assembly GCF_009764315.1. NCBI lineage: Eukaryota > Metazoa > Chordata > Mammalia > Primates > Cercopithecidae > Trachypithecus > Trachypithecus francoisi. The sequence goes on along the minus strand of NW_022681431.1, from coordinate 23,007,354 downwards.
TTATCCACTGCCTTTTAAGAGAAATAATAAACTTGGAGTAAACAAATCAGAGCTCTTGATAACCCTGCAAGCCTGTCCCATCCTGTGCTTTTTCTATTTTCCTGTTTCATAGGCAATGAAATCTAAGGATGTTGACATGTCCAAATTAGCTCTGCTGGTCATGGACCTGGTATTGGGAAAGGTAGGGTATGAACCAAACTATTCCAAGGCTAGATTCTTAATCATAGTGATCTACTACCCTTTTTTTCACTTTAAATTATATTAATTTGATTTTCTAAATAACTACATGAAGCAAAATTTTTTCAAAATATTTTTAATCTGAGAAAGATGAAGTGACTTGGCCAGTGTCACAAGGCTATTAGTTTGTGGATCTGGAATTTGGGTTTGGGGTTGCCTGTATCTTGCTTGTATGAAGGTTATTTATGAGAGATTCCTTCTCTCCCAGAGATGCAAGTTCCTTGACAGTGATATCAATACTTCATTTGATTTATATATCCTCAGTCCCAGCATAATTTTTATGCATAGTAGATGTTTAATAAATATTTATTTTTAAAATACCTATTTTTAAAATAACGTTTATGGAAAACTTTCTTTTAAACTATGAGACATGGCTGAAGCTGAAAAACTTAGGACAACGAAATAACAGCATTGTATCATATTCCAATACCTCATAAATATTCATGACATTTCATACTGCTATACAGAAATGAGCAAATAAATAAATTAATGGGGCACAAAATTTCATATAGTCCATACATATATTTTGCTCTCAAGGCAAAGGAGCAAAACTCCTCATTCCATAAGTATGGGCTGCATGAATGCAGTGACTTCCTTCCAAAGATTTTAGTATGGAAAGGGTGACAAAGAATTATTTTACAGTAGAAAACCTGACAAACACTGCCACAGTCAGGTGATCGAGCTTGCAGTCAATAACAATAAGTCATGTTGCTAGTATTACCCTTGATATGATGTGATCGAAATGTCAATGCACGTCTTTGGTCTTCTCCCAAGCCCATAATTCCATCAGAAAAATGTGAGACAAATTCCAACTGAAAGACATTCTACAAAATACCTGGCCAATGCTCCTCAAAGTGGTTAAGATAATAAAAAACAACAACAAATCTAAAAATATGTGCCAGCCAAAAGAAGCTTCAGGAGACACAACTACTATATCCAGTGTGCTATCCTAGAAGGAATACTGGAACAGAAAAGAGATATTAGAAAAAACTGAGGAAATGTGAATGAAATATAGACTTGAGAATGTTCATTTAAATTAATATCAATTATTGATTTCATATAATTTATATTAATATTTGTTTACTAATATACATCAGTTTATTAATTGTGACAAATATAACCTACTAATATAAGCTGTTAAAAATAGGGAAAACTGGGTGTGAGGTACATGCGAACTCATTATCCTATCTTTATAATTTTTCTGTAAATCTAAAACTACTATGTTTATGTTTTTAAAAAATGGCCTGAGGTTGTCATGCATCTAAATTGATTTATTATCATGATCAGTTTTTAATACCGGATGTCTTGCTTCCCAAGACCAGAAGCCCCCTGTATTCTAATGCTGTCCTACCCACCACTCCTTGATTCTAGATGTCCAAAATATTCCGGTGTAGGAGGAGTGACAATGAAAGAAAAATGGTTGGCTTCTATGAAACTTAGCACTTGAGAAGACTTGAATGTTATCATGTCTTTCCAACTCTAAGTCTAAATATATTCTTTAATTTCAATTGCATTTTATTACAGGGTTTGGAAAGGAGAATTGTAGGATATTGACCAAAGCATGGTAAAGTTAAGGAGTAGAAATGGTAGCTAGAAATTAAAAGAGAAACCGTATGTATGTCTTTAAAGGTGAACATAAATTCTACCAGGCCCCCTTTTCTATTGGCGGTGCCCAGGTAAAGTCAGAGTTAGCACATCCTCAGATAGAATGGGAAGTCCGAAACATCATAAAATACCTCGCTTCACTGACAGAGTGCTACCATTATTGGTCAGCCTGAAAATCACCTTCATGTGTTTACTGATCACACCTAGGTGAAATGAGAATGTCTGAAAACTGGGGCTGCACACAGTGACAGCTATGAAAAAAGGGCTTCACCCACATCCACTCAGCAGGAGCCTACCACTTCTACGTGAGCGTCATATAAAGGCATAGCAACTGGATCACGCAACTGTGGTCACTGCCCTGTCTCAGCTTTAGCTAAGCACATATTTATTCACATTCCTTTTCTACAACAGTTCAATTAAAGTTCAGTGGTCACTTACTAGCTTTGTGTCTTGTTTAAAGAAGAATATAAATCCTTCCCTACTACCACACTTGCTTAAAAGAATTGCAGTAACATTGCACCTCAGCAATCTGACTTCCTTCCTGGGGATATCAGGTACCCGCATGTGTTTGAGACCATTGGTTAAGATTGGGACTATGAATGAATGGACTGACCCACTCAGAGAAAATATTGGCCATTTGTGACCTGGGGTGTCTCAGTGGTATGTACAAAGATCTTGTATATTTCACTTATAAATTAGTAACAATAACCTCCCTATTTGATTTATGTTAATCTGTTGCATTTCATTATAATTCTTTCACATTGATAGTACACCTGACTCAAACTAGTCCTTGTCCAGCTGGATGGTGGTTACCTCTGAGACCTCCTCCACACTTCACCTTAGATTCCCTTGGAATTTGCAAGGGAAGTTCTGGTATCAATGGAAGAGGGAGCTTGTGTTTATCCTGTACTTTAGACATGGAAATAGCTAGCTTCGATTCTTGCCACTGGATGGGTACTGTGTTAATAGAAGTATAAAATGTCTGATCTTATTTTCTCAGAACCAGATCTCAAGCATGTCATTTTCTTTGTCTGTAATTAGAGGATAATACCTCTCCTGCCCATCTCACAGGACTGTAATAAGACCCAAATAAGGTAATGTGTGTTAAAAAACTGGAAATTGTAAAGTGTCAAATTATAGAAGGTAGGGGAGAAGCAACCTTTACAAAACACCCACTGTCTGCCCATGCTGTACAAATATAATCTCATTTAATTTTTACAATAACCCTTTTAGGAATGGAGATTCAGATAACCTGAGTAATTTCTCAAGTAGACGGTGACCAGCACATTACTCCTATGCTGTTTAAATCCCAATGCCCTGTTATCTTTTACATAAAGATGAAATGCAGTGTCATTAAAAAAAAAAAAAAAAGGAATGCATCTGGCTCTTTTCAACACTTTATACCTTTTCCAGATGCATCTTGATAAAAAGAGAAGAGTAAGAGACAATGCCAATTCTTTTACCATCTCTGAGTCAACATAGTGAAGTCTAAATAGTGCTAGCGGGAGAGAGTTGAAAAAAAATTCTGTGGTTCTCTTGGCTACTTATATGTCACTGATCAAGTCACTCAGAGTTTCGTAACTTTTATCTTCCAATTGTAGTTAGAACTGAAAATAGAAAGATAATTAAGGGACTGCTTTTGCCTACCATTAGAGAAATGAACACGCAACCAATCGTTTAACACAATCATGATGCTGTTCTATAGAGGTGCACTATCTGAGCAAAGTGCTATGGACCTGCAGTCTATGAATTAATGCTTTGGAGTAGATAGAGGCTGCTCAAGTGGAAAAAAAGGAGCTGAAAGTCCAGGTAAAGGTAGGAAAAACAGAGTCATTAAAAAGTGTATATTTAGAAAGCAGTGATACTTCTCTCAGGAATCCATTTTCTTCATTTGTAAAATGAAGAGATGAAACGCCATCATCTCTAAATACCCATTATGCTTTCATATTTCAGGATTTCATTGTTGTCTCTTTTGACTTTTGTTTCTAATATTCTACATTTGGTGTTAGAGAAAGTCAACTGCATGAAGTAGTCCACTATTCTGCAAAAATAATACAATTAAATTTTAATATGGGCAATTTACTGACAGGCTTATCCACTCTGACCAGTGAGGTTTTGAAAAACATTAAAAACCAGGCTACATGAAGGCTAAGACTTTCCCTAACAAGGAGCAATTGCCTCCCTGAGCACATTTGGTTCTCCTATAGACATTAACACAACAGGAGCCTGTATTTCTACTGAGTTTTAAAAGGGTTAAGTGTCAAACATGATCTATTACTGTGGAATGTCATCTAAAATGAATGAGGCTACTGCCCTTAGAGAAAGGATCATTGTTAGCCATCAAAGAAATAACACTGACATTCAGTCATCTCACTACGCTTTAAGGTGAAGGATCACTTTAGGCAAATAGCAGGCAACTTGTAAGTACTTATTTTAAGAAATTGCTCCCATAGGTCCTAACAAATACCTCCTATAAATGTTGGCAAAACAGTTAATCAACTCAAAAGCTAAAAATATTTCCTGATTTGATTTATTTTAGATTCCAAAGGAAAGAAATATATAGGAGCTAATGGTTAATGAGGAGATAAAAATCTCTCTTAAGTCACAGAAGCAGTCATGGATTGCAAGCTTAACTAAACACAAGGCCCAATTTTTAAAAGGAATTTTTCTCACTTTGCTGAGGTAGTTGTGAGTTTCATACATGGTTTGGCTCCCCTAAATACTATATTGGGGGGCTTTGTTTAGTAGATTGTGTAAAGTGAGGGTTTTATTAAACTGTTTTGGAAAATAGATACATTAAGTGAAATGCTGTATATAATGTAATAGTTCCCATCATCCATTTTACCATGAACCATAAAAGACCAATTTTATATTTGATTTTTTGCAGTATGTCCATTTTTTTCATGTGCACTAAGGTTCAAATTTTGATCGCAAATAGAGTATGACTGGTAGGAAGCAAATTCAGCCACATTATATACAGTTGCTTGGCAATTGATTGAACTATCACAAGGTTCTTCTTGGGACTTATATCATGCGTTCCTTAAAAGTGGGATTGTAGAGGACTTGATAGGAATAATAACAAAAATATACAAATGGTTTTGGCATGTCTAACAACAAATAAAGAATAGCATCAATCAAAGGCACTCTAGGATTTCCAAACCATAACAGAGAGAGATTAAACCTACTCTTTTGAGATTGCAGATCCCAATTAGGATATTAATCACCTTATCTCTCTTAATTATATTCAATAGCTCATTGGAAATGAATGATATTCTGATCATTAGAATGGACATATCTAAGAGGTTAGGAAACTTCACTTTCCTATAAACTTGTTCTTAACTTTCTCTCTACTCATGCAAATGAGCCTTGCTTCCCAGTGTAGGGACAACCAGTCCAGGCATGGAGATGATTGCATTAAGGGCCTGTGGTGGACTCTCCTGGCCTTCATCTCCACCCTTTGTTCTGCAGTTCTTCTTTGAACCTAAGTCCAAATTGGTAATTAAGCAGAATCCGGGTCAGGGTTATTCCTAAGTAATAGGACCTGCAAACGTAGTGACTCTAGGGAAACGTTTCCCAAAGTGTGGTCTTTGGAACAGCTACATAGGGATCAACTGAGTCAAATTTGCTCAAAAATTAAATATCTAGACCCCACCCAGAACTACCAGAACAATCTCAGGAATTTGTATACAAGTTTTATCTTTCCAAGTCATCATTATATTCACTGAACATAGTTTGATGACAAAAGAAACTAATAGATAAGAAAATTGTAGATTGTAAAATTGCTCGGTATAAGCCAAGTTGATGAATGAATAGGGACCATTACTACACTAAAGTTTCACAACAGGGCCCACAGCACTTAGAAAATCCCTAAATACAGAGTACAAAATACATGGATCCTGGAGCTAGACTTCAGAGGTACAAAGAAAGTGACACATTATTGCACAAGTAGCTTGTTCATAATTCCAGTGTCTAATTTTTTAAAAAAGCATTTTGACTTCATTGGTAAAAGGAAAAATGAATCCTATTTCTTTGTAGCCCCCATCTGTGAAGATTTTGTATAAACATATTCTTTAACATTATACCCTTTATCCCAACCTGGATACCATACTTTATGTTCACCTGTTAATAGTAAGGTACTCTCAAAAACCTGCAATGATTTTGACTCATCCACCTATCACTTCTAGACCTAAGTGCCAGAGCAATCGCAATCCTTTCTCCCTGCAGGGTTGCTGATTTTTTTCCTGCTGCCCAGAATGTAGGACATTTTGTTTTACCCTTATGAGAAATGGGGTGCCAGAAGCACTACCAAGCCTCAACATGTAGCTACCAGACATTTGCTATGTCCTTGTGTAACCATTTATTCCAGTTCACTTTCTTTCTACCTCCTTATTACTTTTGGCCCTTTAAGTCCAGCCATTTTTATTTTACCTCTTACATAGCCCAAGGTAATAGACACCAGCAGGTACCGTGAGTCATGCTAAGTGTTTCCCGCAAAGGAACAGAGTATGATGGAGATAACAAAAGGTGCCTTGTTTAGCACAGTGGATAAAAATCAGCCATACTTCACAATATCTCCAATGCCTCTTGTCAAGGGGGAGGAAATTAGAAGCATGACTAGTGATGTATCTTTATAGAAATCTGTTCAGGTAGCAAAAAGCTTAATCTGTGCCATTTCTGGTAATGAAGTGCTAGAGACTAATTCAATTGTTGGATACAGCTGATTATAAAATTATAATAACTCATCCATTTATTTATTATTTAATCTTTGCCAGTCACTATGGCACTCAGAGTTTATTAACAGTAGGAAAATATTATAGTTTAAAACATCTAAATCTATTATCTCCCAGAGAAAATAGAAACTTGCTGAACCTAGTCACTGAACAAATGATGAATGCACATAAGCTGTTGCCTTAATTTATAAACTCTCACTTAAGGGGCCAAAAGGCAAAAGCAAAAGCACCTCTCTCCTCCACCATATTTACCTTTCATGTTCCTCTCCACAGCATTGCTTTGAGTAAGAATTTCAGCAAACTTCTCAGACAATTAGTGCAAGATTCTGATCTCTGTACTCTAGTCCCTGGTATCCCTGATACTCCCTCATATTCCCAGTGCTTTCTCAGACTTCTGTCTCTGGGTGTGTTTGGCTTTGAAACTCCTTATGGTCCACTTTCAAGAGCACTTGCTCTAGAGCTAACCTTCATAGGGTTGAATGCTGGCTGTGCCACTTAATAGCTGTGTGATTTCGGGCAGATGATTTATCCTTTATGTGCCTCGGTTTATTTATTTGTAAATTGGGGATAATATCTTAAGCAATTGTGACAATTGAAAAAATGTATACATATATATGTATATAAATACTTTCAAGCACTATATATAGGGAGATAAAAAGAGAGAACCAAAAATAGTGTCTGAAATATAGTAAGTGCTCAAAACTGTTACTTTGTATTGTAATTACAATCATACAGATATGCTCCTAAGGTCTCCATCAAGAATATTTGGTTATAAAAGGATATAAAGCCATAGAAAATCCCTTAAGCCAAGCAAACACATAAAAATTACATTTTTCTAAAGTTAAAGCACTATTCTATGGACCTTAGAGAGGGAAGTGCAGCTAGTTTCCTGGATTTATCTGTGTCAGAGCTCAGTAAGCCCTGATAATTTTTAAGGCAGATACTGCCTCTTCCTTTGAGGTCACATGGTCCCTGCCTTTGGTCCAGTAAACTGTGGCCAGAGGTCCAAAATCATGAATCCTGCTTGTTTACTTAGTAATTGTTGTGGGAACATACTATATGAGAAAAATGTGAACGGGCCTAGAGAGAATATATAGATCGATTATTTTGTCTGCTAACCATAGCATGAAGCCATGCTGGAAAAATTCCCATGATGTCTTGGCAGGCTACTAGTGAAAATCTCCTTCTATCCACAGATAAAGTTCAAATAAAGAAAACAGAAAACATCAGTAGTAAGATGCATCTTCAGGAACATCCTAAAGCAGGGACCCAAACAACTATCTCAGACTTACTAATTTTGAGTAAATTTGGGGTACTTTTGTCACATAGATGGATGAGAAATCCAAGCTTTTTGCATGTGAATTTAATTTTTGCAGTCGTTTCCTAATTCTCTTTTAGAAATAACACTGCTAGAAGCCTTTTCTTACATATAGCATGGAGCAACAGGCTGGATAAGAATTACATTTTAATGTTTTGTAATATATAATTTAATACAACAGAGTTCCATAATGAATAACTGACTTTTAGACTCTACATATGCTTCCAGACCAGAATAAAAGAAAAAAAACAAAACAAAGCAACAGAAAAACTCAACTCCACAAAGAATAAAACCCCCAGAATTTGAAATTATATAAAGAGAATTAAATCTATGGATAATCTGATTAAAGTTCATGACTCTTAAATATTCTTTGTTTATAACCATTTAAAAAGCAACAAATTCCCCTTAGTTAAAATTTAAGCCAAAACAAGAACAACTGTCTGTTATTGCAAACATTGTAATATTGTGTTAATACAATAATGCCTAGCTAATTGAATTATTACTGGCTACTACTGGCTATTAATAGCCAGTTATGATTTTCCACTTAAAGTGGGAAAAAAATGGAATTTATATGCCATGTTTCCATCTGCAGTATTTCATCTATTTATTATTAACAAGTTTTTGCATCAGTGGACGTAGAAGGGTTCCACTTATCTCATCCCCTGAAATTCTGCAGGGCTATAGGACTTGTTTAGCCTACCTAACAAGCAGTAATACTGCATGCCATTTTTTTGTGAAGCATTTTATTTTCAGCGCTTGATTCTAGTCCACCCAAATATCTTGACAGAGTCTGCTGATGTGGACACACCATGAGATCAGAGAAGCCTGTAATCTGAAGCTTCACCTGGAAGAAGGTATGCTGAGATTCATTCAGGCTTACAGTGGACTTTGTGAGAATGAGTAACTTTTATTCGATATAAATTGCAATCTTGATTTCATCTGCCACACGTTTCAGAACCAAATAGACTTCTGAACCCATGGAGGTTAGGGAAGTCCTGACACTTTGAAGTTTTGTGGGGAAAGGAGAGGCTAGGAAAGATGCATTTCATAGCAAACTCATATCTTCTTTCATGACTTGAGGAATAAGTGTAGCATGATATCTTCATTTCACATACAAGTGACTTATGACCCACAAAAAGGGACTGACTTGATCAAGTTCAAATATTTTGTCAGCAGCAAAGTCTGTTAATGTTTTATAGACAATTCCATCGGGACAGAATATGACAAATGCATGGGGGAAAAAAAAACAGGGTACAAAGAAGACTCCATAGCTGTTTGCAATTTTAATAAAATAACATTTCAATTAAAATTGCCAATGGAAATGTAAGTATCCTGAATCCAAATTCAAAGGTTCACTCTGTTATTCTCCTTGAGAAAAGAAATGAGTCTAATGCAGTATTACTAGCACACAGTCCCAGCTTAGGTTTACCCTACCACCCACCCTACCACCAAGAGACACAGGGAAATTAAGCTCTCTGCCTTCTTGTGTGACTTATACCAAAAAATAATGATAATAATAATAGAAGGAAAGAAGCAAAGCGATAAAGAATAAAGAGAAGAAAGCTAGTCAATAATAGAACTGTGGCTAAAATATGAGTCTTTTGATTGACAGTTAATTAGGGGCAGTACGGTTAAAAGACATACATTTTATTCCCAAACCGAGTAAGATCGGTTGTTATTTAACTTCATTAGACTCAAGTTTTCTTACTGTAAGGACTGAATGAATTCTAAATTTCTTTCTCACTCTACTTTTAACCTTTTTTAATATTAAAGTCTTATCTGTACGTAGTAATGCCAAAATGTAAGAATTTAGCAAAGATGAGTTGAGTAGAGCTAAGCTATCTAATTCTTAAATGTCTCTAGCATACATTTTCCAAGGTGCTTTTGGTTTCCTTCCTTGATGCCAATTGCCAACACTTACCGTGTTAGGAGCAAATCCTTTCTTTCCTGACTTCTTCACTCCCACTTTTTTCAGGTTAATCTCTTCCTGCTTTAAGAGCTTCCCACATTTTCTCTCACTTCTGCTACTGCTGTAATTGTCTTATATGGAAACTTTGTGGTACTTTAAGCAAGGAAATTTCCTTATAATTTGAAAGTATTCTATTAATGCTGTTTCCCTCTCTCGCTTTAACTGAAAACTGGTTTTCCCCAGTGACATTACTTTTCCTGAATTATTTACCACTAAAGGCTTCTTTATTACCTCTCCTTGATAACTCTTGAGATGAGCTGATGAAATGAGAGTTTTTAAAAACCTCTCATGGCTGGGTGCGGTGGCTCACGCCTGTAATCCCAGCACTTTGGGAGGCTGAGGTGGGTGGATCATGAGGTCAGGAGTTCGAGACCAGCCTGGCCAACATGGTGAAACCCAGTCTCTATTAAAAATACAAAAATTAGCTGGGTGTGGCAGTGTGTGCCTGTAATCCCAGCTACTCAGGAAGCTGAGGCAGGAGAATCGCTTGAACTCAGGAGGCAGAGGTTGCAGTGAGCCAAGATTGTGCCACTGCACTCAAGCCTGGTGACAGAGCTAGACTCCGTCTCAGAAACACAAAAACAAAAACAAAAACAACAAAAAACAAGCAACCAAACAAACAAAACCTCTCTCATGCTGTGGCTACTTCTAGAGTGTGTTTCACTCATAACTTGTTTAGCTTTGAAGTTCATGTCGTTTGCTTTAGCATACTTTAATGACATTGTTCACCACATTTATCTCTCTACATCCAGGGCATTCCTGTTTTCCTCAATGAATATAGCACTTTTCTTACAACTTTGCTTTGTATTCTGTTTTTGCCATTTTCTTCATCTTTACATTCCTTCCTGTTCAGCCATATAGTGGTGCAGATGCCGGAAAGACCTCATTGTCATTCAGTTTGGAATCTCTGTGATGCTTTTTCTTTTTTTCTTCTTAAAAAAAATTACCTTTTACCAAGTCCTTCTTCTAATATCTTATTCTTGCCCACGTGCTTTCACTGTTTTCACAGCCTCTAATCCCCGAAGCTCTCCCTGTTCTATAGCCCACCAACTGTGTCTCGATCACTTGCCTTCCTGCAAAGTTTGGGACTCCTGCTCAGACAAGGCAGTGATGCCTCATCAGCATCCTAGAATCTGCCACTGCCACTCCCAATCTTCTGCCAAGCCTACTTTATAGATCCCTAACCCAGGATAACCCTGTCAAGCCCTGTCACTGACCTTCTTACTGGACAATTAGCATGAGCTGAAGAAAGTCACAAAGCTAAGATAATTGGGCCCACTGCCATTTCATGCTAGGTAAATTCAGAACTTCCCCGCTGCTCAGCAATCCTTTGATTTATCTACTTCTATATCCATGGGGGATGCAGGAAAGTCTCCTACACAGCAGCCGTTCTACATTACTCCACATTATTAACATCCTCACATCCCTGCCCCTATGTATACCATCTGAAGGTCCTAACCACACCTATTATGCTGGGCAGGATTAAAATGAAAAACTTCTGATTTGAGTTTCTCTACCTTCTTCAATATTTCAAAATTTATCAGAGGTCTTCCTGTCCCCCTCTTTGCCTGTCTTAGCATCCCATAAAATTGCATCCCTCATCTTTGCCGTTTTCTCCTTTGCACCTATTTATAACCTCTTCTCTTTCTGTAGGACCAGCTCCCATAGATTAACTCTGTCCTTTTGCATTTTAAAAATCTTCCTATGTACAATTTTTCTTCTTTCCCTATGTCAATGAGCAAATTTCTATTCTACAATTCTAGAAAAACTATTTTTTCCTAGTGATTTTCTTCCTAGAATGACCAAATCATTTCTTTCTAATTTTACATTTGAGTAAAATTATAGTCTTTTTTTTTTTTTTTTGTAACCTCTGTCTGGCATTCAACCTCTTGGTCCTTGATATTTACACTTACTTTGGATGTCCTCCTTGAATTTGTAGTAAGACAGGGAAAATATTTGAATACCAAAGTGGTCCATAATGATATTTGGAGCTAATATTGACCAGAGTGTCATAGCCTGTAGATAATTTGGTGTAAAAAATTTATGGAACATTTAAGGGAAGATAAACAAGGCAAGAATGGGCAGGGCTAACAATTAATGAAAGGGATGACCCCAAGATGGGTCACCAAGCAGCCAACCCACAGCGTTCAAATGTTTGGAAAACACATAAATTGTGGATCAGTGCCCAAGGAAATCCAAAATGGTCTCTGGTGTGGTAGCAAGAATATTTTGGGCAGTAACAGAAATTGGCCCTGGAACCAAACAATAACTAGGTGTGTGACCAGCATTAGTAAGAAGGCTGGTAGTTATTCTGCCATTTTACATATAAATTCTTGAAGGTCTATGTGTTTTTTAGATTTCTATTTTCATGAATTTGTAAAATTTTGGTCAGTATTTATCCATGTAGTTCTTTGATTTAAGGTATAGAGCAGGGTTCAGTGAATATTCACTGAAGTGAATTGAAATATTATTAATTAATCCAAAAATCAAACCTTAGGACTCAACAACTCAGTGAATATGCAAGTGCTCAAAGTTGACACCAACTTTAATGGTGGAAAGAGAAATTGCAGGTATTGCGTCTATTTGGTAGATGGTATGTCCTGATACATACCCGACTCATGGTCAGGACTGACTCACAGCTAAGGCTTTGAGTGATGCTGTTAGTGCATGAGGCTGAGAATGTCTGGTGAAGGCAAGAAGCCAGTGCTCATTCCCATTTGGTAAGCTCCTTTTTCTTCCACAGAAGACTTGGTTTCTTTGTTCTTGGACGTATATGTATAGCAATTCTATGTTCAGCTGAAGTCATCTGATATTGCTTATTACTTACACAACTCAGATTGTCTTTTAATTTACAATCATAACTCTTATTGTGGTCTATATGATACATCCCTATAATCTATTGATGCACCTAGAAACACGCACATATCATAAAATGAACTTGCGAATGGCAGAAAAGGGTTCAAGATTCACTTTGTAAAGAGGGTGATAAAAGTGTTTCATAGAAGTCCTATGGTGAAGGATGATTTCTAATATACGGCAGTAAAAGTCTGGTCCCAAACACAAGGAATTTGTCAGTGAAAGGACATCATCATTACTGGCAGAAAAGCTTTCTGCTTTACTGACATAGCAAAACTCCTGGGTCCTCACCCAAACACAGGGCTATATTGTGTTGAGCAGTGTTTGATGCTGAAGAGATGAATTCATGCACTGACTGGTCTCTAGATACATTATTGAGTTTCCTCCTCCACTGATCAGATACAATATGGCTCATGAATGTGAGAATTTGGGAGGTTCAGTAAAAGAAACATAAAGCAAAGTGGGTGGTTTGGTGGACATAGAAGTTCAGCTGGTGATTTTCATTTCTCCAGAACATATACCAATCGGCATTGTGTTTTATGTTTGAGGTGGACATTTAGTCTATAGTATATTTTTATAGCTTTATTGAGGTATAATTGACATTTGATAAACTGCCTGTACCTAAAGTGTACAATGTGATGAGTTTTGACATATGTATACACATTGCAATCAAGATGATGGACATATCTATAACCCTTTAAAATTTTCTTATGCCTCTTGTCACCCCTTTCTTTCTCTTCCTAATCCTACCCCCATTCCCCTGATCCCAGGCAACAACTGATCTGCTTTCTGTCCCCATAGATTAGTTTTCTTTTTTTTAGAATCTTACATAAAGGGAAACATGCACTATGAGCTCTTTGCTATCCAGTTTCTCTTACTCAACCCAATCATTTTCAGAGAAATTCCTGTTGTTGTGCAGGTCAATATTTTGTTCCTTTTTATTGCTTTCTAGTGTTACATTGTGTGAGTATATTATAAATTGTTTATTCATTCACATATTGGTGGACATACTGATGGTTTTCAGACTTTTCCTATTACAAATAAAACTTCTGTAGACATGTGTGTACAAATCTCTCACTTGACATACAGTTATTCATTTCTTTTGGGTAAATATATAAGAATGAGATGTCTAAGTTGTACATTATATCTATATTTCATTTTTGAAGAAACTATGAAACATTTTTTCCAAAGGGGCTGTGCCATTTTACATTCTCATCAGCAAAGAACGTGAGATCCAATTGACATTCTCAACAGCAATTTGTAAGGTTATTTTTATTTAATTTTGGTCATTATAGTGGGTGTGAAGAAATATTTCATCGTGATTAAAATTTGTATTTTCCTAATGACTAATGATACCGAACATCTTTTCCTGGACTTATTTGATATCCGTATATCTTTGTGAAGCATATATTCAATGTTTTGCTTGTTTTTAGATAAAATTGTTTGTCTTCTAAATATTGCACTGTAAGTATTCTTTATCTGTTTAGAGTCAAGACCGTTGTCAGGTATATGTTTTGCAGATATTTTCTTTAGGTTTGTGATTTGTCATTTGATAGCAGTGCCTTTTGAGACTGTGTTTTAAAAAAATGTTGACGTAGTTTTTATTTTTTATTTTTGCATTTATTGGTCATGTTTTTTGTGTCCTATTTAAAAATTTGTTGCCAAACCCAAGATCGCTAAGATTTTCTTCTCTATTTCCTTTTAGAAATTTTGTGATATATATACATCATGGAATACTACTCAGCCATTAAAAGGGATGAAAGAATGTCTTTTGCAGCAGCTTAGATGGAACTAGAGGCCATTACTCTAAGTGCAGTAACACAGGAGTGGAAATCCAAAAACCATGTGTCTTGCTTATAAGTGGGGAATAAGCTGTGAGTACACAAAGGCATAGAGAGTGATATAATGGACTTTAGAGCCTCAGAAGGAGGAGGGTGAGAGGGAGGCCAAGGATAAAAAACTACACATTAGGTACAATGTACACTACTTGGGTGATGGGTGCACTCAAATCTCAGAATTCACCACTCTATAATTCATCCCTGTAACAAAAAACACTTGTATCTCAAAAGCTATTGAAATAAAAAATTTTGAAAATTTTCAGATTTTTGGTTTTTACATTTAAGACTTTTATCAATTTTAAGTTAAATTTTGTATAAACTCTGAGGTAAAGATTAAAATTCATTTCTTAGAAATGGTATCCAGTCGCTGCAACACCGTTCATTGGTCCTTTGTAACAAATTGTTTTGGTATCTTCATCACAGAGCAGTTTACCCTATGAGTATGAGCAGAGTTTAGGATGGTCTATGTAGTTCCATTGGTTTAATTTTTTTGTCATGGTGCCACTGTCTTCATTACTAACGTTTTGCAATTAAGTTTAGAGTTCAGGTAGTGTAAGCTTCCAACTTTCTTCCTATTTTTCAAAGTTGGTTTCCATGGTCATTTTTGCTTTCTAAAGAATGTTTACAAGTGGCCATGATTTTTTAAAATGTAATTCTAAGGAAGTAAAAGAAGAAAAGAGTTGACATGACATTCTTCAGAATAGCTATAATTCTAAAATTATTTTTCTTCTGTTTGTTTTTTTAGTTCAGAATACAAACATTTCTGTCACTTCTTAAAATAGGGGTCCTGCTCTTAAAGGCCAACAGTGTAAGCCTCTGAAGCAGTGTTATCCAAGGTCTGGCCTGTAATGTTACATTAGAGGACCTAAAATATCTTATAATCACTGATTGTACCTAGTGGATATGATTGTTCTCATACACTTATCATTTACTTGATATTGTAATATTTCTTAAATTTATAAAATGTTTTATAATTATAATATGCTTTTAATAAATTATTTCATTTAAACCTTACATTTTTAAAGAGACCTTGTCAGCATTATTAATATTGTAATTATTGCAATATTTCTATTACAAAGCTGGCAGAAAATATTTGTTGCATACCTATTTTGTATGTGGCATAGTATATGCAATCTTGTAGGGTATAATTCATTACCTTTAAATACAAGAAAATTGAAAACAGTAAATTACACAAATATTATAAACATGTAAACTAAAATTACACATTAACATAAATTAGTATAAAATTATAAATTAACACTAAGAAATAAGTAAGTAATGGTTGAGATTGACAGTTATATCCTATAGGGATTTAAAAGAAGTAGCAATAAGTATTGGTATGATTGACCTACCCATGAAAGAGTTCCCAAACTGAAAGGAACATAGATTTATTTTAAAGAAAAAATAGCATGTTGGAAGTCAAAATGAAGGAAGAGGAAGGAGTCACAGTATGAACAAGGGCATGAGGATAAAAATGCATGACATTTGTGTTGATTTGGTGAAAAGAATATGCTCTCTGTAGGAAATAAATTGATTAGAAAAATAATTATAGATGATGCTAGAATTGTAAGTTGAAGCAGTTTGGTAGGGACCTTGAAAGCTTTCTTGTATAAAGACATAGCTTCCATTAGCACCTGTGTGCTGTGGTGTCCGACATTCAAGTTTCCATCTTAGAACTCTTTCCTGAATTACAGGCATATATATTTAAGTGTCTGCTAGGCATCGATGCCTGAGAGATTCCACAAGTAACTCAAACATGCTTAAATCTGAACAGTATCTTATTTGCCCAACTTATTTTTCCTCCTATATTCTCAGTTTTATTAAGGGCACTATAAGCCATCCACAAGCCTGAGTCAGAAAGCAAGGAGCTTCTCCAGTCTCCTTGCTTATCTTCCAGTAAAACTCAATTCTGTAAATTTTAACTACTGTATATCTTCAATGTTTTTCCTCTTCTCCATCTCCATGGCCATTGTCTTGGCACAGGCTATGTTATCTTTTTTTGGACATATTGACGACTTTCTAGTTGGTTTCCTTGACTCGAATTTTAACTGCCCATAAGGATAAATGATCATATTATTTTCTTCAAAAAATTCTTCTCTGGGAGCTTCCCATTAGTGATGTAATCTTCTATCATGGTCTGTGCCCAGTCCACATTTTTTAGCTTCATTTGTTGTAATCTCTGTTTTCCCTCAATGTATGCTGCATGACTGCCATTTCAACAACTGCATTTCCTTGGGTGTAGCACTGTCTTTTAAGCCACTGTGTTCTTGTCCCTGCTGTCCTCTCTAATGGGTCGTCTTCCCTACGGCTTACTTTTTATGTCAAAGCTCAAGCTCTGTGCACCTGTGATGCTTTTGCTGATGTACCCAGATATTGTTGATTACTCTTTCTTCTATGCTCTATTGCACTTGGTGGAAGTTTTTGTGAAAGACTTTGTGGTTCTTTTCCAAAAAGCACCATATGCTATTTTATTTCCCTACCCCTTTTCTGTAACATGATAACTGGCTCAGAGGAGGTACTAAGTAAACATATACAAATATAATATGTATTTATATGTTTATAAAATTATATTAGATATTTTCATTTATATTATAAATATATATTTATATATTATATTAATAAATATATTATATGAATTATATACTAATTAGTACATTACATATTATATATTAATATATTATACCTAAATATATTATATGTAGTATTTATATATTATAAAATATAGAATATTTTAAGTATTTTATAGCATATAAATATGTTATATATTTATCTATACATATATTTATTATATAGACTATACATATATATATTTGAATGATCAACTGAATAGATAATAAAATCAAAGTCTTAAAAGCAGTAACCTGGAGAGGGTGAGTTGGAACAGAGTAGACGTGGGTGATGGGTGATTCTGGGGAGCTTGATATCAGAGGAGCTTCTTCATAGTGAGGGATGCCATGATGAGCATCTGCTCTTTGGATCTCAGATTTAATCTCTCCACTTTTTACCTTACCCAATTATAGTTTCAATACTTTTGAGTCATTTCTATCCCATTTACCCAACTACCCATACCATTTTTTGTTTGTTTGTTGGTTTGTTTTTTTCTCTTGCAAGTTAGAGGCAGATAATAACTATGGCTGAAAGTCCTAAGGCGGCAATTCCTTTTAGAAAGATAAACCACAACAGAAAAAGTAAGCCCTTGGTTGTCAAATGATAATATAATTTTTGAAGGCTTACCTCTGCTTCAATAGTAAGAAACTATTTTGGAAACCATACTGGAGACCTCACCAGCCCACAAAGAAACGTGATGGTGCAGATAAGAGGCACAATAAACTGCTTGAAGAAGTCTATTAGTGTATTTTTTGGGGAAGGTAATTGACCATTGGCAGGACTGACATTTTAATCATATTTTCTCTTCTATTCACTTATATTCTTTAAATCCAGGCTTCTGCTTATTGAATTGGAACTGTACTGCCTAATCTCGCTACTTTACTAAATTCACCTGGCAGTTATATATTCTTAGTGCCTTTAATGTTCTTCAAAAAGTGTAATTAAATGATGCTTAGCCTTTAGCATAATTAAAATTTTCTTTGCCTTTTAAGAATGGAGATAGCCCATGTTACTAAATATAGTTGCTGTCATAGAACAGAATAACAAAAGCAAGAGGAAAAGGCTCAAAAGTGGTGGTGTTAGTGGTGGAAGAAAAAGACATGTTAAGATGTCAAGTGAAGTTTTTCTGCAAACTGCCTTTTTTTGGTCTTTGCATAAACTTTAAATTTTTACAGACTTGACATTTTCCACAAAAAAGCAACAGAAAAAAAAAATGTCTCCAGAGTTTTTTGGTAGGGGCCAAAGAGAGCCAATGTAAAGGCAATGAAATATCAATAGTAGAGTAGTACGTGGTGGAGGCTGATGTGAAATCCATGTCAAATAAGTAAAGCAACAGGAAAATCGTGATTAGCACTGCAGGGGTATTGGAAATTGCATCTGTGACAAAGAGTTTTCTTCACTCCTAGGTTCACTACCTACTATGAAAAGTATTTCCACAAGTCACTAACCCATCAATCATACATCTGCTCACTGTACTGGTTGTTACGGAGAAGCAAACATCAAGCATAAGATAGTAACTACTACTAAAAGCTTATGGCTTTTCTAGGAAGGCAAGCCATGCTGGCAACTTCTCCAAAGAGGGAATAAAAGTATTCAGTTGCTTTTTTTTTTTTTTTCCTATCTGTGAAGTGTGCTGCAAACCAAACAGGGTAGAAGTGTTAACTGAAAATCAAAGAGAACTTGGTTTCAGTAGTTTGGTCCTAGTCAGCTGACTGAGATAAAGAGCTTCAGAGAAAGTGGAAATTTGACACAGAGAGAAACTGGACAAGAGAGAAACAGTGGGCCATTCTGTTTCTCTGTTGACATGACTCTATGAAGATGTCACTTAATAATGAGTGTCATATTAGGAACATTCATGTAATTCTTATGACCGAATTCACTGGCTAATATCAAATAAGGTTACATCTTAGTTCAATTTTTTTTTTTTTTTCTTTTGGAGTCAGAGTCTCGCTTTATCCCCAGGCTGGAGTGCAGTGGTGCGATCTCGGGTCACTGCAAACTCCGCCTCCTGGGTTCAAGCAATTCTCCCACCTCAGCCTGCCGAGTAGCTAGGATTACAGGCCTCTGCCATCATGCCTGGCTAGTTTTTGTATTTTTAGTAGAGACGGGGTTTCACCATGTTGACTAAGCTGGTCTTGAAATCCCGACCTCAAGTGATCCACCCACCTTGGCCTCCCAATGTGCTTGGATTAAAGGCGTGAGCCACCACACCTGGCCTCAATTTTCAAATTAAAACTGACTTGAGTCTCCACTTGACAGTTTGGCAGAATTATTCATGAAACCAAGGAGGATCATCTGCTCAAATGCATTTGGTAAGAGAATAGAGTAATTTTATTCTCTTTCATGTATCCACTAGAGGACTTCCTCTACTGATGTTGCTTGTACTCTTGCCAATCAGTAAAATACTGGCCCAACTAGTGTAAAGTTATCTTGTTCACTGAAATGATGATGTTCTTTCTGATCCAAACACTTGCAGAAGCCTCTGTGGTTTTTCAATGGGGAAGATACATTCTCTCATTGACGTTCTTTAGTTTGCCTCTTTGTCCAAATGTCACCTGTTGAATATGATTGACTTTCTTCAGGCTATGAAAATAAGTTTGATTATAATATTTTCCCCTAGGTCATTGGATACCTAGGAGTCTTACATTTATGTAACAATGGGCTTCCACTCATATGATTTTTTCTTGATCAAAATATAGTCAAAGGTAACGTGTGCTCTCCAATTGGATAATTTTCAATGACAACTTTTCTTAAAAATAAAAATATTATGGCGATTCCTCAAGGATCTAGAACTAGAAGTACCATATGACCCAGCCATCCCATTAATGGGTATATTCCCAAAGGATTATAAATCATGCTGCTATAAAGACACATGCACACGTATGTTTATTGCAGCACTATTCACAATAGCAAAGACTTAGAATCAACCCAAATGTCCATCTGTGACAGACTGGATTAAGAAAATGTGGCACATATACACCATGGAATACTACACAGCCATAAAAAAGGATGAGTTTGTGTCCTTTGTAGGGACATGGATGCAGCTGGAAACTGAAATTCTCAGCAAACTATCGCAAGAACAGAAAACCAAACACCGCATGTTCTCACTCATAGGTAGGAACTGAACAATGAGATCACTTGGACTCGGGAAGGGGAATATCACACACCGGGGCCTATCATGGGGAGGGGGAGTGGGGAGGGATTGCACTGGGAGTTATACCTGATACAAATGATGAGTTGATGGGTGCTGACGAGTTGATGGGTGCAGCACACCAACATGGCACAAGTATACATATGATATGTAACAAACCTGCACATTATGCACACGTACCCTAGAACTTAAAGTATATAAAAAAAAAAAATCTCCTCTCTGGATAGACACTTTGGGCTTACCAAATGTCCCATGGACTCTTCTGCATTTCCAGCTCACTGTCGCAGTTAGATTGGAGCACATGACTTATTATGGTCAATAGATTTGAGTGAAAGTGAGGTGTGTTCTTTCTCGACTCCGTGACAAAGTTAAAAATGAGGGTATGAATTCTCTACGCACTCCCTCTTGTTTGTGTTGAGACAGGGAAAAGACTCCAAAATGTCAGCATGGCAAGATGAATGCCCCCAGGATTTCTGGTCACAACAGAGATGAGATGCTAAGAAGAGAATGCTCATAATCGTCAAGGCAACAACAACAACAATAAAACACTTTTCTGTGTTAGGAGTCCAAGACAGCAGACTTTATCAGTTGCATCACAAGAAAGCCTATCCAGATCTTTCAACAATGGTATACCTGCAAATGGTTACCTTCATGTTTCTCCTTCTTGAAGTTTCTTTATTTTAACTAATTTTGAAATTTTTATTCTTCCTAAAGAAACTGCGGTATGTATGTATGTATGTATATATATATACACACACAAACTAGAATATTATTCAACTATAACATAATAAGATCCTGTCATTTGTAACAACATAGATGAGGCTGGGGAACATTTTGTTAAGTAAAGCTAGGTACAAAAAGATGAAAATTGCATGTTCTTACTCATATGTGGGAGCTAAAATTGTTGATCTCATGGAGGTAGAGAATAGAATGGTGGCTACCATAGGTTGAGAATGATGATGAGGGGAATGAAGAGAGGTTGGTTAATTGGTGCAAAACTACAGTTAGATAGAAGGAATAAGTTCTAATGCTCAACAACACAGTAGGGTGATTATAGCTAAAATATTTATTATATATTTCAAAATAGCTACAAGAGAAGTTTTGGAATATTCCTAATACAAAGAAATAATAAATATTTGAGGTGATGGATATCCCACTGACCTAAATGTGATCATTACATGTTGTACACATCTATCAAAATATTGTATCTACTATATGTATAATTATTACCTAACAATAAAAAATGTATATATTTTACAAAAATAAAAAAATAAAAAAATAAAAATATTGCTGGGTGCAGTGGCTCACGCCTGTAATTCCAGCACTTTGGGAGGCCAAGGTGGCTGAATCACCTGAGGTCAGGAGTTCGAGACTGGCCTGGTCAACATGGTGAAACCCCGTCTCTACTAAGAATACAAAAACTTAGCCCTGGCGAGGTGGTGGGTGCCTGTGATCCCAGCTACTCTGGAGGCTGAGGCAGGAGAATTGCTTGAACCCATGAGGCAGAGGTTTCAGTGAGCCGAGATTGTGCCATTGCACTCTAGCCTGGGTGACAAGAGCAAGACTCCATCTCAAAAAGAAATATAAAATAAATAATTTAAAATAGAAATATTATATCCAAGAACTATGTCACTTAGTTATAATTTATTGAATGCCCACTATGTACTAACCTTGATCTGGTCCATAATATCTCATTTAATATGCAACCCCATATGTAGGCACAGGACATGTGAGTGGTAAAATAACCTACCAAGTAAGACTGTACTTTCTAATTACAGTCACTCTGGCTTCAAACAACATGGTCTTTCTTCCATGTCAGAATTCTTCATGCTGATAGTGCACTAGAAACAGTTGGAATCTCTGGCATAGGGTACAGATTGGCGAAAAGACTATTTCTAAATCTGAAAATCCACAGAGTCTGGACTGTTAAAATATTCTCTTGAAGGCAGCATACTTCTTTTTTAATTTCAAGAGAAAGACTGAGTATTCTGTACCTAGCTGGATAATTAGTACTGGGAGGAGTTCAGGGACTAACATAACACACATACCTGTAACACCTATATACATACAAAATCAGCAATATATAACAATATAATATGGCTGTAAAATATTTACGAATTTTGTAAACATTGAATAAATGACCATTGTGTGCTAGACACTGAGATTTGTACCAGGGATATAAAGACATGATCTTTGTTCTCAGTACACAGTACAGTAGCAAAACTGACTTTTTGAACCATCTCAGTAAAAAGAGAAAAAGTGAACTTGAAACATCCAGATCACAAGCTTGCTGGACAGGTAGTCCCCGCATACTAGACAGCCCGTTATCATTGCTTATAGGATTAGGTAAAAGAATCCTCCTCCTAGAAAATGTTTCAAAACTTTTCCTCTTTTTAAACACTCTTCATTTATGGTTTGTTTCCTAATTCTTTGAGAAAATAGAGATAATCAGAACAAAACTTTCACAATGTCCTTCTACCTCATTTACCATCCTATGTGCTCCTAGGATTAGAATTCACCCCATCAGCCAGGTGCAGTGACTCATGCTTGTAATCCCAACACTTTGGGAGACCAAGGCTGGTGGGTCACCTGATGTCAGGAGTTTGAGACCAGCCTGACAAATATGGTGAAGCCCTCTCTCTATTAAAAATACAAAACTTAGTCAGGCGTGGTGGCAGGCACCTGTAATCCTAGCTACTCAGGAGGCTGAGGTAGAAAATCGCTTGAAGCCGGGGGGCAGAGATTGCAGTGAGCCGAGATTGTACCACTGCACTCCAGCCTGAGTGACAGAGACTCCATCTAAAAAAAAAGAAAAAGAAAAAGAAAAAGGAAAGAATTCACCCCATCTACCCCAGGACATTACTAGTTTACCCTCGCCGTACATCATTAATAATTTTATTTTTAATGCATTGTTTCTAGTTATATATACACATGCTATCCTTCTCTTAATATCCCTTTCAGCTATCAATTCTCTGTTCCCCTTTACAAGAAAACCTGTCAAAAGAAGTGTATACTCTGCCTTCAATTAGGCTCCTCCGATTTCCCCTTGGATCCACTCCAATAGGGCTTTTGCCTGTAACACTTAACTGAAATTGTTCTTATCAAATTTATGGAAGTCCTCCATGTTGCTAGATCTAATGATTAATTATTAACTGTCTTCCTTGATATGATAGTCTTCCTTGATGTGATATTTAGCTGTCTTCCTTGATAGGATATTTGACATGACTCATCACTCCTTGCTCTTGGAAATATATCCTTTGCTTGACTTCCGGGGTTTCCCCCTCTCTTCTTGTCTATCCGTTTCCTCATCTAGTTCTTCCTCATCTCCTTTCCTTCTAGGTGGTCTGTGACTCAGATTTTGGAACTACAATCTTTTGTATCTACTCTTATTGTTTAGTGATCTTATCCAGTAACCTGGCTTTAAATAGCATCTATATGTTGATGTCTCCCAAATTTCTATGTCAAGATTGGTCCTCTTCTATGAATTTCAGACCCATATATTCAAACCTCCCAACTCTTTTATATCCAGAATCTCCAGGCAGAAACAGACATTTCAAATTTACATCTGCCCCAAAACCAAGTGTATGACATCCTCCCCTAAACATGCTCCACTCACGGTTTTCTCCACCTCAGTTAGTGGCAACTGCATGCATTCAGTTGCTTGGGGAAATCCGACAGGGAATCTTTTAGCAAAACTTGTTGCTTCTGCTACAAAATATATTAAGAGTCCTCCATTATCATAATCTCCACTAGAAGGTCACTGCCCAAACCATCATTTTCTCTTCCCTGAATTATTGCCATTTTGTCATGATTTGTCTTTCTATTTCTATCTTTGCCAAATCTAAATCGATTTTGACATGCAACCAGAGTGACCGTGTTGCAGCATAAGTCTGATCTTGTCAATTCTTGGCTGCAAACTCTGGAATGACTTCCCATTCTATTCAAATAAAAAAATGGAAGACCTTTCAAGAGCCTAGAAAGTCATACTCTATCAGCTTCATCCATTGCCTCTCAAATCTCATCTCTTACTACCTCTCATCACCAATTCTGCTGCAGCCATACTTACTTTCTTGCTGGTTTTCTTCAACATTTTAAACATACTTAGGGCAATTATATGTGCTGTTTCCACCTTGGAGAGCCATCTAATCCGTTTTCTGTCTCCCTCTCACTAAATTCCATTCATGAAGAGATTTTTACTTGTTCTATTCACACATTTAGAATGAATATACATTATAGCCACCTATTAGTTTTTCTAACTAATGGAAGATGGATCTGAAGTGTGAGTAATGAGACAATTTTAGGTGTTTAATAATTAAAATAGACATGATTTATTGAAGATTTAGAACATGCCAGGCTCTAGATGAAGAGTTTTACATTTACCATCTCCTTTAATCCTCACACCAGTCCATTGAGGTAAAACTATTCTTCCCAAATTTTATAGGTAAGGAAACTAAGGTAGGAGAAGGTAAATAGTTTCCCCAAAGTCAAACAACATGTTGGCAGAGTTAATATTTGAACGCAGGCATTTTCACTCTAGAGCTCATATTCTTAGCCTTAACGTTAACAGTTGTCTTTCTAGCAGGAAATTTGTGAGTTTTGCAATTTACCTGTGTCACATTTTATTCCATGGGACACTATAGGTATTTGTCAACAAATGTAATTTATCTCCTGTACACATTACGAGCTCTCTGAGAGAGAGAGAGAGAGAGGAGAGAGAGAGAGAGAGAGAGAGAGAGACGATCTTAGTTATCTTTGAATATACCTTATGTCCAGAGAAGGATCTTACATATAGGAGGTGCTCCTTAAATGTTGGATTAAAAAATAAGAAGAATAATGTGGCACAATTTGATAATTGATTTGACTTAAAACAATGGTTTTGCATTTGATTCTAGAAAAGCAGGGAAGCTGTCCAATATCCATCCTGTACCTTTCAGTTTACCCATAGAATCCACTGCAGGCTCAGAGTTAGAGAAAATACTTTCTCAGAATGATGCCAGGTTTTTCTTCTTCCAAATGTTGTTTAGTATACACCTTTCTGCACTATTCTAAAAACTAGAAGGTACTGATGTCAACAAAGCTGTAGTTATGTAGATTTAAAACTTCATAATTAATTAACTTATGGCAAAGCACTCTTCTAGGTTTATAAGTTATAAAAAAAATTAACTTGTCTTTCATTAACTTGAAAAAAATTCCAGTTTTCAATAATAAGATGGTCATCTTGATACACAAACCTTCTTTAAATATTAAGAACCAGGAAAATAAAAGTTTCTAAATATTTTTAATTAAAAATATAGAACCATCATACTTCTGTTTGTAAGTTTCCCACTCTGAGTTATACAATAGTTAAAGTTACCTCTTTTTCTGTTTTGGGCAGCTTTGAATTTATAGCTCTTAAAAACTCCTAAAAGGACACAACTAAAATTTTAACGGGCATTTCAGCTAAGTCTTTTTGAATTTTGTATTAGATTTCCCTTTAGTCTTGGGTAAAGCCATAAAAAAAATTGTCTGCTTAAAAATGTAATCATCACACAGGAACTTCCCAAAGTCAGCATCAAATAGAATAAAATATATTTTATTAATGATACAATTCACAAAATTACCAACCCTGCCACTCTCTGCCCTCCAGGGACACCTCTTCCTCCTACTATTTGTACACCAGTCACTGGTGTTTGTTCTGTGTAACTTAACCTTCTGATTGCCTTGAATGCTTAATGAACACTAGATTAAGTGAAATGCTGTTTAGAGGGCTGTTGACTTCTGTTGGGACAGTGGACCAATGAAATCCCAGTCATGAGCCAGAGCCCGAGGAAGGTCCACTCCTGATGGATGAACTAGAATCAAGAAAAGACCTGCCAGCCTTTTTTGTTTTCACTTCTAAAGGGATGCTTAGTAAATACACAGAGTTGGTGTTCAAAGATCCAGTTAGGAGGAGCATCTGGGCCCATTTCCAGGTGAAGTAGCCTCGTTTCTCCTTAAACGTCTTATTTCTTCCTCAACATATAATTTTAGGACTCATATTTAGTTACCATTAGTCTTTTACCTCCTACCTCAAATTGGTTGGTTTATCCTTTTACTAAAACCAGATAAGGTTCTTTCTCAAATTTGTCTTAAAGAAGGAAGCATATCTCCATCATGAACCTAGTACTTCACCTTTACAAAAAATCTCAGCAAGGAGTTGTGCTCTTTTAGAAAGAGATATAGAGAGGCCAGTCGCGGTGGCTCAGGCGAGTAATGCCAGCACATTGGGAGGCCGAGGTGGGAGGATAACTTGAGGCAAGGAGTTTGAGACAGCCTGGCCAACATGGTGAAATCCTGTTTGTGCTAAAAATACAAAAATTAGCTGGGCATGGTGGTGTACACCTGTAATCCCAGCTACCCTGGAGGCTGAGGCAGGAGAATTGCTTGAATCTGGGAGGCGAAGGTTGCAGTGAACTGAGATCGTGTCATTGCACTCCAGCCTGGACAACAGAGCAACTCTGTCTCCAAAAGAAAAAAAAAAAAAAGATAGAGAAAAATGCTACTGGTGAATGGTTATCATTTTGCTGGCAATAATATTTGATAGTAGTTTTCTATTCTGGGATTAAACAATGACTTTTTTTGAACATTTGTTAGATGTTAAAATTTGATGAGACTTTGGGGGTGAACCCCAACAAAAGCCCCAGATTTTTATAAGCAGTTCACAACTTTGTTAAAATCTGGTAAACAATGACATAATGTCTAAGAAATACCAAGTAAAATTTTAAAGGGCTTATTTTTTGACCTTGAAGTTTGAGAAGTTATCTTTGAATAAACTTAGTGTCCAGAGATAAAACAGGTAAAACAGGAGTGACTTCTAATAATAATTTGCAGTATTTAAAAGGGGTTTTTCCATAGAAATAGGAAGAAGAGAACAATCCATATGTATTGTTCTGAAAATAAATTTCTACCAGCTAACTAGATTAATCTGAAAAAATAATTTGATATCTTAAACTTATTTAATCCTTAGTGAAATTAATCTCCACTTCAGAGGACAGAAACCAGGGAGTCTGTTTTTTTAGGTGTCTTAGAGGGGAGGAATAAGCCGACCCTGTTTTAATAGACAGGCACTTGATGAATTCATGTGTGTGGAGGCTTCTAAGGGGCATATACAGCAGTGCAGCCATCATTATTCACTGGAGCTTGTGTGAGTATTATTAATTCCACCCTACACAGAAGCTTCCCTGAAAACCCAACTCTGCCTGTGGCCGAACCATGTAAAATTCAGGAGTTTTATCAAGCATCATATCTTCTCTAAGATACATACTTCACAAGAGCAGAATGTGCATACTATGAGATTATTCTACTCTTGGTACAGGAGTAGAAAATTAGGGGATGATTAGCTTGACTTTCAACCATTCCTTTATTCTAATGCCTCTAACAAGGTGGTGTTCTTTTTTTTCTTTTACTTATTTGTTTTAAAAGTCGCATGTTAAGAGTACTTAATTGGGCTGATGCATGTACTTTTGCTCTACAAGAATTACATAAGCTATTTATGTAAATAGCTATGCTCAGCTAGCCCCCAAATCATTCTGAAACACTGTATTAGACAAGACAAAAATTAAATAGATGTTATAAGGCAAAATACAACCAGAAAAAGAATGGTCTTTCTCTTCTGCTACATTATGACCTCTGACAGAATTTTTTTAAAAAATGCTTAATCTCCAGTACCTAAACATATATGTGCAGCAAAACTTTGTTGAATAAACTAATTTACAGAAGGGAGAAAAATATGAAAAAATGCACAAGGCAAGATATTGTCTATTGTCCCATGTTTTAATATTTGTGTCAATAATATTTAATTAATAGATGCAAAACTCCTTTATATAGTCCTAAAACCAGAGGATATAACTGTTCATGTTTCATAAACATGTTTATTTTAGAGTTATGCTCAGTCTGTGAGAACACAGAGATACGAAGTCCTATTCAATCACACGTTTGATTCATATTTGCTCAATTTATTATCTTAACCTATTTCTCTTCATTGACACAGAAAAGGTCCAGTTTTAAACTTGCAAAGATAGCTGCAAATTATTTGTTATAATGACAAAGTTGAAATGTTTTCTGAAGAGATGAAGAAAAACCGAGTGATAGGATAGGTCAGACAAGTAGAGGGAGAACTCAAACAAAACAAAACAAACAAAAAACTCTCACCCAATTCCAGTTTCAGAAAGTGTGGAGCAGTTTATAACAATTAAAAACTATATGTAACTACATATACATGTATACACACACACACACACGTGTGCTTGCACAGTTACATACAGTTATTTGATCACCCTGAGAAATGACCAAAAGCAAGCAGAACTTGAGAAGATTCAGCCCTTGAAAGAAGACAAA
This sequence comes from Trachypithecus francoisi, assembly GCF_009764315.1. Lineage (NCBI taxonomy): Eukaryota > Metazoa > Chordata > Mammalia > Primates > Cercopithecidae > Trachypithecus > Trachypithecus francoisi. The sequence continues at coordinate 22,978,688 of NW_022681431.1, read as the reverse complement.
AACGGCCAGGCGCGGTGTTTCACACCTGTAATCCCAGCACTTTGGGAGGCTGAAGCAGGCAGATCATGAGGTCAGAAGTTCAAGACCAACCTGGTCAACATGGTGAAATCCCCTCTCTACTAAAAATACAAAAAGTAGCTGGACGTGGTGGCACGCATCTGTAATCTCAGTTACTTGGGAGGCTGAGGCAGGAGAATCACTTGAACCCATGAGGCGGAGGTTGCAATGAGCCAAAATTGTACCACTGCACCCCAGCCTGGACGACAGAGCAAGACTCTGAGAAAAAAGAAGAAGAAGGAGAAGGAGAAGAGAAATAAAGAGAAAGGAAAGGAAAGGAAAGGAAAGGAAAGGAAAGGAAAGGAAAGGAAGGAAAGGAAAGGAAAGGAAAAAACAAAGAAAAAAGGGAGAAAGAAAAAAAGAAAGAAATAAAAAGAGAGAGAAAAAAAAAGATAGAGGAACACAGTGAGTAATCTCTGTGTTCACATTGTTTCTAACCTGAGGTTCCTGCTCATTCTGCAATAGGGCTGGTGCAGGACAATTAGAACCTAAGCTGAGAGCTTCAGGATTGTCACCTTGAGGAGTGAGAAGACTGAGTTTAAAGCTGTCAGAGTAACCAAAAATTAGGGGTGAGGATTCTGGAAAAGATAAATTGATTAGGAGATGAGTCTAAACTCTCCTCAAGTATTTGACACACAAACTGTGAATGTATGTGTGAGGCTCCAAATCTCCCACCAGTAAGCAACAAACTGGCGGTCTAAAAAGAGATTTTAGTTAAAGACCTCTGCATGAGAGACAGAGTTTGATGTTGGGATCCTATCAATTCAGAGGATTTGATTTGTAAAGGACACTTTAGTTTTTAGTTTTTTAAATGGAAGCCCAGGAGGGTCATACCTTAAAAGTAATCACTACATCCCAGGACTAAGGATATGGCTAACATGAAAGACAACGCTGAAATAGGTTCCCCCAACCAAAATACAGAGCAAGATGCCAAAACCAAGTGATCAGTCAGTAATTTCAGTCACTGTTTGAATAAAAACCACTGCTGTTCGCAGGAGATTAACTGAATTCAGACTCTCTACAATGTGTTGTCAACAAAGTGAAGTATGCAATAAAAAGTAACACTCTTTGGCCATAAAAAAGAATGAAATATCATTTGCAGCAACATGGATTGAATTGGAGATCATTGAGGAAAGTAAGCCAGGCACAGAAAGACAAATATTGCATGTTCTCACTCATATGTGCAAGCTAAAAAAGTTTATCTCATGGAGATAGAGAATAGAATGATAGTTACTAGAGTCAGGGAAGGGGGTGTGTGTGTGCGCGGGCTTGTGTGGGTGTGCGCACGCGCGCATTCACGGTGAGGGGTAAATGGTACAAACATACAGTTAGAGAGAAGGAATAAGTTCTAGTGTTCTAAAGCACAGTAGAGTTAGCAACAATATCGTTTATATTTCAAAACAGCTAGAAGAGAAGATTTGAAATGTTCCAAACGCAAAGAAATGATAAATTATTGAGATGATGGATTCCTAAATACCTCGACTTGATTACTACACATTTTATGCATGTATCAAAATATCATATGTATCCAATAAATATGTACAAATATCATGAATCAATAAAAATTTTTAAGAAATGTAGACATATTAAGAAACTAGTGTAGTTGAACCATAGTCAAGAGGAAAAATAATCAATTGAAAACTCCCTAGAGGTGTTGGTATCCTTGTATTGGAATTAGCAATGTAAATGTTTTAGAGCAGCTATTATAACTATATTAAATTATGAAAGAAATACATGCTTATAATGAAGGAACACATAATAAAATATCCATAGAAAAATAAATATTGTAAACAAGTACCAAATGAATATCTTAAAACTGAAAACTAAAATGTTTAAAATAAAGAATATTTTATCAAATGGCTTCAACAGAAGACTAGAGATGAGGGAAGAAGTAACCAAAAAACTTTAAAACTGATTAACATAATATGCATTGTGAATTAGAGAAAGAAAAAAAAAAACATCGAAGACAGAATTATGTGGGGCAATACCAATTGACTTACAAAAAATGCAATTTAAAAAATTGAATAATTTTAAAATATAATAATACTAGAAGGAGAGAAGAAAGAGAACAGGCAAAGAATATATCTGAAGAAGTCCTGTCTGAAAAATCCACAAATAAATGAAAGGTATAATCTTACAGATTTAAGAAGCACAAATAGCTCCACACAGAATAAACACAAAGGAACCACACCTAGGTGTATCATAGTACAACTGCTGAGGACAAAAGAAAAAGAAAAAAATCTAGAAAGCAAAAAAAATGGCACATTATATTAAATGAATTATTAGTATTAAATGAATAATACTGACTTCTGATCAGAACAAGGGAATCCAGAAACTAGGCAAACATGATATATAAAGTGTTGAAAGGGTGCCAATTCTGAGTCGTATATCTTGAAAGTATATGTCAAGAATGAAGGCTGAAAAAAGATATTTTTAGATAAATAAAAAATGAAAAGATGTGTTTCTAAACTGACGTATACTAAAAGGAATGCAAAAGCAGTTATTTAGACTGAGGAAAATAATTCTAGATGGAAATTTGAATCTTCAGAAAGAGATGAGGGATATGGCAATGATAAATATGCATGTAAATAAGAGCTTAATTTTTCTCTTATTTCCTGTATAATTATATAAAAAATTTATGTACAATTTTATAAGACATATTTCTCTATATTATTTTTATATAATTTAAATGGCTACTTAAAGCAAAATGTGTAAGTTTTATTTGGGAGTTTGTAATATATGTTGAGGTAAATCATGAAAAATTATGTTAAAAAGAAAAAAAGCACAATTGCAAGATTCTTTTATATGAAGTTGTATAATTGTAACTCTAAGTAGTTTGAAAAGTTAATAATTTGGATTTTAATCTCGAAATCAAGCTCACTAAAAGCAATAGAAAAAAATTATAAATTAAAAGTCATTAGATAAATTAAAGTAGAATTCTAAAATATATTGAATTAACAAAAAAGGGCAAGAAAGAGAAATGGGGAACAAAAAAATTGGAAACACAGAAAACAAATAGAAACTTGTAGCTATATCTCAATTGTTATCAGTAATTACACTGCATGGAGATGGACTAAACATCGTAATTAAAAGAAGATGTTATTAGAGTTGAAAAAGAATCATGACTCAATTATAATCCACCAGCAGCACACAACACACTTAAATGTGAAGAAAATCAAAATTTAAAATAAAGAATGGAAGATATATGCTATGTTAGCAATAACCATAAGAAAGCTGGAGGGGCTATCTTAATATAAGATAGACTTAAGACAAAGACTATTACAAGAGATTTAAAAAGGACTCCTCATAATGATGAAATGTTCAGTCCTTCAGGAATCTATACTAATCACAAATATGTATATGGCTAATAATAGAGTTTCAGATAGTGCTGTGAATATTGATTAAACTGATAAAATAAATAGAAAAATCCATATATTTCATCGGAAATTTTAACGTTCATCTCTCAGTAACTGATAGAACTGGACACAGAATCAGTAAGGCCAAAGTGCTCTGAACAACACTAGGCACCTCTTTTAACTAATTATTACTCATAGAACATTATACTAGAATACATGTTCTACTTGAGTGTACTTAGTATGCTTACCAAAATAGACCATGTTCTAGGTTATAAAAGAAGTTTCAATATGGCAAAAAGATTTGAATGTTTCAATATGCTAACGGAGTGAAATTTTGCAGACTATATATTCTGATTGCAATGAAATTAAATGACAAATTAGTAATAATAAGATATCTGTAAGTCCTCAATAGACCAAAGAATAAATTACAAGGGACATTAAAATTAATTTTATCAAATTATAATGAAAAGATGAAAATCAAAATGAATAAAATAAAATCTAGGGGAAATTTTATAGTATTACATGCTTATTATATTTGAAAACTGAAAATGTCTAATATCAAAGATCCATGGGTATACTTGATGAACTAAGAAGAAGATCAGAGTAAAACCAAAGTTATCAGAAATAAGGAAGTAATAAAGATTGGAGTCGATATCCATGAAATAAAAAACAAAAAACTGCTGGTACAGTGGCTGACACCTGTAATTCAAGCACTTTGGGAGGCTGAGACAGGAAGATGGGTGAGGCCAGGCATTCAAGACCATCCCGGGCAACATAGTGAGACCCCCATCTCTACAAAAAATAAAAAATTAGCCAGGCGTGGTGGTGCACACCTGTAGTCCCAGCTACTTGGGAGGCTGAGATGGGAGGATAGCCTGAAGCCAGGAGATCAAGTCTGCAGCGAGCCATGCTTGCACCACTGCTCCATCTTAGGTGACAGAGTGAGACCCTGTCACAATGAACAAATAATAAATAAATAATAGAGAAAATAACAGAATTTTGTCCTTTATTGTCATGACAGCATAGGTGCACAGATATTAAAATGTACTAAGGGAACGTTATCAACAATTATATGCCACTAAATTTGGCAACTCAGACAAAATGGCTAAATTCCATGAAATTAAAAACTTATCAAAAACTGAAAAAAGATTAACAAAATATAAAGACTCATATGTTCATTAAAATAATTGAATTATTTATCAAAAATTTTCCCATAAACAAAATTCCAGGTTGCTTTAGTGGTGATTTTTACTACCTATTTAAGAAAGTTATACGACCAATCTTACATAAATACTGAGAAAGTAGAGTAGAAAACACCAAGTTGTTTTATTGGATCATCACAATACTAATATCAAAGCTGGACAAAGATATTTCCAAAATAAATATATTGCACACAAATATCCCTCATGAACATAGTCGCCAAAATTTTTAAAATTCCAAGTTAAATCCAGCAATATACATATAAAAGATGATAACATATTATGGGTCATGGGACATATTTTATAAAAGCAAAGTTGGTTTAGCAATGAAAAGACAATGTAATTTGACATATTAACAGAAAAGAAAAATCATAAGGTCATCTTATTAGATGCAGATTAAAGGTTGGCACAATTCAACACTATTGCAGGAAAAACTCCTAGCAAAACTAGGAATCGAAGAAAACTTTTATACTGGCTATTTAGCCAATGCAGTAAGACAAGCTAGGGGGGAAAAAAGGCATATGTATTAAAAACGAAAAAAAATGCCTTTATTTTCAGACGACATAATCATCTACATAGAAAATCCCAAAGGGAGATGCATTAATGTTACAAAAATCACCTATATATTTTCATAAGAAGAGTTTGCAAATAGGAGAAAACCAGAATTGTCTGTAAGGGGACAAAAAGAATGAGGAGAGTAGAGCAGAAGAAAGTCAACAGAAGGGAGATATAGACCAACAAGAAAAAAGCTGGATCCTAAAGATGAACTTGACAGCTTCGAATTTTCACTTATTTTTAGACCTAATTTTTTTTCTTTATCCCTGTTTCTTCCAGTCCTGTCTAACTTAAGGGAAAGTTAATGTCTTTATTCGAAGCATTCTATGTTTCCAGTGAAATTCTAAATCTCACAAAGGCAGAGGTTATGCCTATTTTATGCACTTTTCTATGACCCCATAGCAGCCACAGTAGCTGCATGGTAGATACTTAACTCATTTCTTCATTGCTTAATGCATTTGTTCCTCACATATTGAATGAGTGTTCACCATGTGTCAGGCACTGTTTTAGATACTGGGAGCTTAGCAGTGAGCAAAAGAAAGCCTCAGCTTTTACAGAGCTTAAAAAAGTAAAATAAGGAAAGAGAAGAAAACAGCTAATAATTCAAGTAAAATGTATATTATTACATATATTTATTTTTAATTGCTTAAATTTCCATTTTTATTATAAATTCAGTGGGTACACGTGCATATTTGTCACAGGGTATACTGTGTGATACGGAGGTTCAGGCCTCTGTTGATCCCATTACCCAGATAGTGGACTTTGTACCCAATAGAAAGTTTTCAGCCCTTGCCCCCCTTCTTTTTATATTTTTATACATATTATTTCCACAGGGTCTCAGAGTAATGATGTAGTATAGGCAGAGTGAAGTGATATCTCAATTTTATAGATAAGGAAACTGAAGAACGGAAAGACAGTGGGTTGCTAAGAGTCCTACAATGATGCAGCAAAGTCATGCATCTAGGTCTTCAGGGAGGAAATCTCATTTCCATTCTTCTTCCTTTAAAGAGGCCAGAGGAAGGATGAAATAGACAAGCCCTACAATGCAGGATTTATGAAGGTTGCCACCCTCTTTTTCCAAGCATAGAAAAAATAGGTGCTCTGAGCACACGCTCATTGTTCCACAGCGGCAGCTGTGACTGCTAAAGGACGATGACTTGTTAAAAGGAGAAAGAAGCATGGCTCCTTTGACAGAAGTTTTCTCTTGTGGCTTGCAGAGGATCAGACATCCATCATGCACTGTTATTTATTTATCATATCTTAGTCATTGTCCACAGTAGCACAAATGCGAAATAGCAGTTTCCCTTTCCCCTGGGAAGGCCAAGCCTGATGAGTCAATAATTAAAAACCGCCTTGACAGCTGACACTTGTGACTCCCTGGAAAGCCGCAAAAGGGCAAGGGAAACAAAGAAAAGGTTCTTCTTATAAAGTCAAACCTAACTTTGTCAATTGATAGAAGGAGTTACATGCAAGTGAGAGGGAGAAAGACCAGAGGGCAGGGTGGTGGACCATGAGCTTGATGTGAGTCAGGAGTACAGTCATTTCCTGAGATGGTAAGTATGACATGAGAATATATTATCACCGCAGTGCTGCAAGAGGACCTCATCAGAGTATTGGGCACTAGGAGAGGATATATAGTTCTAGACTCTACAGTTTGAGTTAGGAGTAAAACTCTTAAGGGAAGTTTCTGATGATCCACCTGAAATATAACAAAGAAGATAAATGGAGCAAAAAGGTGTACTATTTATATTGAAAAACCAGAGTAAACAACATCAAAACCCAGGAAAAACTGATAGGCATTCATTTCCACAGGACATTAGAGGAAGAATGGGGCCTATGTTGAAGCAAAGGAATACCAAGATAGACCAAAGCTAGCTAAAGATTACACTTGCAGTTTGGTTAAACAGCAGCAGATTACCACGAGTGAACGTACCATTTTCATCCAAAGAATGATTTGATAATTGTTAATGAGAGTAATTACCATAATTACTAGATTTGGACAGAGTGGGTGGCAGTAAATGGCAGGGCATTGGAAGGCTCTTTCAAAGCCTAAGAGTCCACTCTCATTTCTTCAGCTCCCAAGGAGGCAAGACTTCCCTTCTTGGCTGATGCTCACTATAAGATGTCATCCATATTTACTTCATTTCCACAAACTTCCAGAAACCAGAAAGTGGTGCCAATTTAATGTAACAATATCTTCATATGTCTTTTTTCCAGAAGAATACTGGTAACCTTCTCAAAAAGCATGCTTTCTCCAGTTGTATTTTTCTTATTTTTTTCCCCTAAGGCTTCATAAATGTCTTGTCTGAAATTTTAAGTATTTTTAGCATTCTTTTAGACAAAGAGAAGAAAAATGCCAAAATTTATTGAAAGTTTCAATAATGTAACATAAATGAAAATGTAAACAAAATGAAAACCAGCTGTGGTGGCTCACACTTGTAATCCCAGCACTTCGGGAGGCCAAGGTGGGCAGATCACTTGAGATCAGGAGTTCCAGACAGCCTGATCAACACGGTGAAATCCTGTCTCTACTAAAAATACAAAAATTAGCCGGGCATGGTGGTGTTCACCTGTAATCCCAGCTACTCAACCTGTTGAGGCAGGAGAATTACTTGAACCCAGGAGGCAGAGGTTGCAGTGATCTGAGATGGCACCACTGCACTCCAGCCCAGGTGACAGAGCCAGAACCCAGAACCCAGCATTTAATTCTTGTTAACCCTATGAGGGTGGTTTCATTTACATTTACATTTCATTTACATTCTATTAGGTATTTAATCTAGAAATGATTTAAAATATAAAGAGAATGTGCGCAGATTGTAAATGCTACACCACTGTATATCAGGACTTGAGCATTCCTGGGTTTGGGTATCTGCAGGAGATTCTGGAATGAATCCCCCTCAGATACTATATTTGAGCTTATTACTTTCTTCAAAGCACTGGCCTTAAACATCTTCCATCTATAATTTGTAGGGGAGAGGCCCAGGAAGGAGAGGATAAAAACCAAACTAAATACAAAGGTGCCATTTAGTCACCCAAGTTAGGGAAGAGGAGCTCCTTGGAGAAATACCAGCCTTAATGGTCCCCAGAAGTTTAATGCAGACAGTGGAAGTACAAACCAGGGACACTCAAGAGCCAGTATGAACAGGAGGCATGACTGGTAGCCACACCCATGCCCTGATTTCAGGATCCTCGATAATCTCTTTGTATTCCCAAATGTCTTTTCCAATTTCTGTTGCCCTAAATTCCACTGCTTGGCCATTGTGATGGAGTTCTGTGGAATGGGATGTTTTCTAGGGTCACAGGATGGGTCCTTACACAAAAGCATGAATTAATTGGCCATATCTGATCTATTCTTTACAGTTTATTTGGCTAATCAGTTGAAAGTGTAAGGAGAGCATAACATGAGACAGTAGAGATACAGATAAAAGCAAAGTAGAAATAAGAATAAATATTGGGAATGATTTTTAAATCTATATTATTATATCAAGCCAAGTCAGAGTGAAATGTGTATTGATGCTGTGATTTGTATATAGTTTATACTTGGAGTCTGAAACTCTGGTGAAGAGAAGAGATGACAAAAGCTCGGAGATGAATGAGCAAAATGATGTCTCTGGTTTTGGGCAGATAAATTTCAGCAAATTGACTCTTGAACAGTAAAATAATAAGCTGATTCTTTTTTACAGCTATGTAAAAAGATATGATTCACAAACCATACAATTCACTCATTTAAAGCAAAGAGTTCAATGGCTTTTGGTGTTTTTACAGATTTGTGCAGCCATCACCACAATGTATTTTGCAATATTTTCATTATTTCCCATAGAAACCCCACACCATATCCCGTGGCATCACCCCTCATCAACTCAGTCCTGCAGCCCCAAGCAGCTCATAATCTAATTTATGTCCCTGTAGATTTACCTATTCTGTACATTTGCATATCAAAGGAATTTAAACTGATTCTTAATAATTATTTCATTTTTCAAGAATAAATTTTGTCAAAACATACTGACTTCTTTTTTGATTGAATTACAGTAATTGCCCTTTAGAATATTATACAAACAATATATTTAAATATCTACAAAGATACTACTTTCCTAGAAAAAATATTTTAAAACACTCCAGCTGACCAAAAAAGGAGTTGACATAAAAAACTTGAAAATGAACAAGTTGTGGTATAAAATGACTGAGGTTATGAACAATAGCAGATGCATATAGAATTAATAGTCATTACAATGTTCATAAAATATGGCAAATGTTTAAAATAATTCTTGAAAGATGATATGTGGTGAATAATACATGTTATACATAAAATATGAATCTGACGTTCCAGTTCATAACAACAAAACTGATAATGGTGGGAGAACAGAAGAGGAAACAAGAAAAGTTAATGTTGTATATTAAGAGTTAAGAGACCATTACTATCACTGCCATTTATAGATAAAGAAAAAAATAGGTTCAACATGTTTTATATAAACTTTAAATTTTGTAGAATGAAAAAGTGAATGTATACATATTCCCAATTATGGAGAAAGAAAAATGTCAAGGAGAAATGATACTTTTAGAAACGAATTTAAAAGAGATCTTCAGGAAGTATAATTGAGTGGTCTTCATCTCCTGTTCCCAGGTGCAGTTCACATCATTACTTGTTTAAATTTCTTCCTAGATGGGCAGAGGATAATTCTGTCCTGCTCATAGATGTGTCATGTACAACATGCGACATCTTATAAAGGCATGTTAAGTAAATAAATAAATGAATACACTCTTGATTATAAAACACAATAAGCCAGTAAGATTTTAGAACAATTATGTCAATTCATCCATTATATGGAATGTACAAGAATCTATTAAAAGTCATGTTTTAGTGAACATTTGATGGCACGGACAATGCTCATGACAAAATATTACATGACAATACAATTCAACAATTCAAGTTTATAGTAATAATACACATGAAGAGAGAGAATGGATGAGAGAAAGAGAAAGAAAAAGGGTTGGAAGAGAGAGGGAGATATTGAAAATAATTCTAGTTAACTGTTTCTGGGAAGTTAAAATGAGTGTTATATAAATTTCTTTGCACTTTAAAACAATTTCTTTTACTATATTGAAAATGCTATGTCTTATTTGTTCTAGTGATTATCTTTTTATTTTTACCTTTTATGGCACCTTTAATTCCTCTTTTTCTTATTTATTACAGTCATGGATAGTTTAATAAGGGGGATACAGTCTGATAAGAGTGTTGTCAGGCAACTAAGTTGTTGCGTGAACATCATAGAGTGGATTCACACAAGCCTACACGGTGTGGCTTGCTACACACCTAAGCTATATGGTATAGCTTATTTCTCCTAGGTCAAAAACCTGTACAACATATGAGTATACTGAATAATGTAGGTGACTGAAACACAATAGAAAGTATTTGTGAATCTAAACATAGACAAGATACTTTAAAAATGCAGTAATACAATCTAGAGGACCACTGTTACATATGAGATATGTTGTTGACTGAAATGTCATCATGTCGTGTGTGTCTACGGTTGGTTTGTCAGCGTTAAATGATTATCTCTTGATTTCCACTCCAACAAACAATAAACAGAGTTTTAAATTTTCACTCCTTTTTTGATTTTTTAAGTTGAATTCTTTATTCTTTGTGAAATCATATCTATACAATATTTTCCCATCATTTTAATCATCCTTGTTTTCATGTTACATTTATAATTACATATATTAAATGCCCACTCTCAGTCCTTTCACCCCAGATTTCACAGTATCTTTTGGTTGAGTAAAGATCATTCTCTCGTAGTTTCCTCTAGAAAGACTATTGTGAACAGGAGTATAAATGAATTTATACTCCTTTCAGGTATAAATTCATTATCTGTGGTCTTGACATTCGAACAGAAGCTTAGTTGAGTAAAATATCTTTGGATCATTCTTTCCATGAGTTCCTTAAAAATGCTGCTACAGGCCGGGCACAGTGGCTCACACCTGTAATACCAGTACGTTGGGAGGCCGAGGTGGGCAGATCACCTGAGATTTAGAGTTTGAGACCAGCCTGACCAACATGGAGTAACCCCATCTCGACTAAAAATGTAACATTAGCTGAGCGTGGTAGTGCATGCCTGTAATCCCAGTCACTCGGGAGGCTGAGGCAGGAGAATTGCTTCAACCTGGGAGGCAGAGGTTGTGGTGAGCCAAGATTACACCATTGCACTCCAGCCTGGGCAACAAGAATGAAACTCCGTCTCAAAAAAAAAAGAAAAAAAAAAGCTGCTACAAAATTGCCATGTTTGTTGATTTTGACAGATCTGATCCCATTATTATTTTCTTACTTTGGTCTTTCAGCGAGCAAGACTGGAGAATTTTTTTTTCTTTGTCTCTAAATTATAATAGCTTTACTAGGGTATGTCACAAAATTCAGGAAATTCCAATTCAATTATTCCAAGAACCCAGTGAACCTTTTAGTATGTAGATGTAAGTCTTTTAGTTCAATAAACTTTTCTTTGATGACAGGTTTTTTTTTTTTTTTCTTAACTCAATTGTATTTAGGGGTAATTTACATACATTAAGATTCAACTGTTTAAAATAACAGTTTGACGACTTTTGATAAGTATATATGCTTTGTAACCCACGTAAACACCACCACATCAAGATATAGGACTTTCTTATCCCTCAAGGAGATGCCCTTCCACTCCATTTCAGTTAATCCCTTTCCCCCAGCATCTTTCTTACCACCCGTGTGCTAGCCCCAAGCAATCACTGGTTTGATTTCTATCATTACAGGTTAGACTTTTCTGGAATTTCATATAAATTAACCATACAATATAAACATATTATGTGTGATATCATACAGGGTTCACGTTGTGTGCCTAGTTTGTTTTATCTTGCTGCTCTTTCTCAGCATGGTTTTGGAATTTATCCATACTGTTTTATGTGTTCGTAGTTTATACCTTTTTACTGACATGTAGTATTCCATTCTATGTATATACCACAAATTTAAGAATTTAGCCATTGAGAGATACTTGTGTTGTTTTACATATTAGCTATTGGAAACAAGCCTTCTGTAAACATTTGTGAAGAAGTTTTTTGGTGAACACATATTTCTGTTTCTCTTGGACAAATAAGAGAGGTATTGCTGGATCATGGGGTAAATGTGCATTTAATTTTATGAGAAACTGCCAAACTGTTTTGCAAAGTTCTTGAACCATTTTATATTAGCCAACAATAGCATATGAGTGTTTTGTGTGCTCTACTTCCATGCAACACTGTATATTCATTTTTTTGTTTGTGTGTTTTTTACTTTAGCCATTATACTAGTTGTGTAGTAGTAGCTAATTGTTACTTTAATTTGATTTTCCTTAATGATAAATGATGTCGAACACCTTTTTATGCGATTATTGACTATTCATATAGCTTCTTTGGCAAAGCTACTGTTTAAATCTGTTGCCAGTTTTGGGAAAACCTGTTTGTCTTAATATAATTAATCTGTAAAAGTTTTAAAATAATATTTTCTGAAAACAACTTCTTTATCAGATATATATATTTATATATATAGTGAATATTTTTATCCTCATCTGTGATAGCCTGTCAATTTTCCTAGGAGTAAAACGAAAGTTTACTCCTTTCAAATGTAAAGGCAGGCATTACATTTGATAAAATTCACTTTATTAATTTTTTATTTTATCCTTCTTGTTTTGTAGGTTGTGTCTACAGAATGTGAGTCTTACCTAACCCATGGTCAAGAAGATTGTCTCCTACATTATCTTCTAAAATTTTTATAGTTTGAATGTTTACAATAGATCTATGCATTATTTTGAATTAATTTTGTCTATGATGTGAAATTCATTGAACTTTTTTGTAGATGGATGTCCAGTTGTTCAAGCACTACTGGCTGAAAATTTAATACTTTCTCTCATGGAATTACCTTCGTGTCTTTATTAAAAATCAATTGCTTGTAGATGTGTGAGTCTACTTCTGGACTCTCTTTTCTGTTTCACTAATGTAAATATTTTTTCCTCAGGCTAAAATTCACTCTATTACTCTTGCTTTAATATGTCTGAAAATCAAGTAGTCTAAGTCTATCAATTAACTGTTCTTCCCTATCTAGTGAATTATTACTTTCTTTCCATTACAGGATTTTCAGTTATGTAATAGCATTTTGTTAAAAGCTTTTATTCGTCTACTGATGGTCCTCATTTGTTGACTCACTTTTATCATTTTTCCTCTAATTTTTTGAATATTTATCCTTTAATTCTTTGAACATATTTGCAATATAAGCTTTGAAGGCTTCATCTACCATATCCCACAGTGGCTCCTGTTCAGAATGTTTTCACTGACTGCTCTTTCTCCTCTGTATAGGTCATACTTACTTTTTTATTTTTATTTTTTTCACATGTCTCATAATTTTTCATTGTTAAGTAAATATTGAAGATAATATAATATAGCAATTATGAATTCTGTTGTGTTCTTTTGGGAAGTGTTGGCTTCTTATTCCAGTAGTTAATTTGCATGGACTCAAACTGAAAAGTTATCTCCCTCACAAAATGAAGACGTTGATATCTCAGTTTTGCTCTTAAGATTTCCATCTAATGCTTTTGAGCTAGGTCCGCTCAGTGGTCTTGTGTGTGTTTTTATAATTGGTTGTAAGATAAGGAATTAGGGAAGGTCTAATCTCTGCCTCCTCAACTCAGTTTAGCCCACAGGACTCTGCTACCCCAAATGGAAGTAATTATAAGGCTCACCTCATGTATTCTCTTTACCTCATAGGTCACAGTCCTTCACTACCTGATCTCCAGTGTTGGAAAACAATTCTTTATATTTTCTTTAGTGTTGTTGAGACGGTATTGCTAGTTTGAGCCTTGTTTATTCATAGTGGCCAAAAGTAGAACTCTGGATTACGATTCCACGTACAGTCTTTGTTACATTGTTTAATAATCTTCTTCAGGTACTCCAGTTACTGTTATGTTAGATCTTCTTTGCCTATATATCACTTTAATCACTTTCTTTCTGACACTTTTTTTGTCCTTTGTCTCCTCTTTTTTTTCATTACTTTTGTTAACCCATCCTTATTTAATTCTCCCTATCAGTTTTAAGTCTATTCTTGATTAATTGGCTTTCACCTTATTTTTCATGTATGTCTTTTTCTTTAATTTTCAGTAACTGCAGTCAGTTCATTTCCTTTTTTGCTGTTTTATCTATTTTTGTTTTTGATTTTTGAATTAATTATATAAGCATGATCTTGAAATGATTTTTGTGGGATATTTTATTTAGTTTCAGTATTGTGATATAATTTTTTTCTACTTTAAGGTTGTTTTTTGAGGGAGATTTTTATCAGATACATTGTTTAACATTGTCTGTTTTTCTTATATAGTATCATTATATGGAAATGGGCTAATTTTATTCTATCCTTTTGATAAATTCTGTTTGTATTTCTTTATTATTATTATTATTATTATTATACTTTAAGTTCTAGGGTACATGTGCATAACGTGCAGGTTTGTTACATATGTATACTTGTGCCATGTTGGTGTGCTGTACCCATCAACTCATCAGCACCCATCAACTTATCATTTACATCAGGTATAACTCCCAATGGAATCCCTCCCCACTCCCCCCTCCCCATGAGAGGCCCCAGTGTGTGATATTCCCCTTCCCGAGTCCAAGTGATCTCATTGTTCAGTTCCCACCTATGAGTGAGAACATGCGGTGTTTGGTTTTCTGTTCTTGTGATAGTTTGCTGAGAATGATGGTTTCCAGCTGCATCCATGTCCCTACAAAGGACACAAACTCATCCTTTTTTATGGCTGCATAGTATTCCATGGTGTATATGTGCCACATTTTCTTAATCCAGTCTGTCACTGATGGACATTTGGGTATTTGGGTTGATTCCAAGTCTTTGCTATTGTGAATAGTGCCGCAATAAACATACATGTGCATGTGTCTTTATAGCAGCATGATTTATAATCCTTTGGGTATATACCCAGTAATGGGATGGCTGGGTCATATGGTACATCTAGTTCTAGATCCTTGAGGTATCTGCCATACTGTTTTCCATAATGGTTGAACTAGTTTACAATCCCACTAACAGTAAAAGTGTTCCTATTTCTGCACATCCTCTCTAGCACCTATTGTTTCCTGACTTTTTAATGATTGCCATTCTAACTGGTGTGAGATGGTATCTCATTGTGGTTTTGATTTACATTTCTCTGATGGCCAGTGATGATGAGCATTTTTTCATGTGTCTGTTGGCTGTATGAATGTCTTCTTTTGAGAAATGTCTGTTCATATACTTTGCCCATTTTTTGATGGGGTTGTTTGTTTTTTTCTTGTAAATTTGTTTGAGTTCTTTGTAGATTCTGGATATTAGCCCTTTGTCAGATGAGTAGATTGCAAAAATTTTCTCCCATTCTGTAGGTTGCCTGTTCACTCTGATGGTAGTTTCTTTTGCTGTGCAGAAGCTCTTTAGTTTCATTAGATCCCATTGGTCAATTTTGGCTTTTGCTGCCGTTGCTTTTGGTGTTTTAGACATGAAGTCCTTGCCCATGCCTATGTCCTGAATGGTACTACCTAGATTTTCTTCTAGGGTTTTTATGGTATTAGGTCTAACATTTAAGTCTCTAATCCATCTTGAATTAATTTTCATATAAGGAGTAAGGAAAGGATCCAGTTTCAGCTTTATACTTAGGGCTAGCCAATTCTCCCAGCACCATTTATTAAATAGGGAATCCTTTCCCCATTTCTTGTTTCTCTCAGGTTTGTCAAAGATCAGATGGCTGTAGATGTGTGGTATTATTTCTGAGGACTCTGTTCTGTTCCATTGGTCTATATCTCTGTTTTGGTACCAGTACCATGCTGTTTTGGTTACTGTAGCCTTGTAGTATAGTTTGAAGTCAGGTAGCGTGATGCCTCCAGCTTTGTTCTCTTGACTTAGGATTGTCTTGGCAATGCGGGCTCTTTTTTGGTTCCATATGAACTTTAAAGCAGTTTTTTCCAATTCTGTGAAGAAACTCATTGGTAGCTTGATGGGGATGACATTGAATCTATAAATAACCTTGGGCAGTATGGCCATTTTCATGATATTGATTCTTCCTATCCATGAGCATGGTATGTTCTTCCATTTTTTGTGTCCTCTTTTATTTCACTGAGCAGTGGTTTGTAGTTCTCCTTGAAGAGGTCCTTTACATCCCTTGTAAGTTGGATTCCTAGGTATTTTATTCTCTTTGAAGCAATTGTGAATGGCAGTTCATTCCTGATTTGGCTCTCTGTTTGTCTGTTACTGGTGTATAAGAATGCTTGTGATTTTTGCACATTAATCGTGTATCCTGAGACTTTGCTGAAGTTGCTTATCAGCTTAAGGAGATTTTGGGCTCAGACAATAGGGTTTTCTAAATATATAATCATGTCATCTGCAAACAGGGACAATTTGATTTCTTCTTTTCCTAACTGAATACCCTTGATTTCTTTCTCTTGTCTGATTGCCCTAGCCAGAACTTCCAACACTATGTTGAATAGGAGTGGTGAGAGAGGGCATCCCTGTCTTGTGCCAGATTTCAAAGGGAATTTTTCCAGTTTTTGCCCATTCAGTATGATATTAGCTGTGGGTTTGTCATAAATAGCTCTTATTATTTTGAGGTACGTTCCATCAATACTGAATTTATTGAGCGTTTTTAGCATAAAGGGCTGTTGAATTTTGTCAAAGGCTTTTCTGCATCTATTGAGATAATCATGTGGTTCTTGTCTTTGGTTCTGTTTATATGCTGGATAATGTTTATTGATTTGCGAATGTTGAACCAGCCTTGCATCCCAGGGATGAAGCCCACTTGATCATGGTGGATAAGCTCTTTGATGTGCTGCTGAATCCGTTTGCCAGTATTTTATTGAGGATTTTTGCATCGATGTTCATCAGGGATATTGGTCTAAAATTCTCTTTTTTTGTTGTGTCTCTGCCAGGCTTTGGTATCAGATGATGTTGGCCTCATAAAAAGAGTTAGGGAGGATTCCCTCTTTTTCTATTGATTGAAATAGTTTCAGAAGGAATGGTACCAGCTCCTCCTTGTACCTCTGGTAGAATTCAGCTGTGAATCCATCTGGTCCTGGACTTTTTTTGGTTGGTAGGCTATTAATTATTGCCTCAATTTCAGAACCTGCTATTGGTATTCAGGGATTCAACTTCTTCCTGGTTTAGTCTTGGAAGAGTGTAAGTGTCCAGGAAATTATCCATTTCTTCTAGATTTTCTAGTTGATTTGCGTAGAGGTGTTTATTCTCTGATGGTAGTTTGTATTTCTGTGGGGTCGGTGATGATATCCCCTTTATCATTTTTTATTGCGTCTATTTGATTCTTCTCTCTTTTCTTCTTTATTAGTCTTGTCAGCAATCTGTCAATTTTGTTGATCTTTTCAAAAAACCAACTCCTGGATTCATTGATTTTTTGGAGGGTTTTTTTGTCTCTATCTCCTTCAGTTCGGCTCTGACCTTAGTTATTTCTTGCCTTCTGCTAGCTTTTGAATGTGTTTGCTCTTGCTTCTCTAGTTCTTTTAATTGTGATGTTAGAGTGTCAATTTTAGATCTTTCCAGCTTTCTCTTGTGGGCATTTAGTGCTATAAATTTCCCACTACACACTGCTTTAAATGTGTCCCAGAGATTCTGGTATGTTGTATCTTTGTTCGCATTGATTTCAAAGAACATCTTTATTTCTGCCTTCATTTCGTCATGTACCCAGTAGTGATTCAGGAGCACGTTGTTCAGTTTCCATGTAGTTGAGTGGTTTTGATTGAGTTTCTTAGTCCTGAGTTCTAGTTTGATTGCACTGTGGTCTGAGAGACAGTTTGTTATAATTTCTGTTCTTGTACATTTGCTGAGGAGTGCTTTACTTTCAATTATGTGATCAATTTTGGAATAAGTGTGATGTGGTGCTGAGAAGAATGTATATTCTGTTGATTTGGGGTGGAGAGTTCTGTAGATGTCTATTAGGTCCGCTTGGTGCAGAGATGAGTTCAATTCCTGGATATCCTTGTTAACTTTCTGTCTCGTTGATCTGTCTAATGTTGACAGTGGAGTGTTGAAGTCTCCCATTATTATTGTATGGGAATCTAAGTCTCTTTGTAAGTCTCTAAGGACTTGCTTTATGAATCTGGGTGCTCCTGTATTGGGTGCCTATATATTTAGGATAGTTAGCTCTTCCTGTTGAATTGATCCCTTTACTATTATGTAATGGCCTTCTTTGTCTCTTTTGATCTTTGACGGTTTAAAGTCTGTTTTATCAGAGACTAGGATTGCAACCCCTGCTTTTTTTCGTTCTCCATTTGCTTGGTAGATCTTTCTCCATCCCTTTATTTTGAGCCTATGTATGTCTCTGCATGTGAGATGGGTCTCCTGAACACAGCTGACTGATGGGTCTTGACTCTCTATCCAGTTTGCCAGTCTGTGTCTTTTAATTGGACCATTTAGTCCATTTACATTTAAGGTTAATTGTTGGGGTCCGCGTGTTTCCTAAACAAAGGAATGAACACACAAGACAAGATAAACATTGCAGCCGCCCCAAATGGCGCGCTCTGCTTTATTTTATACAGTTGTTTGTGGAATGTTGCCAAGTCACAAGACATATTGTTGTTTTTCTGACCTTTCTCTGACTTTCTGGATTTTCAAGATGTTTATACATAAACAAGCCCCCAGGGTCTGCTGTTTGCAGCTGGCTCCTATGGGGAACGCCCTGCTTCGTTTGCAAGAGCAGGACTTATCAGGAACGCCCTGCTTCGTTTTCAAGAGCAGGACTTATCGGGAACTCTGTGAGCACGTAGTCCTCTACATTGTTATGTGTGAACTTGATCCTGCCATTATGATATTAACTGGTTATTTTGCTTGTTAGTTGATGCAGTTTCTTTCTAGCTTCGATGGTCTTTACATGTTTGTATTTCAAAACCACTTTTTGTTCTGTTAGTTTCATATACTTTTTTAACTAATAACTTTTATATTGGTGGTGATGGTGAGGGAAAATAATTTACGTGTCTAGTTTCTTTCTTTCATTTTTTCAATAGCCTTATTTTTTTTCTCTTAATTCCTGATTTGGCTTCACTACTACAGCTTAAAAGGATGTCTCCCCATTCCTACTCACCTTCTTCTCCCCTAGATGTAATGTTTTCCCATGACTGCCATCTCAGATACATATATTTTCAAATCTTTTAACTACAGCTTGTACCTTCAACCATCAGGTTTCTGACCTGTGTTCAGTGTTGGATTTTTCTTTGTGTGGTGATTTGGTGTTTGCTGTGTATATTTTTCTTTTTCTCTGTTCCACTTTTCCATGCAGTCTCTTTAGACTCAGCACCTTTCCCTACATCCAATGTTTTGAAGTGACAGCAAGAAGTCTAATGATATCTCTGTTAGCATTTAATGTTGATTTGTCTATGTACAAGTGATTTAAAGCTTGTGTTCTCTAACTTGTAATAATGTTGAACCTATGTGTTTTTTGTGAATTTTATTTATACTTCTTTGTTCATCTGTATGTTATTATGCAGGCTCTTGGGACCATTTCTAATTTAGACAGCCACCTTTATAATAGGGTTAACTGACATTATCTATATTTTTCGTGTTTTCAAAGTTTTTGACCAGGCTGGAGTGCAATGGCATAAACATAGCTCACTGCTGCCTTGAACTGGGGTCAAAGGAGCCTCCCTCCTCAGTCTCCTGAGTAAATGGGACTACAGGTGCACACCACCACACCTGGCTAATTTTTATAGATTTTTTTTTTTTTTTTTGGTAGAGACTGGGTCTCACCATGTTGCCCAGCCTGGTCTTGAACTCCTGAGCTCAAGTGATACTCCAACCTTGGCCTCCCAAAGTGTTGGGATTACAGGTGTGAGCCATGATGCCCTCCAATACTATAAACTTTATAATACATTTAGTTGAGTAGTTTATCAAATTTTAGCAAGATACTTATTAAATTATCTCAAGTCATTGCAACATTGTGAATAAGATAAATAAATGAATCCTAGCTGACAAAAACAAGGTAAATTTGAAGCATTTTAAATATTCACACATAAAATTATAGAGCTTAAGATCATGTCAACCATGAAAGAAGTTTAAAGTTGAAGATTAAAGGCTTTTTTTAAATTTCTGGCTCTGTTCTATCTGATGTTTTAATCAATGACTTGAGTAAAGGTTTAAAAGGCATTGTTTCAGATTTTTAAATGATAAAATTTGGAAAAGGTACCAATAGTTTGATTATAGCAATAACATTCAAAAGTAATTTTAAGAGGATGGAAAATGGATTAAAACCCACCAAACTAACTTTGCACAATGCATTTAGATTTAAAAAAATCAATTGCATGAATTTAAAATGTGATGAACCTGGCTGTTAGAAATTCATGTGTAAAAGATCTGATGCTTCTAGTTGACTTCTAGTTGACAATAAAAATCAACAATATGATACATCTGCACAAAAAGGCCAATATAGTATTACGTTTCGCTAGTAGGGTATTGGGGGCTCAGCATATATGAAGGGCATTTGAGTATGGATTTTGCTAAATACCAAAGATTTTTGAAGACACATCATTAAAAAATCTTTGTAGTTTATTAAGTTTAGTTTGGGAGTAGATAGCTTATGATATTTGAGAAGGAGTAAATTAATTCAGTGGTGGCTCTTGAGGACAGGCATAGGACTAACAACTGGAGATGATTATGATAACTGATTTATGCTTAGTATAAGTAAGTGCTGCTAAATTATTAAATTAACTCAATCACAATAAGCATGTTATGTGAATTCCATAAGTTTCCATCACTGTAGATTACTAAACAACGGCTGCTTATAGTTAGTAGAGCACATGCCTGCTTAATGTGGGAGGTTGCACATCGGTGGCTTCTAAGATCCTTTTCAACTTTAAAATTATTCAAGTTGATGAGGCTGTATATTTACATAAAATAGAGAATAAAATTTAAAAAAGTGCTTGGTAGTCTATACATAAACCCAGAAATGAAACTGGTAAGAAATTGCTACCTTCCTACTTCCTTTCTAGTTGCATAGGCAGCTATGGTCAGACTTCTTAGACATTCAGAAAGTCACTCATAAAATTAATGGAAGAAGATATTTCAGTTTAGCTTCAACCTGGAAGTTGCTACACATGCAGAGGCCAGTAGGGATAAAATGAATTCCTAACAGGGATAAAATGCCAGCTTTTTCCTCTGGAAAAACACATATCAGAATTTTCAAGAGAGATAATGTATGACAGTGTACACCTGGCTAAAGGAGAGATGCCATGTTTGGGATTGTAATTACCTGTAAAAGAGATTTTCAGATGTTTCTTTCTTTCTTTTTTTTTCTTTCTTTTTTTTTTTTGTAGAGACAGGGTTTTGCTCTGTCACCCAGACTGACATGCAGTGGCATGATCATAGTTCACGGCAACCTTGAACTCATGGGCTCAAGGAATCCTCTGCCTCACCTTCTGAGTTGAGCTAGAACTACAGGTACATGCCGCTGCAACTGGCTGATTTATTGTATTTTATTTTTTGTAGAGATGGGGTCTCACTTTTTGGCCAAGGCTGATCTTGAACTCCTGGCTTTAAGTGATTCTCCTGCCTTGGCCTCCCAGAGTGCTGGGATTACAGGTGTGAGTCACCATGCCTAGCCTAGAGTGTTTGTTTCTTTGAAACAGCAAGAGCTTCTTGGAATTTTATAGATTACTAACTAGATAATTAGAATTATAAAATAAAGTTGCCAAGGGCTTATTGCTTCATCTGAACTTTTAGAAAGTAGAGATATATTGAAAATGTTATGCAATTGCCTGTCAAAAACTGAAAACTCTGATATTTTACCTTACTTTTAAGCAAGTAAATCACCTTGCCACAGATTCATGAATTCTGCCAAAGACACAGGACATCTGGGTTAGAGACAAAGGATAGTGAATTACTCACAGCACTAGCAGTAGCTAAAGAACCAGTCTTTTCTTGCACTAGTACCCTAATCCTCAATTCTCACCAGGTGAAGTGAAGAGGGCCAGGTGACACCTGTACATGTAATGGGTTGCATCACAGAAGATAAAACCCTGAACA
Organism: Trachypithecus francoisi; assembly: GCF_009764315.1. NCBI lineage: Eukaryota > Metazoa > Chordata > Mammalia > Primates > Cercopithecidae > Trachypithecus > Trachypithecus francoisi. The sequence goes on along the minus strand of NW_022681431.1, from coordinate 22,956,489 downwards.
CAGAAAACCTGAATCTTTTACACTGAGTATTAAGAAAACCTGGTCTTTGCCCTGGAGGAAGACATTATCTCTATTTTCCAAAGATGTTTGTTATAGAAATATTCTTTTTTTTTTTATTATTATACTTTAAGTTCTAGGGTACATGTGCATGACGTTTATATCATGTATAACTCCCCAATGCAATCCCTCCCCCCTCCCCCCTCCCCATGATAGGCCCCAGTGTGTGATGTTCCCCTTCCCGAGTCCAAGTGATCTCATTGCTCAGTTCCCACCTGTGAGTGAGAACATGCGGTGTTTGGTTTTCTCTTCTTGTGATAGTTTGCTAAGAATGATGCTTTCCAGCTGCATCCATGTCCCTACAAAGGACGCAAACTCATCCTTTTTTATGGCTGCATAGTATTCCATGGTGTATATGTGCCACATTTTCTTAATCCAGTCTGTCACAGATGGACATTTGGGTTGATTCCAAGTCTTTGCTATTGTGAATAGTGCCGCAATAAACATACGTGCATGTGTCTTTGTAGTAGAGTAATTTATAATCCTTTGGGTATATACCCAGTAGTGGGATGGCTGGGTCATATGGTACATCTAGTTCTAGATCCTTGAGGAATCGCCATACTGTTTTCCATAATGTTTGAACTAGTTTACAATCCCACCAACAGTGTAAAAGTGTTCCTATTTCTCCACATCCTCTCCAACACCTGTTGTTTCCTGACTTCTTAATGATTGCCATTCTAACTGGTGTGAGATGGTATCTCATTGTGGTTTTGATTTGCATTTCTCTGATGGCGAGTGATGATGAGCATTTTTTCATGTGTCTGTTGGCTGTATGGATGTCTTCTTTTGAGAAATGTCTGTCATATCCTTTCCCCACTTTTTGATGGGGTTGTTTGTTTTTTTCTTGTATATTTGTTTGAGTTCTTTGTAGATTCTGGATATTAGCCCTTTGTCAGATGAGTAGGTTGCAAAAATTTTTTCCCATTCTGTAGGTTGCCTGTTCACTCTGATGGTAGTTTCTTTAGCTGTGCAAAAGCTCTTTAGTTAATTAGATCCCATGTGTCAATTTTTGCTTTTGCTGCCGTTGCTTTTGGTGTTTTAAACATGAAATCCTTGCCCATGCCTATGTCCTGAATGGTACTACCTAGATTTTCTTCTAGGGTTTTTATGGTATTAGGTCTAACATTTAAGTCTCTAATCCATCTTGAATTAATTTTCATATAAGGGGTAAGGAAAGGATCCAGTTTCAGCTTTCTACTTAGGGCTAGCCAATTTTCCCAGCACCATTTATTAAATAGGGAATCCTTTCCCCATTTCTTGTTTCTCTCAGGTTTGTCAAAGATCAGATGGCTGTAGATGTGTGGTATTATTTCTGAGGACTCTGTTCTGTTCCATTGTTCTATATCTCTGTTGTGGTACCAGTACCATGCTGTTTTGGTTACTGTAGCCTTGTAGTATAGTTTGAAGTCAGGTAGCGTGACGCCTCCAGCTTTGTCTTTTTGACTTAGGATTGTCTTGGCAATGCGGGCTCTTTTTTGGTTCCATATGAACTTTAAAGCCGTTTTTTCCAATTCTGTGAAGAAAGTCATTGGTAGCTTGATGGGGATGGCATTGAATCTATAAATCACCTTGGGCAGTATGCCATTTTCACGATATTGATTCTTCCTATCCATGAGCATGGTATGTTCTTCCATTTGTTTGTGTCCTCTTTGATTTCACTGAGCAGTGGTTTGTAGTTCTCCTTGAAGAGGTCCTTTACATCCTTTGTAAGCTGGATTCCTAGGTATTTTATTCTCTTTGAAGCAATTGAGAATGGAAGTTCATTCCTGATTTGGCTCTCTGCTTGTCTGTTACTGGCGTATAAGAATGCTTGTGATTTTTGCACATTAATTTTGTATCCTGAGACTTTGCTGAAGTTGCTTATCAGCTTAAGGAGATTTTGGGCTGAGACAATGGGGTTTTCTAAATATACAATCATGTCATCTGCAAACAGGGACAATTGACTTCTTCTTTTTTCCTAACTGGATACCCTTGATTTCTTTCTCTTGCCTGATTGCCCTAGCCAGAACTTCCAACACTATGTTGAATAGGAGTGGTGAGAGAGGGCATCCCTGTCTTGTGCCAGTTTTCAAAGGGAATTTTTCCAGTTTTTGCCCATTCAGTATGATATTAGCTGTGGGTTTGTCATAAATAGCTCTTATTATTTTGAGGTACGTTCCATCAATACCAAATTTATTGAGCGTTTTTAGCATAAAGGGCTGTTGAATTTTGTCAAAAGCCTTTTCTGCATCTATTGAGATAATTATGTGGTTCTTGTCTTTGGTTCTGTTTATATGCTGGATTACGTTTATTGATTTGCGAATGTTGAACCAGCCTTGCATCCCAGGGATGAAGCCCACTTGATCATGGTGGATAAGCTTTTTGATGTGCTGCTGAATCCGGTTTGCCAGTATTTTATTGAGGATTTTTGCATCGATGTTCATCAGGGATATTGGTCTAAAATTCTCTTTTTTTGTTGTGTCTCTGCCAGGCTTTGGTATCAGGATGATGTTGGCCTCATAAAAAGAGTTAGGGAGGATTCCTCTTTTTCTATTGATTGGAATAGTTTCAGAAGGAATGGTACCAGCTCCTCCTTGTACCTCTGGTAGAATTCAGCTGTGAATCCATCTGGTCCTGGACTTTTTTTGGTGGGTAGGCTATTAATTGTTGCCTCAATTTCAGAGCCTGCTTTTGGTCTATTCAGGGATTCAACTTCTTCCTGGTTTAGTCTTGGGAGAGTGTAAGTGTCCAGGAAGTTATCCATTTCTTCTAGATTTTCTAGTTGATTTGCGTAGAGGCATTTATAGTATTCTCTGATGGTAGTTTGTATTTCTGTGGGGTCGGTGATGATATCCCCTTTATCATTTTTTATTGCGTCGATTTGATTCCTCTCTCTTTTCTTCTTTATTAGTCTAGCTAGCGGTCTGTCAATTTTGTTGATCTTTTCAAAAAACCAACTCCTGGATTCATTGATTTTTTGGAGGGTTTTTTGTGTCTCTATCTCCTTCAGTTCTGCTCTGATCTTAGTTATTTCTTGCCTTCTGCTAGCTTTTGAATGTGTTTGCTCTTGCCTCTCTAGTTCTTTTAATTGTGATGTTAGAGTGTCAATTTTAGATCTTTCCAGCTTTCTCTTGTGGGCATTTAGTGCTATAATTTCCCTCTACACACTGCTTTAAATGTGTCCCAGAGATTCTGGTATGTTGTATCTTTGTTCTCATTGGTTTCAAAGAACATCTTTATTTCTGCTTTCATTTCGTTATGTACCCAGTAGTCATTCAGGAGCAGGTTGTTCAGTTTCCATGTAGTTGAGCGGTTTTGATTGAGTTTCTTAGTCCTGAGTTCTAGTTTGATTGCACTGTGGTCTAAGAGACAGTTTGTTATAATTTCTGTTCTTTGACATTTGCTGAGGAGTGCTTTACTTCCATTATGTGGTCAATTTTGGAATAAGTGCGATGTGGTGCTGAGAAGAATGTATTCTGTTGATTTGGGGTGGAGAGTTCTATAGATGTCTATTAGGTCCGCTTGGTGCAGAGATGAGTTCAATTCCTGGATATCCTTGTTAACTTTCTGTCTCGTTGATCTGTCTAATGTTGACAGTGGAGTGTTGAAGTCTCCATTATTATTGTATGGGAGTCTAAGTCTCTTTGTACGTCTCTAAGGACTTGCTTTATGAATCTGGGTGCTCCTGTATTGGGTGCCTATATATTTAGGAGAGTTAGCTCTTCCTGTTGAATTGATCCCTTTACCATTATGTAATGGCCTTCTTTGTCTCTTTTGATCTTTGATGGTTTAAAGTCTGTTTTATCAGAGACTAGGATTGCAACCCCTGCTTTTTTTTGTTCTCCATTTGCTTGGTACATCTTCCTCCATCCTTTATTTTGAGCCTATGTATGTCTCTGCATGTGAGATGGGTCTCCTGAATACAGCAGACTGATGGGTCTTGACTCTATATCCAGTTTGCCCGTCTGTGTCTTTTAATTGGAGCATTTAGTCCATTGACATTTAAGGTTATATTGTTATGTGTGAACTTGATCCTGTCATTATGATATTAACTGGTTATTTTGCTCGTTAGTTGATGCAGTTTCTTCCTAGCCTCGATGGTCTTTACATTTTGCATGTTTTTGCAATGGCTGGTACCGGTTGTTCCTTTCCATGTTTAGGGCTTCCTTCAGGGTCTCTTGTAAGGCAGGCCTGGTGGTGACAAAATCTCTAAGCATTTGCTTATCTGTAAAGGATTTTATTTCTCCTTCACTGATGAAGCTTAGTTTGGCTGGATATGAAATTCTCGGTTGAAAATTCTTTTCTTTAAGAACGCTGAATATTGGCCCCCACTCTCTTCTGGCTTGTAGAGTTTCTGCCGAGAGATCTGCTGTTATTCTGATGGGCTTCCCTTTGTGGGTAACCCGACCTTTTTCTCTGGCTGCCCTTAAGATTTTTTCCTCATTTCAACTTTGGTGAATCTGGCAATTATGTGTCTTGGAGTTGCTCTTCTGGAGGAGTATCTTGTGGCGTTCTCTGTATTTCCTGAATTTGAATGTTGGCCTGCCCTACTAGGTTGGGGAAGTTCTCCTGGATGATATCCTGAAGAGTGTTTTCCAACTTGGTTCCATTTTCCCCCTCACTTTCAGGCACCCCATCAGACGTAGATTTGGTCTTTTTACATAATTCCATACTTCTTGCAGGCTTTGTTCATTTCTTTTTCTCTTTTTTTCTTTTGGTTTCTCTTCTCGCTTCATTTCATTCATTTGATCCTCAATCGCTGATACTCTTTCTTCCAGTTGATCGAGTCCGTTACTGAAGCTTGTGCATTTGTCACGTATTTCTCACGTAGGTTTTCATCTCTGTCATTTCGTTTATGATCTTCTCTGCATTAATTAGTCTAGCTGTCAATTCTTCCACTTTTTTTTCAAGATTTTTAGTTTCTTTGCGCTGGGTACGTAATTCCTCCTTTAGCTCTGAGAGGTTTGATGGACTGAAGCCTTCTTCTCATCTCGTCAAAGTCATTCTCTGACCAGCTTTGATCCGTTGCTGGCGATGGGTTGTGCTCCTTTGCAGGGGGAGATGCGCTCTTATTTTTTGAATTTCCAGCTTTTCTGCCCTACTTCTTCCCCATCTTTGTGGTTTTATCTGTCTCTGGACTTTGATGATGGTGACGTACTGATGGGGTTTTGGTATAGGTGTCCTTCCTGTTTGATAGTTTTCCGTCTGACAGTCAGAAGGACTGTCTGTTGGTCTGTTGGAGATTGCTTGAGGTCCACTCCAGACCCTGTTTGCCTGGGTATCAGCAGCAGAGGTTGCCGAAGATATAATATTGCTGAACAGCGAGTGTACCTGTCTGATTCTTTCTTTGGAAGTTTCCTCTCAGGCGTGATGCCACCCTGTGAGGTGTGGGGTGTCAGACTGCCCCTAGTGGGGATGTCTCCCAGCTAGGCTACTCAGGGTTCAGGGACCCACCTGAGCAGGCAGTCTGTCCGTTCTCAGATCTCAACCTCCACGTTAGGAGATCCACGGCTCTCCCCAAAGCTGTCAGACAGAGTCGTTCGCGTCTGCACCGCCCCCGCTCTTTCCCCTAATGGACTGCAGCTGTGCGCTGTCCGCAGAGGTAGAGTCTACAGAGACAGGCAGGCTTCCTTGAGCTGCTGTGAGCTCCACCCAGTTCGAGCTTCCCAGCGGCTTTGTTTACCTACTTAAGCCTCAGCAATGGCGGGCGGCCCTCCCCCAGCCTCGCTGCTGCCTTGCGGATAGATCGCTGCAGACGGCTGTGTTAGCAGTGAGGGAGGCTTCGTGGGCGTGGGACCCTCCCAGCCAGGTGTGGGATATATTCTCCTGGTGTGCCTGTTTCCTTAAAGCGCAGTATTGGGGTGGGAGTTACCCGATTTTCCAGGTGTTTTGTGTCTCAGTTCCCCTGGCTAGGAAAAGGGATTTCCTTCCCCCTTGCGCTTCCAGGTGAGGCGATGCCTCGCCCTGCTTCAGCTCACGCTGGTCAGGCTGCAGCAGCTGACCAGCACCGATTGTCCGGCACTCCCTAGAGAGATGACCCCAGTACCTCAGTTGAAAATGCAGAAATCACCGGTCTTCTGTGTCGCTCGCGCTGGGAGTTGGAGACTGGAGCTGTTCCTATTCGGCCATCTTGCTCCGCCCTGTTATAGAAATATTCTTGAAAATATAGCTCAGAACAAAAGCAGTTAGTGCCTCTGTTGCAAGGCATGCAGAATAAAAGAGACTTATAGAGAATTGTCTCTCAACATTGGAATCTCATACCTGATTTTAAAAAAATTTTACTTTAAGTTCTGGGATACATGTGCAGAACATACAAGTTTGTTACATAGGTAGTATACATGTGCCATAGTCGTCTGCTGCACCTATCAACCCATCATCTAAGTTTTAAGCCCTGCATGCATTAGGTATTTGTCCTAATGCTTTCCCTCCCCTTGTCCCCCACCCCCCACCCTGGTATGTGATGCTCTCTCCCTGTGTCCATATGTTCTCATTGTTCAACTCTCACTTGGTGTTTGGTTTTCTGTTCCTGTGTTAGTTTGTCATAGCTGATATTATAAACCCACTATTCCACTGCAAATCAGAGATAGAAAAACAGAGTGACCCAGGACGACAAAGAAAGAAAAACTAAAGACCCTGGCCAAACAAAGATATGTCCTTAGCCTCATTTAGTAAGTATTGTTACTAATTTCTAGGAAAAAAGAATTAGGCCTTACAACCAGAATCATGCAGGTATTACTGTACCTCAAATTCCACTCCTCTCTTTTTCTCTTTTCCATATACACATACACTGAAAAAGCCATCCTGTTATGAATACCAATGTATTTTTAATTAATCCTTTTGTCTTCTTTCGGTTCCAGTGTTCAAATGTTCCTCACATGTTGTGGATTGTTGGTTGTCTCAACCAGGTAGACCTCAGATAACAATTGCCAACAAGATTCTCAGGCCAAGAATTGGTAGAACTAGTAAGAAAAATGTGATTTTTAAACTTTACTGATTGAAAGGATCACTTAAAAAGAGATAGATAGATAGATACATAGATAGACAGATAGATAGATGTACACATATACAGATAGATTAGATAGACAGATATAGATATCTAGATATCTAGATACCTATATAGATAGACAGAAAGAAAGAAGATTCTGGATGCCCTCTTACAAAATTCTGTTTGAGTAGTTGAGGGGTAAGTCTTAGAAACCTACTTTTGAAATAAGCAACCTAAGTGACCTTCATGCAGTTGCATTTGAACAACAGTTGAAAGCTAGTGCTGTAGGCAGCATCACTTTATCAAGTCTTAGTGAGCTGGATAGTTCCAAAGCACATTAAAATGGCAAAGGGCTATGTGAGTGAAAGGGCATTGATGCATTATTATTGGAAACTACTTTTTCAACATTATCAAACTCTGTCTGAATGGATTACTGTGTGGTATTACCCTAAGGACACTGGAAGTGGGGTAACAGAGAAGTAAAAGTGGGAAGAGGATCCAGAAGACTTCCCATTGAGCCTTTGTTTAATTATAATAGAGTGCCTATAGTGAAGTTCACTATCATTTATGCAGTTATTGACATAATGTAAGTTATCTGACATAATATTTTATTTCATATCTGAAATTGCCATTGGTAAGTTAGAAGAAATTTCTTTTATCCAAGATTTACTTTGCCTAATCACTGACTAGTTTGTACAAGTTGGAATCAAATATGTGATACAAGTTCATCCTTCATTTTGCAATCTGGAATCAGACTAAAGTGTTGACTAATGTCACTCCCTTTCTACCTGAAGAACTCAGAGATCTCAACTAGAGAATTCTAGTGATGCAAATGATGTTTTGTTTGCAACATTTCAATATAAAATGTCGTGGCTGTAGGTCTAGAGTTCTAACAGTTTACAAAAACAACGAGATTACATTTTGGGCAATGACATTAGATCCTTTTGAACCCTTCTTTGAGATTCTCACTTTCATGCCCTATTAAAGGGAATAATCATGTGGATTTTTTCACAAGTAGTGCTATAGTCTTTGGTGCGGTTTGCATCTACTCTCTAGCAAGAAATGGAATTGAAAATGGTACATGAAATTTTTATTGCAGTTTTTCCTTGTAAATGTTTTATATTTGAATGTAAAATAATTAGAAAAATGGATTTCTAATTTAGCGAAAGAGGGCCAATTATGCTGAATGCATAGAGGGAGATACGTGTAAAATTAATTTTTAAATTTACATTTTCTTTTTGTCTTAACATTGTATTTTAAAAAGTTTCAGACATGGAGAAATACAAATGTATTCAATGAATACCCATATATCCACCATATAGATCCCATAGTTAACTTTACCATATTTACTTTCTCACATAACTATTCATCTATCTGTCCAATTGTTTATCCATAAATCCATCTAAATGAATTAATGCATCTTAAAGTAGGTTGTATACAATAAACAAATATTAAATTCTGGTTAATGATATCCATGTTGAAATGTAACTACCTATAAATACTTAAGCATGCATATCATTAACTAGTGCACAATATTTATTTTTAGTTTTTCAGGTAAAATTTTTACATAATGAAATGCACATTTTTTAGCATACCATTCAATGGGTGTGACAATTGCATACAACTCAGGAAAGCAAATTCTTTTCCAGATATAGAACATTTCCATCACTCTGGAATGTTGCTCTATGCCACTTTCTTATCAATACCTAAACAGGTGCAACCACTGATCTGATTTTTTTCCACCATAGATTAGATTTTTCTGTTCTAGAACTTCATATAAGTGAAATCATACCTTCTGTGCTCTCTTATGAAAGGCATCTTTCTTTCAGCTTAATATATTGGAGATTAATCTGTGCTTTTTTAAACTAGTGATTCTGGGTGAAATTTACATTTAAATTGGTGAAATTTGAGGAAGCAGATTGTCCTTCATAATGTGGGTAGACCTCACCCAATCAAGTGATGGTCTGAATTGTACCAAAGATTGGCCTTCGGAGCGACAGAGAATTTTCCATCATGCTGTCTTCAGAGTACATCTTTACCATAAGGTCTTCTGGGTTTCCAGCCTGTTAGTCCACAGTGTAGATTTGGACTGTGCAGCCCCCATTTCCTTAAAATAAAGGTTTTTCTATATATATAAGCTTTTTGTTCTGTTGCTCTGAGGAACTCAGATGAATACATCCATAAATGAAATTACTGCATTTTATTTATTTTTATATATTATAAATGCCTATGATTTTAAAAATCAACAGGTATAAAGTGTGTTCAGTGAAAAATAAGTCTCTATATCACCCTAAACCTCATTGGTGCCCTATGGTCCCCCTCATAGACAACTACTTTTTCTTCATCTGTTTATGTCACTCTGATGGAATGTTACTCTTTTCTCTGAATTTTCCAAGATAACTACACATTTTACATACTTTTCATTCTCAAGAAAAAAAGAAAAAGAAAACCTTAGTCTAAGTGAGCAGAGTCTAATTATCAATTATTATCAGGAATACATTCAGAAATCTCTTTTTACTTCATTCGTAGGAATGTAGGAAATTGAGGGTAAATATATTTACAGTTTACATGGATTCATGGCCATTCCTTTCTGCAGTTTTAATTAGAAGGCTAATCTCCACTTCTACCTTGAAAATGGGCTTGCCTTAGATCCAAGTTTTATGTACATAGAAAATTAGTATTAGTATGATTTTATGTCTATAGAGAAAAACTCTATTCATACTTAACCCCCCCACACACACAACAATGTTAAATGTGCATTGTTTTTTACTACCTTAGCCTTCTCATATGAGGATATAATTTAAAAATATGTGCTTACTCATTATTTCCACTTATAACAGAGACATTAAAACTTAAAAGCTTAAAATATATACCAGTTTATTATAATATATTTATAATATGTGTCTACCACTGCTTCTTGTACACACAAAAGTGTTTAGTGAGGTCACATTAAATGTCAGGTGTTTTACATATGTTAATGTAATTCATGAAGTCGACCACAAATTAGCATTTCATTCAATAAATATTTAGTGATTGTCTACTATTTGCCAGACACTATTCTAAGTGCAGCAGTGAAAAAAGGAGACATAAATTATTATTTTCTATTTTAGTGGAAGGAAACAGGTAAATATGAGTAAATAAGTAAGTAATATACTATGATAAAAGGTGGTAATCTTAGAAGGGAATGTTAAGCAAAGTAAGAAGGAAAAAGAATACTTTTACTAGGTGGGTGTGATATTGTTTTGAAAAGATCATATTTGAGTTAGTATTTGAAGGAGATGAAGGAATATGCTGCATAGATATCTGGGGGAAGAATTTCAGTAAGAGGGAATGTCCAGAGGAAAGGACATGAGGTGGGAATATGCCTGGCATTTTTGAAGAAATGTGAAGAGTCAAATACAGTTGTAATTAGTTTTATTTTCTCTCAGTAGACTAAATTTGCTATTTATTTCAGGGAGTGTGGGGCATAGCAGTAGCAGATGATGTTGAGAAAGAAAAATATGTCCAGAGAAAGAACCTCATTGTATAATGAAAGTAAATAAAAACTTTATCAGAAAAAAATCTGAGACAACTTCTTGCCAACAGATGTATACTGTAAGAAATATTAAAGGAAGATTTTCAGGTAGAAGAAAAATATCATAGACAAAATTGTTGAACTAGAAAAGAAATAAAGAACTCTGGAAATGGCAAAAAAGAATTAATTTCCTTTTCATTTAGGCTGTTATTAGTGTAGAAAAAGGTAGCTGAGTTTTCCATGTTAATTTTGTATCGTGCAACTGTACTAAATTCATTTATTAATTCTAACAGGTTTTCTTCAAAATCCCTAGAGTTTTTCACATACAGGATCATGTCATTTGCAAATAGAGATAGTTTAATCATTGCATCCTGATTTGAATGTCTTTTATTTTTCTTGTCTGATTGCTCTTGATAGTACTTCCAGTACTATGTTGAATAGAAGCAAAGAGAGGAGGCATCCTTGTCTTGTACTGGATCTTAATGGAAAAACTTTCAGTTGTTTCTTGTTGATTATGCTGAGTTTTTCCATAAATGGCCTTTTTTATGTTGAAAAGCTTTTCTTCTATATCTAAACTGTTGAGAGTTTTTGTAATGAAAACAATATTAGATTTTGACTAATGCTTTTTCTGATCCACTAAGATAATCATGTTGTTTTTATCTTTCATTTTCTTAATGTGATGTGTCACATTGATTAATGTGCATATGTTAACCCTGGCTTTCATGTCAGGGTTAAATCCTTTTTGCCATGATATATAATCTTCTTGATGTGTTTTTAAATTTGGTTTGGTAAACTTTTCTTGAGAATTTTTGCATCAATATTCAGAGGAAATGGCCTGTAGTTTGCTTTCCTTGTATTATTCTTGTCTGTCTTATGTATGAAGGTGATGCTGGCCTCATAAAATGCATCTGGAATTATTTCTTTTAACTGTATATTTAGAAAGAGTTTAAGAAGCATTGGTATTATTCTTATTTGAATGTTTGGTAGAATTCAGCTGTGAAACCATCTTTTCCTGAGATTTTCTTTGTCAGGAGGTTTTTTAATACTTCTTCAATCTTTTTGTTTGTTCTTGGTCTGTTCAGGCTTCCTATTTCTTCCTCAGTCAATCTTGGTATGTTGTATTTTTCTAGGAATTTATCCATTCACTCTAGGTTATCCAATTTGTTAGTATGTATTTGTTCAAAATATTGCCTTATGATTCCTTTATTTTTTATTTTATTTATTTGAGTTTTCTCTTTTTTTTTCTTGGACTAGCTGTTTGTCAATTTTCATTAATTTTTTTCAGAACTCAATGTTATTGATTTTTTTCTGTTCTCCATTTTATTCTATTTCTGTTCTGACTTTTATTTTTTACCTTTTTTCTGCTAATTTTGGGTTTAGTTTGTTCTTCTTCTTCTGGTTCCTTGAGGTGTAATGTCAGACTATTGATTTGGTATTTCTTTAATTTTTAATGTAGGCATTTATTGCTGTTGTGTGTCTCATGATGTATCAAGATATTTGTAAATTTCCTTTATGATTTCTTCTTTGATCCATTGGTTGTTTAGAAGAATGTTGTTAATTTCCACATATTTGTAAAATTTCCATTATTTCTCCTGTTATAGATTTCTAGTTTCATGTCACTGTGGTTTAAAATGATGCTAGATATGATTTCAGTCTCCTGAAATTTGTTAATGAAATTTCAAATTTCATCACTTATTTTGTGACCTAATATATGGTCTATTCTGGAGAACGCTCCCCATCCATTAAAGAAAAAATGTGACTCTGCTGCCATTGGATGAAAATATTACACACGTCTGTTTGGCCTATTTGGTCAAAAATGCAATTCATGTCCAGTATTTCCTTATTATTTTTTTGTTTTATTGATCTCTTCTTTGTTCAAAGTGTGATATTGAAATCCCCTAGTATTATTCTATTGTTATCTATTTATTCCTTTATGCTCACTAATGTTTGTTTTGTGTATTTTGGTGCTCCAATGTTGGGCACTAATATATTTAAAACTGTTGAATTGATTTTTTATCATTAAATAATTACATGCTTTGTCTTTTCTGAAAGTTTTTGGCTTGAAATCTACATTATCAGATATAAATTAGCCACTTGTGCTCTCTTGTGGTTACCATTTGCATGGGATATTTTCTATCCTCTTGCTTCCAGCATATGTGCTGGTAAGCTTAAGTCTCTTGTTGGCAGCATATACTTGGATCTTGTTTGTAAATCCACTCAGGTACTCTGTCTTTTGATCGGAAAAGTGAATCCATTTACATTCAAGGTTGCTATTAATAGGTATGGACTTAGTCCTACCATTTTCAATTGTTTTCTCATTGTTTTGTAGCTCTTTTGTTTCTTTTTTCCTTTCTTGTTTACTTTGTGATTTGATAATTTTACCTAGTGTTGTGTTGATTCCTACAACTTCATTTTTTGTATATCTCCTATAGTTTTTGTTTTGTGGTTATCATGAGGCTCACATAAAATGTCTCATAATTATTTTAAGCTGATAACTTCTGTCACATCCAAAACTCTAGATTTTATTGCCCACCCTAAATTTATGTATTTGATTAAACAATTTATATTATTTAATATTGTGTATTTCTTAACAACCTATTTTGGCTTTAGTGATTTTTACTATTTTTATTGTTTAATTTTTTATGTATTTTATTTTTGAGACAGAGTCTCACTGTCTTTCCCAAGCTGGAGTGCAGTGATGTCATCTCGGCTTACTGCAACCTCCTCTTCCCAGGCCCAAATGATTCTCATGCCTCAGCCTCCTGAGTAGCTGGGATTACAGGTATGCGCCACCATGCCCAGCTAATTTTTATATTTTTAGTAGAGATGGGGTTTTACTATGTTGGCCAGAATAGTCTCAGACTTCTAGCCTCAAGTGACCCACCCACCTCGGCCTCCTAAAGTTCTGGGATTACAGGCATGAGCCACTGCACTCAGCCTTGGCTTTAGTAATTTTTGACAGCTTTAACTTTTAACCTTCATAGTAGAGATATGTATGATTTACACACCACCATTACCATACTGAAATATTGTGAATTTGACAATGTATTTACTTCTACCAGTGAGTTTTACACTTTTACATGTAATCATGGCAGCAGTTATCATCCTTTCTTTCCTGCTTGAGGAACTCCTTTACACATTCTTATAGGTAGGTCTAGCAGAAATAAATTTCTTCAGCTTTTTCTTGTCTGGGACATTATTTTTTCTTTATATCTGAAGAACGGTTTGCTGGGTGTACTATTCTTGGCTGATTTTTTTTTTAAATTTCAGCACTTTGAATATATAATATCATTCTCTATTTGGCCTGCAAAGTTCCTGCTGAGAAATCTGCTGATAGTCTAATGAGGCTTCCCTGAGACTTTTCTCTTGCTGCTTTAACACTTCTTTCCTTTTCTTTAATTTTTGAAACTAATTATAAGCATCCTTGGTGAAAATGTCTTTGGGTTGTAGCTGTTCGGGGATTTCAAGTTTCATGGCTATGAATGTTTAAATGTCTCCTAAGACTTGAGAAGTTTTTAACAATTATTTCATTAAATAAGTTTTCTGTCCCTTTCTATATCTCTTCCCCTGTGTGAAATCACATAATGTGAGTATTTACTTAATGGTGTCCCATCACTTGTGTAGGCTGTCTTTACTCTTTTTCATTTTTTCTCTATGACTGAGTCATTTCAAAATACCTATCTTCAAGAGTCAGATTCTTTCTTCTGCTTGATCTAGTCTGGTGTTGAAGCTCTCTATTGCATTTTTTTACTTTATTGGTTAAATTCTTCAGCTTTAAGATTTCTGGTGGGGTTTTTTGTGTGTAAATAATATCATTTTGTTGAATTTCTCATTCAGATTGTAAATTGTCCTGATTTTGTTAACTTATCTGTTTGTATTATCTTGCATCTGTCTGACTTTCCTTCAGATCATTATTTTGAATTCCTTTTCAGACAATTCACAAATTAGTATTTCTTTGTGGGAAATTACTGGAGAATGCTTGTGTTTCTTTGCTGGTGTCATATTTCTTTGTTTTTTCATTTTCCTTGTGTCCCTGCATTAATATCTGTGCATCTGGGTCCAGCCATCTCTTCTGAACTTTACAGAGTGGCTTTGGTAGGGGAACACTTTCACCCGCTGATGGGCCTGAGCATGCTGATTGGACAGGGTGCGTTGACCCTTGTTCCATATAGGACAATGTGTAGTCTCTGTGTAGTTTGTTCGGTTTTGATCAACATCAACAACAGCTGTGGTGCCTCAGTGATCTAGGCTGCAGGAATTTGTGGCAGTGACAGTGGCTGCACTTATTACTGGAGAAAAGGCTTTAGGGATCTTCTTGTTCTTGTCTTCCCAATAGTAGGAGTTTTAGATAAGAAGATCTTTCTTGGTGTCAGCCCACAAGCAGTCATGGCAGAACTGGGGTCCAGGGAACGTGTTCTGAAAGCATCTGTGGAGTCAAGTTCCTGGGCTCCGGATTATAGAACTACTGTAGTACCTAGGTGCATGTTAACCTTCCAAGACATGATTAGATGCAGTTCTTTCATAAAGCCAGTGTCTGTTCCTCTGAGGGACATTCCAACAACTACAGCCCTGAGGGCTGGGGTGTAGTTATGATTCAGACCACTGGGAGCAGGGTCCATTGCCATGGCACTGGGGAAGGAGGAATGCTCTGGAGGATTTGTACCTGGGGAGCAAGGCACAGCTACAATTCAAGGCCTGGAACTAACAGGTCACAGTGGCAACTTGGGCTCTGGGGAATAAGATACCATGCAGTGGTGACTCTATATCCTGGGATAATAGTACACAAGGATAGTACTAACTCTGTAAGGCCAGGTATAACAACAGATTGTAAATGAAGAAATAAAAAAAACCTTTCTATTTGGCCAGGCATGGTAGCTCACACCTGTAATCCCAGCACTTTGGGAGGCTGAGGCAGTTGGATCACCTGAGGTCAGGAATTTGAGAACAGCCTGGCCAACATGGCGAAACCCCATCTCTACTAAAAATACAAAAAATTACCCAGGCATGGTGGCAAGCACCTGTAGTCCCCACTACTCAGGAGACTAAGGCATGAGAATCACTTGAACCCAGGTGGCAGAAGTTGGCAGAGAGCCAAGATCACACGACTGCACTCCAGCCTGGGTGACAGAGCAAGATTTTGTCTCAATAATAAAAGAAAACAAAGCAAAACACCCCCCTCTATTTACAAATAATGTAATTGTTGATACAGAAAACATCATATAATGGACCAAAACTTAAACTAGTGGGAGTATTGCAAAGTTGTAGGATGCAAGATTAACATACAAAAATAACCATTTGCATTTTGTATATTAGAAATAACAATTTGGAAATTTAAAAAGTACCATTTAAAATACCTTTTTTTAATTTTTATTTTTTATTTTTTCAACTGTTTTTCAAGATGGCATATAAGAAGCAGTGTTAGTGTGTCTTTCTCACTTGAAAGGACACAACAGTGGGTAGAGATTCACACTGTGAATATGTTTTCCAAGAAACACCATAGAAACTTACCAGGAAAACTAAAACAATTCACAGACTCTTTGAAAGAAGTAGAAGATTGCAGCTCATTCCATAAGACAGGCGAGAAACTTAACAAAAAGGTCATAAACTTTTGGGAGCTTATGGCCCTGTCCGTCACTTGAGAAAGTAGAATGCTTCCCCTGGACAACACAGGGCAAGTTCAAATCCCACTGCTACTACTACAACTGGTGCTCTCTTGCAAGCACCATCTCCTGGCTAAAGGCCAAGAAACTCAGGCCATTACAGCACTTCCTGGCAGAATAACACTGTACCCAGGAAGGAGAAAACAGCTGCGGGATCTCAGCTAACACTATTACTTGCAACACCTTGGCTAACCAGAGGGCCTGAGTCTGTCTACCTGACATGTTTACTACTAGTATAACCAGCATTCAAGAAAGCCAGCACACTAAGCCCATGTACACCCAAGAACTCTCACAGAGTCTACGTCACTCCTCTGCCACCTCCATTAGAGCATCTGCTGGTATCCACTACTGGGAGACCTAAAGACAGGTCACATCACTGGATTTTCACAGGCATTTCTCAGCCTGGAGTCATATACCTCCACTGGGTGGCTAGAGCCAGAAGAGCAATCACAGTCACTATAGTCCAGCTCACAGGAAGCCCCATTCCTACATGAAATGGAAGAGCACCACATCAAGGGAACGCCCCATTGTACAAAAGAATCTGAACAGCAGACCTTGAGCCCCAGATCTTTCTGCTTGTGGGAAGTTTCTTATAGCAGAGCGTAATTGCAGTGTTGGGTACAGTAGGGAAAGTCTGCTTCTCTACCCCAACAGTCTCTGTGATTATGAATGGCCTTGGAGAAGGGGGTTCTCTGGTAGACCACTGCAAACACAGCTGGGACTTGTCCCATGGGAATGCAGCATGGGTGCACCTATAAACAGCCTTCCTGGAACAATTCAGAGTGATTGCAGCCCCACAGGAGGCGCACTCCCCAGATTCAGGCCTGCACAAGAGACAGAGTCACAATTCCTCTCTACTTGAAACATAACATTTCTACAGATGAAAAGAGGTGCCTGTCTGATCTGAATAACTGGAACATTGGGAGGGGCATGAGGCTGTGAGGTGGATAGCTGTCCTGCTGGCCTGGAAGGAGATCTGAGGAAGCTTCCACTCTTCCCCCCATATAAAAGCTCAGCTCATCTAATTAAAAGTGCCTCCAACTACCTTCATCAAGGCTGGGACCTCTGCCCACCACCAAGTATTACATCTACCCACCTGCCTTAGCTACAACTGGTACCTACCCAGGGATACCTCCCCTATTGGCCCGAAGCCAGAATAACCAACTCAGTAAATAAAATACTGAAGAAAATAGTAAATAAAGTGTATGGTATGAGAGAACAAGGAAAGCTTCAAGAGATCCCTACCATTCCAACCCTATACGAAACAATAAACTTGCCCACACACCAAGTGTGTGACATTGACTTTCGCAAATAATTCATGACTAAGACTTTAAAAACAAATGCAACAAAAACAAAAACAAATAAATGGGACCTAATTAAACTAAAAAGCTTCTGTACAGCAAAAGAAATAATCAGCAGGGTAAACAGACAACCCACCAGGTGGGAGAAAGTATTTGTAAAACTATGCGTCCAACAAATATCCAGAATCTACAAGGAACACAAAAAATTCACCGAGAAAAAAATAATCCCATCAAAAAATGGGCAAAGGACATGAATAGACAATTCTTAAAAGAAGATATATGAACAGTCAAGAAACATAGGAATGAATGCTCAACATCACTAATTATCAGAGAAATGAGAATTAAAACCACCATGAGATATCACGTTACTCCTGCAAGAATGACCATAATTAAAGAGTCAAAAAATAATAAATGTTTGTGTGCATATCATGAAAAGGGAACACTTTTATACTGCTGATGGTAAGGTAAACTGGTGCAACCATTACGGAAAGCAGCATGGAGATTCCTTAAAGAACTAAAAGTAGAAGTACCATTGGTTCCAGTAATCCCTCTACTGTGTGTGTACTCAAAGGAAAAAAAGTCATTATATGAACGAGACACATACACATACATGTTATTGCAGCACAATTTGCAGTTGCAAAATGTGGAAACAACCTTAGTGCCTATCAACCAACAAGTGGATAAAGAAAACGAGGTATATGTATACCATGAAATACTACTCAGCCATAAAAAGAACGAAATAATGTCTTTTGCAGCAATGTGGAAGGAGTTGGGGGCCATTATTCTAAGTGAAGTAACTCAGGAATGGAAAACCAAACATTGTATGTTCTCACTTGTAAGTGGGAACTAAGCTACGAGAACTCAAATGCATAAGAATGACATAATAAACTTTGGGGACTTGGGGAAAACGTTGAGATGGGGGTGAGAAATGACAACTATATATTGGTTACAGTGTACACGGCTCAAGTGACAGGTGCACCAGAATCTCAGAAATCGCCATTAAATAAATCATGTAACCAAAAACCATCTGTACCCAAAAAACTATTAAAATAAAAATTAAAATAACAACAATAAAATGCCATAATCCCCCTAAAACTAAGTTGTAAATCTAGTAAAATATGTGCAAGATTTGTATGCCAAATCTACAAAACATTGCTAAGAGGAGTTAGATGAGGCCTAGATAAATGGAGAGATGTACTGTGTTAATTGATTAGAAGATTTAATGTCAACTCTCCCTAGCTTTATCTATGGACTTAATCTCAGCAGATGTTTTGTATACAGTGACAAACTGATTCTAGAATGTTTCTGGAAAAACAAAGGAACTAAAATAGTTTAAACAACTTTTTTTTTTTTTTAAAGAAAAAATTTAGAGGACTTATACACTATGTGATATCAAGGCTTTCTGGTAAGTTTCAATTGATGTGGTATTGGTAAAAACACAGAGACATAGATTAATAAAACAGAGTAGATCCAGAAATTGATCCAAACCCATATTATCACTGAGTTTGGCAAAGTGGGAGGCACAATTTTATGAAAATCTCCCAATTATTAAACCCTGTATAATCTTCACATCTTGAGTGTGGTAAAGACCTCCAAGTATCATGAGATATCACTCCCAATGTTATGTAATTTCATATGGCAACATTAGTGCTGAAATGATTGAACATCCTTATGCAAAAGAATGATTCTTGGAGGTCCGTTCCAAAATACTATAAAACTTTTAGAAGAAAACATAAGAGAAAATTTCTGTTACCTTGGTTTAGAAAAAGAATCTTAAATGGAATAGGAACAGCTTGGATCAAAACAGGAAAAAATCAATAAATTAGACTCAGAGTAAATTTTTTTTCTTTTTAAAAGATACTAAAAAATGAAACCACAAGTCATAGACCTAGAGAAAATATTTTTCAAAATTCTTATCTATTGTAAGACTGTTTTCCCAAATATGAAACTATACACTCAAATCTTAATAATAATAAACTAATAACCCAATAATAAATGCACAAATGATTAAAACAGACATTTTAATAAAGATGATATACAAAATGAGAAATAAGCAAAATAAGCATAGGAAAGACATCCAGCATTATTAATTAATATGAAAATAGATATTTAAACTACAATGTGATACCACGTCTTTTCTCTTAGAATGGCTTTAAAGAAACTTAACAAGTTCAAATGCCGCAAAGGAATGGAGCAACTGGAACTCTCACATGTTCTTGTTGGGTAAGCAAAATGGAATAGGGACTGTGAAAAACTATTTGGCAGTTTCCTAGAAAGTTAATCAAATACTTAATTTGTTATGCATCCCAATCATAATCCCAAGAGAAGTGAAAACCCATATGCACACAAAATCCTGTACATAAATGTTTAAACAAGTGTTATTCATAATTACCAAACTGGAAACAATCCAATTATCTATCAACTTGTGAATAGATAAGCAATGTGTAGTACATTTATGTGATATAATATCAAAATAGATTATTACTCAACAATCTCACATGCATTATTCTAACTGGAAGAAGTCAGACACAAAAGTCCCATAATGTGTTTTTTTAGGTATAAAATATTCCGAAAAATACAAAATTAAAGGGACAGAAAAAATAGTTATTTTGTGGAACTAGGAGTGTGCAAGTGGATTGACTTAAAACAGCTTGGGGGAAACATTTTGGATGATAGGACTATTCTTATACCTTGAATGTGATATTCATCACTCAACCATGTATTTGTCAAAATTCATAGAATTATAGAAAGGGTAATTTTTATATGTAAGTAAATTTTACATCAATAAGCCTGACTTTCAGAAAAAAAAAAAATAGAGACAACTATTGCCCTGAAAAAATCTTATCTGTTGTAATTGTAGTTTATTGAAAATTTACAACTTCCAGGGAAAAGCTTGGATGGTAAATTGCAGTTAACTGTGGTCAATTTCAGTCCTCAACTAATCAGCAGCCACCCATCACCAGCCTCCAGTCCTGTGGCAGGCAGTTGTGTACACGTTCATGGAGCAGATTGAACATAGTTTTCAGGAGCTGTGGTGGGAAGTAAGAACCTTGTTCTCAAAATCTTTGATACCCATGTTTTCATTACCAATGGCTGCTTCTAATCCCAGAGGTGTAGGTATAGATGTGACCAGTCATTGTTACTTTGCCCCTCATTGTTGTAAGCTCCTCCAATCTCTAACAAAAACAACTTCTAGGAGGTTTAAAGGGCTAATGCTTTTTTAAAATTCCCTCTTTAGTTTTCTCATTTTCTCCTTTTAGGACCCAAACATTAAAGACTACAACATTCCAAAGCAAGTACATATATAGAGTAAATTAAAAAGTCACTACACTGCCCAGTGAAAGGCACAGGCTCAGAAAATCCTGTAGAAGACTTAGGTATACAACTTAACTTGATTCTCAGCATGGAGACAGCCTACAAGAAGACAAAAGGCAAAACAAACCAAAACTCCTAGAACATCATGGGAAGGAAGATAATCTGATTTGCAGAGTTACAACATCATTAGATTCAAATGGTTAGTTTTCAAGAAAAAAATACTAGGCATACAAAAAACAGAAAAGTAAGCAATTAGAACAAAAATAAAAATTGGCAAGTGGGATCAAATTAAACTCAAGATGTGTGTACAGCAAAATAAATTATCGACAGAGTATACAGAAAGCCTACAGAATGGGAGAAAACATTTGCAAACTAGGTATCAAACAAAGGTTTAATATTCAGACTCCATAAGGAACTGAATTTAACAAGGAAAAAAACAAATAATACCATTAAAAAATGGGCAAAGGACATGAATAGACACTTTGACACCTCTTAAAAGAAAGACATACATGTGGCCCACAAACATATGAAAAAATACTCATCATCACTAATTACTAGAGAAATGCTAATCGAAACCACAATGAGATATCACCTCACATCAGTCAGAATGGCTATTACTAAAAAGTCAGAAAATAACAGATTCTGGTGAGGTTGTTGAGAAAAGAGAATGCTTATACACTGCTGGTAAGAATGTGAATTAGTTCACTCACTGTGGAAAGCAGTGTGGAGACTTCTCAAAGAACTTGAACTATCATTCAACCCAGCAATCCCATTACTGGGTATGCACTCAAAAGCGTAGAAATTGTTCCACCATAAAGACATATGCATGTGTATGTTCACAACAGTTCTATTCACAACAGCAAAGGCATGGAAGCAACCTAGGTGCCCATTAATGCTGGATTGGATGAACAAAATGTGGCACATATACACCATGGAATACTATGCATCCACCCACACAAAAAAATGAAATCATGTTCTTTACAGCAATGGAAAGGTATGGAAAATGTATGGAACCAGAGGCCATTATCCTAAATGAATTAATGCAGGAACAGAAAACCAAACACTGCATGTTCTCAACTATGAGTGGGAATTAAAATATTGAGTACAAATGGACACATAGAAGGGAACAACAGACAACAGAGCCTTCTTGAGAGTGGAGGATGGAGGAAGGTGAGGATTGAAACACTACCTCAGATACTATGCTTATTTTCTGTGTGAAAAAACAATCTGTACACCAAATCCCTGGGACACAATATACCCATGTAACAAACCTGCACATGTGCCACCTATACCTAAAATAAAACTTAGAAAAAATACCAGGAGAGTATGTTTCATTCCAAGGAAAAAATAAAACAACAGAAACCATCTCTGAGAAAAACCTGATGGCAATTTTTTGAAGACTTTGAAACAATTGTCTTAAAGATGCTCAAAGAACTAAAGGAAGACATAGAGAAAAGTTTAAAAACCTCAATATATGAACGCAGTGGAAATATTAACAAAGAGGTAGAAAAGCAAAAAGAACCCATCCAAAATTCTGTAGCTGAAAAGGACAATAAAAGAAAGAAAAAAATCAGTTGTTAAACTGGGTCCTTAAACATAACCGTCATGGTAACCACAAAGAAAATAGTTATAGAATATACACAAAAGAAATGAGAAGTCATTGAAAAAAGTCAGCTTAATACAAAAGAAGGCAGTAATGCAGAAAATAAGGGACCAAAATAATATAAAGCACATAGAAAATAAATAACAGAATGACAGAATTAAGTTCCTCCTTATTGATATTTACTTTAAATATAAACGAAACTCTCCAATCAAAAGACAAATTTGACAGAATGGATTTTAAAAAGCCATGATCCCCAAAGTGGGCAGATCACTTGAACTCCCTTTGGGACCACCGACCTGGACACAGTGAAACCTCATCTTTACAAAAAATACAATAATTAGCCAGGCACGCACCTGTGGTCTCAGTTACTCAGGAGGTGGACGTGGGAGGATCACTTGAGCCTTGGAGATTGAGGCTGCAGTGAGCCCTCATTGATCGTATCTCTGCACCTCTAGCCTGGTTGGGACAGCAAGATGTTTTTGAAAAACAGAGGGTCGGGGGGAGACAGAGAGAGAGAGAGAGAGAGAGAGAGAGAGAGAGAGAGAGGAGAGAGAGAGAGAGAGAGAGATGGGGGAGGGAGGGAGGGAGGATAGAAGGAAGGAAGGAAGGAAGGAAGGAGGAAGGAAGGAAGGAAGGAAGGAAGGAAGGAAGGAAGGCCCACAATCCAACTATATGCTGTCTATAAGTGATCCACTTTAAAACCAAAAACACTAATAGGGAAAGTGTGTCCGGAATTGGTTCCTTCTGGTGGGTCCCTGGTCTCTCTGACTTCAAGAACGAAGCTGCAGACCCTCGAGGTGAGTGTTACATTTCTTAAAGATGGTTTGTCCCGAGTTTGTTCCTTCAGATGTTCAGATATGTCCGGAGTTTCTTCCTTCCAGTGAGTTCATGATCTTGGTGAGTTCATGGTCTCGCTGACTTCAGGAATGAAGCCCCAGACCTTTGCCGTGAGTGTTACAGCTCTTAAAGGTGGCGCATCTGGAGTTGTTTGTTCCTCCCAGTGGGTTTGTGGTCTCACTGACTTCAGGAGTGTAGCTGCAGACCCATGATGAGTGTTACAGCTCCTAAAGGTAGTGTGGAACCAAAGAGTGAGCAGCAGCAAGATTTATTGTGAAGAGCAAAAGAACAAAGCCTCCACAGCATCGAAGGGGACCTAAGCGGGTTGCCGCTGCTGGCTCCGGTGGCCAGCTTTTATTTCCTCATTTGGCCCCACCCATGTCCTGCTGATTGGTCCATTTTACAGAATGCTGTTGATCCATTTTACAGAGTACAGGTTAGTCCTTTATACAGTGTGCTGACTGGTGCGTTTACAAACTTTTAGCTAGACACAGAACACTGATTGGTGTGTTTACAATCCTTTAGCTAGACAGAAAACTTCTCCAAGTCCCCACTCCACCTAGGAAGTCCAGCTGGCTTCACCTCTCAAAAGGATGGGAAAGGATATTCCATGATAATAATAGCCAAAGGAGTATATTAATATCAAACAAAATAGACCTTAATCAAGGAAAGTTAAGAGAGATAAACAACATTATATATTCATAAAATGTTTGATATAGCAAGAAAATATAACAAGTATAAAGATTTACACACCTAATAACAGACCTCAAAATATATAATACTGACATACGCTCTTACATGAATATACATTGAGCTCATTATGCTATGTGGACAAAAACCTGTCATAAAAAGACAAATATTGTATGATTTTCTTTATGTAATGTAGTCAAATCACATAAGCTTGCACTGTGTGCCTGCAAAAGCCATAGACACTTAACACTAGCCTGTGAAAGTAGCAAGGAGGGAGGCTGTACCCTGCAAAGCCACAGGGGCAGAGCTGCCTAAGGCCATGGGAGCCCACCTCTTGCATTAGCAAAACCTGGATGTGAGACATGGAGTCAAAAGAGATCATTTTGGAGCTTTTAGATTTGACTTCCCCACTGGATTTCAGACTTGGATAGAGCTTGTAGCCCCTTTGTTTTGGCCAATTTCTCCCACTTGGAATGGCTGTATTACCCAATGCCTGTACCTTCTTTGTATCTAGGAAGTAACTAGCTTGCTTTTGATTTTATAGGCTCATAAGCAGAGGATACTTGCCTTGTCTCAGATGAGACTTTGGACTGTGGACTTTTGAGTTAATGCTGAAATGAGTTAAGACTTTGGGGTACTGTTGGAGAGACATGACTGGTTTTGAAATGCAAGGACGTGAAATTTGGGAGGAGTCAGGGGTGGAATGATCTGATTTAGCTGTATCCCCACCCAAATTTCATTTCGAATTCCCATGTGTTGTGGGAGGGACTCAGTGGCAGCTAGTTGAATCATGGTGGCAGGTCTTTCCCATGCTGTTCTTGTGATAGCAAATAAATCTCAGGAGATCTGATGGTATTATAATGGGGAGTTTCCCTGCCCAAGCTCTCTTATCTTGTCTTCCACCATGTGAGATGTGCCTTTCATCTTCTGCCATGACTGTGAGGCCTCGCAGCCATGTGGAACTGTAAGTCCAATAAAACTCTTTCTTTTGTAAATTTCCCAGTCTTGGGTATGTCTTATTAGCAGTGTGAGAACTGAACAATACACTAACATAGGACAAAGAAGAAGGAATTCTTGGAAGAGACACTGCAGTAGGCAATAGAGGGTGGAATTTATTGCAGAGTGGAATAATTGACCATAGGTGGCAATAGAAACAATTATTCTCTGGCAAAGCCTAATAAAATAGTGGCATCTGTAGCAATGTAATAAATAACACTGGTGTGGCACTTATTGTACCTCAGGTATTATTCAAAGAATTTCATTTGTGTTGATACATTTTTCATCTACAACCTTATGAGGTAATTTAGTTCTGTATGCTCTATGATACTTTTCACACAAGGAAACTGAGTAACATAGAGGATAAGTATCTTGCTCAGTGATGCAGTCTGGCTCCAGAGTGTGTGCACTTACGAGACAGGTCCGATTACAATTTTGATCCAAAAGTTTAGGTTCAGATAGATCCATGAACTTTCCCAAGGTTACATAGCTATTAAGTGTTGAATCTGGGCATGTTGGATCCCAAAGATAAAGCTCTTTCCAAGCCCCTGTTTTGCTTTAATTCAGAAAAACCTAGCAGAATTCAAACCTTGGGTAACTCTGACTGTCTAGACTGTAGCTGTTTTTTTTTTTTTTTTTTTTTTTTTTTTTTGGTGTAACAGTGAAACTAGAAGCCTAACTATGCACCCTAGTTCTGCCCACCTAGCTGTGTGTGCTTGGATGGGTTACTTGATTTCTATGTATCTTCAATATATTATTTGAAAAATAAAAACAATAACCGTTACCATTTTTAGTTATTATGAGGATTAAGTTATTTATAATGGTGTTCTGTGCATAGTAAGCAATAATATGTGAGTTACCATTTTTTATTTTAAGCTATGCATTTCCAATAATCATAATTAATTATCTCATTCATGGAATGCATTTTCTGCCAAGACTTATTGAATCTTAGTAGCTACAATGCCTTTTGCTAGGACACATAGGACACAAAAGTGAATGAAACACTACTAAATATAAACATAACACAGACACACACACACATATATACATAGAGCCATATAATCTTCTGTTAGGAAAGGACCATTGGAATCATCACCTCTAACTCCCCTCTTTCCCCATCTTAATGCACTCTCAATGCCTGACTGGACAAGTGAACTAAAAGCATCACAGATGTTAAGATGGGAGGCTGTACCTCCCACCTTGCCTAGTACAAGTCCAGGCTATCATAGACATTTAAAAAATGCTTCTTTGGTGAAGAGCTTATGCAAGAGTCATGAAAAGGAGAATGATCTGTGTGCATTGGAGCACACTGCATTCCAGCTGAGCATTACGGGATAGCCATCCCTAAATCAATGCTGAGGGCCAAACCTATTCAGACCTCAGGGATGTTGATGCCAACAAGGAAATGTTAAGCAAGGAGGGAACCATTCGTTATTTCCAGAAAACTGTATAAATGTAGGGTATAAAAGATGTATCATAAGCCACTAAAGAGTCTTTTGTTATTGACTGTTCATAGGCAACTGCTTGTCATCTGGCTTCTGACAAGAGAATAGAGTTTTCCAAAGTGGAATCATTTTCCTAGGTAAATGTATCTTGTGCTCTATTCCGCTTCGATGGAACTGACATATTCAATGTTGGATGCCTTCCATGTGAAGATTTATCATTTAATTATAACTAAGAACATTGAGTAAATCCCAGCTGCTTCAAGAAATTACTTACCCGAAATGTAGGATTCTCAATAAAAGACCAGGAGCTTATTTCTGATCCACAGACTCAAAATTGCAATTCCCTAAAAGTGACAAATGTTTCAGGCTCCAAGAAAGAGAGAATCCCTAATCATAAGGTACATGATATATTCCAAATTAGAGAAGGGCAAACATGAGCTCTCCAAAAGGTATTTTAGGGGGTTGAAAAGAGATCAGATGTGGTAATTTCTTACCCTATGCACCTAGCATATGCTCCCTCTCTCTCCTACTATCAGTTACGACTTACAGCATCCTGGAAGATGTGTCTCTCAGTGCCATGTGGGTAACCACACCGCTTAATTATTCTGTTAACTGTGAGAAGAAACTCAGAGAATGTTGCTTCTGGGCTTTTCATCTTTTGCTCTCATAACCTCAAAACAGCATTAAAGGGATGGAGCTTTCAGGCAGCCTATTTCATTAAGAAAATTAATTCAAAGGTTTAGGACTTTTACCATTTGTTGCTGTAATGGATATCTTAGGTCTGGATTTAGGAACTGGAGACGGTTTTGTGCAAGGAAGCATTCAGTACTCGTTTACAAGGCAGACATTCAACTAGTGGTTCTCAAAACTGGCTGTACATTAGAATTTTGGGGGAATCTTTAAAATCCAATGTTTTCTTCTTTACCTCAGAGATTCTGACTTAATCAGTTGGGGTATAGTCTGAGCACTGTTTTTGTTGTTGTTTTCTTTCTCTCTCTCTCTCTCTCTCTCTCTTTTAAATGGAATCTCACTCTGTAGCCAGGCTGGAGTACTGTCACACAATCTTGGCTTACTGCAACCTCTGCCTCCAGGGTTCCAGTGATTCTCCTGCCTCAACATTCTGAGTAGCTGGGGATACAGGTGTCCGCCACCAGGCCCAACTAATATTTTGGTATTTTTAGTAGAGACAGGGTTACACCGTGTTGGCCAGGCTGGTCTCCAACTCCTGACCTTGTGATCTGCCCACCTCAGCCTCCCAAAGTGCTGGGATTACAGGGATGAGCCACCACACCCGGCCTGGCATTTTGTAAAGGCCCCTGAAATGATTCCTATGTATAAACATTGTTGAAATCACTGAGTCTGGTGTCATTAAGGTGACCCAAGGTGATGCTGGGCTCAGCAGGAAGAGTCGTGAATGGTGGACCATCTCTGGTAGAAGCTGAAGCTTCTGGGCTCCTGCTCCGAGTAGCCGTGACTATTGTAGTTTCAGCTTCTGCAAATGACCCCAAACTTAGATTTTGAATAACATCTTCTGTTTCTTTGTCTCTTTAGCTGGAAGGAAGTTGTCACCTGCAGGTACTAATTTCTGGACTCCTTCATCTGCTTCTGTTGGTGTCTCAGTTCTTCAATTACCTGGTTAAATTACCTTGGTTTTAAATGCTGGGAGAGATTTCTGTTTTAATGGTTAGACTCTGACTGATATATCTCCCATATTTAGGAAATCTCTGTCTTAAATGCTACATTCTTCTTAAGCTATGCCACATTTCCCTGCTTTCTTAACATTTACCAATATTTGTTTCTGCTTCTTCTCCTTGTGTTCTGCCCAGTCTTTCCTGCAGGCTTTCATCTGTACCAATCCAACCAGGCTGCTCATCTCATGGTATTACCTGTGAATTACAGTAGATAATTCTTAGTCATTATCAAACTTGACTTAACAGCATTTGGCACAGTTGATTATTCTCTCTTCTTGAAAAGATTTTCTCACTTGGTTTATGAAACAATGTACTCTCCTGGGATTCCTCCTTTTCTTTCCCTTCCTTCCTTCCTTCCTTCCTTCCTTCCTTCCTTCCTTTCTTTCTTTCTTTCTTTCTTCTTTTTTTTTTTGACAAAGTCTGGCTCTGTTGCCCAGGCAGGAGTGCAGTGGCACAATCTAGGCTCGCTGCAAACTCCGCCTCCCAGGTTCAAGCGATTCTCCTGCCTCAGCCTCCCGTGTAGCTGGGATTACAGGCGTGTGCCACTACGCCTAGCTAAATTTTGTATTTTTAGTAGAGACAGGGTTTCACAATGTTGGCCAGGCTGATCTTGAACTCCTGACCTCAAGTGATCCGCCCACCTCAGCCTCCCAAAGTGCTGGGATTCCAGGCGTGAGCCACCGCACCCTGCTGTTTCCTCCTTTTCTATTGGTAATTCCATCTTAGTCCCTTCTTGAGACTCACCTGCTTCTCCTGAACTAAATGGAGTCTGCTTGACAAAGGGCTCAGTCTTGGTTCTGCCAGAGATGCCGCCAGAGGCAGAAAGCCTGAAAGGAATATTTTATATTTTCATTGCTCTTTTTTCTCCAACCTCCCCCAATTTTCTCTTATTTTCCAGATCTAACAGAAACCTCGGCATGAGAAATGCAACCTGCAGGGGCCAGACTCTGCAGAGCCAGAGAGGTACAGACAGAAGCCATGACAGCAGTAGATATGACATGGGCAATATTGTTGTACCTTTGTTTACCTATAGGAATGATCATTAGAAAGGGAGAAACTGATGATGCAGAAGAAAGAAAGCAAGAACGACAGGTGGTTTGGTAGCAACTAAAGGTGTTTCCATTGCTCTCAAACCTACTCTTCTCCACCTCAGTAAAGGACACCACTGTATACCCAGTTGTCCAGAACCCCATACAGGAGTCTTTTTTTTTTTTTTTCACTCACACTTGATGTCCATCTAATTCATGAGCAAGTTCTATGTCCTATTGGCTCCACATGATAGTGTAGCTTCAATCCAACCACATTTCACTATCTCCCGGTTAGACTTAGCCCCATCATCTCCTGCCGTCTTCTAGTGGCTTCTTTTACCACCTCTCTGCCTTCATTGTATTGCTCTGCAATCACTTGACTACATAGAAACCAGAGTCTTCTTTTTAAAATCTAGACAGATATTGTTCAAACCTTTAGTCTCAGGCCCACAGCCCATGCCCATGTAGATTATGTATTGCCCAGCTGTATGGACTATAAAATGTGTGGCACCTTTGCCATTATATACCTGGAGACCCTGCACAGCATGAAAACAAACAAACAAATTTGTTATTGTGGCCCCCTGAGTCCTACAGGATGGACCTTGCCTGCCTCTGTAGTCTTGTCTCTTACCATTCTACCCCCTGATCACTATGCAATCATTGCACTTGCCTTGGACATCTTAGCTAACTAAATCTCAGGGAGTTTGTATTTGCTATTCCTTCAATCCTGATATTTTTCACTCACACCTGTGTATGCCCTGCCCCCACATTTCATTCAGGTTTCTTTTTAGAAATTGTCTCCTCAGCCAGGCAAGGTGACTCATGCCAGTAATCCCAGCACTTTGGGAGGCTGAGGCAGGCGGATCATGAGGTCAGGAGTTCGAGACCAGTCTGGCCAACATGGTGAAACCCTGTCTTTACTAAAAGAAAAAATACAAAAATTAGCCGGGCATGATGGCACAGGCCTGTAGTCCCTGCTAATCGGGAGGCTGAGGGAGGAGAATCGCTTGAACCTGGGAGGCGGAGTTTGCAGCGAGCTTAGATTATGCCACTGCACTCCTGCCTGGGCAACAGAGCCAGACTTTGTCAAAAAAAAAAAAAAGAAGAAAGAAAGAAAGAAAGAACGAACCTGAGAGGCGGAGTTTGCAGTAAGTCGAGGTCACCCACTACGCTCCAGCCTGGGCCACAGAGCAAGACTCTATCAAACAAAAAAAAAAAGTCTCCTCATCAAGGCCTTCCATGCTCACCTTGTGTTAAAGACCATCCTCAACCTGAAGTTATTCTCTTTTTAATTTGATTTACTCTCAGTTTTATAGCATTTATCTACCTGGTATCATATTATATAGTTAAAGCATATGGTCTGTTTTTTTTCTCAAATGGAAGCAAAAAACCTTTCAGTTTGATCTCTGCTATGACCCTGGTAACATAAGTAACATAAAACGTACCTGGCACACACTAGGAGATAATGCATTTTTGAATAAATAAAAGAATCTGTAAATGACTGCTGGGATACGCTTTCGTCAGAGCTGAAAATGCCCATTGTACAAATTCTTTTTTTTTTTTTTTTTTTTTTTGAGATGGAGTCTCACTCTGTTGCCAAGGCTAGAGTGCAGTGTTGCAATCTTGGCTCACTGCAAACACCACCTCCCAGGTTCAAAGGATTCTCTAGCCTCAGCCTCCTGATTAGCTGTGATTACAGGCACGCATCACCACGCTTAGATAATTTTTGTACTTTTAGTATAGATGGAGTTTCACCATGTTGGCCATGAGAGTCTCAAACTCCTGACCTCAAGTGATCTGTCCCCCTTCAGCCTCCTAAAGTGCTGGGATTACAGGTGTGAGCCACTGCACCTGGCCTCAGTTGTACAAATCCTTAAGACTCTACCAATAAAGTTATTTCCAGATACCATATGAATTTCAGTGTCAGAGTATTGTTGAGTTCCATGCAGAAGTCAGAAAAGTGACTTTCCATCAAGCTTAATGTCACACAGCAGTTTCAAAGCAGCACAGTCTTCCCTCAGATCCATGGAGAATCTGTTCCGGAAACTCTCCCAGAAACCAAAATCTGTGGGCACTCAAGTTCCTGATATAAAATTGCCTAGTATTTGCATACAACCTATGCATATCCTCCATTTTACTTTAAATCATCTCTAGATTTTTTATAATTTATGCAGTGTAAATGCTATGTAAATAGTCATTATACTATATTGTTTTTTAATTGTATTTTTTATTCTTGTATTGTTCACCTCAGATGTGTTTGATCTGTGGCTAGCTAAATCCATGAATGCAGAGCTGACAGATACAAAGGACCAACTATATTTATTTTGATCAGGGCTTTCAATGTTTCCCCAAATAACTCCTCTAGGCAATATTGCTTGTGCTACACTGATTGTGAGTCTTACATGAAAATTGTTCCATCCATTGTCTGCCCTTGCTCAAACCAAAGAGACTCTACAGTCTAAGGGGCCAGGCAGAAAACAGGCCCCATGTCGTCATCCCCTTTCTCTTCTTGTTTCTTCCTGAACTTCCAAATCATAAGCCCTTAGGCATATCACTGTCAACAGAAGAAATAATTCTGGGCATAGAGAAGAGGGTTTTCTGTCTAAGAATGTAGCATCTGATCCACAGAATAGCCAACCAACTTAACCTATACTAGTTAAATATATCTTAAGAAATATAGCCTATGCTGGGTGTGATGGCTTATGCCTGTAATCTCAGCAATTTGAGAGTCTGAGATGGGAGGATTGCTTGTGACCAGGAGTTTGACCAGCCTGGGCAACCTAGTGAGAACCTGTCTCTACAAAAAAAGTTCTAAAAATAGCTGGGTGCAGTGACACACACCAGCAATCCCAGCTCTTCAGGAGGCTGAGGTAGGAGAATCGTTTGAGCCTAGGAGGTCAAGGTTTCATTGAGCTATAATCATGCCACTGCACTCCAGCCTGAGCAACAGAACAAGACACTTTCTCAAAAAAAAAAAAAAAAAAAGAGGAAAAAAAGAAATATAATTTATGCAAAGACAAGTTTATTATGACGAAATGATATGATGTCCAAAGTTTGCTTTAAAATAATCCTGAGGAAGCAGGTAAAGAAGTAGGAAAAGGAGATGAAACAAAGTTGGCAAACAATTACTATTCTGCATCTCAGTGATGGGTACATGAACAGACCCATTTGTACTTTTGCCTAAATGTTTTTGTTAAATTCCTCCACAATTAAAAGCCAAAGAAATAAACAAGCAAAAGAAAAAATGTATAGGTTTAACATCAGCAGAATACCAAACATCTTCCAGTTTGTTCGTAATTTAGCGTTATCTAATGCTATACTTCTTGTAAAAACTCCCAGCAAATACATAGACTCCAATTCAAAGAATAAATCTTCTCTACCCTTTGACAAGAAATTCTTCCCTAGAAGACAAGTTTGCATTTCTAAATAAATTGGCACCAAAATGCATCTGCTATGGTTTGAATGTTTGTCCTCTCCAAATCTCACATTGTAACCTAATTTCCATTGTAATAATAGTATTAAGAAGGTGGGAAATCTGCCTATGGTATTTGAGTGGTGGGACATTTGAGATGTAATCGGGATTAGATGAGATCATGAGGGTGGGGCATTAGTGGTTTTGTAAGAGAAGGAAGAGAGATCTAAGCTAGCACACTCAGCCCCTTCATTATGTGATGCCCTGTGCCACCTTGGGACTCTGCAGTTTCCCCACCAGCAAGAAGGTCCTTACAAGATGCTCCCACCATGACCTTGGACTTCCCAGACTCCAGAACTGTGATAAATAAATTTTTTTCCTTATGCTTTACCCTGTGTCAGATATTCAGTTATAGCAACAGAAAATGGACTAAGACAGTATTCAATCCACCTTCCTTGTTGTCCCCATCAAAACTGAGCTTCCAAATGTATCTGGACTCTGAGGAGAAGGTTTTTGTCCAGCACTGAAATGGGGACTCGTCAATGTGGTAGATGAGGCCCACACGGGATGAATTTGTCATAGTCCTTGCACAGAATGTGCCTTTTCTGCCACTACATTCTGATGCTGAATGCTTCAAGCAGAGGGTCATCTGCAGCAACCAGGGCACACGACAGTACTCACGAGACCTTCCACAGAGTGAATAGGGTTCGTTTTCATTATTTGTGGTCCTCGATTTTTAGTGGCTGATATTTACGTAAAGCTGAGAGAAAAATGACTTCTTTATCAGGGGCAATGTATCTGCCTTCTTGGTCCCTTCTTCTTCATATTCTTTTCTAAGTGGCATGCACTCACATACCTAACCACCCGTCTTAGCACTGCTCTATTAAGACTTACCCTTAGCTTGTCCAGAATGGTTCTTTTCTACATTCACTCAGGGTCTGCCTAGTTTTCCTAACCAATTAATAGGTAAAAACAAACAAAAAAAAATCCAGGCACTAGTCTAGTCCACTTTTTAGCTGTCTCTCATCAGAAAGCTGGTGGTTTTGCTGTAATTTCTTCTGGTCTTGATCATTTTAAAAAGATGCCTTTCTAAAATGTCGTTTCTTCCTGTGGATGTTTCTGATCCAAAACAAGGGAAAAGATTGCAATCAATACTTGTAACATTTTGTTCTTTGGGCTCCAGAGTCTGTACTCCTGAAGTAACTCTGTTAATCATCCACAAACTTTATGTCATAGGTTATTTCTCACTAAATCCACCTACTCATAGACAGGAGAATGAAGTTTAATAAACCACAGGGAAATCTTCCCACAGAGAAACCAGGGGCTCAGACTCTAGCAAGCTAGTTACTATATTGTGACACAGGTCGGGCTGACCTGAGGCAAAGTCATGAAATAGTTGGCATCTGTGCCTCAGTGCTACATTTTCTTTCCTTCCTGCATTTTATTCTGACTTTTAATTACCTATTTCCCTGTCATATGCTCAGTATCTCTATGTTGCACTATTTTTTTCCACGCTTAAGAATTAATTTATTCGAAGGAATTGCAAGTTTTAATGTTAGTTTCTTACTTCTCATAGGAGAATTTGAATGAGAAGAGCTTAACTCAAGGACTAAATGGCTGAATTTCAGTCCCGAGGGCTCTCTGGAAACATTTCCTTTTAGAGAACTTCATCAGGCACTTCTCATTGAGAAAGTACAATGAATGAGAAAGCTTGCAGACCCAGCTTCTCTAATCTTTCCTCTTTCAATCACTAACTTGGCGAATGGGGAGAATCAGCTTACCTATCTGGACCTCTGTCCTCCCTTGTATGCAGTGGAAGTGTTGGGCTTGTGCTGTCAGGTCCTAGAGCCCAGCATCACAACTGCACAGAACTGGCATGCTCTCCGAATGTGTGCCAAATGGGTGATGGGAAATTACTTCCAGCTTTACCCTTCTGTGATATTAAGTCACATCTCAAAAGCAATTATCTGCTTATGTGTCAGTCTAGTCCTGGCATCAACCACTTGATCAAAGTGCACGCAAGTTTTATTTGATAGGTTGGAAGCTTATAGGAGATAGGGCCACTTTCTCAGCTGGTTCAAATTGTTATAAAATATAGAGAAATTTCAAAGGGACCTTGGAACTGCAAAAGGTAATCTCTGCTTTTCATTGATGCTTTTTTTCAAGATTTGTGTGAAGGACAGGACAGGTTTATGATAGCCAGTACAGGTCAATTATAGAATACAAAGTACTCACATAAAGCATAAAGTAATAAGAAATATACAATGTAGAGTAACAAAGAAGGGTCATATCTACAGCTTAGTATCCCTAAACCATGTGCTTTAAAGCTACAGTTTCTTCACTGAGGTTAGTGCGTGTTTCCACAAAGCATTTCTTAGGAAAAGTTGCATTTTCTGGAATGTTGTAGGAAATATATCAATAATGCCAACTTTCTATGAACTTCTAGGTCCCTGGGATTCATATATGCTTAAATACATTATTTTCTAGACACACTAAATTTATAATCATCAGTTCACTTACTCAATAAGCAAGTCTTCATTTGAAGATGTATTACATGTAAACTATTGTGTGGGTTACAGGGGCTGTAAAGATGAAGAATATATGTTTCTTGTTACTGACAGTCTCACAATATATTGAAGAAATAGGTCGGTAAACATAATTACATCAACTTAGTAAGTATTACAATAGTCAGTTCAAAATAATGTGACACAACCTTCAAAATACTATCAAAGAATGATGAGGGTGAGGGGTTGTATCTAAGTTTTACTCAGTGAAGGAGAAAAGGTTAGGAGTGGCTTTATTGAGGAAAGAGTTTGAACAGAGTGAAGTTCACTTCAGAATCCACAGAGGTAGAGAAGAACATAGAAATCTTCACTCGTCTTTTCTCCCTCTCACCAATAAACTGAGTTACTTCTGTTTGGAGCACAACGTCAATGTGGGAGAACATCAGGGGTCAAGACTGAAGCTTCTGGAAAAATTTGACTTGTTAAGAGACTGAAGAATTAAGCTGTTATAATTGATGTTAGAGATCTCTGGAGTCCTTTGAAAGAAAAGTCAGTTAATTTTTTTTTCTAGTCTCATAAATCTCAAAACCAATAGATCATATGCACAGGAAAATGATACCTAGTGATAGACATACCCTTGAGCTTGAAAAGGTATCTTGGGACATACTATTTACGGTTTTTGTGAATTAATCAACAAAATTTAATTGTCACAAACCTAGAATTGTATTAAAAAATGATTGCCATATAAAAGTAAGTTTACAAAGACATAGCCACTTTCCTTGAGACCATTTCAGGAAGCCACGATATAGACACTAACAGAATGGAGAGGAAAGTTATAACATCTATGTAGTGACTAAGTGGTGTCACACCTATTATAACACTGAGTCCTCAGAGTGAGAGATCACCGGAGTTTAGAGTGGTAGGGCTACAACTGGTGAAAAAGGTGGGTTTCCAGCTTAAGTTTGAAGAAGAAATGCACCTCAGAAATCCTGAGGGAGGAGGTCATAGCATTTCAGCTTGGGAGATTAGTAGAAATAAAGACTTGAAAGTGCCATCTATTATGACATTTTTTGATAAAATTAATCATTTGCTTATATTGTATTAACTAACTAAAGTCCATGCATTATTCATGTTTTTGTTGTTGTTGTTGTTTTGTTTGTTTGTTTGTTTTGAGACAGAGTTTTGCTCTTGTTGCCCAGGCTGGAGTGTAATGGCACTATCTGGCCTCACTGCAACCTCCGCCTCCCGGGTTCAAGCGATTTTGCTGCCTCAGCCTCCTGAGTAGCTGGGATTACAGGCATGCACCACCATGCCTGGCTAATTTTGTATTTTTAGTAGAGAGGGGGCTTCTCCATCTTGGTCAGGCTGGTCTCGAAATCACAACCTCAGGCGATCCACCCATCTCGACCTCCCAGAGTGCTGGGATTACAGGCATGAGCCACCATGCCCAGGCTATTCACATTTCTTCAGTCTTCTCCTAAGTCCTTTCTATGCCAGGATTTTATCCAGAATACCACGTTCCATTTAGTCATCATGTCTCCTTAGGTTCCTCTTGGCTGCAAGAGTTCCTCAGACACCTCTTGTTTTCTAGCACCTTGACAGTTTTGATAGATATATTGGACAGGTAATTTATAGAACATCCTTTAAATAGGATTTGCCTGATGTTTTTGTCATCATTAGAGTGGGGTGTGAGTTTTCAAGAGGAAGACTACAGAGATTAAAGTGCCATTGCCATCGCATCCTACCAAGGGTTCACACAAACAATATGACTTATCACTACGGATGCTAACCTTGGTCAACTGGCTGAAATAATAAGGTTTGTCAGCTTTTTTCCACCTTAAAGTTACTCTTATCCCCCCTCTTTCCATACTGTACTCTTTGGAAGGAAGTCACTATGTACAGCCTATAATTAGGGAAAGGGAATTGTAACCCACCTCTTTGAGGGCAGGGTATCTATATAAATTATTTGAAAGTCTTCCGACTCATCTGTTTATCCTATCATTCATTTATATCAGTATGCGCTCATGTTTATTTATTTTATACCTTGGATGATAATACAATACTACTTTATTTTGTTGTTCAGATTGTTCCAGCTTTGGCCATTGGAAGCACTCTCTGTGGGCTACTGTGCCACTTTGACTTCTTGTTCCACCCCCCCTTTTTTTTTTTTTTTCAATTTCTTACTTCTACGCACTCCAAGATGCTCCAGGCTCATCTTATGTATCTCCAAACCTAGGTCTAGATTCAGTCCTTTGTTAAGGTTGACCTCACTCTTTTTATTGAAGAAAAGGATTAGGAACCAATGTCTGGGTGCTACAAGCATGCCTTGCTGCAAGTGTGTTCTTGCTCTGAGGCCCCCTCAGCTGACAGAGCAAGAAGATAGATGTGTATGGACATACATTTTCTATATATGGACACATGTCTACACATATTGCTATATGCAACCATCTGATTCTTTAAGCTAAACATGAGTGCATGCCATTTTCAATTCTAACCCATTACCACATGAATCCTTGTAGTCTCCTTCCCTCGCTTATCTATAACTTCTAAATCAAATGGCAAGAAACCTGGCTCATTATCCATTTGTTTAAATGTTCGACTATAGCATACATGTAGAGGCATTAGAATCATTAATCATTAGCCATTAGTATTTGGCCGGGCACGGTGGCTCACGTTTGTCATCCCAGCACTTTGGGAGACCAAGGCAGGTGGATCACCTGAGGTCAGGAGTTCGAGACCAGTCTGGCCAACGTGGGGAAACCCTATCTCTACTAAAAATACAAAAATTATTCAGGTGTGGTGGTGGGTGCCTGTAATCCCAGCTACTCATGAGGCTAAAGTAGGAGAATCACTTGAACCTGGGAGGTGGAGGTTGCAGTGAGCCTAGATCACGCCACTACACTCTCCAGCCTGGGTGACAAAGCAAGACTCCATTTCAAAAAAAAAATAGAATTATTAATCAGTATTTATATGAGACAATTTGATCAACTAGAATGCAATTCTTGTATATAGGTAATTTTGCCTTTAGTTTTGCAGATTTCACTAATTTCCAAGTTATTTAGGTCAGCAGTTTTCTTCCCATCTTGTAGAGCGAGGTTGTCTCATACACTTGTAATACAGTTAGTTGGTTTTTTGGGTCACATTCTGTATTCCATCCTGGGCCTCTCCCATCCTCCTCAATGATGCTTATTTAATATGTGTACATTAAGTGCTGTACAGTTCTGTAAGTTTTGCCAAACTCATAATGTCATGTATTAGCTATTACAGTATCATACAGGATAGTTCCACTACTCTAAAGAATCTCTTTGCTTCCCATACTCAACCTTCTGCCTTCTTTCACCAATCGTCTGGAACCACTGGTCTTTTTATTATTATTATTATTTTGTTTCTTTTTATTGGTTTGCTCTTTTCTGAATCTCATCTCATTGGAATCATACAATATATAGCCTTTTCAGAATGGCTTCATTCACTTAACAATATGCACTTAAGATGCATCCATGTCTTCTTGTGGTTTGATAGCTTGTATCCTCTTAATGCCAATTACATTCATTTTTTTAATGTGTTACATCTTGCTTATCTATTCATATACTGGAGCACATTTTGTTTGCTTCCTGTGTTTGGAGATTATGAATAAAGCTGCTATACACATTTGAATGCAGGTTTTAGTGTGGGCATAAGTGTTTATATCAGTTGGGCAAATATTTTGGAGTATGATTGCTAGATCTTATAGTAAGATTATGTTTACTTTTTAAAAGATGGTCAAATTATCTTCCAACGTGACTGTATAATTTTACCTTACACCAATAATGAATGTGATGGCAGTTACTATTACTCCACACCCTTCTCAGCAATGGGTATTGTTTCTATTACTTTCTGGTTTTTGTTGTTGTTGTCATTCTAATAGGTGTTAGTGGAACCTCATTGTTGCTTTAATTTGAAATTCTCTAACAAAAAAATGAAGATGAGCATCTTTTCAAATGTTTAGTTGCCATCTGTGTATCTTCTTTGGTAATGTGTCTGCTCAGGACTTTTGCCCATTTTTAAATTGGGTTGTTTGTTTTCTTATTGTTGAATTTTAAGAGTTTTTTGTATATTTTGAAAACAAGTCCTTTGTCAGATATATAGTTTGCAATCATTTTCTGCCAGGCTGTGGCTGTGCCTACGTTCTTTTAGCAGTGTCTTTTTACACCGCAGAAAGTCTTACTTTTAATAAAGTCCAACTTACTTTTTTCTTGGATCTTGCTTTTGGTGTTGTGTCTCAAAATTCATCAACAACTCCATGGCCATCTATATATTTTTCCTATATTTTCTTCTACAGTTTACATAGTACTGCATTTTACATTTTATTAATGTCTGTGATCCACTTTGAGTTAATTTTTGTGACTTTTTCTCCCCTTTGGCATATGGGCATTCTATAGTTCTAGCACTGTTTGTTGAAAAGACTGTCCTTTCTCCACTGCATTTCTTTTGCTATGTCATCCAACTTTACTTGACTACATTTGTGTGAGTCTGTATTCTGTTCCATTGATCTACTTGCCTGATCTTTCAATAATACCACACTGTGATGATTACTATGACTTTATAGTAGGCATTGAAATCAGGATAGTGTGAGTTTTCCAAATTTATTTTTCTTTATTAGTATTGAATTGGCTGTTCTAGATATTTTGTCTTTCCGTATAACCTTTAAAATCAGTTTCTGTCAATATCTACAAAATATCACCCAGGAATTTTGATTAGAATTTTGTTAAATCTGTAGATAAAGTTGGGAAGAACTGCTGTCCTAATAACATTGAATCTTCCAATGCACGAACACAAAATATCTCTCCATTTATTCAAATACTCTCTGATTTATAAAATAATCAGAGTTGTGGATATTTTTACATGCAAAATCTCCACATTTTGTTAGATGTGTACTTATGTATTTAATTTTTGAGTGCTTTATAAATGGTATTTTTCTTTCATTTCAAATTCTAATTGTTTATTGGTGATACATAGTAAAGCAATTGACTTCAATATATTAACATTGTATCCTGCAACCTTGCTTTACTTACTTATTAGTTCCAGGAGTATTCTTGCCAATTTTTAGAAATTTTCAAAGTAGACAATCCTGTCACTTGGGAGCAATGACAGTTTTATTTCTTCCTTGTCAATCTACATATCTTTTCTTTTTTGATGAAAGTAACTAATCCTTCTAGTACTAGGTTGAATAGGAGTGATAAGAGAGGACATCATTCCCTTGCTACTGATTTTAGTTGGGGAGATAACCAGTGCCTTACCATTAAGTATGATGCAGCTGTTTGGTTTTTTGGTGGATGTTCTTTATCGAGTTGAGAAAGTTCCCCTCTATTCCAGGTTGCTGAGAGTATTTTACCATGAATAGGTGTGGTGGCAAGAAAGGGAGAGAAAGAGTTCTATAATCTTATGATTTAATTTCAGTCTTTCAAAGGGCCTGGGTTTCCAGGCTGTGACTTTCACAAATATTTCTCCTTTGTTACAGCTTCATTTTCCCCTTAGATGATATGGGAAAACTGGAGCACCTGCAGTGAAAACAGTACCTTTCCCCACATGAAATAGGGGCTTAGGAAAGCCTTTTTCTCTGGAGAGTAGTTATGGAGAACACTCTTGGGTGTACAGAATTTCAAACTGATTACTTTGCCTTCACATGGCAAGATAATCTTTCTTAAATCTGCACCATGTGGGAAAACACAAAAGTCTAAGGGATCCCTTAAAACTGCAGGCCTCAGGAATTTCTCACTTTAATTGTTCCTGTCAGTAATGGGCTCCAGCAACCTCTTCTCTAGGTAAGCATATCTCCACTGTGAATACCTTAATGTGACTGTTTCTTCAGATTTGAGGCTATAACTGTTTCCATCAACCTCAGCTCTCTAATAGGTCCAAGAAAAGTCATTGCTTTTTCGATTTTTTTTTTTTTTTTTTTTGAGACGGAGTCTTGCTCTCGCCCAGGCTGGAGTGCAGTGGCCGGATCTCAGCTCACTGCAAGCTCCGCCTCCTGGGTTTACGCCATTCTCCTGCCTCAGGCTCCCGAGTAGCTGGGACTATAGGCGCCCGCCACCTCGCCCGGCTAGTTTTTTGTATTTTTTTTTTAAGTAGAGAGGGGTTTCACCGTGTTAGCCAGGATGGTCTCGATCTCCTGACCTCGTGATCCACCCGTCTCGGCCTCCCAAAGTGCTGGGATTACAGGCTTGAGCCACCACGCCCGGCCTAGTTTTTTCAGATTTTAATAGTTATAGTTTTTAATAGTTATAAAAATGAGCTTGATCATTTTTAGTAGTTATAAAACTATTCAGTTTTTAATAGTTATAAAAATAGGCATGAAGGGACTTTATATGCAGGAGCTGAGACCAGAAGTCAATCTGTGATGTTTGAAATCTCTCATTTGGGAACCCAGACTCTTCAGATTCTGAGCTGTCCGCCATCCATCATCACAATCTCCCTTTTATCCTGAAAACTTCAGGCAGTCTTGGAAGCAGAGAAGCATTCACCTCAGGAACAAATAGGATGACATTCAGTTGAACTGAGAATATGCTAAATGAAACCAGGATAGATTATCTAAATAAATTGTAAACACTTTCCCTGTGCAAAACCCTTTTATGGAAAAAAAAAAAATGTTGTAAGGTAACATTTTCTGGATGGAGCAGTTGGGAGCATAGCATCATTTATTCTAGCTATTGATTGAGTGCCTATTTTATGCCAAACTATGTGAGAGGTGTTGGGGACATGAGGACAGGTAAGATAAATATACTCACTGTGCCTATAGAACTTAAGTTTAGGGAAGACACATAATACAGCGTACTTAATGGTATGCTTTGGAGGAGAATCTTCCAGGCAAGAAAAAAAGCCTAAGCAAACCCTAGAAATAAGAGAAAGCAAGAACTAAAAAGAAGTACAGAATTCCAGGATGGATAAAGGATGAAATCTGTCCTAGTCAAAATCACAGCAGGAAATAAATGGCACATTCAAAAGGTATAATTGAAGATAATTTAAGAAAGGAACTGTTTGCAAAGATGTTGGCAGGGTTAATGGAAACCCTCAGGCATTGATGAAATAGTTATCTCTCAACCTGAAGGAGGATGTAATGGGAGTGGTTATCAAAACTGGGGGAGAGTTATGGCTGCAGAACAGGGATGCTGGGGGGAGGAAATGTAGGCCCTGGGCTGAGAAATGCAGCTTCTGCCAGTCGCTGGCCAGACAGGAAAAGATCCAGAGGCATAAATCTGTCCTAGGATATCCTGTGGTTTCCTGTGATTGGCCGAACCTAATCAGAGGCAAGAGGCTTCAGGCAGCCCGTAGAGTTTATCCTACTTTCCAGTAGGGTAGAAAGGATGAAAAATGAAATTGGCAGGGATGGGGTGGCAAACTGAGATTATATTGAGATTATATGGCTTGGTTCCCCTCAGAAGGGACTACATCCTATCAGCGATCGTATATTAAAATAATGAATTGGGAAACTATTAGACTGAGGACACTTTGGTTCCCTGGGTTCATATGTAAAGAAACTGAAACCCAACACAGGGTAAACTGTAAAAGAAACTTAAACTTAACCAGAAACTGCCAACTAACCTCCAACCAAGATCTTTCTACTGGAATGATTTATATAAGACTACTGTTTCACATTAACCCATCCAATAGTACCTTTGCCTTGCATCTGTATTCACCCTACAAAGCTTTCCCCTTGTGCTCTTTTTGATGGAGTCCTGAAACGCTTGTCATCTGTAGCTGCCTGATTCATGAATGGCTGTCTGCTCAAATAAACTCTTTACATTTCCAATGTGCCTGTTTATCTGTTAACACATCATCACTGCGTGGTGAAATTTCACGTATATTTAGACACAAAGACCAAAATATGAGCCTTCATTAATATGCTCTGTATTACATAAAAATGGGAAAAGGGGGCATCATTAAAAAAAAATTGATTAAAATAAAATACAGATGTAACAGTCCCACATTTGTAGCTGCTCTTAAGGTCTAAATTAAATATCAAAGTTTTCTTTTCTGTCACTAATTTCATGGTCCCTTTGATCTCTGTCACCACTTTCTTTGGATAGAGTTCTGTATTAGATGGGATGAACCACAGCATAATTTTCACAACAGCTGGGGCTTTGGTGGTCCTGACTTTGTTGGATTGCTTCAGTTTCCTATTGATTAGAATAAGTTAACAGGCATCCAAATGTATCTGCTGGATTTTGGTGAATTCCTGATTTATCAAATTTTCTCAGCTTTGTATTGCATCACTCTGCGTGTTAGATGGATAGTGCAGCTGCAGAGACTTGATTTCCACTGTAGAAGGGACCCTTCTGTCATTGGGCCACTAGAAGTTCAGCAACGCAGCAGGTCTGGGCTTTTGGGGGTTCCTATCTCATCTTCTGGCATGAATGTGTGTTATAGCCATATAAGACAACAATAATAAATAACCGGGATGAATTGTTAATTGTTCTTAATGTAATAAACTAATGTGGTCTCCTATGAGACATCCAGTTTTTTGTTTGTTTATTTATGTTTTTGTTTTGTTTTAAGATGGGGTCTCACTCTGTCACCCAGGTTGTAGTGTAGTGATGTGATCATAGCTTACTGTAGCCTAGAACTCCAAGTAACCCTCCTACCTCAGCCTCCCAAGTAGCTGGGACTATAGGTGTGTGCCTCCATGGCCAGTTAATTTTAAAACTATTTTTTGTACAGATGGGGTCTTGCTATGTTACCCAGGCTGATCTGGGTAACATGGTCTTTCATCATGATGATGATCCTGTGCTGCTGCCTCTAGATAAATAAATCTGGGTAAAATTGTTTCATCAGAACATGTCTACATGTGATGTCCTCTGAAAGTCTGTAACAAGGTCAACTCATATTACACATTTTATCCCTTTATTTTTAAACTTTATTTATCCTTTTACTTTTTAAACTTCCTGGCCTTAAGTGATCCTTCTGCCTTGGCTTCCCAAAGTGTTGGGATTATAGGTGAGGGCCACCATGCCCATCCCAATATCCAGCTTTTAATGTTTTCCAGACAGTGAACTGGGGAGCTCACAAATCTCTGAGCTTACAAAGTAAAGGTAAATTGCTGTCTCTGCTTCCTGAAAACAAATTGCCTTGGATTATGTTTGTTGATGTGGACTGAAAACAAAGCATGTGTC
Organism: Trachypithecus francoisi; assembly: GCF_009764315.1. NCBI lineage: Eukaryota > Metazoa > Chordata > Mammalia > Primates > Cercopithecidae > Trachypithecus > Trachypithecus francoisi. Next base: position 22,912,323 of record NW_022681431.1, on the reverse strand, counting down.
AGCCAATATCTGTGTATCAAGTAACAGGAGCTGTCTTGATTTGTGCCAGTAGGTCCTACTTGTAGAACTATAGCCACAATAGACCTCACAACCTGATGAAATTGACAACAATCTACCTTCACTCTCTAAGCAGAATGGATCCTGTACCAGGCAAGCAGGTGAATTAAATGAGCCTGAAGTCATATACTCTTGCACCTTGCAGCTTTTGGTGGTGGCACTAATCTCTGCAACACCCCCAGGGAAAGAATAATGCTTTTGGTTTACTGCACTGGAAGGTGAGAACATGGCATTTTCTAATTTCCTTGGCTTCTGAGTTCTGACTTTATTCTTTAAAAGTAGTAGATGCCCAGGACTGTCTACGATATGACTCACCATGCCTGTTATTTTAAACCTTTCTTTGTGTTACTTGCCAACCTTGAAGGGAAAAGTTTAAAAAAAAAAGTAAGAAAATATTTTTCTGAGGTCAAGGTCCAAAGAATGATATGTAATCATTGGGGTGCTGTTAGACAAATAGGCCAGGTTGTTTGGAGAAATTTCTTAATGTTTCAGTTGAGGAGGAAAAGATGAAGCATGAAACATAAATACAATCCATTTACCAGCAATGAAGGTTTCCAAGGGTGACTTTTGGCTTGTTTAGATTTTCAGCCTAGTGAGAAGTATTGTTATTTTCTCAGATACTGCCTTTTTCTGAAATTAGTAATGGAATAGTACCGTATTTTTCTTTGATATGGAATAAGATGATTTATCTCAAAGTAGAAAACAAAAAAATCTTGTCTTAAAGCACGGTCATGTGTGCTTATTTGGTAAGTCATTAAAAAGAGGCAGTGTACACATGGAGGGTAATTTGGAGGGCCTGGTGATCCTGTACTCCTGCCCCTAGACAAATAAATCTAGGTTAAATTGTTTTATCAGAACTTGTCTATATATAATGTTAGCTGAAATTCTACAATAGGGTTAATTCAGATTACAAATTTTATCCCTTTATTTTTAAACTTTATTTGATTTTATGAACATAAATATTTCTTCTAAATAACACAGAGGTCAGTTCTTTAAGTATATGAACCTACTTTTTAAAAATAATTTTCCTCTTTACCTTGTATAATCTGGGCTCTTGGTCAGTCAAGAAGTTATTTTCTTGTAAAGTAGCGATATGATAAGTGTTTGTAAACATCCTCTCCATCTCTGAAACACTAAATTGGTTGATTTTCAAAAGTATTCAGGTAAACCACTGCAAATTTTAAGTCTTTGGGAAGGATCCCATTATTTCCCCAATTTATTGCAATAAAGAAAAAGCTCATAGATGTCCATGAAGCCACTATCTTTGCTCACAATGGCCTGAAAATATAATGCCCTCTCCTTCATGCTGCCTTCTGGAGACCATGAAAGTAATTTTGTAATAAACTTTAACCCAGAACTATACAGGAAAGGAGTATCTTGAAAATGTAGCTCCTAGCTTCTGCACTGCATTACAGAGGAGATCTTAGAATGGGGATGTATTAGTCCAGGTCCTCTAAGAAGTAGACTCCATGTTAGAGTTAAAAATAGCTTTTATTAGGGGAAATGACTATAAGAGAAAAGAGAGAGGGTTCTAGGGAAGGCTGAGAGAGCCATCAGACCATGATGCTCTTCTGATCAAAGTTAAAGGAAGGAGAGACGGTTAGATGGAAAAGATAACCTTGCAATCTAATGGTTTGCCAAGGTGTCAGAAATTCTTCAAGTCAGATTTAGTCTTTGGAAGAACCCCAGCTCTCCCAGAAGGATGTCTGCCTTATATTCCCACCACACTCCTTAATTGGCTGGAAGCAGCTCATGGGAAGTATGGTCTCAGTGCAAATTTGGCAACGGATTTCAGAGCACAAAACAGAGGCTCTTGCTCATGTAAGTTCCCTGTAGTTGCAGGTTTGTGAAATATATTCACATGGCTATTGTATGGAAAATCTAGTGAAAGACTGGATTCTAACAATCTATTACAGCCCACTCTATTGTCAACTTAGCATCTACACCATCTTTTTAACCCATATTATTTAGCTTCTGATATAGACCAGAACAATATCATACAAGACACAGCCTTCTAACTAAAACCAAAACCATCCTCACCTTCCTACAAAGTGGAGACACTAAGTTGTTCGTGCTGCTTTATCCCCAGTGTGTGGTATTTTTCACTCTTCTAGTGAAGTCACAACCCTCTTGTTATCCTTCAATTTAAATACTGAGTTATGTAGTTAACTGCTATTAGCACAACTTACATCAGATAGAAAGTGAGTTGGAGAATGGAAAAAAATATTGCGTATGTATAAATTATACACATTAAAGGAATTAAAAATGTACATAATCATTCTAGTTCTCATTTTTTGCAACTGGTTATGAGGCTGTGAGTGCACTTGGTAACTTTCTTTGTCCACTGTTCATTTCATTTTCCCTTTGTTCTTAGTCAGCACCCCAGATGATTATGGGTCTAGTTCTGGTGAGTCTGTGCTTTCAATGTTTTTGCTTGTGTTGTGTTATCATAGTTGCTCACTAACTTTTACTTTGAGATATGGGGGCACTAAGAGGTTCCTTGGAAAATTCTTTGGGTCCCAACCATGCTCCTTTATGCCCCACTGTGTGATAGTAGCCCTGTTTCCCTTGATACTCAAGATTAGTTACCCAGCCAATACATAAACTCCTTTGGCTGGTGGGTCACTACATGAGGAGCGCATAGTGGTCGGATGTCAGTCTCAACTTTCAAGTCAATGAAACCCTTATTGTAACACCTTTGCTGTTTTAAAAAAGCAGAACCCAAAGTTTTGATGATGAAAAGCCAAAAATGTCTAGCGGTATATTAGGTTAGTGAAACAAGCCATTCTTCCTTCCTGTCTTGGGTTCCTAGACTTCTATATCCCACCTACGTGCTGGCTCCAATCACATATCGTACCTGAAGGGCATTACCAGGCCCTTTAAAAGTATTAGAACCCAAGTGATGCCATAACTGGCTGAGCACTTGAAAGCAGATTTCACTCTTCTACCTGACCACCTCCGGAATGGTCTCCTATGCTCATTCTCTCAGTTAATAGTTCCTTAGCATACGTACATTCAAGACAATTAGAAGCTGCAGAAACTATTTATATTAGCCATCATAGAGATGTCTAAGGTGTGATTGTCTCCTCTTAAGTTTTCAAGGATAATACAGCAGTCACATCAATTGTTAATTTTTAATTAACAAATTAAAAATGCTTTAATATAGGCACAAAGAGTATGCTATAGTGATTAAGAAGGGAACACATTCCCTCCTAGTTTGGAGGTCAGAAAAGGCTTAATAGAGGAGATGTGTGGTGGTGGAGGAGCTTTTCTAGTCAGTGGAACCAAGAGCAAGAGTAAAACGTGTAGCAATTTCAGTTAATCATCAAGAGTATCTGACTTGGTCAGAGATACAAGCATAAGAAACAAGTAGGAAAAGAGGTTTGAAAGGTGGAGGGTATGAGATCTTTGCAGGAATTGAAATGTCAGTCTAATCACTTCTTACTGCAATGAGATGCAGTAGGAAGGTTTTCATTTTGTTTGTTTTCTTCTAAACAAATGTTGCAAAATATTAAGATGAAAGAAAGGTCAGAGCTTAAACCTTGTTTTATTCTCAGTTGTGTGATCTTGGAAAAGTACATCTCTCTCTGAACTTCAGTTCTATTGTCAGTACATGTGGATAATAATACATCTTTCAAAAGGTTAAGAGGATTAAATACTGGCTCTAGTATCTAATATTTTAGGAAATAAATACTCCCAAGCCTCTCAACATACGTTATGCACCGAACTAGGCAGTGGGTCATGATGGTGATGAATGCAAGACTGATAGTTGTACTTGGGATGCATCATATGTTTCAAACCAATGACTCATCCTGCACTGGGTCCACAGATGCTTTTGTGAGCAGAGTTTGAGGTCCGGAGTCCCAGCAGCCTGAGACCACTGGGCATGAATGGGTAGAGGGATGGGACTATTCTTCAAACCACATTTTATTGGATTATGACCTATTCCTTTTAATTCTCTTTCATCTACTCATCCCTTAAGCTGAAAAATTACTTTATTAGATTTTGTTGCAATCCTAAGAAAAACCTGTATACAGGTATACAATTTCATAACTGTAAATTTGGAATAAAAATGTTCATTTGGTGAACCAGTTTAGAATTTCAACAGGCTTTTCTACCAGATTCCCCACCCTCTAGCCCTACCACTTGACCTCAGCATCTTCCGCCTTATGAAAACACACTTTATTTCCAGCTAACATAATTGTAACCATAATCATAATGAATCATCATCATTATAAATAATAGTTTGTTCTTGTGATGTACAAGCATTGTTCCAAGCACTGCACGTTTTACATTATTTAATGCTCAAAATAAAACTACAAAATATATGTTATTTTTATCTTCATTTTACAGATGAAAAGATTGGAGTTGAAAGGGATCAAATAACTTTAGAAAACTGCTTGACTGCTGCGAAGAACTGAGTAGAACAGAAAAGTCAAGCTTGAGGGCTCAATCATCCCTTGTTGCCTCTCTTCCACCCTCACTTTAAGCCCAGTCATCCTCCAAACATCCCCACCAGGTTTCTCCACTCTAGACTTTACATATCTATAAAATGAAATAATATGGAAAAAAGTCTAGATTTTCTAAGCAACAAAATCCCTCCTCTTCCCATTTCCTGTTCCTTTTCCTCTTTCTGCACCCGCACAGGACTAGGCCTGTTTGATTTGCCTATGGAGACTTAGCCCCGTGGAGTGGTGTGTCAGTTTGCCTCAATGCTGAGTTATTTTTTTTTTTTTTCTTTTTGAGACAGAGTCTTGCTCTGTAGCCTAGGTTCAAGTGCAGTGGTTTGATCTCGGCTCCTGCAATATTGAGCTTTTTTTTAACCCCCTCAGTAAAGTGCACACTTAGGTTGAATTGCTAGAGACATTAGAAGGGTCTTCAAAGCCTGCATGGGGAAATAGGAGAAACCTACAGCAATAGAGGAGTTTGAGGAAATATCAAAGGTGCCTAGTAAGGATTTTATTACATTTTATTGATATAAATGTAATCCTTTATATATGTATGTATATAGTCCTTTGTATATTAAACCTTTCTTTGCCTTCCTATGTAAGCTTAACATCTATGTATGTATGTATCTATTTATGTATCTATCTCTCTAATCTATCTTTCTATCTATCTATCATCTACTTACCATCTGTTTATTTATCTTGCTAATACATTGCAGAATTTGGAATCTTGGGAGGGACATGCGAAATTTGAACTTAGTATGACCCTTGCCCTACAACTGGTCACATCTTGGTCATATCCTCAACATTTTAGTACTAGCAAACACTTATCGAGCAGTTGCTATGAGCCAGATGCTATCTAAATGCTTTAAATATATTCACTTATTTAATCCTCACAACAACTATACAAGTAAGGTATTGTTATTGGCTTCCTTTTTCAGGTGGCGAAACTGAGCACAGAAAGATTAAGTGACTTGCTTAAGGTCACACATGTCATGCGTGGAGAGCTAGAATTTGAACCGAGGAAAACTTCCTGAGACTATAATCTTTAACACTATGTTGTACTCTTGCAATTTTTGAATTCCTATTTCTTCCCACATTGCATTTATGTTTTCCTCTGTCTCAAAATCATATTTCCAGATATCGATTAGATGATCTCTTACACTTTAATCACTGAGAACTACCCTCTCTCCCAGCACTGTATAAGCCCCCATAGCTGTTTTTCCACCAACGGATTCAGACCTCTTGGACACAGCTGATTTTACCAAGTGTTAGAACCTGATTTAGGAAGGGCCAACAAGATTCTCAGAGCTGGGAACAGAGGGCTGGACTGTGTGAACAGTACAGCTCTAGCGGAGGTGTTGAACTCCTGCTGTCAAGATCCTCAGGCTGCTCTGCTCCTGTCTTCCTGAGTTTCGGTTATTAATAACAGCCTTGGATTTTGCATGACACCTGAGAATGTTTCTTATAAATTTCCTTTATGGTGAAGCCAGTTTGAGATGCTCCTCCTACTTGTAAGCAAAGGTCTTCTCTAAGTTGCTGTGCCCTCTCATTAGGACTGTTGTGCACACAGGCTACTTGTCAAACAGTTCTCAAAAAAAGATTATTCTGCTAAACCACACACGTATCATTATTCTTTCCTCAGTAAAGGGAGGGCATACTCAAAGACACATACAGAAAGGAAGCATTAGCTATATCTCACTCTTTTCTACTGTTTTATTCTTGTTTTGTAGCTAGAAATGTCCTTTAGGTATTTCAACCAACATTTATTTTTATGAAATATAAATATACTATTGAATCTAAATCTTCTAACTAATATTAAATCCAGAAGCCGTCATGGCACAAACAAAAATGACAACTTATTGCCATGAGATATCACTGAACCTAACCTTTCCAAAGCATGGTGTACTCACTCTTAGTGAGAGTAGAGAGTACCGAAGTGCAACTGGGCAGCATAGATCATCGTTTCACTGTTGTAATGTTTTGTTTATGAGTATTTTAATGTCAGAAAAGCATGTTTATTTTGTACAGTGAACATTTTATTTTATTTTGTTTTAATTTTAAATTTCTGCAGGTACCAAATATGTGTATATATTTATGGGACATGAGATATTTTGATACAGGCTTTCAAATGCACAATAATCACATCATTGCAAAGGGTCTATCTATCACCTCAAGTATTGATCCTTTCTTTCTGTTACAAACAATTCGGATTTTTTTTTTAAATAGAGACGAGGTCTCACTGTGTTGCCTAATGTGGTCTCAAACTCCTAGGCTCAAGCAGTCCTCCCACCCCAGCCTCCCAAAGTGCTGGGATTACAGTCATGAGCCATCACTCCCCACCAATATAGTTAAAATTTTAAATGTCTGCTTTAATTCTATCAAAAAATAAAACCAGTCAGTTTTAAAATTAGTACATATGTTTTAAAAAACCAATGAGATGCCTAGTACGTTGTTAGGCTACCTTAGTATTTCTAGCTTTTTGCTTCTCTTAACTTTCCAAGTCATCTTTGCCTGTACTTCACACTGAAATCAACCAAGATCAGTACTGTGAGTGCCTTTGCTTTAAATTACATCATGATTGCTGGAAAGGAGGAAATTCATGATGAGAATGGACTGACAATCACTACTTCACATCTCCTTCTCCTTTTCTTGAGGTTCATTCTTTGTCTATATAACTCATTTTTGTACTGTGCCTAGATTTATATCTTTAAAAAATCTTTATGTACAAAAAAATTTAGGTTCAAAATGTTGCTTTTCTTTTGGTCCTCTGAGTCTTCTATGTCAGTTGGCCAAGAAGGAACAAACAAGCCTTCATTTCCTCTTAGTTCAGTGATTCTCAACCAAGGGCCACTTTGCCCCTGATGGAACATTTAGTTATATCTGGAGAAATTTTTAGTTGTCGAAAATGGGTGGGGGTACAGTAGTACTGGCATGTAGTGGATAGAGGCCAGGGAAGCTGCTAAATATCCTATAACACATAGGATGTCTCTACTCCACTCATCCACCTCCCCACCTCCTGTCCAAATGTCAATCATGTAGAGGTGGTGAGACTGTTGTAGTGTTGCAGTGAAGGCACTTCAGTGAGATGGTAATGAGAACAGATTTGAGAGCCAGAGAGGCCTGGGTTTCAATTCTGCCTCTGCCATTTCGTAACTCTGATGGCTTTTATAAGCTTTTTATTTCTATCTGTGCCTCAGTTTACCTATCTATTAAATGGAACCATAATTATTGTTTTAAGTGTGTTAGGAAGAATGAGTAAACTAATATATATAAAACACTTAGCAATGTTCAGGGTACATAGTGTTTAATACTAAGTTATAGATTTCCTGCTGTTCAACTGAGATGCAGAGATCTTTTCAAGAAGACTTTTCTAGAAAACGAATGGAAAAAATAACAAGTAAGAAGTGAATGCAAAAGCAAAGAAGAAGACATAGGAATTCTGTCAATGTTTCTTACCCTAAGACCATTGACGTCCAGTCAACAAGAAGCCTGCCAACCTGGCTTATCATTTTCTCGTGTCTTGCTCAGTTTGTGTAGAGCATGCACAAGTGATTATAAGGGCCAGACAGGTCTTATATATAAAACAGGAGGCTCAATATTGGCATTTTAAACCTAGAGAAATGTCTTCACTTCTACAAAGAAATTTACTCACTCCCATTTTTCTTGAATCAAGCTGCTCTCTTAGTCATTTCCTGCCATTGATAGGGATATGACTACAGAGAAAAGTTCTACTGCCTTAAGCTACACAACAGTGCAATAACAATCATAAGTGACAACAGACACTTGGCCTTGATGTTGAGGAGAGCATAGCGGGTGTGTGCCAGCTGGAGGAGGCTGGCCTGGCCTTAGCCTGCCAGCTGCTGCTCAAGTTCAGATGATTGCTGAAAGAGGAGGATATGGGTCCAGTGGCTGCCAGGTTCTTTGTGTTTTTTTGAAAACAATTTTCTAGATTTTTATGTGAACTCTAAATATTTAAATGTTCATTTATATTGGTGAAATATTGCTGTGTAGGTAAAAAAATAAACACAGCTAAGGGCTGAGTTCAGCCTTACGGCAGTTAGTCAGGTTTCTAAGACTATTACAATAAGGTTTTTTTCTACCTTTTAGTCCCATTTCCCATTATTCAAAAGTCTCAGTAGTGCCTAATGCATTTGCTCATTCAGTAACTATTATGGAATGTCTACAGTGAACCTGGTTTTATGCTAAGTGCTTGACATATAGCAATGACAGGCACGAAGTGTCTGTCACTCTGAAGCTTGCATTCCAGTGGAACAAGATAGTGAAAATAAATAAATATATATAATATTCCAGATGGTATACTATGCAGACATAAAAAAGAACAAAATCATGTCCTTTGCAGCAATATAGATGCAGCTGGAGGCCATTATCCTAAGCAAATTAGTGCAGAAACCAAAAAAAAAAAAAACAAATACTGCATGTTTTCACTTATTAGTGGGAGCTAAACACGGGATATTCTTCCACATAAAGATGGGAACAATAGACACTGGGAACTACCAGAGGGAGGAGGGAGAGAGGAGGGTCCAGATTTGGAAAACTATTGGATACTATGCTCACTGTCTGGTGGTGACAGGATCAGTCATACCTCAAACCTCAATATCAAGTGATACACCCATGTAACAAACCTGAACATACACCCCCGAATCTAAAATAAAAGTTGAAGTTATATAAAAAGATAATATTCCAGGTGGTGATATGGGTTCTGAACAACATAGAGCAGGTAGTGGAGGTAGAAAGTGCCTTGTGAAAGAGGCCTCAAAATACGGGGCCATTGGAACAAAGACCATAAAGAAGAGAGAGAGAGAGTGTTGCTGATATTTCAGGAAATAGAATTCCAGGCAAGTGGAACAGAAGGTGTGAAGGCCCTGAGGCAGATGGTTCACTTAGTAGACTGGCAGAGCACCAGGAAGGCCAGTTGGAGCACAGTGAACAAGGACCAGAGTGGAAGGGAGTGTGGGCTCTGGTGAAAGTTTGAGTTTTGTTCCTTCAGGAGTTGGAACAGAGATGTCACATGTCCAGATTTACATTTTACAAAGATGACTCTGGCTGCTGTTGAGAATAGATGGTAGTGAAGCTTCCTATTGTGAGTGCTCTGGGACTAGTTAAGGCTGTATCTTTACTGTGGTCAGTGTGAACACAGCTGAAATGGGCTCTTCCACTTAACAACACCTTTCCCCAACCTCTCCTGTTAAGGAACCCTACGGAAGATGCCCTTTTTCTCACTTCTTGGTGCATTTTGAACATTCCCTGGCATCATATTCTTTTTCCTCTCTAGAATCTTCTAAATCCATAGCCTTGGATTTACTCTTGGACTGCTTTGCTAGGCTTTCTATGGATCGACTCTCGACCTGAATGGGCTCTTGTCTTCCTAAGCTCATCTTCACCATGGGAAACTATCCACTTTATTCCCTTCTCCTTCCCTTTATTTATCTCTGGAGTTTGGTATTCCCAGCACTTTCCCTCACCATCATGCTCCACTTGGTCTGGAAGAGATTTGAGGGACACACCTGTGTCCCAGATGACATTTATCTCCTGCCATCTCTTCTCCAGTAATCAAACAGTAGGCATTTGTGTGTCTCTTAATCTTTCAATGACTGCCCCACCTGCTGCATACATTTCTTCTTTTCTCTTTCAAAGATGTCTTCATTTGTTCCTTTCCTCGTTTCATTAAGAACACAGATTTCAGAGACAGCTTGCCAGAGTTCAAATGCTGATTTTGCCACTTCGAGTTCATGGATCCTTGCATGAGTAAGTCAACCTGTCTCAGCTTCTTCCTGTGTTAAATGGGGATAAGATGACTCATCTTACAGGATTGTAGTGTGCAGTATTAAAAGAGTTAGGTAAACTCAGAAGTGTCTGATATGTAGTATTATTTAAATAAATGTGAACTCTTGTTATTACTGTAAATGTTAATTTTCCTTTAGATTATTTGGATGCTTCAAAGTATATTAAAACTTTTAACGTATATAAAATGTGTACACATACTACTCAATGAATCAGTGTTTAAAACTAAAAAGAATACTTTCCATAGCCTACAAACATTTAAGTATTCACTGAATGACATGATCACTATTAGCAAAATGTCACTTGAATTGAGTGACTTTTTTTCTCTTTTTTACAGGAAGAACAGAGAAAGATTCTAATTTAAATCAATTGAAGCTGCTCTATTTCACAAGACTCTGCCAGAAGATGTGTGTAGCTGAAGAATTTTAAGTGGAAAGAGGCAACCTCCCATAAATCTTCCTTTAGTATATTCATATCCGACCAATGTTAGACAATTAGGTCCCTCATGGGGTATGAACAGAAGGGAGGTAGGAAACAGGGTGGGAAGGAGGCTGGATGCTGCTGTCTTTTTCTTTTGTCTTCAGAAAAAATAATGGCCCCAAGGGATCAGACTTAATCTCTTTTTATGGAGAAGTTATAGAGAACAAGGGCAAAAGGATGAAAGAAAGAAAGCTAGAAGGGAAAGGATAGCTTGGATTATTTAAAATCTTCATAGTGGGTTTAAAATTGGTATTATTTATTATTTCCTTGCGTCAGGGAATTCAATGGGCAGAAATCCCACATACAAAACAGACAAAAGGCTATCCTTGCTCTTTAAGGGATTCAAGACAAAATGCAGCTTAAAGACAGAAGCTGCATTAATGTTTTTAAAAGAGATTGATTTGCAATCTACTTCTGAAGATTCCTCCTTTAATTATTTATTAATTTTTTGCATGTTTCTCTTTCTCTCTTTTTTTTTTTTTTTGAGATGGAGTCTCGCTCTGTTGCTTAGGTTGAAGTGTAGTGGCATGATCTCAGTTCACTGCAACCTCTGCCTCCCGGGTTCAAGCGATTCTCCTGCCTCAGCCTCCCGAGTAGCTGGGATTACAGGTGCCTGTCACCATATGTGGCTAATTTTGTGTTTTTAGTAGAGAGGGGGTTTCACCATGTTGGCCAGGCTGGTCTCAAGCTCCTGACCTCAAGTGATCCACCTCAGCCTCCCAACGTGCTGGGATTACAGGCGTAAGCCCCGGCACCTGGCTTCTCTTTTTCTTAATAATAACTAGAGCTTCTGGAATCTCTGTGAAATCCCATATCCTTCTTCAAATTTTTGAATGAGCAATGGTGGTAAGATTGAGGAAGTCATAATACCAGCATTGGAAAATATTTTGAAAAAGAATGGAAGGCTCACCAATAACATGTTAGTGCCTAATGAAGGGTCTATTCCATCTGATTTACAAAGTAGACCAGACTAGACAATCATTTCAAAGACTTTTACCTGTGTCAGGATATGACAGCCACAGCCCTTGTTTTAAAGATCGCCTTTGTCTAATCCACATTACCTGGACTTACAAATTTCCCCCTTTAATATTTTACAGGTTTACCTATGTGTAAATATGAGATATGTTTAAATAGAATGTTAATACATGTTTAAATAAAAATGTCTGTTTAAATGAAAATACACTTTATACATGTTTAAATGAAAATAATTTAAGCCAGCAGATAGATTAATATTTCTCTGAGTCAATGTGATTACAAGGTGATTCAATTTTTCCATCAGTTCCTATATAACTCTGTTACATTCTATTGCAAAATGTAGTAATTTGGCTTAACTATAGGCCTGGTGTGCTACATCGTCCTCTGAGTTGAATACTTTCCATCTCTGCGTGGCTTCCTGTTAAATATTTATTATTGAACAATGTTGGAAATTAGGGGAGATTTTACATCCAACTAAGACACAAATATTCCATGCTGAGACCTGTCCCCCCAATTAAACCTCCAGATTCTGTCCTTGCAATGCCTGAGTAAAGAACATGAGAGAACAGCAAAGATCTCCTGCTTAGGCCAGACTGTGTTTCCAATGTCATTACATTAAAAAAATAAATAAAACTAGTGAGAAACAAACAGTATTATGAGCGTTTTCTTTCCTCTTTCAATTCTTAGGTGATATGTCAGTTGCCTTTGCTTCAAAACATGGTGTAAACAATGTGTTGTACTCATTAGAACTAATTTATTTACTTGATTAGTTCTTTACTCTTATTTGTGCTTTCTGAAATTGGTCTCAGGTGACAAAAGCATATGTGACATATGAAAGCATTTAATCAAGTAGTCTTTTCTCTCAGTTATCCTAGAAAAAATACTTATGCCCTTTTAACTTTGGCTTTCTTTATACATTGCTAAGGTTTGAATATGTGCTATAAAGTTCATGTTTTGGAAACTTAATCCCCAATGCAACAGAGTTGGGATGCAGGGCTTAATGAGAAGGGATTAGGTCATTAAGCCTCTGTCCTCAATAAATGGATTGTCATTATTGGGGGGAGTGGGTTTCTGATAAAAGGATGAGTTCAGTCCCCTTCCTCTCCTTCGTTCGTGCTCTCTTGTCCTTCTGTCTTCCAGCATGAGATGATGCAGCAAGAAGGCCCTTACAAGATGCTAGCCCCTCAGTCTTGGACTTCCCAGCCTCCAGAACTGCGAGCAAATAAATTCCTGTTCATTATAAGTTACCCAGTCTGTGGTATCCTTTTATAACAGCAATAGATGGACTAAGACACTCGTGTTTACCAGTACGAGCCCAGATTCTCACCTAGAAAGCATGGTTCAGAGCACTTTTAAACAAATAAGGTCAGGTTCATTCTAAAGTTGACAACACTCATTGGTCTGTCTTCTCCTCTAGCATTCTGCCAATAGATCAACAGGCACCAAAACTATATTTGTGTCTCTCTTCCCTAAAAAAAGTTATAGTTATAGCCCAAGTATATCCATGTCTGTACCACAGAGTCATTTGAAACACAATGTCCCCTCAAATTTTAACTTCCTCTATATTTTATGTCATCTCATCCCGTTTTTGAGAAAAAAAGATAAAGAATCTTGCCAAATGATAGTAACTACAGCTGCTAATAGGTAACTTGGAAATCAAATTTTCTATCAGGATGATTTCTCTTCACATCTCTTCTTAGAATGAAAACTGAGTGCAGGGGAAGCCATGGGGAGAATAGCCTCTGGTTTTCTGCCCCACACATAGTTTTCTCTGGCATTTCTGGGATATTTCTCATCTTTCCTGGTCTCTGCATTCCAGGATGTTTCTGCTGCTTTCTGAGATGTGATGATCCCACCTGAGTTCCCTTGTTAGCATCTCCTTTGGGTTCCTTGTTAGTTGTTGGGGTCCGTGTGTTTCCTAAACAAAGGAATGAACACACAAGACAACACAAGACAAGACAAACATGGCAGCCACCCTGAACGACATGCTCCACTTTATTTTATACAGTCATTTGTGGAATGTTACCAAGTCATAAGCCACATTGTTGTTTTTCTGACCTTTCCTTGACTTTCTGGATTTTCAAGATGTTTATACATAAACAAGCCCCCAGGGTCTGCTGTTTGCAGCTGGCTCCTTTGTCCTCCCTGTTTGCAGGGAAGGAATGCCCAGCTTCGTTTGCAAGAGCAGGACTTATCGGGAACGTCTCGTTTGCGAGCACGTAGTCCTCTACATTAACATCTGCAGTTTCAGCTTAGTCCAAGCTCAGACATCCATGACACAGTTCCTGGTGTCAAAACCTCATAATGTAAAGCCTTCTGATCTTAATCTCAAGCTTCTTTAATGGGGTTCACTAGAAGAATGAGTTTCATTTAAAAAGTAAAGATTTTTCAAAAAATTATTTTTGGTTACATTATTTTATTTGATGTGTGTGTTTGATTTATTTGATTTGATTCTGTCCTGCCTGATATTGTAACTCCTTCTTATATATTGTCTTCTCCTTTAAATATAGACGTCATCTATAATTTGACATTGGATACAGGAAGGATACCCATTATAATGCTTCTGCTAACAGGGTAACATTTAGAGAAATAAGACATTGTCAAAATTCCTTATAGATGCTGAATATTAGACCTTTGTTGGATGCATAGTTTGCAAAAATTTTCTCCCATTCTGTGGGTTGTCTGTTTACTTGGTGAATTTTTTTTTTTTTTTTTCCTGTGCAGAAGCTCTTTAGTTTATTTAGATCCCATTTGTCAATGTTTGCTTTTGTTACAATTGCTTTTGACATCTTCACCATTGAATACTATACAGCCATAAACAAAAATGAGATCATGTCCTTTGCAGGAACATGGATGGAGTTGGAGGCCACTATCTTTAGCAAACTAACACTGGACAGAAAACCAAATATTGCTTGTTCTCAATTATAAGTGGGAACTAAATGATGAGAACACATGGACGCATAGAGGGGAACTGCACACACTGGGGTCTACTGGAGGATGAAGGCTGAGAAGATGCAGAAGATCAGGAAAAATAACTAATGGGTACTAGGCTTAATACCTGTGTGATGAAATAATCTATAAAACAAGTCCCAATGACACAAGTTTACCTAAATGAAATTCCTGCATATGCATCCCTGAACTTAAAAGTTAAAAAAAAAGAAATTGACAAAATTAATCAATGAGAACTATTTAGCCACCCTTTTCTTCCGCAAAGGAAAGGAAGATGGTATCTGTAGTGACTCTGAAGCAATGGATGACTGTAGATGTTATCTTAGTGAAGCAAATCTGGGCCAGCATTTCTTTTGGAAGGTTCATGGCTCCTTTACTATAATACCTTGATTATTGCAAACAGCAGATATCAATGTAAGCATTTATTGTCATTAGCATTCTCTGTGCCTAGGATAGTGCCTGGCACAGAACAGTCACTCAGTCATATTTGTTACATGAAAGACAAATGACTAGATAGATGGTCATGCTGTTGGTACTGGGGGTGAAGATGTTAGAAAGAAACTATGAGGTTAGCTTTTTAAAATGAAAGAAAAATAAAAAAGACAGAAGAGAACGGAAGGTCAGAGCAGAGAATAAATATGAATGCATCACACAGAAGCTAAAAGAGAGCCTTTCTGGATTCCTCCATAACATTCATGGCTTTCTTGTTATTCTTAGACAGTTTGACTCTCTCTTTATAAAAATTATCTTATAAATCTTCCTCTATTACCTATAATGTCTTGCTATCTTTATTTTGTTTCCCTTGTTAACTTTTCCTTTCATGCCTGCTTGCTTCTCTCTTTCAAAAACACAAGAGCAATGAAAATCAAGTAAGCCTATTAACAAGATCCAAAATTGCAGTATGCAAAGGCTGGAGAGTCAATGATTGTCCTCGCCTGTCCTTTCAGATCCTTGCCAACATCAAATACCTTGATTTGTCAATGAATGACGCTCTCTCAAACCCAAAGGGGCGTCCAAATCTATGTTAATCCATGGTTATAAAATGCATCTTTTTAAGATCAGCAGAAAGCCCATTCTCTCTCTTTTTTTTATAGCAAGGTCTGGGAAAGCCTAAAAGAAGGGGGAATTCTCTAATGATAGCACAGGAAGCAATGATTTTCCTTTTTCTGACCTTGGTATTTGCAGAGTATCATGGCCTGTGAGGCTGGGGCCACCTTTGTAGGCAGAAAGGTGATTTTGTGGCTCACAGCACTCTGCAAACCTTTCCCACCAGTTCACTGCTCAGAAAGCGCCTGTACTAAATATTTTATGCCATGGCCATGAAAATCCAGGGAATGCAGCTGTCCTCAAAATTTCTCATTTCTTACCTGCAGTGGCAAGGTCACTAGGTGGCTACACAAAGGGCCGTGGGATAGATTGCATACGGCAGGGCAAGTAGAAAACAGGAAAGGGGTTATATTGAAATGGCACAGAGGCCCTTCTAGAGATTTCCTTCTTGCTAAGGCAATTCACAGAGGTCTTCTAGCACTGCTGAGTTCATGAGCTTCATTGCAAAAATTCTAAAAGGCTTCCTCTTCTCCATTCTGAATTCTGCTTCCTCTTTTATGAATGTTTACATGTGGTTTTCTCTCCCTCAGCTTCAGAAGGAGTAGGCTCGTATTTAGAACTCTTTCTTCATAGTATATGATCTGACTCCACACTTGTCAGCTCTGTAAGCTTCTAAGCTCTAAAACCCTGTTTCCTCTTAAAGGTGCAAACTATTTTGGCCAAACTTATGAATATAGTCAAAGGGAGATAATATATGAAAAACTGCTTTACAAATAAACTCAATAGATAAATGTATTTGATGGGTATTGAGTCTCTATGTCACATGTTTTCTTTTCTTTTCTCACAGAGTCTTCTAGAGACTGAAATTGGTGTTGCTTGTGTCAACCCAAAGCTCAGCCCCACTGCTAGCATATAAAAATGGAACCCAGAGCTTCCATAAAAGATACCTCTCTGAAAGGCTTTCTAGATGTGAGGTTCAGGAAGGAAAGTTCTGCTTTAAAGGACAAGTTGCACTGGAGGAAGAGGAATGCCACAGGTATTTACAAAGATCTAAGAAATGTGCTACAGGCAATTTTTGCTCCCAGTCAACTGCTGGAGGATTTTCCCATATTTTTAAGATTGTTTCTCTAATATTCAGGCATTTCATTTTTATTTTTATTTAAAAACCTTTTTCTCCTAATGCTTTTTACTTATTCAGTTTAACATTTTTCAACTTTACGTTTAAAGTACCTTATTCTATTTTTAATCTTTAATCCATTTTCCTTTTACATATTTAAATTTTTATCTTATAGGTTTTAGCCTTTTATCCTATTTTTTTATTTTTTATTTTTTATGTGTTTAACCGTTTATCTCATTGGCTTCTTGCTCTTTACCTTTTATTATAAATCTCATCTCTTTTATCTTTTTATTTTTAACTTTTAACCTTCTTTTAGAGTTTTAACTTTCCTTTTTTTTTTTAATGGAGTCTCACTCAGTTTCCCAGGCTGGAGTGCAGTGGCATGATCTCGGCTCACTGCAACCTCTGCCGCCCGAGTTCAAGTGATTCTTCTGCCTCAGCCTCCCGAGTAGCTGGGATTACAGGTGACTGCCACAGCGCCTGGCTAATTTTTGTATTTTTAGTAGAGACAGGTTTTCACCATCTCTGCTAGGCTGGACTTGAACTCCTGACCTCGTGATCCACCCACCTAGGCCTCCCAAAGTGCTGGGATTACAGACGTGAGCCACTGCACCCAGCCAACTTTTATACTTTTATATTTTTAATTTTGTCAGATGCATTTTATTTTCTCTTCTACTTTACTCTCAGTACTTTAATTTTCCATTTAACTGTCTACCACAGAGTAATTGCTTTTAAAAAGTAAAATATAAAAGTCTTTCTCTTCTAATATTTATCTTATTTTAAGAACTGTTTTTATAATGATTGGCAAGAAGGAACCTGTATGTGAGGTGTCATACATGAGAATCTGAACCATAAATCTCAGATGCTTTTTCCATATTCTAAGTTCCCTTAGGAAGTTGTAAATGTAAATTATATGTTTGAATGAGATAACTGGGCTGGAGAAATAATTTGGAGTTCAACAACATGTTTATGGTATTAAGCCAAGAGGCAAGGTCACTAGGTGGCTACACCTAGCCAGGTTGTGGTGGTGAATGTCTGTAATCCCAGCTACTCCAGAGGCTGAGACAGGAAAATCGCTTGAACCCAGGAACCCGGGAGGCAGAAGTTGCAGTGAGCCAAGATTGCACCATTGCACTCTAGTTTGGGCAACAAGAGTGAAACTGTCTGAAAAAAGAAAAGAAAACAAAAGAATCTTCCCATCATTCCTGGTAAAGAGAGGGTGGGTAAAGAGTTTTTTGTCTGCTGCTTGATAATTATCTTCAGCTCAAAATAACCAATAGTCCAGAGTGGCATATTTTGGGGTGGCCTATTCTCCTACTCTTCATGTCCTGAGTGCCAAGTCAATAAATGGTTTCAAAGAACAAAGAGTGAACAACTGTCCCAAAAGGTCCTAGTCATTTAAATAAGCTGATGATTGAAATTGACCTTTATTTTTTTCACATCGTGGAGGTTTTCGTTAGCCTTGGCAAGACTGTTTTGGTGAAATGGTAGAAATAAAAGCCTAATTAGAGTTGGTTCAAGAGAAATTTGGAAGAAAACAGGAGAAAATGTGGAAATTTGCTTTAAAAAGAAAGACATAAATTGGATTGTTACTAGAAGTAGTGGGTCAGGAAGGATTTTAAAAGAAGATAATTCATTATTTTTTTATGATAGAATTGATTCAGGAGAGAAGGAAAACTTGATATTTCAAGAGACAGAGGGGCAACAGTTGTTAGGAAGATTAAGTGGTTCTGAATTGGAATCTAATGTGTACAACAGAGGGGCTGACCTTAGGTAACACAGCATAGTCATAGGGCAGCAGGAAGCTATGGATGCAACAAGGCTGACAGCAAATACTACTCCATTTTAGTGACACATAGCCGTGAGCATGGTGTAACCCTGCAGGTGCGTTAGGGGTCAGCACATCTGAGCTGATTTAGAGAAGTTGTGCAGCTCTTTTATAAGCCCAGCAGCTGGGTCAGCTTGTCTCCAGGGATTAGGCTCAGGTCTAATCCACATGTCTCCTATTCTGAGGCCCAGGCTCATGGAATGACTAAAACACATGAAGGCCAGTGGAGGAACTTAAAGCCACTTGAGACCTTTTGGTTTTCATTTTTTATTTTTGAGACAGTCTCACTCTGTCACCCAGGCTGGAGTGCAGTTGTACAATCACGGCTGATGGAAACCACCGCCTCCTAGGTTCAAGCAATCCTCCCACCTCAGCCTCCTGAGTAGCTGGGACCACAGGTGCACACCACTATGCCTGGCTAATTTTTATTTTTGTATTTTTGTAGAGATGGGATTTTACCATGTTGCCCACGCTGGTCTTAAACTCCTGGGCTGAGGCGATCCTCCCACCTTGGTCTCCCAAAGTGCTGGGATTACAGACATGACCCACCATCCCCAGCCTCACTTGAGACCTAAACTTGGAACTGACATTGTCACTTTTGCTCCATTTTATTGGCAAAGTAAGTCACGGTGGCAAATCCAAAGTCAAAATGTAGGGAAGTATACTCCACCTCTTAATGAGCTGAACTGATGAGTATGTTTTAAATGCTTGTAGAAAGAGGGAAGTTATCATTGGTCCTAGAAAAGCGGTGAATTTGTGGATTAGAAATATAGTGGAATGGCTGGGCAGATCAAAGAGTTTGTGAATTTGAAGTGAAACCAGTTGACACGGATGTGTTTCCTTCTGTGTTCATTCAGCTGTGTGGTTGCTGCCACTGATTAAGGTTGGTGGTTGCATTTAATCACATTTACAGGTTGAGCACTTTTAATCCCAAAATTCAGCATCTGAAATGCTCACCTGTGTCTAGCACTCTGGGAGGATGAAGCAGGAGGATCACTTGACTCTAGGAGTTGGAGGTTGTAGTGAGTTATGATCCTGCCACTGCACTCAAGGCTGGGTGATAGAGTGAGCAAGACTCTGCCACTATAAATAAATAAATAAATAAATAAATAAATAAATAAATAAATAAAGTAAAATAAATCTCTTGGCTACCTGTGCTTATCTAGACCTTTAACTCTGCCTTGAAAGAGAATATGAGCAGACAGTTCACTAAGAAAAAGAAAACAGGAGCCCATAAACAGAAAAAAAAAAAAAAAAGGTAACCTTTTTACTCAAATACATGCAAATTGAGAATACAAGGAGATAACAGTATTCAGCTGTCAAATTTGCAATCACAAAAATAATTATAACATTTAAAACTCCTGGAGTGGGGTCAGAAGAGCAATACTATAACTGCTAGTATAAACTATTAAAACTTTTCTGGAAAATAATTTGGCAACGTGCTTTAAAGACAAAGAATGCATTTTTTTCTTGATTTGGTAATATTACTTTTAGAAATCTAGGAAGAAATTTATCAGAAGTGCAGAAAGGTTTATATATAGAAATGTTTAGTGCTACATAGTTTGTAATAGTAAAATGAAAATAAACTTACATATTAAAATATATGAATATATAATAAAAATATAAAAAACTTGATGATCTATTCCTATGATGGGAAACTGAGATCATTGAAAATCATACTTTCAAAGAGTTTTTAATGAATTAATAATATACTTATAAAATATTTTGTTAATATAACGAGAAATGATATAAAACTCAAAATCGGTTCTCAAAATCAGTGTCTGGAGACTTTATCAAAATCACAAATATCTTGGTCCCACCTCAGATCTATTGATTCAGAATCTCAAGTAAAGTAAAGTAGGAATAAGGACAATTACAGTAAAAAAAAAAAAAAAAGTTGTATCAGTTTTCAAAGGAAAAGTTACTACTTTTATAATTAGACAAAAATGCAGTGAATATTATTAAAATAAAAATTTCCTTCTGGTCTTTGAGGACTTTTCCTCTCACTCATTAGCAGCTGACTACTGGGGCTCTAAAATCAGTTTTATCCTTGGAACACATCAGTGAACAAGTGACTCCCTCTAGACAGAGAGAAAAGTTTAACAAGATTAGCAGGTAACAAAAATAACACCAAATATATCAACACTGCAATGCACTAAGCATTCCTTTAGGATTTTTATTCTACTTAAATATTATTATATATTTCAAAAACACAAAGCCTCAAGTTTACTAATAATATGTGGGAAAACGTGATGAGCTTGGTTGGCCACACATCTAGAATAGAAGAGACATAAAAGTACGGAGCCCAGTGGGCACTGAGGAACTGGCTTCCTCTAGTTTCATAAAGCAGGTCAACTGCCCTGAACTTTGTAAAGCCAAAGCCTCTTTCTGTCTAAGTGCTGATGATACTCATTGATTTGCATAACTGGAAGGAAATTTTAAAAACTTA
The DNA here is from genome assembly GCF_009764315.1 of Trachypithecus francoisi. NCBI lineage: Eukaryota > Metazoa > Chordata > Mammalia > Primates > Cercopithecidae > Trachypithecus > Trachypithecus francoisi. Next base: position 22,891,171 of record NW_022681431.1, on the reverse strand, counting down.
TAAGGAGGGGTTGATTTCCTGCCTTTAGACCTGTCCGAATAGCACTCTTCATGGTTGACTAACATTGTCCGTGCCAATTTATTTACCTTTATCAACTCCATGTACATGGTCTGCTTTGACAGACTCCATTGTGGAATTTATCAGTTTTTTAATAAAGAGAGTAATTCTTTATTTTCCCTAATTAGCAGCTATTAGCTCACTAAACATTCCATATAAAGTATTTGCCATTTCTCATATTGATCATTATGTTGTTTATTCTAAGACGGATACTCTACATAAGGAAAACAAGCTCCATACATAGTTATGTTGCTGTTGACCACAATTAATGATACTATTTATCACCATGGGTAGAAATCAGCTAGAAGAATACAAGGTTATGACTGTGTTAAAATACAAACTTTAAATAAATGGAATTTAACAGGGTGTAACTGAGCAAAGAGTGATTCACGAATAAGAGGTTCAGAGAGCTCTGCTCTACAATGTGGACAGGCAGCCTTTATGGACGGAAAACAAAAGGGAGATACAGCAGCAGCTGGATGGGCTACAGCTTAGTGTTTGCTAATGAGATACAGCAGCAGCTGGATGGGCTACAGCTTAGTGTTTGCTCATTTGAACATGGTCTGATCAATTGGTGCCTGTGATTGACTAAAGCATGGCTATTGTAATTGGCTGACTCAGATATTTATTACAGAAGTGTACTCTTACATTAGTCTTTCAGTTATTTTAATACTAAGTTAGGTTGCAGTTTGTTACATAAGGACTCGAAGTATGAAGACATCCTAAGGCCAAATTTACTTTAACAGCCGTTTTTGACCTTTCCACTTATTTTGACTCTGTGGACATGGATTAGTTGCCAGGTAAACTGCTGGAACTCAAGATAATCCCTAGTTACTGAGTTATTATTGTTCACGGAAAGCCATGATATTATCATCAAAGGAAGTTATTTTGGACAATTCCGATTTTTAGCATTTCAAAATGGAGATTATTATGCATTGCATGCCTGTGGTAAAGTATCTCAGGTACCCCATAAATATATATAAATACTCTGTACCCACAGAAATTAAAAATAAAATTTTTAAAAATGAAGATACGTTCTGCACTTCTATTCTTTAACTTATTCCTTAATACCTTGAAATCATTCTTGTGTAAAATGTGTATGTGCCATTTGCCACAGAGAACTGAAAGATGAAAACTTCTCTTTGTTTTGTTTTGTTTTATTTTGTTTTGTTTTGAGATGGAGTCTCACTCTGTCACCCAGGCTGGAGTGCAATGGCGCAATCTTGGCTCCCTGCAACCTCTGCCTACTATGTTCAAGCAATTCTCCTGCCTCAGCCTCCCGAGTAGCTGGGATTACAGGTGCATGCTACCACGCCCAGCTAATTTTTGTATTTTTAGTAGAGACAAGGTTTCACCATGTTGGTGAGGCTGGTCTCACACTCCTGACTTCATGATCCACCTGCCTCAGCCTCCCAAAGTGCTGGGATTACAGGCATAAGCTGCCATGCCTGGCCAATGACTTCTCTTTTATGTGTATTACATAGATTTTTGTAAGGAACAATGATTGACCTTGATAGACAACAGGCTCCTTTGTCAACTGACAACATGAGTGACTACAAAACAACTATTGCAGAGCCAATTTAATGACTGGTATAAAATTCCTGATACTTAAGTGATTGAAAATCAATAATCATATTTAGTGAGTTAATTTATTTAGTAAGTTGGGTTTATATGGGGTTTTCAACCAATTTATCTTGAGGAATAATATAGTTATATGGCCCAAGGTAAAAAGCTATGCAGAGGCTACTTATAGAATTTGGGGAGACCTGCTTTATAAAACAGAATTACAAATCAGTTGTAAACATGAATGTTTATATAGATGAGAAAAAAATAACAAATTACAACTCAAAAAGCCAACACATACCATACTTCACAAGTCTCTAGAATCCTTCCCAGAGCCTCAGAAGGAGCCCAGAAATCGGGGTTGCTGAAACTTAAACCTCATTAGCTTCACAGTAAATCTACTTCTGAGTGCTTGGGAGCATTACTGAAAAATATAATAGTATATAGAGTTTAGGTTTATCTGCTTTAAATATTTTCAGATCTAAATAATAGTACTTATAAGATTCAAAGGCAATGTACAGTTTGTTGATACTTGACTGTAGCAAATGAAAGCTGTTTTGTCAAAAGAATTTTGGCCTTTTTGCCCAGGTATATTTAGGCAATCTCTCTATAGAGAGAGAGTGGGCTTAAGTGCATAGATGTGTCTTTTCCAGATTCTCAACTTTCATGAGAGGATATGAGCCCAAAGCTTACCTTAGCTAGCAGGTAAGAGACAAGACTCCGCACTTAACTGCTCTCCAGACACTTGTTAGGAAGTCCATGGCCTTAAACTCACTGCCCTTAAAGCTTATCCAAAGCTTGGTTAGTGAAAACAATGTTTATTGTTCACTTTCTAGAGGAGATGCATTCAATTCACTCCTCTGAAAGCAAATATCATCTCTTAGTGCAGGGAACCAGTTCCCAGAAGGCTATGCTAATTAACTTGGTGCTATCTGGGGTCATTATTTATCAGTATGTAGGGTCAGTCACATTAGTAAGACTCTCAGACTCTCTTTTTAAATTTCAGTGGTTTCAGCCAGAGATTTTTTTTCCAGATATCTTTATTCTTGTTTCTATCAGACTCTACATACTTCCCCCAGAGCCTAAAGTACCTTAAGTTCTGCTTTCTGCATGCTGGGACCAGAGTAACCTTCATAATTTGCAAAGCAATTACACTTTCATCTTTAGAAAACTTCACATACCCACTTTATATGTGCTTAAATTTCCTAACTTGTGTTTCGAAGTCTACTTTAACACCTAGGTGCTCTTGAATTCTGCTAAATCGTGAACCTCCCAGACCTTGCCCTACACTTTCACTCAGAGCTTATCTTTGCTATTCCATTTAAGCTGAAATGTTCTCATTTCCTGTATCTGTGCGGTTATCCCTCAAAGCATAACTAACTTCCATCTTCTTCATGAGTGTCTTTAATCATCCAAAGCAGAGTTTATCTATTTCTTTCCTGCTTCTTCATTGTCCTTTTGTGTGCATGTATGTATTTTCTATGTACTCATTACAGTGTCTTTGTACTTGTGCCTGTTTTTCTCTCCTCCATAATACTGTGTTTGTATGAGTGGTTTTCTATTCCCCCATAACACTCAGCAGACTTTCTCATACTGAGTCAGTACATGAGTATCAGATGAAAGCTATTTCCAAGTGATTTTGGATGAAAAGAGCTCTCCTCTCTCAAGGTTGACCCTTGAGAGTCTTGGTGAAGTTGTGGCAAAGGTTGAGCACCAATTAGATGAGTGACCCAATTCTGACTCTGCCATTATCCACAAGCTAGGTGATCCTGAGAAAATAAACTCTCTAAGCCTCAGTTTAGTCATTTGCAAAATGGGTAGCATATTAACTACATAAAATCTTACATGAACTAAAGATAGTACAAGTAGAACAAACAGTACATGTTTGATTAATGTGGTTGTTTCACTCTAAAATTTTTGCCCTGTTACGAGGATTGTGAGCTTCTCCAGAGTTGAGTGTCATATCTGCATCTGCTTGAGTCCTGAGCCCTGGGGAAATGTGTGGAATATTCTTGCCCTCATTCTCTACATCTGAGTCAAGACTTACCTCTTCAATACTGATCCCTTCAAAAGAGCTTAAACTTGTCTCCAGATATCGGAAAGACAATGTTATGCTGACAGGTTATGCATTGAATCCTAGCAGGCAAATTGAAGAAAATTTAGCAAAGGCAGGGTTCAGAAGCTCCAAAGCATTTTATTCTGCCACTACAAGGATCCTTAGCTTCTTGGATTCGTTAGCTTCGTGGAAAGGGGCCGAGTATTGTCAGCTACTGTTGTTCTCTTTCCTGACTTTTAAAAATTTTATTCCCTGACAGCTAATGTTTTACCAATGTCTTGTGGCTGAGGACTGGCTGAGGAGTGAGTGATTAGGAAGTGAAGGTTGTAGTGTTGCTTCTCACTCCCTGTAAAGGCCAGTGACTACATCCTCTTTCGCAAAGACAAATTTCATTCATATACATGGAAATAAATAAATGAGCTAAACCCACTGGGAGATGATTTGCCTGCTGAATAGGAGTGCTACAAAACAATAGTGTGTGTGGGTGCATGCACGCGCATGTGTGTGTGTGTGTGGTTGCATACAGGTTTAAGATATCTTAAAGTGCCTCATAATGATGAATTTGTTATTGCCAGCCCAGGAACTATGCATGAGAATACAGCAAACTGTTTCGTCCCACCTCTTCCTCAGTCAGTGAGATGAAACATTTTTTATTTATTATTTTTATTTCATATCTTTACAAAACTGAGAGACTGTGTAAGACCCTAAAATATATCATATGATCTTTTCCTGGTTATTTTTTTATTTAATGCTAGCAATCTGCTCTTACTATCTCACCTAGGGAATCATTGCTGTGAAATGATTTATCTGGAAATGGTAAGCTTCTGGTGCATATATCAGCAAGTGTTATTCCTGTAAACCAGCTGTGATTCTCTGAGGAGCATTTCTCATCTAACTCTAGACATCCTATAGTCTAGTAATCTGGCCATTTATACCCTTGATATCTAGCTATACCATCACTCACTCTCTCTGATCTCTCACTCTTTCTCCTCTCACACATGTGCACACACACACACACATACATACACATACACATACACACATACACATACACATTCTTCCTTCCTTCCATGCTATGGTTCCTTACCATTTCTACCTTTACATGTAATAAAGAAAATTATAAAGGAAAATGAAAAGAAAGCTCAATGCACCATGTCATGTCCAGGTATTTCCTTAAACTCAAACAATTGTTTTATGCTTAAGAACAAATATCCATCTGTGTGCTATGTTTTGGTCTAAAGTGCATTTATTTCAGACAATAAGTTCAGTGCTTAAAATGGCTGTATATTTGAGCAGGAGTAGCTCGTCCGAATATATACCTTGATTATTTTGATGATTATCTATGGCCATCATGAAAGAGTCTATTCCACCATTAGAGTCTATTAGTACATTGGAGATGTCCCTATAAAAATGTTTGGCTGATTCAATAAATAATTAATACTTACGAAGGCTAGATAGACATTCTCCAGATCCCATCCTCCCATCCCTTAGTAAATCTAAATGTCAAGAATCCACACCTTTTTCTACATAAATACAATGACCTCTCCCTTCAGGCTGCTGAGACAGTTCCCCAGAGGGTGACGGAGTCATTGGCTCACATCAGATTTGTGAGGATAACCAGGTGAACCCAAAGAAAGGACAAAGACTCTTCTTTATTTCCAGCCCTAGATATAAAATAACACCTTTATGTTACTTAGCTAATCCCAGCACTGTCTCAACAAAAAGATATGTTTTTGTCACTTTCACTCACAGATAAGACTTGTATCAAGGTTGTTGGGGAAAGCGTTGCAATTTTTCAATTTAAACAACTGCTCATATCAGTGAAGTCTTGGTTAAATAAATTCCCAGTGAAACACAAGATAAGGCAAATCTATTGGAGTATTAAATGGAAAATGTGTTGCTATATTATGTGTACCAGTGGGGAAAAAAAGGAAGAAGAGAACATCTGGATATGATCTGATAATTATTCATTAACCAGTGCAATTAATAAATTCTCCAGACAATTACCTTGACACAAATATTTGCTCAAGCCCAGAATTATTCTGTTGATGGTAGGTGACAAAGAGATCTCAGATATAATCTTTTCCTCCTTTACCCCTGCTGGCCTGTGCAGGACAGTGGTCACGGGGACTTGCTGACACTCAGGGTATTGCATTTGCTTGTGTTTGGTTGTAGCGACTGGATTTAAAAAATAGGAAAAAACAAAAAAGTGGAAACAAACTCTCGGTACTGGGAGTGATTTGTTTCCCCTCCCCGGTTACAGCTTAAATTAAAGTAATATTCCCCTTAAATAATTCTCTGATCACATTTAAGGGATAAGATGGAGTGGTTTAATAATAAATGAAAACAACATTAAAAAATTTTAAAACCAACTCATTTAGGAATCAGGAAAATTAAATTTGTGTACTAATATTGACCTAATTTCTTCTGTACCCTTGATCAAGTCATAAAATATGAAAGGGTTATGATGAGGGAGTAGTGTAGGATTCCTAAAATCGCTTTTGGCTGGAAAGTTGCGTGTCTAAAGAATAGATCTGTCTTTGCCTTCGCCTTCATCCCAAGATATCTAAAGGTGTTTAATTAATAAAGTATGGAATGAACCTCTCCGTGAGGCAATTTCACTCATAACACTATCACAACATGCTGAGGACACCATTCTCTAGACAATGTTGAGAAGCCATTTCTTGGGGTTCAAAGAAACACCTAGTGGAAGACATAGATGTTTTCATGCTGTTTCAATCCAAAAGTAAAGAAAACGCACTGATTTCCAAATAAACGCTTTGATATTAATCTTAAAATGTGCAATTAAAAGAACCCTGGACTGCCTGTTGGATGCAGAGACAAAATGTGATGATGCCATAGGGCAGTTGGGATGGGAACTGAAGTCTTTCCTGGGAAGCTTCTCTACCCACACTTCTCCTTTGACTGGTAGCTAAGCTGACTCCAACCCAGTCATTTTGTCTTCCCAGGAATCGCTCCAGTTTCATTATCTTTTTCTTGAAGTAGTTTAACCAGAATTATACACACTAGTCCACGTATGGCCTAACTAGCATTTTGTATAAACACTTTTGCCTCTTTAATGCCCCATACTCTTGACTGGTCTAAAAAACTGTGTTAGTCTCTTGGCCACAGAAGTGTATTCTATCAGTCATTAGAAAACAGTCCAAAATGAGGCCAAGGTTCATTTTCTTTATTGAATAGATAATCAGTTTCAGCTATAAAATGGATATCCAGGAATAATATTTACTAATGTAAATATTATTTACATTGTGAATAATATTTTCTAATATAAATATTATTTGCATTGTGAATAATATTTGCTAATGTGCCATAAGGCAGTGTTTCTCAAACTGAGAAGTGTTACCTATTAGGTGGTCCTGCCACACATTAAAATCAAGAAAAGAATGGAAAGAAAGAAAGATGAAAGCAAAAGAGAACAAAAAAAGGAAAAGGAATAGAAAAGAAAATTGAAAGTATCTCACTATATGGTAAAGTATTGTTTTGTGAACTATTTGTCAGAGTTATATATGTGCAAGTGCAGAAAATATATTGCTTATTTGTAGGATTGCAATATAAAGTGTGTTTCCTACTCTGGGTTGTATTCAAAAATTTTGATTGCTACTGTAAAAGGGATAAGAAATACTACTAAAGCAAGAAAGAATGTTAACTTTAGAAGTCAGCAGGGTTTTTATTCTTTAGATGTCAGACATGTGCAGGAAGAAAAAAAATGGCAAAAAAAAATAGCTATACCCAGCCTGAAAAAAAAAAAAAAAGAAAGAAAGAAAAGAGAAAAGAAAACCATTGCATCATCACAGTGAGAGCATCATGGGGTGGACCACGCCTGTGTCTTGTCCTTTCTGTTCTGGACACGTGGCCCTGTGCAGCCAGCAGGGTGAAACTGCAGATGGCCTCTGAGGATGGCAGAGTGAATGCATTCAATTTCACACTTGTAAAATCAAGCACAGAAGAAGGCAGCCCAGAGATGTTATCTAGTATCAGAAATTACAGTTAAATATTTCCACTGGGTGTTTCTTTCCCTTTATATTTCTCTGGACCTTTTCTTTCTTTCTTTTTCCTCCTTCTAAGAAATAATTGAATTAAAAGCAAACAAACAAACAAACAAAAAAAAAAACAAACTCTGAAATGATCGCAATACCTTGGCTGTGCACTTGCATGTCTTTTGAAAATGAGTTGGTTGTAAAGGACATAAAGTTCACTGATCATTTCCTATGAAGCAGTCAGCAATAGTGGAGGAAGAGGCTGATCTCAACGATAGCTTTTCCTGGCTCTTTTGTCAGCAATGATTGACAGTTTGCTTTAGCCACAATGATGAGGAGAATATTTTCTCCTTCCCATCTTTGCAGAGGCAACTGAGACTTCAGGTATTCATATCTTTCAAATTACTTATCCTAAGGAGATTTTGATTTTGCTGGGGAGGAGGGAGATGAGGGTTTCTGAAAAGATAGTCCCTGAGAGGATGAAGTTCAACCTTTAACCTTCCCTGAAGTAGAGAGATAGATCCTGTTTGAACCTTGGAGAGAATCCCAGAGGTGAAAATGAGGAACATTTCTGTTTTGGCATGTGACTTTAAATGAATAATTTAATCCCAATTAAATTTTTCTGTAACACCTGATAAAACAGGAATTCTGATAAAATAATTTCATTTTAATAAACATTACTTTAGAGTTATTTACCTGAAGAGCACTGAGCAAAGTATTAGGGGTATAAAGAAGAACACTAGGCTGAATGCAGTAGCTCACACCTGTAATCCCAGCATTTTGAGAGGCTGATGTCGTGGATTACTTGAGGTGAGGAGTTCGAGACCAGCCTGGCCAACATGGTGAAACCCCGTCTCTACTAAAAATACAAAAATTAGCTGGATGTGGTTGCAGGGCTCCTATAATCCCAGCTACTCAGGAAGCAGGGGCAGGAGAATCACTTGAACCAGGGAGGCAGAGGTTGCAGTGAGCACAGATGGTGCCACTGCACTCCAGTCTGGGTGACAGAGTGAGACTTTGTCTCAAAACATGAATAAAGAAATAAGTAAATAAATGAGAATACTAGACTCAGCATCTTGTGAACTCAACATGAAAACAACAAATCTTAACATAGTCATTGTAGGGAACATTGCATATGTCAAGGAGAATGGTGGAGATTAAGACATACAGAAACAGACTTCGAGGACCCAGACAACCCCAAGAGTTTTCCTTGGCCCCTGCATTACCCACTGCATGATAGCAATGCCCACATATCATTGTTGCTTTCACAGACGAACACTTTTTATTTTCACAGTAACCAAACCCATCTAAGCCATCACTGCCTCTTTTGTGCATTCCAGCAACAGCATCCAATTGTTCGTCCTTGTCATTCTTTGAACAGATCACATAATTTGGCTGCAGGGCTTTCAGGTAAGTGTTTCTTCTTTTCTGCACTCTCTTATCTTGACTAACTTCTACCGATCCTTTAGGGCTCAGCTTAAATATCTTGTTCTTGGCCAGACATTCTTTGACCTGAGAGCTAACTACATCTTACAGGCTGCGTGTTCTCAGAGCACCTGCACTTCACACCCACGTTACGTCACACACTGTACTTGAATTGTAATTTCTAGTTTAATGTCTTTCTTCCCTACTACATTACAAATAATGTTCAATACTATAGTCTCCTAAATTAGCAAAGTCAGCACATACTAAGCACTAAATATATATCTACCTGTGTTTGAAGCAGTATCAGAAAATGGAAGTGGGTGGGGAAAGGATGGTTAATTGGGGTGCTTTGGACAGAGAGGAGAACATAGCAAATACTTAACTCAGAAATGGAATAGTCAACATACTGTCATTGAGAGGGTGCTGGGGTTGCAAGACCTGAGTCCTGCTTCAGATCCACAGCTTATCAACTGTTAAATATGAGAATGAACTTTCCGTTGACTCTGCATGCTCCTATTGCTCCTAGGATTACACCCACTCTCCTATGTGCTGCATAAAGAGGGAAAAGTATACCACTATGACACTTGTATAACTATGTAACAAACCTGCACGTTCCACACATGTATCCAAGAGTTTAAAGTAAAAATTTTTTAAAAAGAAGGAAAAATAAAAAGGAGAAGGCAACAAACAAAAAGACTTATCACCCATAATTCTCAATTTCCTCATTTTGATACGATGGAACCATAGGAAAGCACATCTAGGTTCATCCAGCAATCCCACTCTATAATTCCACGACTGCAAATTATTCTCTGGTCTTCTTCATTATGTTTTGTTCATTCCTCTTTCTGAGAAAACTTAGGTCCATTACAGAAAAGTCCTGGTTCACACAGGAAACTTTGGAAGATGTCTTCAGTGTTTCCTTAGATTTCCTCACGACCTCATTTTTTTGTCTGTTTGTTTTTGTTTTCTGAGACAGGGTCTCACTCTGTTGCCCCAGCTAGGGTACGGTGGTACAATCATAGCTCACTACAGCCTTCACCTTCCAGGCTCAGGTGATCCTCCTGACTCAGTCTCCTGAGTAGCTGGGACTATTTGTGTACCATGTCTGGCTATTTTATTTTTTGTAGTGATAGAGTCATGCTGTGTTGCCCAGGCTGGTCTGGAACTCCTGGGCACAAGTGATTCCCCCCCTCACCTCGGCCTCCCAGAGCACTGGGATTACAGGTGTGAGCCACTGTGACTGGCCTACTTCATTTTTAAACACCAAAGTCTGCCGATTTTAGAGAACGCAGGCCTGGGATCCAGGAGAAATGCCCAGAACTCACATTTCAGCATGTATTAAATTCAAAAATTGATGTTTTCTGTTGTTACTGTGAAAGACAGGTTTTCAATTTTCAGGAATGCAGATTTCAGAGCAGTGGATTTCTAAGACACTTCTTCCTTCTTACCTGTTAAAAACTTAGTAGAGATAGAGGTTCTTTAGGAGTTACATTTTCAGAGAGTAGAATCATGCCAGGATTCCTCAAAGCAGAATCTGGTATCTGCATTATTTGGGTTAACTCAGATATACTGAAAATAGATTTTTACCTACACGAAGATATACTACTTCAAACATTTCTACTATAAATCATGTTTTAGAAAGTGAGTTGAAATTAGATGGCATGGTGTTGTAAATTGGTATTGAATGGTTGAGTCAGGAGCTCTAGGCAGTGCCATATCAATGGGAAGTAAGGGGGACTTGGGAGGCCCAGCCTGTCCCTTGGGAAAAAGTATTTTATCATGGAAATTGCCACTGCCTGGTGCTAATAAAAAGCAGACTGTCTTTTAATTGGTTTTATAATTGTTTTTAATTTTCTCTTTAGACAATGCTCTACTTCCTTGCTGTCTGCACCTGGGGCAGGGAACGATTTTCCTATCTCCTCTGTTCTTACATCATTGGCTTGGGTTCTTATTTTTGCCATGCGGTAACCAGCTAAATAACCTGGAGCATGACAATGCAGATCTGAGTCTATGTTTGCACTTACAAATTTAGAAACTTGCAGGGTTAGTACTCTGGTTTGGAAAGCAAAGTACATTAAAGTTAAGCTGGAAACTTTGACATCATCTGAATTTCTGTAACAAGGACAACTCATTTCTCTAAACCTATTATTATTCTCTTTCACCTCTAACATCCATACATTATAACATTTTAGTGTTAAACATTTATTGAAAATGTTAAATAAGAAAAAAAACTCACACTGTTTTCTTTCCAATCACCTACTGATTCTTCAAATTCCCAGGCTTTTGAAAAAGGGTTAAAGGAGACTATTTTCAAATCAGATTATACTGCTAAGCAAGAAAATTTTTGTCTTGGCTCGCAGTAAACTGTGAACTCTCGAAGCTTCCAATAGTCATGCCATGTTTAAGAGGTGAAAAATATCTTAACAAAATTGGATTAAATGAAGTAATGTGTGGATAAATGTGTATATAATATTTTAATAAAGGGAGTAGACTCTGTTTTCCTTCATTATGTCTCCCATTCATGTTGCCCTGAATTTAAAGTACAGAGGAAGTTGTTAAATTACATTTAATAATAGAGCAGGCCGTTTAATGTATATTAATTAACTATCAGCAGATGGTAAAGGGAGTCCTTGCTGAGTATGAATAAGGAGAGAGAGAGAGTTCTAACTGCCATGTAATTAAGCTGAAACTGCAGAAACAATGGAGGTGCGATTACTTTTTTATTAACACATTATACTTACATGTGATGTGGAAGGATTTAATTACTCTGTGACGTCTATTATGTTCATTCAAGTTGCTCTCATGTCGAGTGGGTCTCTGTTCCCAGTAAACACTGTAGAGCAGCCTGAGTCACTTTATTTCTGAGCATTTTGATCGTCATGTTGTGCAAGTTGAGAGATGGTCGCAGTGCACCCCTGTGTCTGGATGTGCCTCAGTGCCCCAGGATGGCCAGTGTATCATTTCTGTTTCCTGCTAAATGTTTGATATGGGTAATTCTCAAGCTTCAAAGAAGAGTAGAAGTAAGGCGACGGGAGGTGGGAGTAGGGGGGTGATGAAATTATTTTTTTTTCTTCCCTGCAGCACATCTTGGACATATGACATTTGACAATCAGGTCTTAGTCAGGTTAGAGAAGTTAGGAAAGGAGAAAACTAATCATTTTCTGCCTTGATGTTGGTAAGCAAGTTAGTCGCCTTGAGTAGCGACAAGCCCATTCTCCGTATTTGCCTTTCAACATTACCAATTTGTGTAAATGTAGTTTTATTTGTTCAGCTACAGTTGTTACTTGCTGGTTATTGAGATGTATTTTCACATTTCATGATGATAAGATAATTTAGCTTTTTCTTTTCTGGTGGTGCTGTCCTATCTTTCACCAATGTTTACATGAAATTCTCAGCAAGTTGAAGATCCTAATTAAATAAAGAATAAATGATCATCATGATATTGCTATGAGCAGAGTCCTTGATTAATGCAGTATTCTATTTTATGTCTCTAATCCATTTTTATTTGATTTTTTTCTTTTTTTAATTAATATACTTTACATTCTGGTGTACATGTACAGAGCGTGCAGTTTATATACACGTGCCATGGTGGTTTGCTGCACCCATCAACTCATCACCTACATTAGGTATTTCTCCTAATGTTGTCCCTCCTCTAGCCCCCCACCCTCTGACAGGCCCCAGTGTGTGATGTTCCCCTCCCTAGGTCCATGTGTTCTCATTGTTCAACTCCCTCTTATGAGTAAGAACATGAGGTGTTTGATTTTCTGTTCTTGTGATAGTTTGCTGAGAATGATGGTTTCCAGCTTCATCCATGTCCCTGCAAAGGACATGAACTTATCCTTTTTTATGGCTGCATAGTATTCCATGGTGTATATATAATGTAATATTCTATTATTAACCTTCACCTTCCCTAACCTGGTTATAGGGATAGAAAAATTCATCTCTGAGAGACAATGCATGAATTGCCAACTGTTTGGTGGATCTCAGCATGACAAATTAACAAGAGAAGGAATTTACAAGACAATGCCAATTTTGGTGATTACTTGTTTCCAGAGAGAAAGGTAGGTAGTTCTTCATCAGCCCCAGTTTTCTATCTGGGAAAGTAAAAATGTTAGCAAACAGATCAATGACCCATAAAGATAAGGGTTAACTAATCACCACTTAAAAACCAGCCTCACCACTTTTCCACTTTGTTATGACAGGACCTGATATGTAACTAGTTCTCTGTCCTCTGTCCCTCTCCTCAAAATTGGGCCCTGAAATTCTCACACCAAGTGTCACTCACTGTGACCCTCTAGATTCAAATGCACCCAACGTCAGGAATGGTTTTAGGAAGCCCTAGTGAGAAATTGAGGTGACTCAGTTGAGCATCAAGTAGATGTCAACTCTTATCAACTCTTTCTTTTTTACTGATCCCAAAAGGCCAGGTCTTCTCAAAAGGACTTCAGACAAAATCCTCATGTTATCCTCTGATTCCTGTAATTGGGTCTCCACATTCTGGGTTCCAGAGTTGCTAACCTACCCAGTACTCAAATATCTATAGAATTCAGATAGTGGAAGGAATGCAGAACAGAATCCATACTCACAAGTGATGGAGCCGAGTTCATATTCAAAGTTTTGACTTTTGGACCTGCCCTGTTATTTTATTTTTGATTTTGGAGATAGGGTCTCCCTCTGTTGCCCAGGTTGGAATACAGTAGTGAGATCAGAGCTCGTTGCAATCCCGTAACACCCGGACTGAAGCTATTCTTCCATTTTAGCTTCACGATTAATTTTTAAATTTGTTTTGTAGAGATGGAGTCTCACTATGTTGTCTAGGGTGATCTCAAAATCCTGGTCTCAAATGATCCTCCTGCCTTGGCCTCCCAAAGCATTGGGTTTACAGGTATGAGCCAGTGTGCCTGGCTTTGGGCTATTAGTTTAAGTGTTATGATGATCTTGAGATTTTTCTGTTTATGGCCATGTCTTTTAGGCTTAGAACTTTATAACTTTCACTTACTCCCCTCTTTGAAATTCTGTCTAGGAGCATATACTCTCAAATTATAGCCATCAAGCTTCCGGGACCAAAACAAATTCAAAAGCAAACACATATGATTTTTTTTAATGCCATAGTAAAAACAAAAAAATTCAAGTACCTTATAGACATTGCTAAACCACTGACTGTATTCGTAGCCTCAGCCAAATTACTTAACTTCTCTGTTTCTCTGTTTCTTTCTATTCAAATGAGAACAATAATTCCTGCTAAATGACATGCTATAAGGATTGAAGAAACTAATGTTTGTGCTCTTTGCGTAGTAAACGGCAAGGACTACAGTACTAGGTACTGGTTTTAAAAGGTAGCACAGTCACTCATTAGTTGTGTGACCTTGGGAAAGTTATTTTGTGTCTTAGTTTTCTCATTTATAAATGGTGATAATAATGGTGTCATCCTTACAGGGTTGTTGTGAGGGTTAAAATATATATGTATATGTGTATATATATGTGTATGTATATGTATATAATATGTAAAGGACTTATACTTGCACATAGAAAGTACCACATGTGTGTTTGCTGCTATTATTACAGTGCCTGGCACATAGTTACCACTGGAGTAATTCTGTGGAAGAACCAGAGCAATGCCTACTATGTGGTTAGGTGTTCCATAACATACATAGCACCTTGCCTTTCTTAGCATCAATAGGTGAACTCTAGTGATAACTGGGAGTAGCTGATGGTAGGGGTCCCAAATGATTATGAAATTATTACAAACCCCACAAAATCTCAGGAATAAAATTACAAAAGACACCTTTAAAGGTCAAAAGGGCTCCTATATCTGAGATTTCTCTTCTTAAATGATGTGATTTGAGGTAAACATTTTTTTTCTCACTATTTTCTTCTTCCCAGGAGAAGATTCACAGAGATATTCTAGCTACCCACTTTTGTGTTATCTCAAGAAATTTTCAATTCAGAGCTTGTTTTAAATTATTAGAGCCTAGAGTTAAAAAGCATTTGCTCCTGGGTCAAATATAAATCCAATTGATTTATCAGATTTAAGCAACCTTTTGCTGTAAGTACAGGAGAGCTGGATCCCTGGTAGCCATTAACCACATCCTAGGTGAGGTGTGGGAGGTAACTAGAGGACTAACATTGGTCCTGAATACATTCAAACACATTTCAATATCTTCTTCATTTGACATTGAAGGAAGAACGTGGCTACAGTTGTGTGTATTATCATTGGTCTATGAATAACAATTTTTTCTATCAAGAAAGCCATTTAACAACCTACAGAATTGGAGAAAATATTTTCAAGCTATGCATCTGAAAAAGGTCTAATTTCCAGACTCTGAAAGGAACTTAAACAAATCAATAAGCAAAAACCAAATAACCCCACAGAGAAATGGTCAAAAGACATAAACAGTTACTTATCAAAAGAAGACATACAAGCAGCCAACAAATATATGAAAAAAATGCTCACCATCACAATCATCAGAGAAATGCAAATCAAAACCATAATGAGATACCATCTCACACCAAACAACAGATGCTGGTGAAACTGTGGAGAAAAGGGAACATTTACCTACTGTTGATGGGAATGTATAAATTAGTACAGCCATTGTGGAAAGCAGTTTGGAGATGTCTCAAAGAACTTAAAACAGAGCTACCATTTCACCCAGGAACCCCAATACTGGATATATACCCAAAGGAAAATAGATTATATGGAAAATGCATAACGTAAATGTACATATATCTATATGTTCATGGCCATGCTATTCACAATAGCAAAGACATGGAAACAACCTACGTGGCCGTCAGTGCTGGAGTGGCTAAAGGAAATGTGGTATATATACACCGTGGAATACTATGCATCCAGAAAAATGAATGAAATCATATCCTTTGCAGTAACATGGACAGAGCTGGAGGCCATCATCCTAAGCAAATTAATGCAGTAACAGAAAATCAAATACCACATGTTTTTGTTTACAAGTGGAAGCTAAAGATTAAGCACATGTGGACATAAACATAGGAAAAATAGACACTGAGGGCATTGAGGGATGGGGACATGGAGGGAAAAACTACCTATTGGGTACTATGCTCACTACCTGGGTGCAAGATACCCACATTATAAACCTGCACAGGTACCATCTGTATCTAAAATATAAGTTGAAACAAAAAGTCTTAAAAGTCATTAAAAATATTGGTGGCCTCCTGAAGGACAATAATATTAAAACAATCATTTCAAATTTGCAAGCTGCTTCAAAATTTGCCTATTCAAATCCCCTTATTAGTTTTTTCCAGATAAGAAAATTGATTCTCAGAAGCCCTATGTGCTTGTCACTTGTCATACCATTTAGTTTATATTCCCACATCCTAACTCTTGTGCTCTTTCCAGTGTTCCTGCCTGACCGCACTGTATTCTACTGTATTGAGCTGGCTAAATCATGCCTGGGAAGCAGTAGTGGACAAGGCCTCTAGTGAATCCAGTCCCCAATCCTCATGGGAGCGCTGCTTACCTGCCATTACTTGCCAGCTTTAATGAACAAATGGAGCCCAGGTGCAAAGGGGCACCAGACCCTGACAAGCTCATTGGGTTTACTACATCTGTGTGCATTGCCAGAACTCCCAGGAATAAGAGTTAGGGTTGCTCTCTGCTTCTGGTAATAAAGCCCAAGTGTCTCATTAGATCCCTGGACCACTTCTCCTTTGAATCTATTGCTTCCTCCTTGGCTTTTGCAGTGTGATTTGCAACTGGAGCTGTTTTCCCCAAAAGTAGGATTTGAAACAAAGATTAGTATATCTAAATGTGCCCATTATAGTTCTAAATGGAAGCTTTTTCTAAAAATAAACTTAAGAAATCAGCCCTCAACTCTTAAATTATAAGACATTATTAATAATTCATTTTTATTAATACAGATAATTCCTCTGGGTTATTTAAAATGCATATGACAGAGCAGGAGGGGTTGCCCAACACAAATTTATTTCCTTGAGTCAGTCTTAATATTTTTCTAAGAAACTAGATAGATGTAGGCAACCTGACACATCACGGAGGGAAAAGAAAAACACAATGTTTCTTTTCAGAAGAAAAAAAATAGACAAATCCTAACAATAAATAAATCCACCATGGCCTTCAAAAATTGAAAGAGTACAGAAAAACTTCACGTCCAGAAATAAGACAGAATATTATATGTCTGATAGCAAGAAACATCTGATTTTTCTAAACTCCTAGAGGATTATCTGGGCAGCAAAATGTCCTGTCCTGCTCTGTAATTAAGGAACATGCTCTAACCTTAACAACAGTGGACCCAAGCTCAATTTCTGGCAAAGGCCCTGCAATTTCAGCATAGTGTGCTCCTAAGCTGCCAGTAAATCCCAAGCTCTGTAGTCCAAAAAAATAAATTCCTAAAGTGGTATAGGATAAAACTTACTTCTGACCCCGCAGAAGATACAGGACGTGGATCAGATTACAGCATGTGGAGGTGAACCACACTGACTCAGGTTTGTGTTGGACTCTACAGGACTGGACTAGCCTCAGCCTTTTCTCCCATTGTTGAAGATCAGAAAATGTCCTTGTAGCGCTGGATACCTCTGTTCTATGCAAGTGAGTAAGACTACAAATTTCTCTGTCTCCCTAGCAAGGTTATGCCCAAAGCAGGGCAAGTGATGGGCTTCCATCCCTTAGAAACATCATGCATTTCTCTATATTTTAATTTTAGATTAATTCTGTTATTCACCTTAGGAAATGGAGTAAAGCTTTCCCATAAGGAATGAGAGCATAACCTTTATATTGGGACCCTTAAGAGATAATAAATAATTCAAGCTTGATTTTTATGAAAACTGAGGTCTAAATGTTGGGTTTACCCTTAACTCCTTTCTTTTTTCCACACCCCATACCATGTTTTCCATAGTTTCTATAATCAAAATACTTCAAGAAAACCACCACTGAAACACTTCATTGCTTCCTTCCTCATGCAAGAATGCATTATCCATTGCCTGTTTTTTTTTTTCCCCCCGATTTTCTTGCTTTCACCCACATGCCCTTCCAGCCTATTCTCAGCACAGAGAGATCCTTCTAAACTATGAACCAGGCATCCAATTCATCTGCTCAAAGCCCTCCAATAGCTTCACACATAGGACACTGGCTTTTACGACCCGGCTAGATCAAAGATTCCAACTGTGGAGCTCAGTTTTCACATAGATTTCCACCAACTCAAACAAGTTCTGAGAGCTGACTAGATTGTGATTCTTTAATAAAGGGATTTCTCTTTTTTGTTATTTTCCTTCCACCACCTAACATATGTCTTACCCATAGTAGGCATTTAATAAATGTTAATACATTGGACTCTTGTCAGGACAGGGTTTGTGAAACCAATTCTGATCAGTTTGTACAAAATCCACCCATTTTAAATTCATAATTAAATATTAGAACCTATTAAAATTACTCCAACAGCATACTTGCAACCAATTAACAAACTACATTTTTTTACCATTAACTGGTCTGATACAAAAGTTATATTAGCCATAAAAATGTAGTCTTTTACAAATTCACTTGTCACAAATCACATAGGAAGTATGTGCAGAGGAGACAATGAATCTTTTAGTAAAAGTGAAAGAGATTAAGATTAGTACAAACAGAATATTTGAACTTTTAAATACAGGCACACCTCAGAGATATTAGTGATCATTTATAGACAACCATAATATCACAATAAAACAAGTCACACGAAATATTTGGTTTCCCAGTGCTTATAAAAGTTTTGTTTATACTATAATGTAGTAAATTAGTATGCAATAGCATTATATGTAAAAAAAAAAAAGTACATACGTTAATTTAAAAATGTCTTATTGCTAAAAAATGCTAACAAAAATCCAAGCCTTTAGTGGGTCATAATCTTTTTGCTGGTGAAGGTCTTGTCTCAATGTTGATGGCTATGGACTGATAAGACTAGTGATTGCTGAAATCAATTTATTACAATTTGGGGTGCGATATGGTTTGGCTGTGTCCCCACCCAAATACCATCTTGAATTGTAGCTCCCATAATGCCCGTGTGTTGTGGGAGGGACCCAGTGGGAGATAACTGAATCATTGGGTGCTTTTCCCCATACTGTTCTCCTGGTAGCAAATAAGTCTCATGAGATCTGATGGTTTTATAAGAGGCTTCCGCTTTTGCCTGGCAAAACTATTCTTTCCTGACTGCCACCATGTAAGACATGTCTTTTGTCTTCTGCCATGATTGTGAGGCCTCCCCAGCCATGTGGAACTGTGAGCCCATTAAGCCTCTGGTTCCATGAAATTCCTCAGTCTTGGGTATGTCTTTATCAGCAGTATGAAAACAGACTAATACAGGGTGGCTATGGCAATTTCTTAAAATAAGACAACAAAGAAGTTTGATGCATTAACTGACCCTTTCTTTTATGAAAGATTTCTCTGTAGCCTGTGATGTTTTTTGATAGCATTTTACCCATAGAACTTCCTTCAAAATTAGAGTCAGTCCTCTTAAACACTACCACTGCTTTATCAACTAAATCGATGTAATACTCTAAATTCTTTGTTGTCATTTCAACAATGTTCACGACATCTTCACCAGTAGATTCCACCTCAAACTGCTTTCTTTGCCCTTTCATGAGAAACAATTACACCTTTGTGAATTTTTTCATGAGATTGCAGAAATTTGATCAGATATTCAGGCTCCAATTCTAATTCGAGTTCTCTTGCTATTTCCACCACATCCGCAGTTGCTTCCTCCACTGAAGTCTTGAATCAGTCAAATTCATCCATGAGTATTGGAATCAATTTCTTTCCAACTCTGTTAATGTTGTTATTTTGACCTCCTCCCATGAATCATGAATGCTCTTAATGGCATCTAGAATGGTGAATCCTTTCCAGAAGGTTTTTCAAAGACTTTGCCAAGCTACATCAGAGGACTCACTATCTATGGCAGCTATAGCCTTACAAAACACATTTCTCAAATAATAAAACTTGAAAGTTGCTCCTTGATCCATGTGCTGCATCTATTTGTACATCTCCAGCAGAGCTCTTGGATGACCAGGTGCATTCTTAATGTGCAATAATATTTTGAAAGGAATCTTTTTTTCTGAGCAGCAAATCTCAACGGTGGGCTTGAAATATTCAGTAAACCATGCTGTAAACAGATGTGCTGTCATTCAAGTTTTGTTATTCCATTTATAGAGCACAGACAGGGTAAATTTAGCATAATTCTTGAGAGCCTTAGGATTTCCAGAATGGTGAATTAGCACTGGTTTCATCTTAACGTCACCAGCTGCATTAGAGAGTCAGCCTGTAATCGCTTCTCTTTTGCTATGAAAATCTTAGATGGCATCTTCCAAAATAAGGTTCTTTCAACAACACTGAAAATGTTATTCAGTATAGCCACATTTATCAGATATCTTTTTATTTATTTTTTTATTACACTTTAAGTTCTGGGATACAGGTGCAGAATGTGCAGGTTTGTTACATAGGTATACACATGACATGGTGAGTTGCCACACCTATCAACCCGTCATCTACATTAGATATTTCTCCTAATGCTATCCCTCCCCTAGTCCCCACCCCGTGACAGGTCCCGGTATGTGATGTTCCCCTCCCTGTGTCCATGTGTTCTCATTGTTCAACTCCCCACTGTCAATATTAGACAGATCAATGAGACAGAAAATTAGCAAGGATATTCAGGACTTGAACTCAGCTCTGGACCAACCGGAACTAATAGACACCTATCTAATATCTTAGTTCGATCTTTTGGATAACTTACTGCAGTTTCTCCATCAGCACTTGCTGCTTCACCTTGCACCTTGCATGATGGAGATGGCCTCTTCCCTTAAACCTCGTGAAGCAGGTTTATGAAACTTCTGCAAGCTTCAAACTTTTTTCCTGCAGCTTTCTTAATTTTCTTAGCCTTCGTGGAAATGAAGAGAGTTAGAGCCTTGCTCCAGATTAGGCTTTGGGTTAAGGGAATGTTTTGGCCTATTTGATCTTCAATCTAGACCATTAAAACTTTCTCCATATCAGTGATTAAGATGGTTTCTTTTTTGTATGTGTTAAATGGATAGCAACGTTAATTTTCTTCAAAAACTATTTATTTGCATTCACAATATCACTAATTGTTTGGTACAAAAGGATTATCTTTTGGGCTATCTTAGGTTTTGACATGCCTTCCTCACTAAGTTTAATCATTTCTGGCTTTTGATTTTAAGTCAGAGATGTGCAGCTCTTCCTTTCACATGAACACTTAGAGGCCATCGTGTGGTTATTAATTGGCCTAATTTCAGTATTGCCGTGTTTCAGGGAACGGAGAGGCCTGAAAAGAGGGAGAGAGAGGGCAACGGCCTGTCAGCGGAGCAGTCAGAACATACACAACATTGATTAATTAAGTTAGCCGTCTTATATGGGCATAATTTGTAGCATCCCAAATCAATTACAGTAGTAATATCAAAGATCACAGTTCACAGATCACTATAACAGACATAATAATAATAGTAAAACTTAACATATTTCAAGAATTGCCAAAATGTGACACAGAGAAATTAACTGAGCATGTGATGTCGGAAAAATGGCAGCAATAGACTTGCTGGATAGAGGGTTGCCACAAACCTTCAATTTGTAAAACAAACAAACAAACAAAAAAACAACAAAAAACGCAACAAAGAGAAGTTCAGTAAAACAAGGTGTACCTATAGTGTACAGTTAATTGCAGTTTCAGTGAGGCAGCATTTAGGACTTTCTTTTAAATTAATAGTACTATCAGCTTCATCTTTTATTTAATTCTCTGGGAGAAAATTATCTATGAGCAATAAAAGTTACTGAGTGGTCCTCATGATTTTAAGAGATAAATTAGGACAGAAAAAGAATTAGCCATAGTCAATTAGCTAATTACAAAGTCAGAGTTACTGTTCTAATACACTTAATATTACTAGTACTTCCAAGATTTTGTGACCACTTAACCAAATGTCAAGTACTATGTTAAGGGCTTTACATGTAATGCTCCTGTAATCCTTAAGAAAACTTATGATAAAGATATTAACATTATTTCCATTTTTATAGATAAAGAATCTAAGATTTAGAAATGTTAGTTTTCTCAAGATCACACAATTGATACTTGATTGAGCCTAGGTTCAAACTGATGTACTTCTGGCCCCAAGTCCATGTAATAGGTCTCCAGCTTAATTAGCTACAGTCAGTTACATGGGTGGGGAGAGTATACTCTTTTCTCATCAAAATACTTGGAAATTAGATACAAAAGTTTATCTGGAGTCAACTGCTCTTTATATAAGAAAGAAAGTGATCTGAGAAAACACGCAAGTTTCCGCTCATTTGTATAGATACTTAGAAATGGGGGGAAGGATAAACCAGCACCTAATGCAATAGGTTACCTAACAGTGGCTGCTGGGAAAGAATGGAGGAAGGGTAACCAGGTAGACGGGAGGAGGAGGGGATAACACTTTTTAAAGAAACCTTTGCGTTTAGCTTTGGTAAAGTTTTACATGCTTGACAAACAAGTAAATAACTAAAATCAACCAGTTTCTTGCAGGAATTCTAAGTTGAATTCAAACTCTAACAAATGACCTTGACCTCACTATGCTTCAGCAACTCAGATTAAAAAATCACACTGAAGGAAGTGTGGAAAAAAAAAAACTGATCTAAATGACTTTAGAAATCCATGGCTTTGATTACATCTTATAAAAACAATAATACGAAGTGTTATACATGGATATGGCATTCTAGTTAACAATTTTGGTTTGTATAGGGGTTTGGCTATTAATTATCAAACAATTTTCATATATAATATTAAAAATAATGACAATATATAATTAAAATTATATATAATTATATAAAATTATATATATATAATTTTAATCCTAATAAGGATTAAGAAAATAAGTAAATATATAGTAATGACAGCCAGACACTATGGTCTAAATGTTTGTATCTCCCCATAATTCATATGTTGAACTTCCAACACTGAAGGAGAAGGTATTAAGAGATGGGACATTTTGGGAGGTGATTAGGCCCCTCCCTCATGAAAGGAACTAGTGTCCTTATATTAATACAAGAGGCCCCAGAGGGCTGCCTTGCCTCTTCTACCATGTGAGGACATAGTGAAAAGCTGCCATCTATGAGAAAGTGGGCCCTCACCAGACACCAAATCTGCCAGCACCTTGACCTTGGACTTTTCAGTCTCTAGAACTGGGACATATGTTGTTTATAAGCTACCCAGTTTATGATATTTTATTATAGTCATGGACTGAGACTCAGATTTCTGAGTGTCAGAAAAAGAAGCTACATATGAGAAAACGGACAAGGCTATATCTATGTGTATGTAACTAAAGCACACATTTCCTTATCTCTGCCTATACAGAGGACCCAAAACAAGGACATCCCTAGTAGCAATGAACACATTTAGTGCCCAGATCTTGGTTTCTAAATGCCATTCTTCAATAAAAGGAAGTAGGGCTCCTTGGAGAAGTGATTGGTTACAGGACTGAGGCAGGAGAAATATAAGGTGATCCCAGAATATCTTATAGCAACACATAAAGGAAGCATGCTGAATGAACAACAAACACAGGCACCCACTGAAAGAGCTCTCAATCGCCCAGTCTGTCACAATCTGTGCATCAAAATAGATAATGAAACTAATAGAGTGTAACCCAGAGGGTAAAATAAATATCCACAGAACTATACTGATATAAATAAATAAATGGAAAGTAGAAACAGTTCACTTTTACAGAATTGCAATTAGAATTTTAATGTAGAAGGGATAATTGGAATTGAAAAGTATCACTAAGCAAACACTACATTAATAATAGTTGTAAACAGATTTGCTGATCAGTGCTACAAGTAGTAGACAAATACGTAATTAAAAAACAAACATTTTTGTAATCATAAAGAATCTCTTCACAAGGTACTTATTTGTTTCACAGGGAAAATAGTAACCTATAAAGTGGAGATACTTACCAGCCATCACCTTAACAAAGTGATCACAGTTAACGTTACCAATATGAAGGCGTATAACACCATGTGTTCCCTATTGCGATGCACTGAAAGTGGCACCACATCACTTCTGTGGGATTCTTGCCAAAAAATGCAAAACTTCCATCTAATCCTGAGAATCAGACAAACTGAAATTGACAAACACTGTACAAAATAGCTGACCAGTATTCTTCAAATGTGTCAAGTACATGAGAGAGAAATAACAAAGGGAACTGTCAGAAAATGGAGAAAAAGGACACCTAACCTTTACATACAATATGAGATCTTGCATTGCATACAAGATTGTCAACTGAATATTATTTGCAAAATTCATGACACTAGAATAAAAAGCCTACAGATTATTTAAACTATTAATCAATCTCAATGTTAATTTTCTGCTTTCCATAATTTTA
The DNA here is from genome assembly GCF_009764315.1 of Trachypithecus francoisi. Classification (NCBI taxonomy): domain Eukaryota; kingdom Metazoa; phylum Chordata; class Mammalia; order Primates; family Cercopithecidae; genus Trachypithecus; species Trachypithecus francoisi. The sequence goes on along the minus strand of NW_022681431.1, from coordinate 22,866,700 downwards.
CTATGGTTTTGTTTGATGTTAACATCAGGGGAGGCTGGATAAAGAAAAATACGAGAATTCTGGGTCTAATTTTTGCAATTTTTCTGTAAGTCTAGTGTTTTGAAAATATAAAAACATTTGAAAATGATTCTAAAAGAGCATAATGAGAAAGTACAATCTAGACGAAATATATTCATCCCCAGAAAGAGAGAAGACAATTTAGAACACACATTCTATCGAGCACTATATTAGTCTCCTTGGGCTACCATAACAGAATACCCGTAAACTAAGTGGCCTAAACAACAGAATTATTATTATTTTTGCGGTTGTTGAGGCAGGGTTTCACTATGTTGGTTGCATTGGTATCAAACTCCTGATCTCAAATGATTCTCCTCCCTTGGTTTTCCACAGCTCTGGGATTATAGATGTGAGCACCAACGCCCGGCCATAAATACCAGACTTTCATTTTCTCATAGTTCTGGAGGCTGAAGGTCCATGGTCAAAGGGACAGAAGGAGTGGTTTCTGATGAGCCCTCTTTTCCTGTCTTGCAGATGACCACCTTCTCCCTGTATTCTTCCATGGCTTTTCCTCTGTGTGTGTGGAGAGACAGAGAGATCTCTAGTGTCTCTTTCTCTTCTTTTGGCATCAGTACTATGAGATTAGGACCCCAACCATATGACATCATTTAACCTTAATTATCTTCCAAAAGTCCCTATCTTCCAACAGGGTTACACGGGGGAGTAGTGTTTAAGGCTTCAATATATGCATTCTTGGAGAACAAAAATTCAGGCCGTAACGAGTACCAACTAGATTCATTATCTTCACCTGCAAAATAAGACCGTGTGTATAGTCGTGGAGATTTTCTATAGAGAAAAGGAGAGAGCAAGGAGGAATAAGAGAAAACAGAAAAGGCAGAGGCTAATTGTGTGTAAGATAATATAGGGGAAGAGTGCATGTCTTCTGGATAAAGACTTGTGAAGTAAGCTTGGTGAGACAGTACCTGCAATTTGATTTCCATATAAATCAGAGTTAGTGATATAAGAGATTACATGCTGTTTCTATGTGTATGTGTGTGCATGTGTGTAAGGCAAAAAAACGCACTGATTTTTAAATCAGACTGCTCAGATTTTCACAATACTTCTGGAAACAAGAAAAAAAATTAGCAGCAGAAGTAGCTGGATTAACTCATAGTAGCCAAATCTCAGTTATAGTCAACCTGACATAAAACTCCATGAAACAGACAAGAATGACATTTAAATGCATAGAACTGACAGAACTACCTTCTCCCTCCCCTCTAAATAATAATGCACAGCCCCATTCTCTAGCCAATTCCACTTCTTAAGTACCTTGTTTGACGTTTCCTTGCAGTGAATGGAACCCCTACCAGCATCATTAGCTTTGCAGGATTTTCCACTGGGAATGGGCAAAGCAGCTGACAATTCTAACAGCCCAAGATAGAGGGAATAAATAAAGAAACAAAAGGTGGGACAAAATAAAGTAAATCCCTGTAGTAAATTGGAGAAGTTTTATTAGCAAAAGTAAACGGTGAAACAAACATTACGGCTCTTGGATACAACAGTGAAAGTAACCCAGACCCTTGTATATGCATGATTGCCATCCAAAACAACCAAATCGAGACCAAAGGATATAAGTATTGCCAACTGCTGTGGCATATGGATTCATAGAATAGGAGCTATGTGTGTAGATACATAGAATTTTAAATGTATGTTTGCTCAGTTCATCCTCACCTGGAAAAGACTTATTAGACTAAATATTCCAGGGCTTTTGCTCATTCTGGTTGCTCTTGTAGCCGCCTTTCAAACCCTGGTTATGACTCCCCACACCTTCATCAGAATGCAGGTCAGAGGGATCTTTCCATGAATCCAGTCTGTAGGATTTATTTACTTACGTATTATTTAGAGGCAGCATCTCCCTCTGTCGCCCAGGCTGGAGGGCAGTGGCGCAGTCACAACTCACCTCAGCCTTGAATTCCTGGGCTCACCCTCCTGGGTAGCTCTAACTATAAGCATGGCCCATGATGCTTGGCCATTTTTTTAATTATTTTTTGTAGAGATGGGGTCTCACTAGGTGGCCCAGGCTGGTCTTGACATCCTGGCCTCAATCTGTCCTCCAGCCTCGTCCTTCCAAAGTGCTGGGATGACAGACTTGAGCCACTGAGACTGTCGAGACCATGAGATTTATACTTGCTTGTCCCTTCCGGCCAAGCGAAATCAATGGCTGCCTATAATACACTGGACTGAGGCAAATACCTGAAGTCATTCACAGCTGAAGCCGTGGAGTACATAGGACTGGGAGATTCCACCATGCTATCTCTGAATCATTAGCAAGGGTTTCAGAGCTCTAGAGCATCCCATCAGTTGGAGGATTCATTGACATGGGCTTCCCACAGTAATTGCTGTAAATCTCAGTAGATGTCTGCAACCTGCCTTATGGGCTGTGGTATTCAGTGTGTATCTGGTTTGGACTGGTTTAAGGGTCATCGGGCTAGCAGCTGGTAGAGAAAATGGAAACATAGTTAAGGGAGCCTTAACCTGGAAAAGAAACAACAACAACAAGCAAAAACCTATCAAATGATGGTGGCAATTGCCACAGTACACTTGATTAACACGGAGATGAAAATTTGGCCAGCACCATTATGATTTCATGCACCTCTCATAATGTGTGCAGCAATGTAATAATAGTATTTCTTTGTGCAATGAAATCTTGTTAAATTGATATAGTTTTATTTAAAACAGCATGAATTTGAGGTAGCTATTTCTCCCTAGTCGATTTAAATATCTTATTGCTCTTAAATAAAATAGCAGATAATATATACTTAAGGTCCTTTTTTTTCCATAGCTCCCTTACTATAGAATTAACAAGATGTTACTCAATAATTTAGAGTTTTCTGTTAAAGTGCCCATACAGCTTTCACAAAAATAATGTGGACTATGTCCATACTTCTCATCTGACATGTGGTAAAACTCAAACTCTGGAAATATGGAAGTATGAGTAATCTTTTCAGGCAGCAGAGCCAGGCTTCTGTATTGTGGATTTAACCACTTGAGAGAGAGCTAGACCTAGACTTTGCCACTGCCAATTTGGGCCTGAGTGCGGATCATTGCAGAAGGACAGCAGTGCAACCAGAAGTGAACATTGAAAGCGTATAACGTCAAGTACAACTGGCTTGGAAAAACTTACTGCCTCAGAGGGGAACAGCATGAGATGTCCTGAAAGTGAGTGAGATGTCCTGAAAGTGAGAAAGAAAGGCAGCTGCAGAGAACACAGACTGGAGCTGCAGAGAGGGAGGTAGTGCAGTGGAAAGTTACATCTGTGATTCTGGAGTTAGGGCTGAAGTTGCTTTTGTTGTCTGCCGCTTTCAAACCGTGGGACTTTATGAGGGTGTTTCTGAATGCTGCTTCCTTTCTTTGTTATATGGAATGCTAATCTAAAATGTATGCCAGAGAGCTGAAGTGAGTGTAAGGGAAAAACAAATCCAAAGATAGTTGTGAGGGAATGGATATGTTAATTAACTTCATTTAGTTCTTCTGCAATGTAGACATATATCAAAAATTATGTTGCATACTGTAAATCTGTACAATTTTTAGTCAATTGAAAAAACAAACAGCAGGGACACTAATGCTTTATCTCATAAGATTTTTGTGAGGCTTAAGTAAGCAAAATTGTGAGAAAATGCTCTATAAACTCTAAGGCAGGGGTGTTCAATCTTTTGGCTTCCCTGGGCCACATTGAAAGAATAGTCTTGGGCCACACATAAAATACATTAACACTAGGCTGGGCACGGTGGCTCATGCCTGTAATCCCAGCACTTTGGGAGGCCGAGGTGGGCAGATCACGAGGTCAGGAGTTTGCGACCACCTGGTCAATATGGTGAAACCCTGTCTCTACTAAAAACACAAAAATTAGCCAGGCATGGTGGCACACACCTATAGTCTTAGCTACTCTGGAGGCTGAGGCAGGAGAATAGCTTGAACTCATGAGGTGGGGTTGCAGTGTGTTGAGTTTGAGCCACTGCACTCCACTCCAGCCTGGGTGACAGAGGGAGATTCTGTAAAAATAAAAAAAAAACAAAAAACAAAACAACAACAACAAAAAACATTAACACTAAAAAAAAATTGCAAAGAGTCTCATAATGTTTTAAGAAAGTTTACAGAGGCCGGGCGCGGTGGCTCAAGCCTGTAATCCCAGCACTTTGGGAGGCCGAGACGGGCGGATCACGAGGTCAGGAGATCGAGACCATCCTGGCTAACACTGTGAAACCCCGTCTCTACTAAAAAAATACAAAAAATTAGCCGGGCGAGATGGCGGGCGCCTGTAGTCCCAGCTACTCGGGAGGCTGAGGCGAGAGAATGGCGTAAAGCCGGGAGGCGGAGCTTGCAGTGAGCTGAGATCCGGCCACTGCACTCCAGCCTGGGCGACAGAGCGAGACTCCGTCTCAAAAAAATAAAAAAAGAAAGAAAGTTTACAGATTTGTTTTAGGCCATTCTAGGTGACTTGAGACCTATGGGGAAGCTTGCTCTAAGGCATTATGTGAACATTACTCATTATTTTATGCACGCCATGTAAAATGGAAAGAAAAAGTACATCTTTTTCAAATTGTGAAAGAAATAAAAGTTGTAGCAATTAAAAAATTATATGTATTATACTAAATTTGGTCTAAGGATATCTCAGTACCTACATAGTGAACTACAACCTAACTTAGTATGTAAACAGACTGAAAGCCTAATCCAAAAATTCTTTTTTTTTTTTTTTTTTTTTTGAGATGGAGTCTTACTCTGTCATCCAGGCTGTAGTGCAGTGGTATGAACTCGGCTCACTGAAACCTCTGCCTTCCAGGCTCAAGTGATTCTTGTGCCTCAGCCTCCCTAGTAACTGGGATTACAGGCGCCCACAACCACGCCTGGCTAATTTTTGTATTTTTAGTAGAGATGGGGTTTTACCATGTTGACCAGGCAGGTCTCAAACTCCTGACCTCAGGTAATCTGCCCACCTTGGCCTCCCAAAGTGCTGGGATTACGGGTGTGTGCCACTGCGCCTGGCCCTAACAATGTATTTTGTAACACATAGTTTGGTGTCAGTCAATCACAGTAACTGAGCTTCAGCCAATCATAGGCTGTGAACTGATCATTGCTTTATTTGGACATGATAAATAAGGCAATGTCCAAATAAGGTAATCGCTGAACTGTAACCAGTTATGCTTTCTTTGTACCTCACTTCCATTTTTTGTCTATAAAATCACTGTCAGCCCCCTTTGTCACCTGGAGTTCCCCAATTTGTGACTCCTTTGTCAAATAAGCTGTTATATTTAATTTGTTGAAAGTTTTGCTTTTAATACGTATGTTAAAAGAAAATTAAATGTTGCAATTACTGTTACTACTCAAAATGTTAAAAGATGATTTTGAAAAAATTTCCTCTGGGTGTTTCTAGGTATGTCTGTATTTCAGATAAGATCATATAGTATATTCTAGACAGTTTTAAAACAACTTCTGTTTCCATTTCACTTAACATTTTCCCATATTCTTGAATATCAAATTTCTAAATGAGAGAAAAGGAAGTATTATTGATTTACTCCAATAAAATGAATCACTGGCAACTTTTATAAGAAAAATATTTTTAAAATCATTTCTTGGCAAGCACATACTCCTAGCTGCTGGGATTTTTGTTACATCAGCCAAGAACTGTGAATAAAGTGTTGAAAAAATATATTCAAAGCAAAAGCCAATATGGTAATTTAAAAAATGTGTAGGGAGAAATAAAACAAAATTTTTTACTATATAGCAAAGATTATAGAAAAAAAGGATTTGATATGTCCTGTCAGTCATTGAGGTTTAGAATATTTGCTTATTGTAAAAAATAAAGTAAATATAAAGAAAGTCTTAACAAAAAATCACCAAGCACAGTGGCCCATGCCTGTGATCCTAGCACTTTGGGAGGCAGAGTGGGCAGATCAGTTGAGGTCAGGAGTATGAGACCAGCCTGGCAACATGGTGAAACCCCCGTATCTATTAAAAATACAAAAAAATTAGCTGGGCATGGTGGTGGGTGCCTGTAATCCCAGCTACTTGGGAGGCTGAGGCAGGAGAATCACTTGAACCTGGAAAGCAGAGGTTGCAGTGAACTGAGATCGTGCCACTGCACTCCAGCCTGGGTGACAGAATGAGACTCTGTCTCAAAAAAAAAAAAAAAAAAAATCCTATAACTCAATGAGTAGTTGAAGAATGTTGATACTAAACCTTTAGCAGCACAAACATTGCTGTGAGTTGCATCACCAGCCTCTGGTATAATAACTGTAGATTATGTCCTGAAATATATATCTAGCATGAGCAAAATACAATCCAAACCCTTGTTACTTTGGTCTGCTCCAAATAAAGAATTTCCTTATAAATGAGTGTTTGACCTGACTTGGAATGTCCCCATCACTTTTGGACTGCAAAATCACTGTCCTTTATACTCCTCAGGTCATTGGCACTACCGTGCATTCTGTGCCCCAAGTGTGCCCATGTTTCTTGGCCAACAGGTTGTACACATATTAATTATGCTCTGGTTATCCATTAGTATAGAATAAGCAGTTCCAAAGCTTAGTGGGTTAATAGAACAATAGCCATTTATTTTTCTTGCCAGTTTGAAATTTGTGCAGTGTGTGTTGCAGCCTCATCTCTGAGACCTCAGGTTGATTGATCACGGCTGGAGGCCAGAGGAACTGATTACTGGACAGGCATGTCTCTCTCTTTCTCTCTTCTTTCTCTCTCTCTCTCTCTCTCTCTCTCTCTGTGTGTGTGTGTAACTGTTGTGTCTTTCCATGTGGTTTCTTTAGCACAGTGGCTAAGGGTTAGACTTCTTGCATGGTAGCTCACAAGTCAAGAGAGTATTCCTAGAGTCCTGGGGAGAAGCTGCAAGGCTTCTTTAGGCCTAACTTCAGAGGGCTTGGAATTGCCTTTTTTTTTTTTTTTTTTTTTTTTTTTGGTGAGGCAAGTCACCTAGGCAGTCCAGATTCAAAGGCAGAGTAGTAAGTCTTTGTCTCTCTCTATGGGGCAGCTGACAAAGTAGATGAGGCCATCTTTTGTCTACCACAAATTCTCATATTTAAAAAATGCTTTTCTTAGGCCATGTTTCACTCATAAGTGGGAACTAAACAATTGGTGCTCATACACATGAAGATGGAGATAATTGACACTGGGGACCCCAACGAATAGGAGGGTTGAGAAATTGCCTATTGGGTACAATGTTCAATATTTGGGTGATAGGGATTCAATCTAAGCCATGATATAATATAACAATGTAACATACAAGCACATGTACTCCTTGAGTCTAAAGTGAAAATAATGTAATAAATTCAGTCAACCAATCAATCAACAAAATGCTTTCCTTTGAAGGAACTGTTTGAAAGAATGACTGAAGGCCGGGCCCGGTGGCTCAAGCCTGTAATCCCAGCACTTTGGGAGGCCGAGACGGGCGGATCACGAGGTCAGGAGATTGAGACCATCCTGGCTAACATGGTGAAACCCCGTCTCTACTAAAAAAATACAAAAAACTAGCCGGGCGACATGGCGGGCGCCTGTAGTCCCAGCTGCTTGGGAGGCTGAGGCAGGAGAATGGCGTAAACCCAGGAGGCGGAGCTTGCAGTGAGCTGAGACCCGGCCACTGCACTCCAGCCTGGGCGGCAGAGGGAGACTCCGTCTCAAAAAAAAAAAAAAAAAAAAAAGAATGACTGAAGAGGATTGTGAGACTGAATGTGCAGATTCATTCTAATTTCCTGACTAATTTAATTTTTTACAAAAAGAAACAGAAAATATGGGGTACAGTAGCATTTTTTTTTTCCAACCTGCCTTCTGAATGGTTTGATTTTAATGGAGCTAACTCTCAGGACCTATAAATACTGGTATCTGAGCCCCACTGCTTTACAAATTCAAAGAATTTCTCCCCTATTATATAGCATTTTTAGTTTTAAAAAAGCAAGCTAACATAATTTATACAAATGTTAGAATAACTGGATATTTTAGTTTTTAAGAGATCAAAGTCTTTATTTTACTTTTTCCTCTCTAGTAGGCCATAACTAATAATGTGCTGTAGGCTGAAACTAAGAGAAAAAGAAATTGTTATTGATTTAATATTATCAGGTGAAATTCGCACAGGAAATTGTTTGACATTTGTTTAAATTACCATTGAATATCAGTGATATTGTGGCAGGTGATGAGTAAAAGAAATTGAATGAAAGGATGACAGATTTAATGAAAGCCAGAAATTGAGAAGTGTGTTGCTCATAGTCTACAGAACAAGCAATGGAAAAATAAAATATTAGGAGAGATATGAATGAGTCCCAGTAATTGCTCCATGGTTTAGAGAAGCAATACTTGAACTAAAAGAAAACAGACATGATTTACCATTTTATATGATGGTGATTTCACCATTCTGAGATACAGCTTCCCTCTACTCCTTCAACACCCCAGCCTGGCTTAGAGGGGTAAGAGTATTGAAGAGACTTGTTTTATTATAATTAGGATTAGATCATAAAACAGGAAAATATTCTCATTTACTATTTTGGACAGCCACAACAGTTCCCTTTATTCTTGTCTTTCTGAAGACTGTCTACAACCCATATTGGCCAAAGGACTGTAGATCCTCTAATAATGATACCTTCCTAGTCTGTCCTTTTCTGATACCTGATATAATTTCGAGCACTTTTACTCCTTTGTTTCTCAGAAGATAATTATTTAAAGCTTTAGAACTGTAGTAACAAAACAGGGCTGTGAAATACTACCTGCAGAAGAGCGACAACTTATGTGGCACTCACTATAACGTATGCACTTTTCTAAGCACTTTTAATAATACCTTTTATCCTTACAACAATCTTATGAAGTATTAATTATGCCCATGTTACAAGTGGTAAGGTGGAAACACTGGATGATTAAGTTAATTACTCCAGACATTATTCAAATAGCAAGTGGCAAAGATGTGATATAAACCTACAGAGTCTGAATTCTGAGTTTCTGAGTCCTGAGTTGTTACACTGCCTCTTAAAAGGCTCTGGAGTACATTACTACAGAAAACGCTAAGTGCCCACAAAGAAGAAATTCTATTTATCCAAGTTCAAATTTAATAATAAAAATTGTGACTTTTTAGAGCTTTTTCAAATTTCAAGCAATCTTCATCTTGAGCTTTGTCCATTGTAGTGAGATGGAGCCGCCTGGGAGGATGGGGAATGTAGAGCTTTCTTCAGCCTTTGCTGTTGGAGATGTGCTGAGAGATAGCCTCAGTTGGAACAGTTGTTCCAGCAAGAGGAATATGGTTTCTGCATAGTTTGTGTGCTAACTCTGAGCAGATGTGGGTGCATGACATGATCAGCATTATGGAAGTGTGTTTGTAAGGTCCTGGGCATGGCAACTCAGAAACTGGCGACAGAAAAATGGAAACCACAGGGGACAAGCAGTTGTTATTGGAGAAGTCAATTGCTGAGGATGCAAGGCAGAGCTCAGTTATGGAAACTGGTGATCAGGAGTAGAACTATTATAGAGACAAGGAAATCTTATTTTGTATCTTTTAATGTTACACTAGAACCTCCTAAATCCTTCTTTTTAAAAGGACTGAATAAGCCGGATGTGGTGACTCACACCTGTAATCCCAGTACTTTGGGAGGCCAAGGTGGGGGGGTCACTTTAGCTCAGGAGTTCAAGACCAGCCTAGGCAACACAGTAAAACCCTGTCTCTACAAAAAGTAGAAAAATTAGCTGGGTGTAGTGGTGCACATCTGTGGTCCCAGCTATTCGGGAGACTGAGGTAGGAGGATCGCTTGGACTCAGGAGTTGGAAGTTGCAGTGAGCCCGGATTATGCAACTGCACTCCAGCTTGGGCAACAGAATAAGATCTCATTTCAAAAATAAATAAATAAACAAATATAAAAAATATAAGGGACAGAATATAAACACAGATCAGTTTGTCAGGAACAAAGGATGTGAAGGAAAAAATGTGAAAGAAAAAACAATGAAGTCAGTTTATTGAGATAAGGTATTTAAAAGCAAGAACAAAATAAAGTAAAATATATTATTAATTTTTAATATGTGCACATTGTTGAAAATAGGGAACACAGAATATAAGGAAGTGGGGAATAATAGCTGACTTTAATATCCTTATTAATTGTCACCGCCTAACATTAGATATATTTTTTCTAGTAATTTGTAAGTATGTATCTGTGTTTAAGTTATATAAGAAACTGTTCTATATCCAGAATTGTATCTGCTGAACATTATATTTATTGTAAACATTATTTAATTAATCATTATGTTTTGAAAAATGTTATTTGACAACGTGTTTTAATGTTGCATAATATTCTACCCCATGAGTATATTTAATTAATTTCATCATTTAAACATTTAAATTATCTTCTAATTTATTACTATTATCAAGAACACAGAAATGAATATTCTTGTATGTAAATAGCTATGCACACCTGTGGGTTTTTTAAGCACCAATTTCATATATAAACTAGTCAGGTGAATTACTTTAACTTCTTAAAGATTTTTACTAAATTTTGCCAAATTGTTTTCCAGAAAAGTTGTACCTATTTCCCCTCCCACCACATGCTTGAAATATTACCTTTTATAATTTATTCAATTACTGCCATTTTTATGGCTGAGATCAGAATTGTGTCATTCTTTTATTCAATAAAGAGAATATTCTATACATGGAACGGTTATTATATAAACGTTATGTGCCCAGACTTGAACTAGATTCCATGGAATCTGACAGTGTCTCATATTTACTTTATTTTGCATTTTAATAATTAAGCAGCTAGCAATGTTAACAGATTTTCGTATGTATATTGATATATTTATATTTCTTCTTTTATAAACTTTCCATTAATGTTTTTTGATCATTTGCATTATTAGTCTTTTTTTGAATGATTTTTAAGGCCAGATCAAATGCTAATTTGATCCTGATTCAAGTATAAGAATATTCTGAGAGCTTTGAAGTATTACAAAAGTGTTGATTCTGGTTGGTTCTTATTTGAACTGATTCACTAATTGTTTTAATTTATTCATCCACTTAGCCACTATTCATCATGCTTCTATTACATGTTCAAACTCAAACATTCTCATAGGCACTGGGAGATATAACAATAAGCTGCTGTTTCTACTGTCAAGTTGATCACAGACCTGTAGCAGAGAAAAATAATGCGACAAGCAATGGTAGACAGGATCGTTTTGCCATTAAACAGATGTAGATTTTTTTTTTCTATTTGGCATTCATTAACTCGCCTTTCCTAGTAAATAATGCTTTCCTGTTTTTTTTTTTTTTTTTTTTTTTGGCAGGCAGTGCTGGCCTCTCTTTTCACTCCAGCAACCAAGAGTTGGTCATTTGATGCTGATAAGATATTTTCATCTAGGATTTAAATTGTAAGCAAATGATGCAAACCTCAATGGCTGTGCTACTAGCAGTATACAGTAATGATGGCACAAATGTCCTTCAATAGCAGAATACCCAACTTCAGTGGCTGTGTACTATCAAGGCAGTGGAAGTGTCTTGATCAGGGTATACTTGCTAAAGGACTGACTATGATGATTCTTACTACTTTCTAAGATCATGTAGTTGTCTTTATTTTTGTTGATTTTCCAGGCCAGTACTTACTTAGACTTGGAAAGTTTCTCTGAACCATTTAGATTCTCCCAGAAAATTTCTTTTCTTTCCTTTAAATAGTTAAAGTTGATTTCTCCTATAGCCAAATGCATAAAAACTGAATCAAGAAGTTCAGTGCAAAAATATAAAAAGAAAATACAATTCGGGCTCAGTTAAGCAATGAACAATTGAAGTTGGTTTCATTTTTAATTTTCAAAAAATATCGGGTTTTGCTTGCTTGTTTTATTTAGCTTTGGTTTTATACATTGTTTGGGTTAAGGATCTTATTTTAAAATAATTGCTAGTTCCAAACACAAGTGAACATAATCAAATGACGTAAAATATATCCGCAGAATACTGAAGAAGAGTTCAGTTTGTGGCAAATCTTGCTCTTTTTGCCTCAGCCATGTTTTAGCTGCTAAAGTAAAAAATTTGGGCATCCTGTTTTTGGAACTTGTGATTTTTCTCTCTTTTCTATATAACTTATTCATGTACTGCTTGTGAACTCTTTCGTAAGTTAATATTTAAGTCATGTGCATATTTTTCTTTTAACTCATGTAAACTCTTTGGGAGAAACTACAATGTTATATAATTCTTTGTGTTATCACTGTACTAAGAATAAATTGTTGAATGAAAGAATTAATGGGAATAAAAAGAGAGACAGAAGCCTTATTTTTTTTTTTTTTTTTTTTTTTTTTGAGACAGAGTCTTGCTCTGTCACCCAGGTTGGAGTGCTGTGGCCGGATCTCAGCTCACTGCAAGCTCCGCCTCCCAGGTTCAGGCCATTCTCCTGCCTCAGCCTCCCGGGTAGCTGGGACTACAGGCGCCACCACCTCGCCCGGCTAGTTTTTTTTGTAGTTTTTAGTAGAGACGGGGTTTCACTGTGTTAGCCAGGATGGTCTCGATCTCCTGACCTCGTGATCCGCCCGTCTCGGCCTCCCAAAGTGCTGGGATTACAGGCTTGAGCCACCGCGCCCGGCCAGAAGCCTTATAATACTGACCAAAATAAGAGGCTGAAGGCATCATTTTGCTTAATAAAATCAAAACATTCAAAGACTTTGTGATGTGCTAAGTCATATAGCTGGTGGATGACAGAGGCAGGGGTTTTGTTACGAGACAAAGAGCTCTAAGGAAAGAAGACCAATGAAGTTTATTGTTATCCATATAAGAGAAAAATGGTCAGAGAGTCAACATAGTAGCAAATTTTTCTATTGAAAGTTTTTAAACCAAATGTATTGTTTAAAATGTTATTAAATTGGTTGTTGACATGTATCAATTTACAAAGAGCAAAACTAAATTTATATTTTATTTCTTTTGAAAATTTTGACTACCTTCTCATATAGACACAGAAGTAAATTATCCAAAGATTGTGAACCAATGAATATTTTAAAAAAGCACCTATTCATTCATAGGTTATCAGTAGAGCCATGTTTAAATAAGAATACGGTATTTCTCTATGGTTGTTCATATATCTCTTTAGGAAAATATTTATTTATTTTATTTTTGAATCTAGGTTTTGGTTACTTGGATACAAATTTATAATTTATGAAAATCATTAAACATTTTTATAGTTTGTTCAGTGTTGTGTTTTATATTAACAAAACTTGAATTAAAATATTATACAAAACAAGCTTGTTTTATATTGTTTGACTGTTAGTAAAATAATGAGAATGTAAAATTAGCTTTTTAATTTTTTTCTTTAGGAAAAAATTAAAATGTGAAACAAGTTTATTTTGTTTTAGTATATTTCCATTGAGAGCAATATCAAACAGGATAGCATATAAGCCACAAGTGTACAGTCCAGTTAATTTTTCTGAACTAAACACACCCATGTATGTCTGAAGACAGAAAATATTTCCAGCACCCCAGAACCTTGAACAGCTCCTTGCTTCCATATCCATTATTGATTACTATCTTGACTTGTAACTTCAAAATTGCCTGATTTTGAACAATATATATATAATCATGAATATGTATCTATGCACTATTTTGTATCTGTTTCCGTCATCAACATTATATTGGTGATACTTATCCATCTTGCTGGTAGTCATAATTGTTTCTTTTTGTTGTTGTATAGTATTCCTTTATATCACTATTCCTTATAGTATTCCCTTATACTACAATTTACTTATCTATCCTACTGCTGGTAGGTTATGTGGGCTGTTTCCAAATGGTGCTGCTGAAACATTCTTAGACATGCTGTTTGGTGAATACACAAATACACACACACATTTAACGAACACTTGGAAATGGAATTGCTCAGTCATAAGATCCAAAATTACAAAAAGTTTAAAACAACAAAATCCTCAGTTTTTAAAATATATTTTCCATATACAGGAATGGGGAAGAATTATTAGGCAATTGCAAGATTCAAAATGATCTCCCTAGAGGACATGCTTCCTCAAGTGTGTAGCTTAAACCAGTTGGCAAACATCTCCAAAAGCTTATTTTAGCATCATCACTCAGCCTTGCAGGAATATTTACATTTCTACCTGTGCAAGATTGTCTCTATTTAAATAGGCTCTGAAGTGTCTTCTATGCTCCCGAGGCAAATTAAAAAGGAAATCCAGGAAGAATTGACAGACTGTTCCCTAGAACTCTGAACAACTCTAATTATATTACAATACATTTAGATGGTTTAGCACAGAATAGTCTGCCTGCCTTTTGAGAACAGAAGCCCGAGTAGAGTTTCCGCAACGTACTTCTCTTGATGTGCTTAGGGAAGCTTCAACATTACACGTTAATGCAGGAAACAACTGTAGGTTTTTGTACTACTTAATTCATTGCTGTGTTCGACTTGTGTTTTTCACATTCAATAATGTAGACAGTTTCATGATGATGATTCCAAACCCGAATCATCACCTCCATGAATGCCTTCATTTTTGCAATCGCTCAGCAGAGTTAGGTTCTGATTCATCAGCCACAAGCTGGGCAAAACCCAAGCCCTAGAGAGACGCAAAGGTAAGGGAAGGGGAGCACCCAACCAGGAGAGTAATTTATTCAGCTTCAACAATTCCGGCTCACAGGAAATTCTCTGAGTGCTGTGACAAGCCTCAGCATCAGCTGCTCCCAGCCTACTTGCAGGGAGTCCACCAGAGTGTCTGTTTCGTGTTAGTGTGTTAACAGCAGGAGCTGAAAAGTTCTCCAGACTGTCTTGTCCTGCTTTTTAAATATAAGCATCCTGTGTGACATATCCTGGAAGGAGAGGAATACAAATAAGGTGGAAATAAATGAGCAGAGCTGTCTCAGACAGTAATGTATTTCCAAAGGTGTCTGTGGGGAGTTGGTGGGGATGGCATAGTTACTGTCTAATTTGCTTGGCTTTCTATAACCATTTCCATTTATCTGCAATCTAGTTAAAAGCTACTAGCTAGTTTATCCATTTCTACATGGGGATCCATTATCCAAAAGCACTTCTTTCTGCAAAGTAAGATCCATTCTTGCCTATTCCCCAGAGTGAACTATCAAAGGATAAATTATTTTCTAGATAGGCGCTCCACATCACTGAACAACTCAATCTATGTTCTTTCATCTTCACAGCTCTCTCACTCCGTGCAGTTCCTGTGCTGGTTCATTAGCTGTTTCTAGTCAGGGCTCCCCTTTTCTAGCAAGCTCCACAATCCCAGAGTTCAAGCCTCATTCTCGTCATGACTGGCTTTTCTGTTTGCACTATAAACAGTCAGTGGAAAAATAAGTAGAGACCTCATTTTTAGTTGTAGATTAAGCTGCATTTTGCAACTATTATTTCTGGGGGCTAGAGGGGAATTAATGATAGGCTTTAGGGGCCAATACACAAGAGCTATTTAAATGCACATTTATCAAAATTAAATAAAATGAGACCTTTTGTTTCTCAGTCACACTGGCCACATTTCAAGTGCTCAATAACCCCATGTATCTAGTGGCTATCTTATTGGACAATACAAAGTATAGAACATTCCCATCATCAGAAAGTTCTATTTGATAGTACTGCTCTTCTAGAGAGTCAAATCCTTGTGAACAGGAGCCTTTTCTTGGGCATCCCTGTTGCCTAGGACAGTAACAGGGTAGGTGTGTTGTAAAAATAAATAAATAAATAAATAAATAACTCTACTCTAGCAAAGTTCATCTGATTTGTGAATTGTCAGGGGAATCTAATTGGTGTCCTGTCAATGCCATATTTCAAGTCATGAGATTTTCTGGTTGAGAAACATTCCTCCTTAGAGGTCCTTGAAAGTTACATATAATTGATTCACAAAACAGTATGAAGAAGGAAATAAATAATTGTATGATCTTGTTACTGAGAAATGAGAGATTAAAACATTTGCAGATACATATGAATAATTAAATAATACTGAGGAAAGTAAACTAAGAAATGCTATCAGGAAACCCATGATTAATTGCTGGGGGAAACACAACTGTTATACAAGAAGTCTAAAGAATAAGAGAGCGGGTGAATGGTTGCTCCGTGGAAGGTTTTACGGAGGAAACAAAGCCCTGCTCATCCTTTTGCAGAGGCTGGTGTCATTAACACCTCTGATCGTGGTGAGGCCTGTGATAACGTCTGACTGCAACAACTTCAGTATACCTTTTATCACTCAGCATAATTTCAGAGGTCTGTAGCTTAGTCGGGGGCCATTTCCTGCTTCCTGTGTCATTCCCAGAATCTAATGCTCTGTCAGAAAAGACCCTCTTCCTTGAGGGAGAAATTCTGTCTTCTTGAAAAGATGATGGTAGCTCTGCACTCCTGTTGGTATCAGTGAACCAGTCTTTACCAGCTTTTGCATTGGACTCTCTGATCATCCCCACTCCAGGAGCCCAGGCATCCCAAGGGCCCCATCCTGCAGACCTCCTGGAGACTGCCCATTCACACATACAATTTAATTACCTCTGGCAAAGGAAGGAGAGAGGATTAAGGGCTGATTAAAGAGCTTACAGAAAGCAGATGAGATTAGAAGAATAATCCTCTGGAAACCCAAGGCTACATGAGACAGATCCTGTGGGGCAGGTTGTGTGCTCCTGCAGTCCTTGCTGCTCCTGTGTCACTTATAGGAAGAAGGCACACTGGAAAGTCGGGTCCAAGAAGAGGTGCTTTACATGGCGGTTGCACAAAGGGACAGAGAAAAATACACAATATAAAATATATACCTTTTTTCTAAAAGATAAAACAGAAGCAATTGCTTCCCACCATTTTATGAAGAAGCAAAGAAGGAAGTATTTATGAAACATGATATATGGCACACATTTTTTTTCTGGGTGGTATTTTATTAATTAGCTTTATTTAGCAATACATTAAGCAAGTACTCTGATAGGCATCCTATTCAAATTTTAATGTTAGAGTTAGCAGAAACTACATGGAAGACATAGTGTGATCTCATCCTCACCTTTAACATTTCTGTAAATAGAGGGCAGGTGTGGTGGCTTATATCTGTAATCCTAGCACATTAAGGAGGCTGAGGCAGGAAGATTCCTTGAGCCCTGGTGTCCAAGGCTATTAGTGAGCTATGATCTCACCATTGCACTCCAGCCTGGGAGACAGAGCAAGACTCTGCCTCAAAAAAAAAAAATTTTTTTTTGTAAATATTTGAGATGGTTCCATGGGGAAAATGAGCATGCTAATTCCTGGAAAAGAGAGAAACTTGCCACCAAAGAAATTTCTCTCTTTCCTTGACTTGATCATAACCCAAAAAGCATTAGCTGCCCAGAAACTTTCCCCATCACCTTGAGTTGTCAAAAGTACAAAGAAGCAGAGGACAAAGGAAGGCAGAACTCCAATCAGCTTTGTGAGGTTTCTGGAAGCCTAGTTTTTCCTTCAACATGTCACCGTTCAAACCCAATCAGCTTCTATTACACAGGGCAGGAGCTTGATGAGCTCGTAACCTTATAAACAGTTCTCTGGAGAGATGTGGTGAGGTTATTTGAATATAATTCATCCAGGCAACAAATTAGCTCATCACTCAGCTCACAAATCTTTCTGTGGACCAGGCTGCCAAAACAGGAAGAAAGTTCCCCTCTATAGAAACCTTCCTCTAAACGTTGTTAATTTTATGGAAAATCCAGACCCCTTTGAGAGTAAAACAATAATAAAGATAGTAAATATATATATAATTTTCTGAGTACCAGGCATTTTTCACAATTCTCTGTCTTCCAACAATCCAATAATTTTTCTAGTTAGAAGGAGTTATTCTCATTGTATATATGAAGGAAATCGAAATTCTCAGGCATAAGTATAATACACTTTCCAAGTTATACAACTGATACATTAAGAAAGCTGTGTTCAAATTTAGGTCTTTCCTGTTTGAAAGAGAAGTTTCCTTCTACTAAATCATATGGTTAGCTCATCTACTCTGAAAGCAAAATTGTATTAGGTTGGTGCAAAAGTAATTGCCAATTTTGCTATTAAAAGTAATGGTTCCAGGTGTGGTGGCTCATGCCTGTAATCCCAGCACTTTAGGAGGCCGAGGTGGGTGGATCACTTGAGGTCAGGAGTTTGGACCAGCCTGGCCAACATAATGAAACCCTGTATCTACTAAATATACAAAAAATTAGCCGGGCATGGTGGCCGGTACCTGTAATTCCAGCTACCGGAGAGGCTGAGGCAGGAGAATTGATTGAACCCTGGAGGCGGAGGTTGCAGTGAGCCTAGATCGCACAACTGCACTCCAGCCTGGGCGACAAGAGTGAAATTCCACCTTAAAAAAAAAAAAAAAAACCCAAAAAAAACCCAGCAACACTGCAATTGCTTTTGCACCAAGCTAATAAAAAGATATGAAGTCCAAGAAAAAAAAAAAACTTTTCTACTGGTTATGATGGGATAAAGTTGATTTAATGGCTTGATTTATTTTGAACATGAGTGAATTGATCCTCTACTGTGAGTTACTTGTCACAATGTGTCTTACGGAGAAATTGTCTTAATTTCTGACTCAATGAAACAGCAAATTTTCCTTTGCCACAAGTTTCAACTTAGGATTCTTCAACTATTGAGACATCCTGAAAGCTTGACATGGTAAGCACTGGGAAAAGGATGTGACTGAAGGCCTATAGAGAAATATAAGACAGTGCTTAGAAGCAACAGCAAATTCAAAAGCCAGGCAGGAAGTCCAGCAGTGTCTACTTGCGGGGTAATGGAGAAAGAGACTTTCTTATAAAAATCACAGGATTGACTGTAATACAGTTCTCATATTTCCCTAATTAATTCTTCTTTGATGCTTGGATATAGACAACTCAGAGACTGTAGTGAAGTGAGTCTACGTTAGGATTTGAACGGGTACAGAAGAATCTAGAAGGCTAGAAGCCTAGTCACAGGGGAGGAAAATTCCTTTCTAGTTGAACACTGACATTACCAAAGGCATTTCCTGAGTATAGAGTTAAGAGATAAAATAATTGTAAAGAATATAATTAAAAGGAGAAGTAATGATCATCATTATTATTATTTATCATAATTTTGATAGCACTGATTTATTGTAAGCAAGCATCTTATGGTTTAGAATTCTGAAGCCAGTTTATTCCTTCCTGGTTAACTAAAGTAAAATGTTATTTATCAAGTCCTTTGAAGACTTTGTTCTTTCTGTTTTCTACTCTAAGATCTCCTCTAAAGCCATGTTGATTATCAGCTACTTATCAGTGTGGTGTACAAGATGGCATCTGTTCTGATTGTCCTGGTATTAGTAATGATTTTCACGTACCTTGGTTATAGAGTTTGCCAAACATTTGCAACTGTTTCCCTGTTGAGTGGGATATTAACTGTCCCACACAAGTACTCCCTAACTCACTTTCTTAAATCTCAGAATTTGCGTCTCTTTTACTCACAACTTGGTAATCTGAAAGAATAATTTGTCATGATCATTCAGTATACTATGTTTAATTTGCATATTTAAATATATATAGTCTATAAACATTCTGCTCTATCATCCTTTTATTTATTATTGTAACCATCATTTCCATAATTTAATTTCCAATACCTTTGACCACTCTGCTTTCATTATATTTCCATCCTTTTTTCTCCTTCTCTTCTCTTTGTCTTTCTCCCTGCCTCCTTCTCTTTTTCACTCTCTTTCTCTCTCTCATTTTCCTTCCCGTTACATTATCTCATATCTAAAAATTTAAACTGTGTTTAGTTTCTTTTTATTTTAGGTTTCTGTGTTCATTCTGTTTTCTTATCACCTAATTGTTGTGTGTTGGTTCCTAAGAGTCATTTTCATAAATTTTTTCTCTCAACCTTTTTGCAAGTGAGGTTTTATAATTTGGTCACTTTTTGTAGCTAAAGAATATTTCCTGAGCTTTGGGAAAAACCATTGTTTTCCTTGCAGTTAATAAGGATTCCAATTATGTGGCCTTGGCTTGTGGCATAGTAGAGGACACGGTAAGGGAATTTGTGGCCAGGCAGGCTATCTTCCCAGAACGTGATAAACTGTAATACATTGCCTTCAGAAGTCACATAGCTAAAGCAAATGTCTGAAGCTGATGGAGTTTCAAAGCACTATAGGTGTTGACTACTATGGAGAACTGGACAGTGTATCATGTTTACATTACTTTGGTTTTTTTAACAAAGTTTAAACACATTTTTTTCTTTTTTCTTTTTTCTTTCTTTTTTTTTTTTTTGCCAGATGAAACAAATCTTCTGTCTTCATGAAGACCAAGTCTCCCTTAACTTAAATTAATGAATCCCATTTTGTGTTATGCATTGAGCTTGTCTTCTGGGTATAGGAATTTCTTGTCCCTTTTGGCAAAAACAATTTATGTAGGACATTGCCCTACTTCTACAGCGCTAGCTCCCTCTTTGAATGTCTCCAGTGTCAGAATTCCTAATTATTTTGTGAGAAGTAAACTTGACTTGCAGTTTTACCCTGAGGGCAAATACTGGTGCCTGCTGATACGAAAATGCATACTTGACACAATTTTTCTACAGCAGTTATTAATTACTGTCAAGATATGGCAAATTGCATTATTACTTAGCACATATTCACTTCTGCTTTACCTTTATCTGTGGGAGAATTATACTTCCCGATCCATTAATCCTGGGGTTGGCCACATGTCTTACCTTAGCCATTGCAGAATCATATGCCACATTTACACAGAGGCCTTTTAAATGTACTGTGTCATTTGCTCATCCTCATTTACTCCTGAATTCAAGCATTAGAACACACTCCAGGTAACTATGGCTTCTGTAGTCTGAATCCTGGAAAACAGAAATATATAATAGACCTGAATCCCTCCCAAAACCTAGAACAGAGCCACTGCAGATCTGTAAGCATGACATAAGTGTTTGACATCATGAATCATTGAGATCTAAGGACTGTTTGTTACTGCAGTAGTTAACTAGTACAGAATTTGGTACCAGAAACAGAGTAATATCGTTATAAAAACAAAACAAAAGCAACTCCTAAAAAAAATAAACTAAAATATATACTATTGCCTTTAGGAAAGGAAAGTGAATTGCAAGAAACTGTTATAGAAAACTGGACAAAGACACAATCCACTCTATTGCAAGGGCAAAACCGTTGACTAAACTGTGTCCTGCAATATCTCGAAGGTAGTCAAGATATCTGATAAATTCACATCGTTGGTTAATGCAGTAGAAAGAGAGAATGTTGGTAGCTGAGTTAATAGTTATTGGTTATGTTTGAGAAGGTTATATAAGAAAAAGATATTAGTTCAAGGAAAAACAAAATAAGAAATCAGGAATGAAAGAAAAAAGAAATAATCCATAAATGCTGGCAACTTCAGCGTTGAAGGATGCATCTGTGTCTCCTTGACAAACAATCAAAGATAAATTGGAGAGCAGTTTTAAGTGAGAAAACCCTGGTGAGATTGAGATCAAGACTGGAACTCAGGGCAAACGCGCTGAGGCCCTAACGAGGGTACAACCATGACACCATTTTAAAATCCACCGATTGATTACTCTGACCCCAGATCATCCTTTTAACTGGTCAGAATGACCCTTTTAATGGACATAACAGGAAAGGGCATGTTTCTACTGAAGTCCAAGAAGCTCAGAGTTAGGAGCTCAGAGTTACATCTTGCAATAAATTGTGGATGGAGACTGGCAGTATGGAGCTGATCGAATAAAATAGATAAAAATAGATCAAACAAAAACAAAAATACTACATTTTTGACAATTGTGTTTCTAAGCTGGGCTAAAATGTACTGTACTCTGAGTTGTAAAATGACCCTTAGGCACCCACATTTAGACAGGCAGAAAATGGTAAAAGTGCTTCTCAGCCAGTCCAAAGGGAGTATTTTCGATTACCCTTTTCAGATGTATCCAAAGAGAAAGTGAGACGGGAAGAAATTCTCTAAGGTAGAGTCAAGAGCCAATGGAACAGGATGGACTGTGGAGTTACTCCCAGGAAGTAAAACTTGTGCTTGATGAGCTCTCTACCATCCCAGGGAAGGTGCCTTGAAGTTCATCCAGCTGGGTTTCAGAATTGCTATGTCTTCCACACTCACCTTTTCTGGATGTGAGTGTTTGCTGTAGTTATCCTGCTTCTGGTCCAACATTGTATGCTGGATGTTCTGGGAGTAGATAACTTGTCATTTTAGGTCAGAGTCTCCAGATCAAGAGGACCTATATCTAGACCTGATAAAGGGATTATCCTGAGGTTCTGGATTTCAAGCAAGATAGCACATTGGAATAAAGCTTTAGGGTTTCTTCATTGAAGAAAGTGTGAATGCAATTTATATTTTGAATTATGTGGATATTTATGACTAAAAAGAAGGACTGTGGTAGATTTTGTTATTCAAATAATTACACTGTTCTCCCCATATCGTCTGTAGATTGGAGTATAGGTCCTGTCACACTGATTTGGGGCTTGATTATGCAACTTGCTTTGACAAATATATTGTATACCAGTTCCAAGACTAAGCAGTGGAGACATCACCTGCTACCACTCACCATATGTGCTCCAACCTTTGACCATGAAAACAGAACACCCCAAGTAGGAGTTACTATTTTAGCCTGGGTCCCGGGGTAAAAACACCTTTGGAGAGGATCTGAACCCAAACTACTTTTGAAGTGAGGCCTCTGTAGCTGACTTTCAGACACAAGAGTAGAAAAATAATGTTCTCTGTTGCAAGCCAATGAGATATTGAGTGTGTTGTTGTCACAACAAAAGCTGATTAATACACCAGCCTGCCAACCTGTGGTCCATTCTTTGAATTTGATACCATTGACTGAGTTCTTATTCTAAATTTCTGCCAAGAAGACTCACTTTATTTATGTTTGAGAATCTTCTATTCAGTTGCATATGTAAGTTCCTCTGTTCTGTTGGGATTCATTCAATATGATCTATTTATATCTTTCAGAAATCACTGTTCAGTCTAGGGATAGTATTTTTTCATTTTTCCATGATCACCATAAGTTTAGTCATACATTTTAATTTATTCTGCCTTTTGAATGGAATTTTAAGAGTGAGAACTCACTTACACAATTAGTTGGTCACCTTGACTAGGCTCATCTTTTTAATCCCATTGGTTTTAGAATTGTGTATCCATAGGGAGACTTGCTAGATGAGGAGGACATCTCTTGTTTGTGGGAAGGTTTTCAGTCCCTGATAGAATGATATTTCCAAAGGGGGAGGGGTGGGTGGTATATAAAGTACCTGAGAGAATGCACATGTCTTTCAGGGACTGCATGGACCCACTGCACCTTTTTAATAACCCATAATAGTTCACTAAAACCAAGCAAAGATTTTCTGATCTAGATACTCAGAATCTGAATGATTTGGTACCACTGATGAAACTCAAAGATTCTAGCCAAACCTAATAGCTATTATTCATTAGTTAAGGCTCAGAGGTTCTTCTGTTTTCATTGAGAGCTACTAAAACAATTTGAGATATAGAAGAAGGATCCATTGGGAATTGATTCTGAATAAATTGAGACAAAAATATAATGCCAGGAGGTGTAGGGGCCAGAGAGGAGTTCTCAAGGGAGCCAAATGGCTTGGGAATCAGAATTGCCTTCTAACTTGAAACTCCATGCCATTAAGATTCCTATAAATACACTGCTATTTTCAGTAGCTGGTGCTACTGGAAACTTTTACTCCAAGTTATAGATATTCATATTATTCTGATAGCTTCTTTCCATATTAGAAAACTGGCCACCAAAATTTTTCTGTAGAAAAATTATATGTTATATGATTTGGAGCTAATAACATCACAAGCTAGAAATTGACTTTCTCTAATTCATCTAGCATCCTCTTTCAAACAGTTCTAATGCTCCCCCTTTGCCTTCTTCTGTTCCATACTCCTAGCCTGAAAGTAAGCTGTAAGTATGCTTTCAGCTTAGCATGTTGCGGGAAGCGTTACTTGACCTCCCTCTAACTTCTGTGTACAAAGACACCTACATGATTTTAATTATCGTATCATTTTTTTCCCAGAAAACACTTACTGGATGTTATCTGGTTATTAGAAACATTTTTGCCACCAAAACAAAAGAAATGTAGAAGAACAAGTAAGCCAGATAATTCCTAATCTTTTAGCCTTCCAGAATACCCTCTTTAAAGTATGCAAAAGGAAGGATACATATATGTGTGCACTTCTGTGATCATGGCAGTGAAATCAGCTTATGACAAACCTGCTTCACCTTTGTCATTTGATCCTAACTACATCCTTTTCCTGGTATATCTTCACAGCACATATTGGCTCTTGCTGTGCACCACGTCTACCTTTTCATTTTTCCTAAGCATCTCCAAGGCGTGTAATCTTCACAGGCCTAAAATCTACTAATCATCTTTCCCTATGGGGCACATAGAACTGAAGATGGTCATACCCTCACCTTGGTGCCAGCATGCTACTATTTCTATCAGCTCCTCTCTCCCTAGAGAACCTTCTCCTTTTCACTTCATCTGTTATCTCTCATGTCCCAAGCTCACAGTATTCTCTTATGCAAAGCAATTTAGGTCAGTCTTTCCTTTGATGACTCTTAGCAATCTGAAGAGATTTTTTACATCTCATAAAGGGTCTAAACCCTAAAAAGAGATATAAAATCTTGAATGATGGCTACCTATTCATGGAGAGTGCAGAAGAAAAGCAGTCATTTAGTTTCTCAATCTTCTTTTGCATTCTGAGTCTTAGAGTAGGATTAGCAGCAGTAGCTTCGGCTGTGCTCCCAGTTGTGGGGCAGTAACCATGGTAACCATTCACCAAGATGATCCCAGGGGATCCTGCCTCTTGGTAGTGACCTATGTTTAAAGCCCCTCCCACATTCTACCAGCTTTGGTCTGTGTGACCCATAAAACATGGAAAGAGCAATGTTATATCATTTCCGGGGTTATAAAAGACATTATCTCAGCTTTTGTTTTGGTTTCTCTCTCTCTGTCTCCCATCGTTTGCTCTGGGGGAAGCAAATCTCAGAGAGGCCAATGTAGAGAAGAGCTGACACCCTTTCCAATAGCCATGTCACCTTTTGCGTGAGCTTGGAAGTGAACTGTACAGTCCCAGTCAAACCTTCAGAGACTGCAGCCCTGGCCAACAACTTGGCTACCATGTCTTCAGCAGCTCTGAACCAGAATCAGGTAGCTAAGCCACTCCCAGTTTCTAGACCGTCAGAAGTCCTGTGAGGTGATAAATGTTTGCTGTTTTAAGCTGGCCCATTTGGGACAGTTTGTTATTTAACACAGAGCCAATATAAGAGTAAAGCCATGAAGCTTCTCTGTGTTTACTTTCCCACCTGTAAAATAATATGATATATTCTTACGTCGTAGAAATAGTTTCTAAATTAAATACAATGATAATAGGCATTGGGAGTACCTATTTAGGAAGGAAAATGTTACTTAAATCCAAATTTTTATGATCGCTCTCTCATTTATCATACAAATAAAATATGTAAAGAGGAATCTCTAAGTTTAACAGTTTTTGGGATACAAGAATTGTGATTTGGGGCCTACACACAGACTGGGTGGTCTTTAGTATGTCGGAAGAATAAAGAGGGGCCAGGCACAGTGGTAATCCCAGCACTTTGGGAGGCCAAGGTGGGTAGATCATCTGAGATCAGGAGTTTGAAACCAGCCTGACCAACATTGTGAAACCCGGTCTCTCCTAAAAAACAAAACAAAACAAAACAAAAAATTAGATGGGCATGGTAGTGGGCACCTGTAATTGGAGCTACTTGGGAGTCTAAGGCACGAGAATAGCTGGAACCCAGGAGGCGGAGGTTGCAGTGACCCAAGATCACACCATTGCACTCCAGTCTGGGCCATACAGCAAGACTCTGTCTCATAAAAATAAATAAATAAATAAATAAATAAATAAATAAATAATAAATAAATAAGAAGTTGCAGGTTTTACAAAAGAATAAACGTTATTTATTGATTTTTCAGAAAACTCATTGGCACAAGTAATGTTTTGAGGACCTGGAAAGCTCTGACTGGTGGTAGGTAAAACTAGTCTTAGAGTTGCAGAAGGTTGTTTCAGTAGCTATTAGGTGAAACTGGTTTCAAGTTACAATAGGCAGCTTCAGCAGCCAGATTTGCAGAGAATTATATTCTTAGAACAATATTGTATGCCTTGAGTGCTTTTTTACCCCTGCACTCTTGACTCTGTTTTGGTTGAATATGACAAGAATGCCCTAATTCATCTGATAAACTTTCACAATTCCTTATAGAAATCATTTATGAATGTTATTTTTGATAATTTTTGAGGGGTTAGGAAGGAAATAAATATTGAAATTTTTTCTTTTTTAGTCAGCTAACAAAAATAGTGAGCATTTATCCATGTAATTATACTTTATCAGAAGGATACAACAAATTTTTTTGTCCAAGATCTCTTTATATTCAGAGTTAAATTTTTAATCACTGCAAAGAAGTGAAGTATCACTAAGATAGTTTGCGTTGCTTAATCATATTCCTTGGCCTCCAGACAGCCATTAGTCCTTACAGGACACTTAAAAAAAAAAAAAAAAAAAAAAGACTTAGTGTCAAAGTAGTTAGTTAATTAAATTAAATATCTGTGGAATGTAAACAGACCCTCTTGAAAGTCAGTTGGAAAGTGTTTGGCAGATAGACATTCAGCAGTTGAGTGATAATTTTTCACAAATCATGACCTGTCCATATAACCTCTCTGGACTTTGATAATTCTATAATGTACTTCAATATATTTGGTGATTTCTACACGTTCTAATTGATTTTCCTGGCACATGTCAGGAAATCATTTTGCATGTGTCTCAATGAGGAAGATACATAACTTTCCTTCCCTGTGAGTGTCTCTCTTTTTATGTCCTGTCAAATACATTCCGTATTATGCATATATACCATTAAGATCTGTCCCTCTGTTCTTCTGCATATGTAATGACTTCCGTTTAAACTAAACTTAGAAATCCATGTAAAACTCAATGATTGTACTGTTATTCAAATATTATGATACAGTGATAATTGGAAAAGTAGATAATTTCTACTCTTGTCTAAGTTTATAAATACAAGGAACAATAATTTTATCAAAATGTATACATTTTATTGGTGGGTTATCAATGCTTTTAATATAGATTTTAAGATAGCCTGATCTTAAGAAAGTTAAAACTTGAATGAAAGATTTCATAAATCAAGGAAGTAACACGCCGATTGCCTCTTCTATATGGAACGTTTTTATATATTGCTTTATCTAAACTTACCAATGGCCCTTTGAGGTTTCAGATAGAGAGAGTGATGCTCACAAAAATTAAATAATTTGCTTAGGAACATAGAATGTAAGAGACCAACTCAGAATTTAACTCCCATTCTTTCCTCCAAATATTGTGCTCATTCTAACATGCATGATAGAGTTTGGATATTTGTCTCCTCCACATTTCACATTGAACTGTAATCCCCAGTGTTGGAGGTGGGGCCTAGGAGCATGTATGTGGGTCATGGGGGTAGTTTTCTCATGAATGGCTTTCTGTAATCTATTCTGAAGGTAGAGCTGATAGTATTCACTGATAACAGAGTTCAAATCATCAAGGATGATGCTACATTTTTTGGCCCAGGAAACTAGAAGAATCAATTGGCACTTACTGAAAGAGGAAAGACTAAGACCAAGACTTTGGTGGAAAGATCAGTATCTCCACTTTAGATGTAATCAATTTGACATGCCTAGTATATAGCAAGAAGAAGTTGCCTGGTAGGCAACAGGAAAAACAAGGCTAGAGTTCAGGGAAGAGATAACAGGTCAAAAATATGAACTTGGGTGCCAGTAGCACGCATATGATATTTAAAGCCATGAGTTTGATGAAATCACCAGAATAGATTTGGTGATTTCATGAGTGGCTTGGTACCCTCCCTGCTATAATGAGTTCTGATTGTTAAAAAGACCAGCACCTCCCTCTTCCTCTTTCTGTTTCTCACCATGTGACACACTTGCTTTCCCTTTGCCTTTGCGGTGATTATAAGCTTCCCGAGGCCTCACCAGCAGCAGAGGCTGGCACTATGCTCCTTGCACAGTCTGTATAGCCATGAGCCAAAATAAATCTCTTTTCTTAGATATTCCTTTATAGCAACACAAAATGGACTAATACAATACACTATCACTTTTCAAAGGATGCTAATAACTTTCCTGTAGTCTTTAGTCTGTTCCTACTAAAGCAGTATCAGTTTGAAAGAAAATTCTATCTGTGTTTAACCTGGGAAATGGAAAAGAATCTAGTACTTGTGCTTGATAATCAAGCTGTTACTGAGCTCATATTATATGTGCAAGCCTTTCCTCATAAAACTTCACAACTTCTCACTTAAAAGCCATTTCAGCCTTGGTTTCAGAAAGCGAAACAAAAAGAAATAAGACACAATGATTACCAGCAAGGAAATCTAAGATTTGCCTAGAAAATAATTAATTATATCCATAATGACTCAAAAAAGGCAAGTGTCCAAAATGCAGGTTGTTGATGCCAAATACTTTCTTTTACCATCTTAGTGATGGGCTGCTGTCATGCCTAAAATGTCTGCATATGTTAATGAGGGAATGTTGTATATACATACACTTATTTTCCTAAAGAAACACACAAGTAATAAAAGAAGAATTTTAATTGTATTGCCTTTATTCCCAGGATCTCTCTCCAGTTACTTAAATAAAATGGTTTTTAATTAAGAAGACTCTCTACAGAGGGACTGTATGAGTCAAATAATGACAAAACTCCATAGAGACACCTTAGCAATTCAGGGTGATATGTAGGCTATAGTTATAGAAACCATTTTTTCTAACCTTCTGGATGCAACAAAGGCCTTTTGTAATTTTAGTGTTCCATCTGAAATGTTACGATAATCTCTCTTTGTTTCAGACTGACACCATATTTTTGTCTACATAAAAATGCTTATTATTGTATAATTCTCCTCAAATGACAAATATGCTATCAAAGCAAAATAATTTTATATATAAATTATTTTATTTTATTTTTTTTTATTTTTATTTTTTTTTTTTTGAGACGGAGTCTAGCAGACTCTGTCACCCAGGCTGGAGTGCAGTGGCGCGATCTCGGCTCACTGCAAGCTCCACCTCCTGGGTTTACGCCATTCTCCTGCCTCAGCCTCCCGAGTAGCTGGGACTACAGGCGCCCGCCACCTCACCCGGCTAGTTTTTTGTATTTTTTAGTAGAGACGGGGTTTCACCGTGTAGACCAGGATGGTCTCGATCTCCTGACCTCGTGATCCACCCGTCTCGGCCTCCCAAAGTGCTGGGATTACAGGCTTGAGCCACCGATATAAATTATTTTAACAGTAAATGACCAATTATTAAAATATAGATCAAACCATAACATGCTAGAATTTGCAGAAATAATCTTGACTAACTTCTTTTCCAGTTGAGAAAACTAAGACTCAGAAAGCCTAAGCAATTTTTTACTTAACTGTATATACCTGTTAAGGTTGAACTTGTTTTTGGTCAAACACTCACTGTTCTGGTGATTCCATCAAGATTCATGGCTTTAAAATCATATGTGTGCTACTGGCACCGAAGTTGATATTTTTGGCCTGTTATCGTTTCTCTGAACTCTAGACTTATTTTTCCTCTTGCCTACCCGGCAACTTCTTGGTATATGCTAGGCATTTCAAATTGATTACATCTAAAATCGAGACCCTGACCTTTCCGCCAAAGTCTCGGTCTCAATCTTTGCTCTTTCAGTAAGTAGCAATTGATTCTTCTAATTTCTTGGGTCAAAAAGTTTAGCATCATCCTTGATGACCTGAACTCTCTCATCAGTGAACACTATCAGTTCTGCCTTCAGAATAGAGAAAGTTATAACCATACTTCTTACCATCTCCCCTTTCCTTTATCCATGTCAATACCATCTATCACATGCAGAGTTCCAGTAGCCTCTAATACATCTTCCTATTTCTACCTATGTCTTTTTGAAGTCTATTTTTGACACAATAGCCTGAGTGATTGTATTAAACTCTAAGTCAATGTATATCTCATCACTAATCAAATCCCTCCAAGAGGCTCCTTTTCCACTCAGAGTAAAAGTGAAAGCCGTGCACAGGCTACAGGATGTTTCCTTCCATAGCCATCTCCTCCTAGCCTTTCCTTCCCTAGCCATCCCCTCCTTCTCACACCACTCCCTTTGCTAACCTCCTCTACTAACTCCTGCTGCTTACGTGTTTACTCACTATGTTCTGCTCTCCCTGGTTCCTTGCAGTGAATTCTTTACATGTGCCAGGCAGCTTCCCCTGTCATGCACATTTGCTTCATCATGGAGGTTGCTGTCTCAAATGTTCATGTGCCTAATCTTTTACTGTCTTCAAATCAATGCTTCAGTGCCACTTTGTTAAGGAGGTCTTCTCTGACCACTTTCTTTAAAATTGCAACCCTAGTTCCCAGCATCCCCTGTCTCCCTTTTCTGATTAGAGTGTAAACTCCATGAAGGCAGAGATTGTCTGTTTTGTTCAACAGTTTATACATCATATAGAAGACATTAAATGGCATATAGTCTGTGTTCGAAGAAAAATTTAATGAGTGAGTGAGTGAATGAATGGATGAATGAAAATGAATAAATGCTTTTGGTAATAGATAGTGATCTATCAACACATTAAAACCTTGGGAAAATATCTACGTAAGGGGCGCTCAATTTCCATACACACACACACACACACACACACACACACACACACATATATATATAAATCTGTAGAATCATATTCTTAAAGAAAATGTTTTTTATTTTCTTTTTGCACATCAATCATCGTTAGTGACATTTTGGCTATTTAAAGGCTATGGTATCATGTAGATGGTTTTTCCATTCCAAAAGTGCCAAAGTCACCTGGGAGCTGATGTTATTCTGGGTCATTTGAATTTGTTCTTTCTGTCTTTGAAAGAAAATTATTAGTAATTGCCTTATTTAATAGTTACAGCTTAAAATGGTGTTGTAGATAGTTAGTGGAGGTGAGATGGTGAGTATCTGATTGACATTCACAGTTACAGATTGTAGAAAGTATAATTTGTATTTTTTAAGCAATATGCTTAGCTTTGTGGATGTGGAGTGTAGAATGATAAACATTGAAGACTGAGAAGGGTGGAAGGGTGGGAGGGGATGAGAGATGAGAAGTTATTTTGGGTACAATGCACATTATTTCAGTGATAGTTACACTAAAAGCCCAGAGTTTACCAGTACACAATATATCCATGTAACAAAACTGCACTTGTACCCCTTATATTTATACAAATTTTAAAAACTAGAAATAAATAAATAAATAATATATGTAACTTTAATAAAGGATAATTGTAGAAATCTGCTCAACATTTACCTAAGAACACTCCAGTCCTAACCCCACTTTAACCATTTCTTCATGCGTCTCTGCTGAATTTATGCCAGTAGTTACCTTATTTGTAAAACTTAAAATTTAAGTAACTATGAATAAGTTGTGAGATCTTTTATGTAAAGAGCATACTCTATATTTCTCTGAACTTGCCATAGGACTGGTGACTCAGGATTCAATAAATGATAACCAGTTTGAATGAAAACCAACCAAAATAAAGAGTGTGAATATTTACTTAAGACCACTGTGTAAATTCTTTGTGTCTTTGAACACAATGTAAAAGGGTTCATTAATTTTATCAGTTTATTGCAAGGCTGTGTCAGTGCTGTTAATTTCTTAGCATAAACTCCTAGCAGGCAGGACTTTGTTGAACTTTTCTCTGAACAGCAGTGTGTGCAAAGGGATGCTTAATAAATGCCATTAGACAATGATGGCTGGTGTTTAATATGTATTGAGCACCTATAGGGACCTTGAGACCTTGGTCCAGGATGAAAAGCTTTTAAAAAGCCTGTACCTAATTAATGAAAACATGGTCCCTGCTCCCAAGGAGCTTATCTGCTAAAGCACACAACACTGATGTGGGTGCACAAAGAAAATTAATTTTTTTAGCTATGCCGAAAACAACCACCTTTATGAAATTGAAGAATTTATCTTGCTCTCCTTTTAACTTGTTTTCTTTGTGAGGACCTCATGTTAAATGTCTGACAAAAAAAAGTCAAGGTAGAGGATTCTGGAAACAGACCAAGGAGATGAGGCAATGAAGAAAATGGGATGGTAATAGATGGTGTGCCGGTTGGCTATATGGCTAGGGGGATGGAGGAGTTGGGGAGAAATAAAATTTCTGTAGGTGCTCATTATGTTTTCTAAGTTTTTCAGTGATTATAATACACCATCATTATCATGCTTCATTAATATTTAAGTTCACATTGCAAAGGAAACCAAATAGGGATGAATCAAATGTTGATTTCCTTTCCTTTGGGCGAGCTAAAAAACACAGCAGTGACAGACAGCAGGACTGGCATGGATCTAAAGCATATAACAGTGTATTGCAAATGTGCCCTAATTGGGATGTTTGTCCTCCAAACTTTATGTTGAAATATGATCCCTAATGCTGAAGGTGGGACACAGTGAGGGATGTTTGTGTCATGGGAGCAGACACCTTCATGAATTCCTTGGTATTGTCCCGAAGATAATGAGTGAGCTGCCATTCTTATTGGTTCCCATAAGAGCTGGTTGTTACAGAGAGCCTGGCCCTTCCCCTCTCTCCCTTGCTTTCTCTTTCCATAGGATCTCTGCACATGCCCCTCCTCTTTGCTTTCTATCATGAGGGGAAGCAGCCTGAAGCCCTCACTGGAAGCAGATGCAGGCACTATGCTTCTTGTACGACCTGCAGATTTGTTATCCAAATAAACATATTTTCTTTATAAATTACCTAGCCTTAGGTATTCCTTTATAGAAACACAAAACAGGCTAAGACAGCATTGTTTCCTAATGCATTCTTTCGTAGACTGCCAGAGATTAGCGAATGGGAATAAACTAGAAAATAATTATGAATTACAGCTCTATTTTTACTTTTATCATAAAAATTTAAAGAGTTTTTCATTTATTTTCATTTTATAACTTGTATATAAGAAGGTCAATCAGCACAGGAAAGTGTTAGCTATATGTGACAGTAACATCTGTTCATATAATTAAAATGTTTGTTTTATGCAAAAAATTTATTGAAGAAAATAAGTGTCATTCCCAATGTACACAAAGTTATCTTTCGTCGAGCATTTTCTGTTTGATGTTTAACTATGTAATAATTTCATTCCTGGTTTCCCAGTATAGAATGATAGTGTATTAAGGACATTAGATTAATAGTCAAAATCCAAAGGAATTGAAGTTTGGGAGCAAACCAAATAGATGTTAATAGCTAAAGCTAAGAGCAGAGACAGCAATGATGGTTCACAGCAAAGGAAAACATCAAGTTAGAGCTGTGAGAACCAGTCAAGAAGTTGAAAACCTATTGCTTATTCTTGAAGCCAATAATTCTTAGATAGGGTCAGTCTTAGACTAAAACCATAAAAGGCATTGCAATGCAACTAATACATAGTTACTTATACACGCGCGCGCGCAAACACACACACACATCATACCTCACATTGTCTCAGACTGAGTAAATTAAATAATATAATATCTGAATAAAGTTAAGGAAAGACTACAGGTGCAAGAAAATTAAACGAAATATAAGATTGCTGTGTCACAAAAGATGAAAATCCTTTCACTATATGCTTGGCTTCTTTGTCACTGGTCCTATTGTTAATGATTCCCTACTTCTAATCACATCATGTTGCACTTAAATTTGCCTCTACTTCAAGGCCTCTCTCAAAAGCCATCTAATAAGGTCCTTTATCTGGTTCATTCAAACAGATGTGATCTTTTCATTCTCTGAACTCTCCTAACATTCTTTAGATGGTTCATTTGAAAGCATTGGGGAGTTATACATGATATAAACGTTATGCACATGTACCCTAGAACTTAAAGTATAATAAAAAAAATAAATAAAATCAAAAAAATAAAAATAAAAATAAAAAAATAAAACATATTTTGCAAAAAAAAAAGAAAAGAAAAGAAAGCTATTATATTGTGTTGTGCATTGTTATTATTTTTGTATGTGCCTCATTCTTCTTAAGTAAAATAGATGCTACATTTTGGTATGACTTATTCATCATTGCAGATCCTGAAAGGTTTAGCACAAGTACCTGCACGTAGTCAAGAAAGAAAAAGTAGATTTTAGTTGTGATGTTTGTAAGCATGGAGAAAAAGGCCTGGCCTTAAACATACACTTGGAAAGTCATGTGTACCTACATCCCGTCATGACTGTGCCTATAGGTGCCCACTGTAGTTAAGACCCTTAACAATTACTAATAATTTAGTAGGATTAACACCAACAAACTAGTAGGATGTTTTGGATAATTATGTACAAGGAGACCAAAATAAACATTTTGAGACTTGGGACAATATTTTGCTATAGAACTTTGTAACTTTGCTCTTTGGGAAATACTGTGTTCACATAGTGAAGGTGGATATGAAGTTCCTTTTGAATTTCATGGGCATCCTAGAACTCTTGTTCAAATTCACCTTTTATCCTTTGATAAACCAACATTTAGATCCGATTTGTTCAGTCTCATTTCAGGCAGTATTGCTGACAGGAACTCCGTCATCTCAAAGTATTTATTAAGATTTTAACTTGTGCTAATCACTGTGAAGTATACAGAAATGAACTGGACAAAAATCTTATTCCTGCAAGCTTCCTAATGTACTAGGGGAGCTCAAGTCTACTTTAGAAAAGGGATAAGGACCATGAAAGTTGCAGGAAGTGCAGGGTAAGAGGGTGGAGGGGGCATCTCCCTTGAGATCTGAAAGATAGGTAAAATTTTAATTAGAGGCCAAGGGAAAGAACAGTGCATTGAGGAAATTGCAACTGTCATAGGAAATGGACCATCACATTTGTCTCCAAGACAGAAAGACACCTAAAATTGTCGGGAAGGATGACTGCTTTCCAAAAGCGCATCCGGTGTCTTTTCTCTATGGAAGGTAGATTGCTAGCCATTTCTTCACAGTCATTTCATTCTTCTGTCAAGTGGAGACACTTTAAGTGTTAACTAGACCCTTGACTTCAGAATAAGTGCAACTTGGAGGGAAAAAAAGATAGTGCAAGATAAATCCAGTAAGGTGGATGATCTTTCTGTCTCTAATCGTTCCAGCTTTTTTAGCCTTGAGAACTAAAGGTGCAGATATGGTTTTCTGGTCTGTGTCTTGGGGAAGAGATGGAGTTGTTGAGAGTAGTAGGCAGTAAAAAGTCATTCTGTGTTGCCCTGGGAGGTCCCTGCTCAGTACTTAGTAGCACATGACTGGCACTTGAGATGGGGAATTTGGGGAGTTAACCAGTGTGCACTAAAGCTTGTTGGAAAGGTTCCCTTGGGGAATTACACATTTTAGTGGAACAATGAAATTTCAACGACTGAGAAAGGCTAAACAAAAACATTTACCAAAGGTCCTGGGAAGTAGAAAAGGCACTAGGAGAACTGTGAGAGGAAATTATTCTATGAAGCACCACATACTCTAGTTTGCCCATGAGGCTTTCTCTCTTCTGCGCTGGTCTGCTCAAGCCCATGGTAAGCACCTGCATGCAGCACCTGTTCTGGAGGGCCTTACTCTCTGTCTATTATCCCAGCTCTTGACAGCTACTGTTGGGTCTCTGAACTGGGACCTCTGTTGTCACAGCTACTCAAGGCTTCTAGCTGCCAGTGAATCTTCCCTGATGAAATGGTCCCTCTCTCCTAGAGCCAGGCTCTGTCTGTATTCTAAGTTGAGAATTAGATAAACTGGTGAACAGTACCTAGGACCATGAATTAATTGAAGAGATCTAGATGGTACCCATAGGAACTTCTCTCTTTTCCCACAAAACAAAGTCTTTTGAAGGGCATCTCTAATAGAGTGATGTTCATGCTGGGTAATGGTAAACATTGGTAATGGTAAACGCTGATGATGGTGATGATAATGTTAATAAGAAAAATGATCACAAGCATAATAGAAAACTCATAGCATTTCCTATGTCCCAGACTTTTTTTTTTTTTCTTAGAAATGGTATCTCACTCTGTGGCCAAGGCTGGTGTGCAGTGGCATGATCATAGCTCACAACAGCCCCAAACTTCTGGGCTCCAGCGATCCTCCCACCCCAACCTCTGGAGTGGCTAGGACTACAGGTGCATAGTACCATGTCTGGATAGTTTTTAAATTATATTTTGTAGGGACAGGTTCTTCCTATGTTGCTCAGGCTAGCCTCAAACTCCCGGGCTCAAGTAATCCTCTAGCTTTGACCACCCAAAGCGTTGGGATTACAGGTGTGAGCCACTGTGCCTGGCCAGACATTATTTTAAGTGCATTACATAGGTTAGATGATCCACCAGGAAGACATGATGTGTAAGCTAAAGCCTTCCAATGTTACCTATACATAGCTCCTATGGCAAAGACTGACTGGATGCTCAAAAACTATTCTTTCTTCCTGGACACATAAAAATATTATATATTCCGGTCTTCCTATGATTAGGGATGAAATTTCTGGTCAATGGAAGGTGGGTGAAAGAGTTTCACATCACTGCCTGACTGGGCCATCACATGTCACAGGTAATCTTTAACATTCTTCCCTCTTGGATGGTAGGAGGCAGAGGATCTAGTGGAGGACTCCAAGGAGACCCTAATGCATTCTTTCACACCTGAGGTTCTGTGAGCAAGTTAAGGTCCATCAAAAATTATTTGTGTGACTATTTTCTCAGTCCTTCCCAGGATGGTACGTAGTTAGTGGATGCATATGAGTTACTTTAATTCCTTACATTCATAGATCCCTTAGGTGATTAGATCTTAAGTTTTCTCTGGACTCTGAGAAAGTCTGCATTAGAGGATAATGGTCCCATAGGTGGAAAAAGCCTAGATCCCTGAGTCACCCTTTGACAGAGAATTTTGCACTTGACTTTGAAGAAGGCAAAATGAACTATTTTTGTGTAGACTCACTAAGATTTGGGAACTTCTTTATTAACACCTCATATATTAGCCTGCCCTGGATAATTCCTCTTTCACTAGCTCTTTCAGTAATAAGTTTTCTCCTGTCTTTTTAAAGTGTAGCTGCATAAAAATTTGTCTGTTTGGAGATAAAACATTTATACAACTTTCCTGTTATATTCAATCATCACAGTACAATAGGCCTTTTTTTTTTTTTTTTTTTTTGTCCTGGCTCTTCTTCAGGAACATCATCAGGAACAGAATGATTCAATCTGACTTGAAGGATGGGGTATCTACCCAGAAAATAATAGGGAACTTGTTACCAGTGGTAGAAGATAGGCTGAAGAGACCAAGGGAAATACTTGGGAAAAAACCTTGTGAAAAATGCATTCCTTGAAGCGAAGGGAAGGTTCTGAAATGTGTCCCTTATTCTAAGAGTCCATGAATTTTTTTCAACTGTCTAAATGGCTAGGTGGAAAATGATGAGATTCTTACAACTCTGATACATAGACTAAGTTAAAGCCTCTGTTTAAATGGAGGTGCATTATGCAGTTTGAATTCATTGTGGATGGGGAGTGTTTCATGGATCCACAGGCATCCTAAACCCTTTCAGTCACCTTAAATTAGCAGGTGAAAAACTGTCTTCCTAGTTTTTCATCTACCAATGAAATATCCAAGCCCAGTATATAAGTAACTCATTCTAAACTGCTTCTTATGGTCTTCATTTCCTTATAAGGGCTCCCATGCCATGTAAAACTCATATTGAATTTGTGTGCATTTCATATGTTAATCTGTGTTATGTCAGTTTACATATTAGACTCAATGGATGGAGGATGGAGAAAGCGAGTAACACAGTGAAGATGGGTCAATATGCATCACCTCCAGAAGCTAATTCCAAGGGCTCTCTTTTCTAGGAGGGAAGTTAGGCTAAAGATCTCTAAAGTGTCTGATAAGTTTTAAAGTCCGATGGCACAAAACAGAAAAGATGTTGGCGATGATTATGTAGCCTCTCACCTATGCTCTGAGTGGACTGAATAATGCAACACTTAGTGAAATCCTAGGGATTCTTTCATTGTCTGCTTTCACTAGGCTTGCAAGTGGGTGGTTGCGGGGATGAGGAAGATGGAGCAGAACCCTGCTATACAAAGAGAAGATGCATTCTTGCCTCATTGCTTCGCATGTTCCCAGCTAAACTATATGTTACTTAAGCAAAACACAGTTTTACAGTCTTTTGTAAAACCTCCTCCCCATCCCTAACCAGTACTACTCAGTAAAGTTCTCAGCATTTAATAGAGGCTGAAATTGATTTATTGATCTCCATATGGGACAAACTGCATGCTGTCATTATGCATGACTCATATTTATGAATTGTTAGGAAAATAATGACTAATTGTATTTTTTAGAAATGACATGAAGCTTAGCACTCTTAAAGACATTTATACAAAACTTTATTATGAAGACAGTCTTTATTGTTTGAGCAATCATGCACTACTTAAAGCCTCCAAGTTATAATAATAAGAACATTAAGTTTACAGCATAGATATTAAAATATTTGAGTGTTTTAATAAAGCAAAATGGTAAACACTTTTGAGTTTAACTCTTTCCTTCTTAATCTCCCCTACTTCACTTGAATAAGCCATTACTTTGGATGTTGTCTATATAGGAGCAACAAAACTTTAACTCAATCCTCCATCCACTGGGTCTGACAAATAAATTGACATAACACAGATTAACATACTAAATGCATACAAATTCAATACAAGTTTGATATGGCGTGGGAGCCTTTATGAGGAAATGAAGACCTTGAGAGGCAGTTAGAATGAGTTACTTGTATACTGGGCTTGGGCACTTAATTGGTAGATCAACAACAAGGAAGGTAAAGATTCGTTTAACAGGGTTTCTTTGTACAGAATTCCTTTGGCCTCAGCTTTCTCATCCTTGGGGATAAGAACGTTGCATCCTCACATGGACATTTTATCTTCTGTTTTTAAGAAACAGCCCAAAGGTCACAGTGATCTTTTTGCAACTGCTGTTTTATTTAAGTGCCTTTAACTTAAATAGTCAAAATGCCAGAGTGGTGTATTTCCAACTCCTTCATCTGTAACATTTTTTTCCTTAGGACTGACCTCTTGATAGGGAGCATATTGTCATTTCAGGCTTGTGTAGTACCCAAATGGTGTCATTCATACCTGGAAATTTAAGACCAATAGCATTTGTTGAAATAAATTAGAATTTTTAATCACAAACATCTATTGGATGCCTACCATTTTTCAGGCAGTGTGCCAAGCACTTTAGGTCATGAGAAAAACAAGAGGAAAAAGTAAAGTCATACTAAGATAAAAGAGTAATGCATTTCCCTGATTTGATCACTATATATTGTATGCATCAAAACATCAGCTGGGAATGGTTGCTTGTACCTTTAATTCCAGCACTTTGGGAGGCTGAAACGGGTGGATCACTTGAGGTCAGGAGTGCAAGACCAGCCTGGCTAACATGGCAAAACCCCATCTCTACTAAAAATACAAAAAAATTAGCTGGCCGCAGTGGCATGTGCCTGTAATCCCAGATACTCAGGAGGCTGAGGCACAAGAATCACTCGAACCCGGGAGGCAGAGGTTGAGAGAGCCAAGATGGCGCTGCTGCACTCTAGCCTGGGTAACAGAGTGAGACCCTGTCTCAAAAAACATAAACAAAACCAAAAACCATCACTAAGTATCCCATAAAAATGTACAATTATGTATCAACTTTAAAAATTAAATTTTAAAAAGAAAAAAGAACAACTAGAGGAAAGAAGATTGTGATTTCTTAAAGAAAAGACATTTTGCAAAATTGGTTTTATAAATTAATGCACTGGAACATTCAGCTCCTTTCAGAATGGCATGGAATAAATCCTGATTTCAGTTCTTAAGGGTTCTCTGTTAAAATTCTCAATCATTGTAGATGAGTGTGGCTAACTCGGTTAATTAGAAAACACAGGCCTGGGGTTGGTGGCACCAGGGTTGACCTTGATGTAGAGCAGTCAGTTCCATTTGTTTCATTGACACAAAATGTGCCCAGCCTAGTAATCCTAGAACAGTGCTAATCAAAGTGTGGTTGAGAGATCCCTGCTGGACCGTGGGACACAAAGACAGTGAGAGTAAACAATGAGAAAGAATTTAGAAACTTTCATAATAATTTATAGACTAATTTTATTCATGTTGAACCTAATAATAATTTGAAAATTAGAGTTGGTATTTTGGATATTTTTAAATTTTTATCTTTCTGTTAAATGACTTTTAGCACATTTTACAAAAGTATTGACTCACAATATATTATAAATAAAAACAAAATCAAAACACATCTTTCATCACAGATAATTTGGAAAGAATTGGTACGGAATATATTGTCTGGGATGCATGTCTTGGATACAGGCACTAGCTCTAGGCTGCATCTGTTGAAATGCCAACTCCATCATTTTCTAGCTGTAAGATCCTAGGCAAATTGCTTAACTTCTCTGTGCTTCACTTTTGTCATTTTAGTGTGGGGTAACATTTGCATTACCTCATTGGACTGTTGTGAAGATGTGAAACACTTAGAACAATGCCTGGCACATGGTAAGGGCTCTTTGTATCCTTGGATAGAAGGGGTAAGGCAGCAGTATGGCATCATAGCTGTGGTGACAATGTAGGGAGTTAGAATCTCAGAGGCAGTTTCCACTGGCCCACTGGATCCCACAGGAATCCTCTCCAGAAGTAACCACTTTGATATGCTGAAAGAATCTAATCCTTCAGAAAGCATAAAAGTTTTGTAATTTTATTATAGCCTGTTCTATATCATAACAATGAATGATAAGAGATTGTTTACAAGCTAACTTGGTCCAAGGCACAGATACAAATAGCTATTTACATATTTCTAAACCTTTTCTGTCTAATGTACCTCATTCCTCCCATTGATTGAGATCGAGTGACTTCATATCATACCTATATCCACTTCCACTGGCAGGTGAGTTCCATTCTTCCTTATACTTTTTTCCCCATACTGACAGATACGTCTCTATTCCTTTATCTTAACCTTGCTCTATAAAGTAATTTATGGGAATGCAGCATGTATTTGATTACTATACCCTCTCCCCAACTCCAGATTTTCCTTCTCTTGCTATTGCTCAAGACCAATTACATTCTTATTCTCTAATGTACCTCTTGAATAGTAAGCACATTCAATCCAGGAAAAAAATCGATGGAATTTAGAGAAAAAAGTCAAGGTGAGGCACTGGAAACTTCTTTCAATATTGGCTTATTTGTCCAGTTTCTATGTTTGTGGAATGACAGAATTAACTGTTTATGTGCTTGAGTGATATGTTTGGGGCTCAGCTCTACTTCTTAAAACTCTGTGAGCTTGGGCAAATCTATGCAATTTGAGCCTGAATTTTCTTATTGTCAAAACGATGACAATTATCTTAATTTATATGGCTATTGTGATAAGCAGTGATAGCCACCATTTAATAACTGATGCTATATATTCTATGGAATGAATAAATTATATCTAATATTTAAATTATACATAGATTGTAATCTAAACAATGACTTGGGGAGGTAGGCATGGTTTTCTCCCCAGTTATAGATAAGGAAACTTGAGTTTAAAGACTGTTGGTAATTTTTTCTGGGTAACACAACCAGTAAAATTAGAGCTGGGGTTTGAATTGAGGTCTTTGACTGAAAATCCATATTTTTGCCTTTTTATCTTCAAGGGAGTTGATAGAAATGAGTGTGCCTTGTAAACCAAGTTTTTGATATCAGACCTTCTCATCATCTATTCCACTTCCAGAAAACTCCATAGCAGGTCAGTAGTGTGATCTTCAAAGCCCACCAGCAATCAGTCCCAATTAATTTCCCAAGTAAGAGGAGTCAACACTAAGCTGTTGTATTCCAAAGCAGCCAGAAAACTCTGCCGTTTTTAGTTTTTGCTACATTCATCTTCACTGGTGAACCGGTTGCCAAACCAGATCTCTTTTTGAGACTTGCTCAAACTCTTTGGGTTCATTTGATAAAGAAGCTGACTCCAACCATGCCTAATCTTTTGCTCCATGGGTTCTGTTTGGGAATTGGCTCATAAGCTGCTCCTCTAGGGGAGGGGAGAAAGTGAGAAAAGAGAGAGTTATGGACTGTGAAACCTTGCCCGACAGGCTACCTTTCCTGGAATTAGCTAGAAAAGCAAAAATGGATGTTATTAGAAGGCAAATGTCTGGCATTGCTGTGCTCGTTGGGCACTGCCATTGGTAAGACTCCTTAATGGTTGAGCTTGGAAGGTCTACACAACAGCTGTGCCCAGAGATAGCATACATTGAGCACAATTAGGGTAATATTTCCTTCATTGCCTGAGCAATGGAAAAGAAGAGCAAAACAAATGTATCAGGCTTTTATCTCAGGCATGGGGAGACAGGGGATGCCAGACAACTACAGAATGGCAGTCCCTCTCACCCAGATACAATTGAGTTGTTTAGTCCATGAAAAATAGTAGCAGAAGTCGTTCCTATCCAGATATAATTGAGTTTTTTAATCCATGAAAAATAGGAAAGGGGAAAAATATGTATCATCTCACCTTACAAGACAATTAAACCTTTGAATGATCTATAGAGTAATTATGAGAAAACAATGGAAAATATTTATGGTAGTGTGCTATCAAAGGAAGTCTTCAAAAAAACTAGCCGGGCATGGTGGCATATGCCTGTAGTCCCAAGTACTTGGGAGGCTGAGGCAGGAGAATCACTTGAACCCAGGAGGTGGAG
Organism: Trachypithecus francoisi; assembly: GCF_009764315.1. Lineage (NCBI taxonomy): Eukaryota > Metazoa > Chordata > Mammalia > Primates > Cercopithecidae > Trachypithecus > Trachypithecus francoisi. Next base: position 22,824,096 of record NW_022681431.1, on the reverse strand, counting down.
ATTGCAATCAGCCGAGATTGTGCCACTGCACTTCAGCTTGAGCAATAGAGGGAGACTCCATCTCAAAAAAAAAAAAAAAAAAAAAAAAAAAAAAAAAAAAAGGAAGTCTTATCTCTTCCCAGGTCTGCCACTTTTTCTCTGGGATGTAAGGAAAGTCATCCTGAATTGTGCCTCAGTTTTTCTATCTGTAAATTGGCGATAAGGCACTAATTCTTATAAACATTAGAGATATTTTATAAGAATCAAATATGGCAATAGATGTGATAGTGTTTTGAAATGTAACTGTATATGATTATATAAATAGTAAGTATTTAATGGTGAAGAATATTCAGTATCTGATTGCATGCAATGGAAAATAAGGGAAAACTATCAGAGAACCCCTATGTTTATTGTGTCAGTTTAAAAATAAGCTCTTAAAAATCACACTTAACTAACCACTTCTCTTACATTTTTATTTGTTTTGATTTTTACCTTTTCAGCTTCTCTTAAAAAGTGCTGATTACAGACAATGCTTTACACAAGTTCAGACACATTCTCTTCATGTCTTTTAGAATTCAGCACTTTTCTCAAGAAAATGGTGATTGACAAAATTTTCCTAAAGGTAGAGAAACCCTAGATTCCACTTTATGTTTCTCTCATCTGCCAGTGGGGGGAAGAATCAAGAAAAGAATTCAAGAGGCAATTTTGACACACACACATATCTCTATGGCAACATGAAACCTCCCATAGATATGCCTGGAGCCGAAGCAAGGGTGAAGAGCTTGTTCTACGTTTCTTCTTTATTCTTCATTCAGGCTCTGGACTACATACCTACTTGATCTTTCATGTAACCTAAACTTTGGTTTGGATTTCTCTTCTTGAATATCATTATCCTTTGCAAAGGCACCTGACTAAGGGGCATCATATAAAAATCTTTATAATGAGCATGTTTTTCCAAAAGCAAATGACATTGAAGAGCCACATTTGCTTGGTTTTCTAAATTCTATGTATTTCTTATAATATTGGTTTCTTTACTTTTACCACCTATGATGGTTAACTTTATGTGTCAATTTGACCGGGACACAGATTGCCCAGATATTTGTTTAAACATTATTGTGGGTGTGTCTGTGAGGGATTTTTTGGATGAGATTAACATGTAAATAGACAGAATGAATAAAGCAGATGGCCCTCCTAATGTGGGCGGGCCTCATCCAATTAGTTAAGGCCTGAATAGAACAAAAAGGCTGACCCTCCTCTGAGTAAGAGAATTCATCTTGCATTATGACCTTCAAACTGGGACATTAGTTTTTTTTCTGTTTTTGGACTCAAACTGAAAAATCATCTTTTCCTGGGTCTTGAGCCTGCCAGCCTTTGGACTAGAAATTTACCATCAATGATCCTGGTTCTCAGGCATTTGGACTCACACTGGCACTACACCATTGGCTCTCCAGCTTGCATACCTACCCTGCAAACCTTGGAATTTGCCAGCCTCTATAACTGCATGAACCAACTCCTTATAATAAACTTCTTGGCTCTGTTTCTCTGGAGGACTGTGACTAATGTAGTAATAATTTGTATTTTTAGTTTTCCTATGAGAAAAGATTGGGCATTCCCTAAGAGTCTATCTTTTCCTACATTGATTTTTCAGATAAATTTTAACACATCAAGACAGAAAGAAAGGCAAGCAATCAAGCAAGCGAGGAAGAAATAAATTGCCATGTTTGAGTGTGGGTGTATACATAAGCAATTCATACATGGATAATTTTTCTAAGATAAAGGATCTTTATTATATTTATACTGATCCTGCTTTTTAAATGTGTATCTAAGTATACTTGCTTGTTTCTTGTTTATCAATTTGGCTATTAATCCTTCTTTAAAAAATAGTTTGCTAATGTTTTCCATCTAATATATGTTATAAGATATGGCTTCAAACCTTCAGCTTAAGTTTTTCTTCTTTTTCAGGTTTGGATAGGGTTTGGGTCAACTCTGGGTCAAAAATATATTAGGTTAGTCTTTTCAGATTGTATTCATATCCATATATCAAGAACATACTAAAATTGAAATGGCTTCTGTTGGCTGCCCTCTTAAATCAGTTGACCTTTTGAGTTTCTTTTCCAGTTGTGGTTTTCTCTTTGCACTGTGTCTATACAGTTTATGTTGAAAGTGGTACAGAAAATCATTTCTTAAAACCTCAAAGCCCTATACATACTTCAGTTTCTTTCATGTCTTCCTTAGACCAGATAACTATACATTGCAAAGATTTTTCGAGTAATATGGTAGTATTGTGTTAGAAAGGACAACATGCTGGCAAGCAATCCACTCTATAGGTACTGGATTTCTAACTTGGAGTTGTGTAACTTTGGGTAAATCACTGAACCTGATTGATGAAGATAGCACTGCCCACATCACAATACCTGGAGAACTAATGATATAGGACTTGGAAGATTAATTTGTAAGCTGCTAATTATTATAAGCATGCATTAAGGGTTTTTTTTTATTTTCGAATTATATGGCACTTGATTTTTGATCCCATACATCTCAAATCTCATTCTTACAATAAATCAAAATAATTATCTCTTATATCCTTGGTATTACAGAATAATTATACATTCTGAAACCTCTAAGCATATCTAGCTTAGTTATTCTCCAATATCTTATTGTATGTGGAAATGTATGATATAATTTCTTTGGGATTTTTTATTAAAATATGACCCAGAAGTTTCTTGCCGGGGCTGCTCAAGGTCTCTGCATTTCATATAGGCAGTTGTCCTTCTGGTGGGATTGATTTGGCCTTGTCATCTCAGGGCCTTTTCTGGTGATAAACAGATCCCCAAGCGTAGTCTTATGTCTTCACAGGATAGATAATGTATACACAGTTTTGAAGGGTAAGACATAAAAAGTAAAGCTGCAAGACTTAAATAATTTAACTTAGCACTAAGCTTAGGAAGCAATTTAATAACAGATAAAAATTATAAAAGTAGAAGAATTGTTTAGTTAAAAGAATGATGGAGAATCTGGAGATCTGGATTCTAACCTTGTCTCTACCATGAAATAACAGTGAGATTTGGGGTACAACTTTTAGCTCAAGTTTAGAGTTTTTACTCATTGTTTTAAAAAGACGTTTGTACTATAGATCTGTAAAAATCTTTTTAGCTCTAACCTCTCTTGGTCCTCTCTTCAGTACATACTCTCTGTTTGTAGGAGATAGCAACAGTAACCCAGGGGGAAAAAACACCTTCCTCTTTGTCTCTCATATTCCATCTTCCAGCTAAGAAAATATGGGAACTGAATTGCCTCCAGCAGTGTGTTATAATAGATTCAATCATTCAAAACAATAAATATAAGCTCGCAATGCTTATTATATTGCCACCTTTTAAAGATGTTGGATTAATTGTGGTTCAGGAACCTGTATGTTTCAACATAAATTGGATCCTGTCAATAATAAAAATACAATTATGAAGATTGAATAATAGCATCCATTTATTAAGTACTTACTATAGTAAGCACTTTCCATACTCACCTCATGAAACTTCACCACAGTTCTATAAAACAGGAACTCTATCTCCACATTACAGAGGAGGATTCTGACATTGAACAATATGGCCAAATCACACAACTGGTAAGCAGCAAATTGGGAGATAGATCGTAGTTTTGTGTGGCTGACTTACTGGATTTTCTTGTGATCTATTAGTCATCAAGTGACTTGTACATGAAAACTAATGCATATATCTTATTCTTGATTCAGTGTGCATCTTTAGGAGTGTCACTCAGATTTTCTTCTGTTTAGTTTTTCTACTTTCAAAATAAGAACACTAAAATTGATGTACACCTCACATAGATGTATGGTAATGCACAATAAAGCAATCAGACTTCCAACATAGATATTGCCAAGATTTCTTTTCTCTTTTCCCTCCGTCCCTCCCTTCTTCCTTCCTTCCTCCTTCCTTCCTTCCTTCCTCCCTCCCTCCCTCCCTCCCTCCCTCTCTCTCTCCCTTTCTTCTTTCCTTCCTCCTTCCTTCCTTCCTTCCTTCCTCCTTCCTTCCTTCCTTCCTTCTTCTTTCTTTCTTTCTTTCTTTCTTTCTTTCTTTCTTTCTTTTTCTTTCTTTCTTTCTTCTTTCTTATTTTCTTTCTTTCTTTTTTTCCTTCTTCCTTTCTTTCATTTTCTTTTTTCTTCCCTTCTTTCTTCCACAGGGTTTTGCCCTTCTCCAAGGCTGGAGTGCAGTGGTACAATCTTGACTCACTGCAGCCTCAACCTCAGGGACCCAAACACTCCTTCCACCTCAGCCTCCTGAGTAGCTGGAGCTATAGGAACATGCCACCACACCTGGCTAATGTTTTTGGTATAGGCAAGTTTTCTTTTCTGTAACATTGTCCATCCTCAGCTTGATTCTGCAGGAATTCACAATCTTATTTTACAAGTTATTTTACATATCTTTAAAGGTAAAATGACAGAAAAGAAACTAAAGATTTTGACTATACTTAGGATAATCCTGTGTGTGCAAGGGATACTTACTAATTTTCAGTTCTTGATAATGATAAAAATAATTTGAAGCAAGAAGGAACACAGATTATCAATTTGAACATGAGGAGGGGTTTTATGACTTACTATGCTTGCTCATGGCTTTACTGTTTCATCTTCTAGGCAATGCATTTCCTTAAGAGATACACAGATTCTAAATAAACATTAAAAAGAATCACTCTGGAAGAAGGTATTTCAAAAAAAGAAGAAGAAATTAAAAACACACTATTCAACATTGCCTTTATTAATTCAAATCCTCTTTGTCAGACCTCTGTGTCCTGTGTCTGGAATGTTCTCTCTAACTGACTCCCACTTGCCTTTAAAAACTCTCTTGAAATCCTTCTTGACAATAAAAGTGTTTTAGCTTCATTGGAAAGAAATAGGCAATTTCTTGATCAATTTACTCAGAATATATCAATGTCATTTTTATTTTAAAAAATGTGCCCTAAGATTTCTTTTAGAATATAGGACAAAGCATGATTTAATTTTAACATATATGCTGGCTAGAGATAAATTCTGTGTATCATTTCATCTTTTATGTGTGAATTACATTTCTCAAGCCGCAGCAATGAGAAGGAGTCCTTCAAGAGGGTGAGTGTGGGTCAATACAGCCTTAATCTATAGCTCCAGTTCCCTTTTGGCTTAACTGCTTAAACCAGCCTATTCAAGCCTTTTCTTTAGGGCAGTGGTTCTCAGCTCTAGCTTTACATTAGAATCCAAGAGGATTCTAATCACCTTTGCTAGGAATTAATGCCAGGCCACTTGAATTTGGGGTTCTCAGGATAGGGATGGTTTTAAGATGCTTTCTACGTGATAATAAGTGTAGTCAGGGTTGAGAACCTCTCCTCTGCAGCAAGAGAGTTGAGATAAGTTGCTATGGTCAGTTACCTTCTCTTCTGCAGCCTTCTGTTCCCAGTGGTTTCCATTCTGCTTAACTCTAGAATTTTACTCCTGCTACCTGCTGTCGGGTCTGTTACTGTCAGCTGAACCCGAAGCTGACTTTGAAGTTTGGTGGTGTCATTCCATGGGGTATGTCCCATGCTGTTCTAGTCTCACTTCAACAATCACCATGCTGCAAAGGAAAAGGGTTTTAGCCTCTCAGTAATAGTATTACTGATTAAACCCCAAACAGTGACTAGTTGGGCTTCCCTTTTAAAAAATCACTCATGGTCCACCTGCAAGGCTGAGGCGGGCAGATCACGAGGTCAGGAGATCAAGACCATCCTGGCTAACATGGTGAAACCCAATCTCTACTTAAAAGATACCAAAAATTAGCCAGGCAAGGTGGCAGGTGCCTGTAGTCCCAACTACTTGGGAGGCTGAGGCAGGTGAATGGCATGAATCCGGGAGGCGGAGCTTTCAGTGAGCCGAGATCAGGCCACTGCACTCCAGCCTGGGTGACGCAGTGAGACTTTGTCAAAAAAAAAAAAAAATCATTCATGGTATTAGCACTCTGTTATTTAGCGCAGGTGTTCAGTCTATTTGGAGAGCAGTTATATACGTCTTCCCTTAAGGAGCAGGTCACAAAATATTCAGATTAGTACCACACAATATTTCTCTCAAATCACTGCCTGTAGTGACATTCAATGACTGTCTTTATAACAAGATGCACACCAACTTTGTTTTCATTTTAAATGAGTGATTTTCTTAACTGATATACTTCTCTAGTGTTTAGAGGACTATTACCAACTATATCCCTTCTTTTTCTATTCCAATTCTGTCATTGATCATTTACTACAATATACCTTAACACTGCTTTTCCCATTATATTTATTTGGTTCTCACGGAATGGAAACTTCCAACAATTCGCCCTGACAATATCCAATTCCAGCAGAATAACCCCTATTCCCTTACTCAGGAATCCTGTATATGTATATGTGTGTGTTTGTGTGTGTGTGTGTATACATTTATACACATATATTTAGAAGTGTAATATTTGTATGCGTATGTACATATGTATTTATACACACAAGCACAGACATAAATATACATATATTAATATAAATATGTTCAGTTTACATATTCAAAAGAATCAAGGCCTTGTAAGGCAGTTACTAGAATTTGTAAAACAAAGATTCATTAAATGTTTGATGAATGAACAAAGTCAATGAACATTGCCCAATATAAGGCAGTCTGCGATGAAAGCCTCAAAACTTACTCATTATGATAATCATAGTAGTGGTGTTGGGCTTTCTGAAGAATAGGAACAGAAGTTCACATCCCCTTTGCTTTCTTTTTAAATTTACCACATACCACAACCTTATTGCGTAAGTCAGGAAGATGCTGGTCCAGAACCTCATAGGGATAAGCCATCCCTGATGGCCAAATCAGGTGGGACAGGATCACATGCTTGCTCTGAACCCTTGCCTCATGCAGAAGCTGGTTACAATCATCGCTGCTGCTGTGACATGTAAGCAACAAATTAGGCATCAATTGTGTGGTTCAGTGAACAGAAGCAGATATTCACCCTCCAATGTGTAAATTCATTTAGTTGTAATTTCTGGCTGCCTCAGCTAGAGTTAAGTCCCTGACAAGTTAAAAGGATGCCTGACAGGTAAGCCTGTTTCTCCTTGGGGAGATGATAAAATGGGGGACGGTGTGAGAGATAAGAACTGTAGGAGGGGAAATAGAGTCCTTTGGGGTTTCATTTACAAGCTGTTTACTTTTAAAAAGTAACATCTGAACCTGCTGCTTTGAGTATTATCTTCTGCTTGTGTTCAGCAGCTGGTCGTTCTCCCTCTCTCTTGCCCACCAGCCCACAGCTTCATTGCTGTCTGACTTAACAGGAAACAACTATCTTCCTACCCAAAGACCCGTCAAAAATTGATAACGCAAGGGAGCAGTCAGGCTAGCCTGCTGGCCACTCATTTCTTATGAATCATCTGGTAATTTTTTAGTTTGACAATTACACCTCATATATTTTAATATTGGTTTTGAAAGAAGAAAGCGGAGAACTTCCATTTCTTTACAGCTCCCTGTAATTTCAACTTGCTGTTTACTTATGTATGAAGTCGACTTGGGTGGAAAGGTTAGAAGCAGATGAATTTCTAGTTTCAAAGCCTAGGGAAGCCCAATAAAATGTGCAATAATCTTAATGCTAAGGTTTCACGGAGCTGGAAGCATGTTTTATATTCATGGATGACACTCCTTGAAAATGATGACAAGGACCTCATATTTTTAAAGACTTCTTTTCTTTGATCTTTCTTACATCCTAACACCCATTGAAATTTTTTCAGACAACCGTAGAAAACAAAACAAAGCAAACTCAAAATAAAAACAAGACCTCATTATAATTGAAAAGGCTTCCTAATGCATTCAGGTCCAATGAGCAAAAACAAAAACAAAAAAACTTTGTTTTATTTTAATCTTTTTTGGGCAAATCGAAAAACAGCTGACTATTTCTCTAACCCCAAATATTTACTCATCTCTCTACCTATAAACTCTACTTTTCTTAATTTTTATTCATTAATCAGTTTGCTTTATATTGACTGTTATGCACAACTAAAAGATTTGGTTAGAAACTCCGGAAGTCACAATAGGATTTAATATTTCTGTTGCTATAGCTTTAAAAAAAAAGTATATGACAATACTTATTTTTTATGGTGATGAAATGAAGCTGCAATCACCCTGACTTTTCTTCCCATGGCCCAAGGATGAAATAGAGAGAAAGAACCAGGGACTGATCACTTATGCCTGTAATGCTGGCATTTGGGAGGCTGAGATGGGAGCATGACTTGAGCGCAGGAGTTGGAGACCAGCCTGGACAACATAGCTAGATCTGTCTCTATTACTACTACTATTAATAACAATGATAAAATTAACAGGCACCATGCCATACTCCTGTAGTCCCAGGTACTCAGGAGGCTGTGGTGAGAGGATTACTTGAGTCCAGGAGTTTGAGGCTGCAGTAAGCTGTGATCACATCACTGCATTCCAGGCTGAGTGACAGACTGAGACCTTTTCTCAAGAAAAAAAAAAAAGGCGGAGGGTGGAGAGGGGGACTCAGGAAAGTGGGGACGGAAAGGAAAATAATGGAGAAAAGATAAGATAAGATGTCTTTATCAAACATGAGTTGGGGATGAGTTTGGAGATTTAAGCCACTGTGCATTTTGTATGTCTACCCTTAAACGTTTGTTCCATCCTGTTCTAGAAGTTTATATTCTTTTTTTTTTTTTTTTTTTTTTTTTTTTGAGACGGAGTCTCGCTCTGTCGCCCAGGCTGGAGTGCAGTGGCCGGATCTCAGCTCACTGCAAGCTCCGCCTCCCGGGTTTACGCCATTCTCCTGCCTCAGCCTCCCGAGTAGCTGGGACTACAGGCGCCCGCCATCTCGCCCGGCTAATTTTTTGTATATTTTAGTAGAGACGGGGTTTCACCGTGTTAGCCAGGATGGTCTCGATCTCCTGACCTCGTGATCCGCCCGTCTCGGCCTCCCAAAGTGCTGGGATTACAGGCTTGAGCCACCGCGCCCGGCCTAGAAGTTTATATTCTACTCAGTACCGGCAATTATACTTACCACTCACTACACTACAAAGCCTCAACATAATAGCATACTTTTATGGAGATCTGTACTTTTCAAAGTACTCTCATTTTCATTATGTCATTTTATCTTAACAACAACCCTTGAATCATAAAATTCTATAGTTAGAGCCATCTATACCATTACTTCTAAAATAGTCCCCCAAATTATGACATAGTCTCTGTTTTTGGAGAGTTTACCAGTATATTAGATAAGCAATTCAATTTTCAAAAACTTGTTTTCCTTATAATGAAAAAGTAACACTTGTTCATCTTTGAAATTACAGAATAAATAATAAAATCTAAATCACTTTTACACTCACCATCAATAATTAATTGCTATCAATATTTTGATATATTCCTATGCTGCCTTTCCTTTTTGCATATTTAAGTAATTAGTTGGGAATGAATTATTACTGCAACAGCCAGCACACATATATCTGTATTTGTTGGTCCTTAAGATAGGAGTCAATTCCTAGGCATGGCCTGGTTATCAAAGGGCACCCGGGCACCAAGACAAAGGGGTAAGGACCAAGAATGAGAAGACGTGGCAGAGGAGGGCATGGAGGATTTGGAAGAGTGAGAGCCAAGAAAAGTGATGGAAATTGCAGAGCATAGCAATATAAGTCCTCCCTGGAATCCTCCTTATCTTCAGTAACTCCAATGAAAACTTACACATTGCTTTGTGTGAATGAGCTTATTTTTATGGAAATAGATAAAAGGATGGAGCATTTTTACCCGGGGTGATAAAACCCTAAAACATCACCTGTAAATGTAGATGTTCAGGAGTGCTTGCGCCCTTGGGAATGAGCAGAAACTCCGGGAATGGTTTTGTATAACATTTCCACAAATTCTGACTACAGGGTGGAAATCAAGCTTTAACTAGCTCTCTGAGAGCCAGTGTACTCCCTGATAACCTCTGAGTTGTATAGACAGATATAAAATGTCTTTGTATAACATTGTCCAGATGATCTAACATTTTCCTTTTTGATTTACAGTTTTGCACAGTATTATTTATCTTATAATAACATATGATATGCTTTATAGTATGGTTTATAACATGTATCTTTTGGCATATATATATATGTGTATATATGTATATATTACTGACATGGGGTCCTATCTCCATTTTTATCATTTTACAAATACTATGAACATTCAAGTATATAAGACTCAAATGATATGTCAAGTCATTTCTTAGTTAATATCTCCAGATGTGAAATGTTTGGTTCTTAGGTTATACATTCATTTTATATTTTTGACATACATTTCCAAGTTTCGTAAAAGTCTGTCACCAATATACAATGCCATCAACAATGAGGAAGTACTCAATACACCTTCTACTAAATTTTGTCTGTCTATCCAGCTGTTGAAAGACTTTTGAATTTTTATTTTGTTGTCAAGTGCGTTAGAATTCCTGCTGGGTTTGGTGAATCAAAATACTCATATCACCTGCCTCATTTGAGACAACAATCACAAAAAAAAGTTAAGTGACATAAAGCATGGAAAGACCCTTTGGAAAAACCATATAAAAATTATAGCCAGGAAACATTCATTGAATATTGCTTTTTGAAAATGATTCATCAGTCACTGCTTTATCTATATTTGTACTGCATGTTTACAATCATCATAATCTATAACGATTATTGATTACCATTTGTAGTATCACAATGTGATTTACTTATTCACTTGTATATTTAACCTCTTCCTGACACCAGCACCACGAAGCAGTGAAATAATACTGATTTGTACAACATTCTGAGGGCAGATGATTTATCTTATTAACAGCAACAGAACAGATGCCATAGAAATTGCTTCAGAGAGGAGGTGACTTATAATTTTAGCTTTCACAAACCAAAAGACGCTCCCTGTGTGGAAACAGAGCTAAAGGGAATTCCAGAAGTAGAGAACATTGTTTTTAAAAAGCACAGAAATATGAAATAGTAGTATAGTGTGTTGGAAACACATGAGAATGATTAGGTATAACTAAAGCATAGTACTGGGGCTACAGAGGAAGGACCTGGAAAAGAAAACAGTACAATATCCTTGGTATTCTCAAAATAGAAGTTGACTTACTTTTTGCTAGACTTACTAGGCTACTCAAGTTGACTTTAATTCAGACCGCATCAGACTCAAAAGCAAGAACTTCTATCCTGTCTTCCAATATGTAACCAACTAAATAGGAATGAGGAATAGTGAAAAGAAAATTGAGGTCTCCATGTCTATGGGGCTTCATATATAGGTTTTGTTGTCATCACTTTATTGGTTTACTTGTTTGCTTTCTTTCTCTTTCTTTTCTTTTTTTCTCTCTTATCTTTTATTTTATTATTATTATTTTCTTTCATTTTTTGAGACAGGCTCTCGATCTGTTGCCCAGGCTAGAGTGGGGGCACACCATCTTGGCTCACTGAAACCTCTGCCTCCTGGTTCAAGCAATTCTTCTGCCTCAGCTTCTTGAGTGGCTGGGATTACAGGCACCCACTACCACACCTGGCTGATTTTTGTATTTTTAGTAGAATGAGTTTCACCATATTGATCAGGCTGGTCTTGAACTCCTGATCTCAGGTGATCCACTCTCCTTGGCCTCTAAAATTGCTGGGATTACAGATGTGAGCCACTGAGCCCAGCCTCTTTCCTTTCCCTCCCTCCCTCCCTCCCTTCCTTCCTTCTTTCCTTCCTTCCTTCCTTCCTTCTTCCTTCCTTCCTTCCTTCCTTCCTTCTTCCTTCCTTCCTTCCTTCTTCCTTCCTTCTTTTCTCTCTCTCTCTCTCTGTCTCTCCCTCTCTCCCTCTTTCTCTCTCTCCCTCCCTCCCTTTCTCTCTTTCTGTCTTTCCAACATTATTCAGGCTTTTCCAGGTAATGGGATGAAGTGAAGAAATCAGAATTACTTCCCCTATTTCAGCTGCCCACTTGTTTGAGATGTCTTAACCTTCATTCTCTATAGCTTTCTTCCTCTGATAAAAATGAGTTTCTACCTTTTCCTCCAAACTGCCTGGACTTGCAATTAGGGTATATTCTTGGAAGTAATATTTGGGGTATGCCAAATTAAGGGTACTTGCCTGTCTCATAAAGAAGTTCCAGTAATCCAAATCAGCAGTCCAAGGGCAAGCAGAGTCATCAGATCCTACCTCTGTAGGTGTTGTTAGAAGAGGTGAGACTGAGGAGTAGGAGATAGAAATCAAGGCTGACTCAAAGAGGGGGATAGATAGCATTAAGACTATTGAGGTAGTCTTAAGATGAGCATCAGAATTTCAGGGAGATTTGAGGAAGTTCAGACAGGGCCCCATTCAGCATCTGAGACCATGGGTATCAGATCTAGATATGGGGTACTGGAAACTGACAAGAACGAGGTGAAAAGGAATGAGTAGGAAGTTCAGTTATGTAGCCAACTGATCTACAATATGCTGCAAGGTTCTAGGCTCAGGAGGGAACTGAATTTGCCACTGGAATCAGAGAAAACATTAGATGGATTGAGTTCACAGTTAAATTTGGGAACTGAACACAGCAGTTTGGCTCTCATGTGGGTGCCCTGAGATAGAGGTTAAAGTCATAGACTCACCCACTGATGAGGAAGATTTCCCTGATAGCTGTACAGGCTTACACATCATTTGTTCGGGAGACTGTGTAGAACCAAGTTCATCGTGGGGTAAGTAGGGATACCTGAGGGCTGACATCTGTCACACCTGGGGCAAGTACAGGTTGGATTCCATGATGAAGCTCTGCTCTCTACTGCTGTGAATTATTTTGTGACTGTATCTGAGGTGAAACTGCCAGATATTGTGCCAAGAGGCCTTTCCATGGGTCATAAAAATGCTATAAAAACATGAAAATTGCTGTCATAAAACAAAGACTTATAACAAAATAGGGAAACTCCTAAATTCAGAAGCTAAGAGAAACTGAGAAATGAAAACCATTCTACATATTCCAAGGGGTGGGTACAGCACCCCAGTAGCCATTTGTAAGGCAAGTGGCATTTGCATTTATAATCTACTTTAGAAAATATCTGAGCATTTTGCTGTTGAGTAAATGATCACCTGGCTTCCTCTTGAATTCATCCCCCACTTGAGTTCCAATTTCCTCTATTCTCTTTTTGAAAAGGGCCTATGCTGGTCTGGGCAACATAGTAAGACCCCATCTCTACAAAAGAAATTTTTAAAAAATTAGCCAAGCTGGTGGAGCGTGCCTCCATTCGTAGCTACTAGGGGGGCCATGGCAGGAGACTCGCTCAAGCTCAAGAGTTTGAGACCAGCCTGGGCAACATAGTGAGACCCTGTGCCTACAAAAGATTTTGAAAAAGTAGCAGAGCGGGATGGCATGTGCTTGTAGTCCCAGTTACTTGGGAGGATGAGGTGAGAAGATCACTAGAACCCAGGAGTCTGAGGTTGTAGTGTGCTATGATAGCACCACTGAACTCTAGTCTGGGTGTCAGAGCAAGACCCCAACTCCTAAAAAAAAAAAAAAAAAAAAAAGGAAGAAGAAAGTATCCACAAAAACTCATTTCTTTGGAGAGAGTGGTTGTATCGCTTTGATAGCTGGGAATAATGGGGCCTTGTTAAAAGCATAGTTCATAATAAGGTTATCAACTGGTAATCTATAAAAACTCATTTGAAATATTCCTTACTCATAAATCTGAGGACAAAGCTTTCTTCCTAACAACGGCACCTTTGCTTTCATTTCCAATATTTGTTTTTCCAGTAAAATGTCTGGATATTCATTAACACTGGTAATTCATGGTAAAGTGTTTGGGGGAATACATTTTCCATATGCCTTGTATGCAGATGTGGCTGTATTGAGATACAGTAAGTACTATTCATATTTCTGTTATAAAATTCCGAACATGCTTAAGCAATAGTCATAAACGCATTAAATAACACCATCCCAAGCACTAGAATCCTCTGTCTGCCAGCTAGGTGAGCTTCTACTATATGTCATTTTGATGTAATGCACTCCCATTTCTGCTGTTATTAGATGCAAAGTTTTTGAAAAGATGCTAGATTGAATTGAAATCTGATTACTTCTGGGGTTGGGTTTTTGACATATTGCCTATTTTCCTAAGATACACTGTTCTGTTTTATTTTTAATCTCACAAATAAGTACATACATTACGACCCTTTCATTTCTCTCTTCTCTACATTCATGGGTCATATGGGATTCCTGATTCTTATTTTAAAATGTAATCAAGATGTAGCCATGATAAAACAGTAGTTTGTAGGTTCCAGCAGAGAGAAAATAAAATAATGGAAGGAAGAAAAAGGACAGAAAGGGAAAAAAAGGGACAAGAAAATACTTTTTAAACATGTTTAGCTTTAGATATAATCATAGATTAATGATCTGCTGCACATTAAATAAAAATCCATAGTATACTTATTTGTGCTTCTTCAATTTTTATAACTCTAGGTCATTTCAATACACCTCTATAATCACCGACTACTTCTTATAATATTTGCCTTATTCAAGTAGCTTCCTTTGGGGAAACTCACATCCATGGGAACACATTTAATTAGTTCTCACAATTGTCTTACGCATTAGAAGACAAAGAAAATGTGTGGTTCAGTATGGGTCACACGGGTCTGTGTTAACTGAAGCTGTAGAACATTTTTATGGTCATTTTCTTGAACCTTCACTTTGAAAAGTCACATCTGTTCATAAGTATAGTTTCTCAATCAAACTGTGAGCATGTATCAGGATAATGTTTTCTATCATCACCTCCAAAATGTTCAAATCATATCAATTCATTTATGTGAAGTCTCAGTTTCTCCACTGAGCCTTCAAGGATGAAATAGAGAAGTTATATCTTAGAGTGGGCGTCCCTAACACCAGCTGCCAACTGGTACTGATGTGTGGCTTGTTAGGAACCAGGCCACACAGCAGTGGGTGAGCTGCGGATGAGGAAGCATTGCTGCTTGAGCTCTGCCACCTGTCAGATCAGCAGAGGCATTAAATTCTCAAAGAAGCACAAACCCTATTGTAAACTGTGCATGCAAGGGATCTACGTTGCATGCTCCTTATGAGATTCTAATGCCTGAAGATCTGAGGAGGAGAACCTTCATCCCCAAACCATCCCCTACCCTGCCCCTTCTGTGGAAAAATTGTCTTCCATGAAACTGGTCCCTGGTGCCAAAAATGTTGGGGACTGCTGCCTTAGAGAGAAAAGTAATGGTGTTCTCTCTGTAGAGGATTGCAGTGTGAAGGGAACAATGCTATTAGATGTGTTTCACACAAGGAGACTGCAAAGCTATTCTAACTAGCACAGAGACAGAACCTAACAAGAAGCATCACCTTAGCTAATTGGACACAGAGCAGAGCTGGTCTCAGAATTTCTATCTTGCCCAAGCTCTAGAACACATTGAACTCATATTTACAGAGAACATATGTATAAACAAGAATGCCAAAGAATTATTTATAATAGGAATAGTACTTCCTAGAACCTGTAGTATTCATAATTTCCAGCCAGTACTTTCCGGATGTCATCTCAGGGATGATATCTCAGGGATGACCTCTCAGGGATGACATCTCAGGGAAATCAAATAAACAATTAGAAATTTGATTAGTGAGCCAAAATGCAGAGCAAAGGAAGTGAATACATGTTTTGGAGGGCTGAGTGCCCCAAACCACACAGGTTACACATATACAGACAGACTCTTGGTTTTTGCCCATACAGTATCAGTCTCTCCTATGAACCTTGAAATTCATTGCATTACATCTCAGAAGGTAACTTTCTTTTTCTTTACTACCCTCCTTCCCTTCCTCTCTCCTCTCTTCCTCCCTTCCTCTCTTCCCTCCTTCCCTCCTTCCCTCCTCCCTCCTTCCCTCCTTCCTCCTTCCCTCCTTCCCTCCTTCCCTCCTTCCTTCCTTCCTTCCTTCCTTCCTTCCTTCCTTCCTTCCTTCCTTCCTTCTTTCCTTCCTGGTACTTGGAGGACATCTCTCTGCTGTACCATATCCTGCCTACAGTGTTTACCTAGTAATTATGTTCCCCTTTCTTCCTTACACAACCAATTATATTGCAATTTCATCAAGCCTTTTTTCTTCTTTATAAAATGTGACTTTCAGTACTTCTCACCTTCCTTTGGTGTCTCAATACCTCCTGCTGAAAAATTTTAATAATATCCTATAGTTATTTCTTTGAACTCAGTCTCTTTTCTGAGTCTCTTTTTTTCAAATAAGTCTGCATATTGACACCTACTCAATCTCCCTAAAACAGTCAAATGCACCTGCTACTGATCTCTTTCAATTGTTGATAATTTTCCATATTCTGAAGTCCAGATTTCCCAACTTGGGCTCTAACATCTATACCTGACCGTGATGGTTAATACTGAGTGTGAACTTGATTGGATTGAAGGATGCAAAGTGTTGTTCCTGGTTGTGTACGTGAGGGTCTGGCCAAAGGAGATTAACATTTGAGTCAGTGGACTGGGAAAGGCAGACTCACCCTTAATCTGGGTAGGCACAATCTAATCAGCTGCCAGCAAGGTCAGAATAAAAAGCAGGCAGAAGAACATGAAAAGATTAGACTGGCTTTACCTCACAGCCTACATCATTCTCCTGTGCTGGATGCTTCCTGCCCTTGAACATCGGACTCCAGGTTCTTCAGCTTTGGGATGCGGGCTGGCTTCCTTGTTCCTCAGTTTGCAGATGGCCTATTGTGGGACCTTGTGATCGTGTCAGTTAATACTCCTTAATAAACTCTCCTTTATATATACATCTATCCTATTAATTCTATCCCTCTAGAGAAGCCTAATACAGCGACCTACCTATCAAAAATCATCTGTCATAGTTCTCCAATAAAAATAAATCTCAGTCCTCTCAGTCCTCCTTCTTCCTACCATTCTGATTTTCACTTTACCCTTTTCTTGAGAATATGTCTCGCTTTGTGCTGCTTCTCCTTTTGAATCACCATCTGCCTAACCCTGTCCACTATCTAAAGTCTAGATTCAGTCTTGCCTTTTGTTATCTCACTTATTTGACTTCTTAGGCCATGTTCCAGGAACTCGTGCTTATTCTAAATTTGCATTTATAAATGTTTGTTCCCTGAACTAGAATACAATTTCTAGGTGATTTACAATCTAGTTAATTTATAACAAATACATATAACCACAGCAACAAATATACTTCACTAAAAACTCATTAGGAATATTATTTTCAAATATTTTCCCATTTGCCATAGTCACTGCTAGCTGTACCATGTGGTGAAATCTCAGGGAAAAAGAAGTGACTTAGTCATCAGCCATGTCACACATGTTTAGTAGTTTATGAGGTGACTTGTGGTGAGAAGCACAATGAGAAGGAACTCGCTATAGCAAACACAAAGTGATTTTGAAATGGGTGATGATAATTTATTTTCTTCACTATTTCCTGACAATGAGTTAAATAAAGGCTCACTTAACATATCTTAAATTACACCTGCATGAAGCTGTAGTCTGTATTGACTCCTCCCTCTTGACCTAATGTTTGTTTTTCTATTATGTCTCCTGAGAATGCTTCTCCAGTTTTCCTACTATGACCTGCCAAAACCACTGCTCAATTGGGCACAGACCTAGTGTGTTAGAATTTTCTCCCCATCCTCCTCTCCAGCTACAGTCTGAGGAATGGCTACTAGACAACAAAAGGACTCATTACTTTCAAATTTCAGTAAACTAGAAACATGAGCGTATCTCATCCTCTCCAAATTTGGAGGTTTCTTGATGAGTACACAATATACACTTGAATTAATTAGTGGCAGTTTGGTGCAGCAGAAAAGTGTATAGGTTTTGAAAACACTCAGAAGAGCTCCAACTCTCAGCTCTTTATCACAATCTGTGAGACTTTGAACAAATTATTTAGTTATTATGTGCTTGTTTGTCTCTATAGTTAATGGAGAAGCAACAGAGTTGATTTACTAATGTTGTTATAGGGCCAGCATACTGTAGGGGTTAATGTTGCTGTTCTGAAAACAAACAGCCCTGTGTGAATCATGGCTCTATTACTAATTAGACTTCTTCTTAATCATAACATGGGAAGAATAATAGTACTTACCTCATAGGGTTGCTGTGAAGTTCGAATGAGTTCATGGATGTAAAATACTTGGAATAGTACCTGCCAGATGGTAAGTGGGTGAGTGCTAAATAATGGTCAGATCGTATTTTTATGGAGAGGACTAAGTGAATTAGTCTATCACACTGTCTGAAAAGCTCTAAGGCTCTGTAAACATAACCCTCCCCACCTCTCACTGCCATACACACTCTTTCCTCCCACTCCTCCTATTCTCAGAGTATGGAAATGTATGAAGTCAGGGTTCCATTTCCTGTAATGAACCGCCAGGCTCTCTGTCTCTCATCCCTTCTGTTCTCAAATTTTGGGTCTCCTGACTCCTAGGAGCTGAGCTTGCATGCCATAGTGAATCCTGGTTCTGTGAGGCCTGAAACCTATGCAATGTGGGGAACCCTATTTGAGAAAAAGAGCATGAAATTGCTAATAAAAAATTGAGTGCCAAAGTAAATGTTTATAAAGAGAAAGCTATTGCAATAAATTATATACTTAAAATGTGGTAAAAAGAACAATCATCAGAAATTTCAGAAAAAAATGCATAACTTTTATTAATTAACTGACACTTCTAAACTACTTTTATCCTATATGATTTTGCTACAAACTCTCTAGAAGCCCCTTTTTAGAATTATTTTTAAATATAATATTCTCTAGAGAAGAAGATAATTGAAATAAAGTTGTTTTAATTACTAATTGTTTTACAAAGTTTGTTTCAGCTTTACAACTCATTGATAAAGTCATATAAAATTTTAGAAGCTTGTCAACTTTGAGGTCTTTGTAAAGTTTTATTTCAGATATAAGCACAGTTTGGAGGATTTCCTCAAAGACTGGCTTCTGTGTTTATGCATTTTACATCTTGTTTCCCTTCCGTTGTACATGTAATTTTGTGCCGGAAACACTGATACCTTCATACCTGGAGAGCCTGTGGCCCTACTCTTCTATACTATTGGTCCTATTAAGGTATTCCACACCTGCAAGATAGTATCACGCTTCTTATCTGGACACCTGTAGCCCTACTCCTCTATCCCATCGCTTCAGGTCACTAGACATGTGAGTGGTAGGGGTATTCCACCCCTATTAAGATATTCCACACCTGCCAGATAGTCCCACACTGAAATCATGGTCAATCATATATTAAGACATGAAAGTATCCACAAACCACATATATATTCCACAAAACCCAAACTAAATACATTCCCAAGCTGAATTCCACTAGATTGATCTCCCAAATCCTTGTAGCCATTCTCATACCACCTGACACAAAGAGAAGTGTGATGGATATGAAGATGGAGGAGAAATATATGGTGATTGTTACCAATTGCTTGTAAAATGTCATTTGTTTCTGAAACTTTACAAACATATACAACCCTGTGGACACATTTTTAGGACACCTCTCAAGGCCTTGACATAGCAGGTTCCTGAAGGTAAGCATCCTTTTTTTTTTTTTTTTTTCTTTGAGATGGAGTCTCACTCTGTCGCCCAGGCTGGAGTGTAATGGCATGATCTCAGTTCACTGCAACCTCTACCGCCCAGGTTCAAGTGATTCTCCTGCCTCAGCCTCCTGAGTAGCTGGGATTACAGGCAGGAGCCACCACGTCCAGCTAATTTTTGTACTTTTAGTAGAGGCAGTGTTTCATCATGTTGACCAGGCTGGTCTTGAACTCCTGGCCTGAAGAGATCCTCCCATCTTGGCCTCCCAAAGTGTTGGAATTACAGGCATGAGCCACTGTACCTAGCCAGCTTTTCTTTTTAATATCCTCTGTGTGATGTCAACTATGTCCTTAGTGACTTATCATCTAAGAAGACAAAGTCCTGCCATCAGCATTTGAGGTAACCAGACTCTTTTCTTCACATGACCTAATTTTTCCCCATTTTCCCAGTACTATTCACACCTCTTCTCTCTTAGTTCGTCAAGCTCTCTTTCTTTATGACTCTTTTCCTCAAAACTAAAAATAGGATTAAGAATCCCCTCATTACAAAAACAGTATTAAAATCTACTTCCCCATTATTTCCTTATCTCATAATCAAACTATAGTCTTATCTCTTGTTTCCTCTATCACTACAATGACCGCAAGAGGAGTTACAACTTCTGCCCACACTTTTTCACTTTCATTTTAAAATCAACCTACTGAAATCAGGCTGCTTCTTCTGCAATCTATTGAAAATACATGTCATAATTACCTATGACCTACTTGTTAAATTTAAATGCCCTTTTGATTTCTCAGTCTATGAGACCTTCACATAGTACTTTGATTGCTTGTGACATTTCGATTTTTGAATTGTTGTCATTATAATATATGAATCCTAACTGGCTAGGTAGGTACACATTGCTAGGAGCAAGGTTCATATCTGAGCATATGACTCATTGGGATTGCATATATTAAGTTCCTGGATCCCAGCTCATCCCAGTCCAGCTTATCCTGCTGCGTGCTGAGATCTAAGCTCTTGTTATGACATTTCCCTCATCGAGAGGCTGTAAATAACATTCTCAGACCACATATGGAGCACTGTGAGAACTGATGCTCATTAAGTGTGTTAAGTGAAAGTCATGAGTGGAGTACCAAACATTAGCTATAAATCAAAATTAACAAATGTGACTTGAGTTCTCAGGAGGCAAAACACTTCGAATCTTAAGTATTATGGCTGTCAGGAATATCACTGAAAGATGTATTTCTACCCAAATATGTGCATAGATGAAATGCAAAGAAGAAAGCTGTCAAGATAGACCAGGAAAAGGAAATCTGTTGCTTGGCCCTTAAAACAAGCTAATTAAGCATTATAAGTCATTGGAGTTTCCTTCTCAAATGGATCCATGTGGAAAATCCAGATGGCTGAATACCCAACTCATAAATGTGAAAACCAAATACATTAGCTCCAAGGCCTGAGTATAGTCAAGGCATTTTACTTACTTACTGCTGAGCATTTTTAAGATCATTTGTATTTAGGAAAAAAATATATATAAATGATTCCTTAAAAAATATTAGTTCATGCTGACTTTTCCAGCAGCTAGCAGTAAGTAGGGTTAGTAGGGTGAGGAAAAGTACTAGGGAAATTAAGATAATTTAGAAAAAAATAATAACAGGCATCGTCTATCTACCAGACACTCTGCTGCTAGATATTGAGGCTACAAAAACGTAGCACTCTTATGGAATTCACTAACTCAGTGTATTACTAATGTTAACAAAGGGGAAATCATCCTGGACTCTTCTATCTCCCCTATCATTTAATAAATTAGCAAGCAGTATTGGGTTTACCTTCTGAAAGTCTCTTCAACATATTCACTCATCCTTATTCACATTGCCACTGCCTGCTAATCTCTTAGCTAGATTATTTTAATTGCCTCCCACTCCCAATACACCCTTCTCACTACCTTCCAAGAGCCCTTCTTTACTAGAAAATCAGTTATGTTGGTCTCTTGCTTAAAATTTATTAAT
This sequence comes from Trachypithecus francoisi, assembly GCF_009764315.1. Lineage (NCBI taxonomy): Eukaryota > Metazoa > Chordata > Mammalia > Primates > Cercopithecidae > Trachypithecus > Trachypithecus francoisi. The sequence continues at coordinate 22,802,630 of NW_022681431.1, read as the reverse complement.
GGCTATCTAGAGTCCTTTTGTTTATGTTTCTCTGCATAACCTAAAACTCTTCCTTCTTGTGTTATCTCAGTTCTCACCTTTATCTTCCACATAATCCAGTCTTTCTGAGTTACTGGCTATTTCCCCAAATGTTCCATGTTCTAGTATGCATTTATGCCTTTGTGCCCTTACTCCTCTGGCTGGAAGGACTTCATTTTATCTGCTTGAAAACATGCTAGTCATTCTTATATTTCACCTGCTGTTTGATTTTACCTTTAAATCTTCACTGACTATCAGGCAAACTTAGATGTTCCCTACTTTGTATCTCCTCTCTTTCTTGCACTTACTTCCATTTACCTTCTGTCATTCTTTTCCCCGCTTAATTGTAAGTCATTTAAAGCAAGGATCATGTCTTTATGTCTTCATAGTCTAAGTGCCTAACAATGGTTGGCACCTAATAGGCATGCATTTAAATACAGACTAAAAGGCAATAAAATAAAATCAGACACATACTCGCCCTTATATTATATCTTAGCCAGATTTCTCCAGCAGGCAAAACTGGATGAAAAAAAAAATCATGCATCCCTACTTTATTAATACGTGTAATTCCAGAGAACCAATGAATGAGGGAGGAGGCTTGTGAAATAGAAAAGGCAGGAAAGTCAATATGGATGGTAGATCATGAGCTGGTTACTACAATTGATTGCTCTTCTGCATAGAGTTGCCATATGAGAGACCATATTGCATTTTAATGAGGTCCATACCAATGTCAGAAGGGAGAATAATATATCTACTGGCTCTCAGCTCTCATTAGACTAAAGTATTCTCTGTGGAACATTAATCCCCATCCACTTCCAACATGTATGGAAATGGGTGTTGAACAGGTTATGTAGCACTTAATGCATCAAGACAACAAAAAATTCTGGAGCAAGAGAAAAGAGGCATGTGACAGTGGCATGAGGCAAGACATTGTCATATTGTGGCTGGAACAAAATGAATGGCCAAGGAGCCAAAGAAAGCTATGGCTGGGAAGATCTGAAGTAGTGTGCAAGAGTTCTCTGATACAGTTCAACTCTTGAACCACTCCAATACCCTTTTACTCTATTCATGTCTAGTTCCCATTTTACAGTAATGCCTATTTTTAGGGGGAAGGGGGGCAGAGTTTTGCTCTTGTTGCCCAGGCTGGAGGACAATGGCACGATCTCGGCTCACTGCAACCTCCACCTCCCAGGTTCAAGCGATTTTCCTGCGTCAACCTCCTGAATAGCTGAGATTACAGGCACATGCCACCATGCCTGGCTAATTTTTTATTTTTAGTAGAGATGAGGTTTCATCATGTTAGTAAGCCTGGTCTTGAACTCCTGACCTCGTGATCCACCCCCTTTGGCCTCCCAAAGTGCTGGGATTACAGGCATGAGCCAAATGCTTCAATTTTTAAGATAAAAATATAACCCCCACTTCTCCTAGGATGGTATGATATGAGTTTAAATAGCTGACTAGCCATAGCCTCTGAAACGTTTTAAAGCAAATGAAACAACTCATACTCCCTGATATTGCAGCTGGTCCTGAGGACACATCTGAGATTCATCATCTGTTGCGGGAAGTCAGGGACCCCGAATGGAGGGACCTGCTGAAGCTGTGACAGAAGAACATAAATTGTGACGATTTCATGGACATTTATCACTTTCCCAATCAATACTCCTATAATTTCCTATGCATGTCTTTAATCTCTTAATCCCGTAATCTTCATAAGCTGAGGATGTATGTCACCTCAGGACCCTGTGAGGATTGCATTGACTGCACAAACTGTTTGTAAAGCATGTGTGTTTGAACATTGTGAAATCTGGGCATCTTAAGAACAGGATAACAGCGACTTTCAGGGAACAAGGGAGATAGCCTTAAAGTCTGGCTGCCTGTGGGCTGGGTGGAACAGAGCCATATTTCTCTTCTTACGAAAGCAAATAGGAGAAATATTACTGAATTCTTTTTCTCAGCAAGGAACAGCCCTGAGAAAGAGAATGTGTTCCTAGGGGGAGGTCTCTGAAATGGCCGCTCTAGGAATGTCTGTCTTATATGGTTGCAGATAAGGGATGAAATAAGCCCCGGTCTCCTGTAGCACTCCCAGGCCTATTACGATGAGGAAATTCACACCTAGTAAATTTTAGTCAGACCGGTTGTCTGCTCTCAAACCTTGTCTCCTGATAATCTGTTATCAATGACAATGCATACCCAAAACTTCATTAGCAATTTTAATTCCACCCCGGTGCTCTGCCCCCATTTGCCTTGTGATATTTTATTGCCTTGCAAAGCATGTGATCTCTGTGACCCACACCCTATTCGTACACTTCCTCCCCTTTGAAAATCACTAATAAAAACTTGCTGGTTTGGTGGTTTGAGGGGCAGCACGGAACCTGCCGACCTGTGATGTCTCCCCCAGACACTCAGCTTTAAAATTTCTCTCTTTTGTACTCTTTCCCTTTATTTCTCAGACCGGCCGACAATTAGGGAAATAGAAAAGAACCTATGTGAAATATTGGGGGTGGTCCCCCCAGTGATCATCTTCCTCCTATATTCTCCAAACAGAGTGACATCACCTTCACCAGAACTTTGTCCTTTGGTCGGGTAGGCTGCCTAATAGAAAAATGAAACTGCATCCCTGAGGGGTCCAAGCTTTTATTGCCTTGTTTTTCTTGGGTCATTGTTCCAATAATTCTCTGTTGTTATCACTGGGAAGAGAAACATGATGCAATTTTTCTCAGCAAATTTTAAATTCTCTATATAGTCTCATTCTCACATTTGTTGGCAGCAATTGTACATCTTTTTTGGTATTTAGGATTCGTTACTGCATGAGTACATTACCTACATTTTCTGACTGTTGACACACTGGCATGAAGAGCCAAAAGAGACCACATGGTCATAGCAGACTCTGGTTCATTGTAATACTTATTCTACCCTACTCCGAATCATTTCTCTTTTTGGGAATGAGAAACTCTAATCAGCCAACGCCAGTCTTATGGGGATAGCAAGCAAAGTTCTGAAAGTAGGCCACTGGAATGATAGTGAAAGACCAATGCCCTAATTATGCTGACGGATCCATGTGGAGTCAATTGGTTACCAGAATACAAGTCTGGAAAACATCTCAAAAGACCCATCTTGAGTTCTACAATAGTGACGTTACCTATAGGAGCATTTGGGGAAGTTATGGGACAATGGCTGGCTGATGTTTAATTACACCTGCGACTCTTACTAGCTATAAAAATTTCCCTTAACTACTCAGTCTCAGTTTTTTATCTGTAGAATGGGGATGTTTATAACAGAATCCACAGCAGTGGAGTGCATACACACACACACACACACACACACACACACACACACACACCATGCATATATATGAATAAAGAGAATTATAATGATTGTTATGGATAAATGAACCAGCATATGTTCAGTGGCCTGTTATGATGGAGAATGGTGAGTTTGGAGAACTAAAGAGGTTTGATACAGCTAATGCTCAAGTGTGTACAAGATGAAAAGCAGCAAGAAATAAAATAGAAAAGGTCATCTGGTACCAGTTCCAATAGGGATTCTGCTGCTTGATTAAGGATTTTGATCTTTATCCTTTAGGTGATGGGAACCTCTGAAGGGTTTTCAGCAGATGAGTGACATAATCAGACTTTTATTTGAGAAGAGTAACTCTGATGAGTTTGGAGATTAGATGGGGTGGGAGCCTGCCACTTGGAGGCGGGAAGATGGGACACTGATTAAATGGCTGATTCAATATTGCAGGTAAGAAAGGAGACTGAATCAAGATATGTATGAGTATGCAATTTTTTTTCACTTTACCCTTCATCGTCATTCAAAAGCTATTGTTTTTCTCAAAATACAATTTTTGTAACATGTCTTAATAATTCTCTATTTAAACAGATTGAATAACACATCCTCATGGGATGAGCACCAGTCACACTGCAGTCTACCAATATGCCTTGCACACTTTCCCAAATGCTGCCAGAGTGCCATCCCTGCTGGGTCGGCTAAATACCAGCTCATTTCTCACTTATACAATGAATGATTTCTTCTCTTCTTCCTTTCTGCATGGGCACTTTGCTGAACGTAGTTTTGTTTTTGCTAGGCTGAGTAGAAAAAACAAAAGACTTGTTTAGGTAACAATGCTTCATTAACGAATAGTGATCTCTTGTTCCTTTCAAGCTATCTCCTACATTTTTAATTTACTAGACAATGCTAATGAACTCAAATGGGACCTAATGGTTTTCCTTGGGGATAGAGAAAGTTTGAAAATTGCTAAGTAAACATGGCATAGTGAAGCCAAATTCAAATCTTAATGATACCACACATTACACAGGTAGTAAAGGAGAGGATGTCACCAACATTGGCTTTTTCATACACATTAAAATTTTTAAGGCTAACTGTTCCAGGAACAACCATGTTAAATCCTTTTAAGCAAAAAATGATTGAAAACTGAAACATAAACATATTTTCTTATTTATATGAAAGATTCCAAACTCTCAGGCACATAATCTTAAGTTGGTTTTTTTTTTTAGTTTTTTTTTTAATCAGAATTTTCTTCTTGAATCCAGAAGTCAATCCTCCATTCGTAATTGTAAAACTTTTTGAATTATATGTTTTAGCTTTTCTAAATCTGATTTTTATTTCATAGGAAGGAGGAGAAACCTATTACAAGTGGCATTGTGATTTTATAATCTTAGGGTACGTTATTTTTTCCAAGTAAGTCCACCTGCCTTTAACAAATATATTTATTTCATCCTTATTGACTCTTTATTATTAGTTCTGTCTTTGGATGAGAGTCTGTTCTTTTCCAGAGAACATGTCCTCATTTTTTTTTCTTTGTTAACGGCATTTCTTTTGTAGTAGCTGGCAATTTGTGATTTCACCACACACTTGGCAGATATCCTTATTCCTCGTAATGATCACATCAACATCAGCAATGAATATCAATGATAATGATGTCCCTCTTCAGGCTCTTTCCTAGGCTGATGCATCTGGCCTCCTTGAATGGCATTCATTAGAACCAAGCACCAAGATAATCATACACAGAAGCCAATGATGCCAGCCTTTCTCTCTTTGACCAATTACCTCCTGGACCTTGTTCAAATGGAAACCAAACCACCCTGAATAAGTTTATTCATCTTTAGAAGTTAGGAAAATACATGAGAAGCTACAAATAAAACCTCAGAGCTCATTTTTTGGATGATGTAAAGAGATGTTCATTCTAACTATATAATATCAGCATTTTCTTATGCCACTGTCAGCAGTGCAAAGCGGAGAATGGGCTTTACATAGATATTCAAAGTGATAATGTATAAAGTATTGAAAGTTTAGGGCATATATTTATATTCACAACTGTAGGATAACCTGATGGTCATTAAATTAAAGTCTAGGGCTATGGTAATATTGGATTAAGAGAGATTTCTGAACTGTTTATCAAAATTATGTGAATTTGGTGATTAGTGGCTATATCACTCAGATACTTATCACAATATAAACTTGTAATGAATAACAAGAAAAATAAATGGTAGTGTTATGATAGTCATGTAGGATACCCATTTTTTTTAGTACAACATGGTAACTGGAAAATAAACACAGTAAAGAAATAGAGTTATTAGCAACACTACAAAATCAGACTGAGAATGAGTCAAAATATCAGAGTGATGATAAGTTTTTGTGGAAAGCAGCTGGAGCTCCTAATTAAATCATAGTCTACTCACTTTGAAAGTTCTGATTTATGACATTGACATGTATACAAAACATACCATATGGTTGCCTTTTTATAGGCATGTTTACATATATGTTAGTACACATATATATGTACAAATATAAGCATATGTGTAGACCAAACTCCTCATAAAAGACTTAGCACAACTTTAAATAATTTTACACCAACTGTATAATCTTCATTAATTGATATTCTGCTAATCATAACTTTCTTTTAACTAGTGTTTCAGAACATGTACAGTACCATTACATTTAATGATACTGTAGTATAGCTTAATAACTTAAAAAATGGATTTTGGAGTTATTTCTTAGGAACCAGTGAAAGGAAATTATTTGAGAAGTACAATAGTGTTTCACCAGAATGTTCCATTTTTAACTACACTAGGTAACAAGGAGTTAGTATTTTTATGTTAGTCCTACATTTACTTATGTTCACTGATATCTGCCTTTTATCCCAGTTAACTTATACACTTCTCAAGGACAGGGCATTTGTTAAAAATATTTGTGTCTATGTCTGTTTATGGTCTTTCAATATAGACTGAAGGTTCATATCAAATGATGAAGTAACATGAAATCACCTCATAGATTGTGCTAATTTAGATACTATTCTGTGTTAGCTGTGATAGCTCAATTAAGCTATACACCCAGTGCTATAGGCAACAGATATCCAAGTGTTAGGTCAACCCAGAAGTGAAGGATCAGGAACTACTCACATATTGGCTAAGAATCTCATCAACCATGAGTTTGACACACATGAATAAGTAAGTCATTACAAAACTTTGTTAAAAAACATTTTAATTTTGTTGAAATGTTTTAAGTGTTTAGAGAAAAAAAGTTTTGGTTCCTAAAGAGAAATACAACAAAACAGAAAAATAAAGAACTTTATAAAGTACAGTTAATCTATGAACAACATGGGGGTTGGGGGTACCACCTCCCCACAACCTGTGCAGTGAAAAATTCACGTATAACATTTGACTTTCCAAAAACATAACTACAAATAGCCATCTGTTGACCAGAAGGCTTATCCATAACATAAACAATCTATTAACATATATTTTGTATGTTGTGTATATTTTACACTCTTCTTACAATAAAGTAAGCTAGAGAGAAGAAAATGTTATTAAGAAGATCATAGGGCCGGGTGTGGTGACTCACACCTGTAATGCCAGCACTTTGAGAGGCCGAGGCGGGTGGATCACGAGGTCAGAAGTTCGAGACTAGCCTGACCAACACGGTGAAATCCCATCTCTACTAAAAATACAAAAATTAACTGGACATGGTGGTGTGTGCTTATATCCCCACCTACTCAGGAAGCTGAGACAGGAGAGAATCACTTGAACCAGGGCCGAGGCAGAGGTTGTAGTGAGCCAAGATCACGCCACTGCACTCCAGCCTGGGTGACCGAGCAAGACTCCATCTCAAAACAAAACAAAAAAAAAGAAGAGAAAATGTACTTGCTATTTATTAAGTGGAAGTGGATCACCATAAAGGTCTCATCCTTATCATATTTACATTGATTTTTTGTTGTTGTTTTTGTTGAGACAGAGTCTCTTTCTATCACCCAGGCTGGAGTGCAGTGGCTTGATCTCGGCTTACTGCAATCTCTGCCTCCCAGGTTTAAGTGATTCTCCTGACTCAGCTTACTAAGTAGGTGGCATTATAGATGTAAGCCACCACACCTGGCTAATTTCTGTATTTTTGTTAGAGAGGGAGTTTCGCCATGTTGGTGAGGCTGGTCTCAAACTCCTGACCTCAAGTGATCCACCCACTTCAGCATTCCCTATAATTACAGGCCTACCACGTGCCTGCCTATCATCTTCACATTGGAGAGGCTGAGAAGGATGAAGAAAAAGAGGAACTGGTTTTGTTGTCTCAGGGGTGTCAGTAGCAAAAGAAAATCCACATGTAAGTGGATCCACACAGTTCAAATCCATGTTGTTCAAAGGTCAAGTGTATATTGAAGAAAATTCTGCCATGTGTCTCTAGACTAGAGGAAGGAGTGGAGTACTTTTCCTGAATATCTGTTTCCCAACTGCGTGAAATGTTAGAGAGATGAGAATTACTGTTTATTAGTATTTGGAGGAGTATTTCCTTCTAGCCACCGTAATATGCAGGCTTGATGATTTAAAAAAATAAAAAAAAGATTAAAAAACAAAACAAAAAAGAACTCCTTTTTTTGTTTGTTTGAAAAGAAGACAGAAGAGGCAGATAAATGAATATTTGGAGAGAAATGAAAATAATAAAAAAGCCATCATGGTTTTCTCACAGATAAAATCCTTTGCAATCTGCTTATCTGTAAGTCTACTCTATCACCTGGAATCTACTAGAAAAGCAATTGGAGAAAGTTGGAAGCTAAGAATGGACAATGCCCAAGGCCGAAGTTAAAGGCAATCCTCAAATATAAAAAGAAGAATTTGCATCTAAAAAGCATTCCACAAGTTTACTGTGGAAATGTTAATTAATAGATAAATCCCAAAACATTTAGGATATCAAATATTTATGCTTCAAAAATCTTGTTATTTTATTTTTATTTATTTATTTACTTATTTATTTTGAGATGGACTCTTGTTCTGTCACCCAGGCTGGAGTGCAGTGGCACCATCTCGTCTCACTGCAACTTCCACTTCCTGGGTTCAAGCAATCATCCTGCCTCAGCCTCACGAAGAGCTGGGATTACAGGCATGTGCCACCATGCCTGGGTCATTTTTGTATTTTTAGTAGAGATGGGGTTTTGCCATGTTGTCCAGGCTGGTCTCCAACTCCTGACTTCAGGTGATATGCCCACCTCGGTCTCCCAAAGTGCTAGGATTACAGGCATGAGCCACCTCACCCAGTCTTATTTTATTCTTGATCTCTATGTTGACCCCTATCAATAAGTTCATGTCTGACCCCTTAGATTCTTTCACCAAATCAGAGTTAGAGCATCTCCCCATGATTTCATATATGAACAAAATAGTGTGTATCTGGGTGGAACATCCCAGAGGTATTTTTCCCAGTTCTTCTGCTGTGTGTGTAGAGGTCATCCACGACTTGTGACTCGAGGAGTGCAGGGAATAAACACGTAAATATTCCTCCTGTATGGCTCCCAGTTGCCATAAATTTTACCACCATGTCCTTTAGGTTTCCTCAAGGTAACACTTCTCTGAGAGTATGCCACCCTGTTACAACACTTAGTTATTCACCATAACATATACCTGGATTGACATTTTTTTATCAACTTGCTTCTCTTGTGCATAGTTACCTGTGACTAAGGAAGTGGGGGTATTTGAGATTATGGAAGACAGAAAGGAGCATTTTGTACCTGAGAGACTACCTAGGCTTTTGGTCTAGGTTAGGACACATAGTGGGGTCCCTAGCTAGCTGAAGTTTTTCCAGACACAATGCTGTTTATGTGGATCTTGGATATTCACAATTCATTTTCCTTTAGCTCCTTTTTCAAAATAATTCTCTGATGCAGATAATAACAATTTCTCATTTTACTTATGAAGAAGTTGAAATTCAGGGAGAATTTACATAGCTTATTCAAATTTATGCAGCTAAACAGTGATAAAGCTGAGACTTACCCAGAGTCTTCTTGTATTAGTCCATTTTCATGCCACTAATAAAGACATACCTAGACTGGGAAGAAAAAGAGGTTTAGGCCAAGAGTGGTGGCTTGCCCCTGTAATCCCAGCACTTTGGGAGGCCAAGGTGGTCGGATCATGAGGTCAAGAGATCGAGACCATCCTGGCTAACACGGAGAAATCCTATCTCTACTAAAAATACAAAAAATTAACCAAATGTGGTAGCATGCACCTGTAGTCCCAGCTACTCGGAAGGCTGAGGCAGAAGAATTGCTTGAACCTGGAAGGTGGAGGTTGCAGTGAGCCAAGATCTCACCATTGCACTCCAGTGGCCGACAGAGTGAGACTCTCTCTTTAAAATTAAAAAAAAAAAGAAAGAAAGAAGAAAGAAAAAAGAGGTTTAATGGACTCTCAGTTCCACATGAATGAGGATCCATCACAATCACGGCAGAAGGCAAAAAGGAGCAAGTCAAATCTTATATGGATGGCAGCAGGCAAAGAGAGGAGAGCTTTTGTAGGGAAAATCTCATTTCATCAGACTGAATGAGACCCATTCACTGTCAAGAGAACAGCAAGGGAAAGACCCACCCCACATAATTCAATCATCTCCCACTGGGTCCCTTCCACAATGCATGGGAATTATGGAAGCTATACGATGAGATTTGGGTGGGGACACAGAGCCAAATCATATCACTTCTGATTTTAAATTCCCTGTTCTTTTCACCAGAGTATGAAAGCCTTCAACTCTAAAATGATATTTCTAAGTTCCACAATTCTGCCAAAGATTGGTTTTAAAATACATGTTAGAGGTTTTACTAATGATTAGTAAGAGTAACTACTTTTCTACATGAGGGAGAGTATGTTCACTGTTCAAAGGACTAGTGTGAGGTTGCAGCATATACATGTGTAATGTATTAAAAATCAAATACATATATGATCAGAAAACAATAGAGAAATTTTATTTAAGATCACAGGTATCTTACTCCATTGTTCCCTCAGTGATTGTATGTCTACCAACAAGCAAGTAGGTAGACACAGAGATCTGTTTGTCAGGCAATCTCTTTTTCTTCCTGCCACCTCTAATGTGAGTATCTCACCACAATAAGTATGATTCGATTGTTTAAAATATTTTGTCATATGAGCTTTTTTACCTTAGGCATTGTCTTTAAAAACTAAGCTCTTGGGACTCAGCTCTACGATGTTCTATTTGTTGTTTTGTAACAATGTTTTTGAATATGCCTGCATAATATTAGTTCTATATGATGTTATACACATAAGTGAACAAATTCTGAGTTGTATTAATAAATTAACAAGATTGACTACAGGATTTTTCAGTTCCCTATGCAAATGCAAGCATGAGTCTCTAAGTTGGGGGGCAGAAATATATTGGGCCAAATTTTCTAGTGTGTGTCATGGGCCTTGCATACTTGGGCACACATTTTTGATTTTACACATGCATACACATACACACATGCACACACAGTCATATATATATATAGAGAGACACATACATATATGTACATAATTTTTGTATATGAAATGTAGAGCTGTTAGCTTTTTGTGATGAATTATACAATCTCTAATGTTAGAGGAAATAGGAAATTTTGAGATGGTTGAAATAAAAGAAAAGGAAAAGGAAAGAGACATGTCTGGAAGTTTCCATTGTATCTACTGATTCAGGACTAAACACCCAATTGTGAAAAGACTTGAGGTTGGAAAGTATTTTCTAGATGCTGGTCAAACTAGGTCCCAAGACACCACCTGGAAAGATTGAAGGGACACTGAGCACGTGCAGAAGAGAGCTGTGTCCCCTGCCATCCCTCCTGTCCACCCAACCCGAATCAGAGGGCAGACTGTTCATTTAAATGGGAGGGCTAACTAAACATCTAGCCATTCTGCAACATCACCTGAAAATCTCAGGGTGGACCAAATGGGAAGGGTATGATACCAGTAAAGGATAATTTCTGAAGGAAATAATGTTTATAGCAGAAAAAGAGGAAGCTGAGTCCTGTCCCGACACTTTCTTTTGAGGCCTTTTACTTCACTCACCTTCAGGTCCTCATGAAGGAAACTATTATAAGTAATATAGCCTAACAGGAATGAGCATTCTGGCTTTTTCTGTGGGGAAGTTTGTGGGAAGACTTAGCATACTCCATTGACCATCCTCAGTTGTTCTGAGAGGCATTATAGCCATTTTGGCTACAAGCCAACCTGCTGTACTAGTGTGGTTGACACAAACTACATATGAATCATCAAAGGAATTTATTTCAAGGAATTTTACCATAGCAACATTGACCTCTATCATTCTTGAGAAAATGAGTGTTAATGTGAGATATTCCCAACACATTTTTAGGAAATTACAGTAGATAGGATAGAATCCAATGGGACAATTCCAGGCATCCCTGGAAACTAACTAATTTAAAGCTAGCCTTCAGGCTTCCCACCATCCTGTCTTCACTCAAAGTCTGTGCTCTTCCACTGTGGAAGATATAATAATAACTATGGGCCAATGGGACCAGTATGACAGGATAGTCTGCAAAATACATGTCCAAGATCAGCCATGAGACACCACCTTCCACAAAAATCCATTCATCTTCATGAAAACGAAATAATGAAATAGTTTTAAGATTGTGAAATTCATGCAGGCACAATGCAAAGTCAGTATAATATTTTCTTGTTTAATATGACCGTATCTCTTTGTTTAATTGGATCACAATCAAAAGGATAGCTTGATACTATGAGTGTAACTGTGTTCAGAATCAGGAACCTAATTAAGCCGTGTATTTCTTAGGATTAGAAGAAACAATTCAAGTACAGAATTTCAGGGGAAGAAAACAAATTTCAGAAGGAAAGGTAGAGAGAAACATATCTGGGTAAAGACAAGATAATTTTCACCTCTTCTTTAACATAGCATGCACACACAACCACATCTACCACACACCCATCAACACATAATTTTTCTTTTTATTGGACTTTGTGCCTTCTCCTCAGCTTGAAGTAAGGCAAACCTTTGGACTGTTGACAATGATAAATAATTGATGATACCTGATAAGTTTGCTCATAAACATCTAAATATCAGAGAAATACTCTGTACACTACTGGAAACTATTTAGATGTTCATCTGGAAACATCTCAAGATGATTATTCATTAGGGTTGTTCTCTTTTCCTTATATTGCCAGGTTTGGTTACATGTGTGGCTAAGAGGGAGAATGCTTACCTGTACCCTGTGATGTAGCACTCTAATAAGGATTGCTGACAGAGACATTCACCAAAAATATAGTCATCAGTTGTCTGTCACAGTGACCAAAATACAAAATAATACTCCATTGGGGCTGCTAATTAAAATATTATGACATAAAGAATCATATATTTTAGAACCAGAAATAGGACTTACTGCCATTTTGTTAATTATTTTTCAACTGTTTTCCAGTTTTGTCTTCCTTTATGGTAATTTTTTGTGGTGGCTTCCTTTGATTCTTGTTTTATTCTTTGGTGTATTTACTATAGGTTTTTAAATTTATGGTTACCATGGGATGTATGTAAAATATTTTATAGTTATAACATTCAGTTTTAAAATGACAACAATTTATATATACTCTACCCTTTAACTTCTCCTCCCATTCTCATTTTATGTTATTGATGCCACAATTTATATCTTTTATGTATTATGTATAATTAATAAGTTATTTTAACTATGCTTATTTTAATACTCACCTTGCTTGTACAACCTTCAGGACTATGAATCCAATAATCCCTTTTTCTTTGTAAATTATCCAGTCTTAGGTCTTTCCTCATAACAATGCAAAATGCACTAACACAGCCTTCATGGACACAGATGTTCATTTGCCTCTCCAAATTTGGGAAGTTTTCTGTCATTTGTTTCTTTAAATTAGCTTTCTTTCTCTTTTTCTTTCTCTGCTTCTTCTGGCATCCCTAGAATGTGTATATTGTTTCACTTCATGGTAACTCATAAGTTCAGCAGGCTTTTCTTTGCTTTTTCCATCTTTTCTTTGTTTTTTTTCCCCCTGACTAATTTCAAATTTCTTTAAGCTCACAGAGTCTTCAATCTCCTTGACTGAGTCTGTTGTCAAAATTCTCTAAGAAATTTTTTCAGTTTAAGCATTGTGTTCTTTAGCAGAAGAATTTTATGTGTTTTATCTCTTTGTTGATGTTCTCATTTTGTTTGTATATTATTTTTCTGATATTGTTTAGGATTCTATCTGTGTTCTTTTGTAGCTCACTGAGCTTCTTTAAGACAATCATGAACTTTCTCAGGCAGTTCATAGATATCCAATTCTTTTTTTTTTTTTTTTTTTTTTTTTTTTTTGAGACGGAGTCTCGCTCTGTCTCCCAGGCTGGAGTGCAGTGGCCGGATCTCAGCTCACTGCAAGCTCCGCCTCCCGGGTTTACGCCATTCTCCTGCCTCAGCCTCCCGAGTAGCTGGGACTACAGGCGCCCGCCACCTCGCCCGGCTAGTTTTTTGTATTTTTTAGTAGAGACGGGGTTTCACCATGTTAGCCAGGATGGTCTCGATCTCCTGACCTCGTGATCCGCCCGTCTCGGCCTCCCAAAGTGCTGGGATTACAGGCTTGAGCCACCGCGCCCGGCCGATATCCAATTCTTTAGTATCTGTAACTAGTGCTTTAATTTGTTCCTTTGTTGATGTCATGTTTTCCCGATTATTTGTGATCCTTATTGCCTATATTGATTTTTGTCCATTGGAAGAAGTAGGCACCTATTTCAGTCCTTACAGAAGGGCTTCATCAGGAAAAGCCCTTCACTAGTCAGCTCATCCATATATTCTTGGCAAGCTGTCTGGTAGTATCTGCAGTTAGGCTTACTGCTGGAGTCCTTGGGCAGATGAGTAGGATGCCTGGGTAAGCAGATAGGCAAGAATGACACTGGATTTACAGGTCATAGTCTGGTTTCTGTGTCTATGTGATTGAGCCTGGAGCTTGGTTCTCCTGGGGTGTGCTCAGATTCTAGGTTCATGAGGGACTGCCTGGTGCTGTTGTTCATGAAGCAGACCTATTTACTGCATCTGTTGTGGGAAGTCAGGGACCCTGAATGGAGGGACCAGCTGGATCCGTGGCAGAGGAATATAAATTATGAAGATTTCATGGACATTTTTCACTTCCCAAATAATACTTTCATAATTTCTTATGCCTGTCTTTACTTTAATCTCTTAATCCTGTTATCTTCATAAATTAAGGACGTACATCACCTCAAGACTGCTGTGATAATTATGTTAACTGTACAAATTGATTGTAAAGCATGTGTGTTTGAACAATGTGAAATCAGTGCACCTTGAAAAAGAAAACAATAACAGCAATTTTTAGGGAACAAAGGAAGACAAACATAAGGTCTGACTGCCTGCAGAATCGGGCAAAAAAAAGCCATATTTTTCTTCTTGCAGAGAGCCTATAAATGGACATGCAAGCAGGAGAGATATTGCTAAATTATTTTTCTAGCAAGGAATATTAATATTAATACCCTGGAAAAGAAATGCATTCCTGGGGGTAGGTCTATAAACGGCTGTTCTGGGAATGTCTGTTTTATGCAGTTGAGATAAGGACTGAGATACACCCTGGTCTCCTGCAGTACCTTCAGGCTTGCTAGGGTGGGGAAAAACTCCGCCCTGGTAAATTTGTGGTCAGACAGGTTGTCTGCTCTCAAACTCTGTTTTCTGTTGTTTAAGATGTTTATCAAGACAATATGTGCAGCGCTGAACATAGACCCTTATCAGTAGTTCTGTTTTTGTCCTTTGCCTTGTGATCTTTGTTGGACCCTTATCAGCAGTTCTTCTTTTGCCCTTTGTCCTGTTCCCTCAGAAGCATGTGATCTTTGCTAGACCCTTATTAGTAGTTCTGCTTTTTGCCCTTTGAAGCATGTGATCTTTGTACCTACTCCTGGTTATTACATCCCCACCCCTTTTGAAATCCTTAATAAAAAACTTGCTGGTTTGAGGCTTAGGTGAGCATCATGGTCATACCGATATGTGATGTCACCCCCGGCAGCCCAGCTGTAAAATTTATCTCTTTATACTGTCTCTCTTTATTTCTCAGCTGGCCAACACTTATGGAAAATAGAAAGAACCTAAGTTGAAATATAGTGGGGGTGGGTTCCCCCACTATGTATCTGTGGGAGTGGGCCTAGATCCTCTGTGGAAGCCAGTCTCAAGTTTGTGTCTATGGGGACCAACCTGGTGCTAGGCTGAACCTTAAGACTGAGTCCACAAGGGATGACTTGGTACTCAGATGGTCCTGAAGCCTGAGTCCATGAGGCTGGGCCTGTGTCTTGCATATGCTAGAGCAAATATTGATCCTGAGTTAACTGGAACTTGGGCCTTCAGGGATCAACCTGGAACCTGGGGCCAGCCTGGTAGTGTGGAAGGCCTATAAGCTTGAGTCAACAAAAGCTGTTGTAGTCTGGGTTCACAGCATTGGTCCTGGAGCTTGGGTCTGTGGAAGCCCGCCAAAGTCAGGCTCTAATAATGTGGGCCTGTACCCTGAGTCTACTGGAGCATGTGGATTTTGGAGGTGACCTAAAGTCTAGGACCCTGGGTCTGGCCTGGTGCCTGGGGCCACAGGGAATGGCCTGAATTCTGGATCTGCAGGAACCATACATAAGGCTAGGCTCATGGGGACTGGCTTACAGCCTGGAGCCACAGGGGCTGGTCTGACTTTGGAGAGGACCTGAAGGCTATGATCTTATGGGGCAGGCTTGAACCCTGGATCTGCTGGAGTGAGCCTGGACTCAGGGTCTACTGGAATATTTGTCTGCAGCTGCTGGCCTGGAGCTGGGGCCATAAGGGTAACTCTGGTACTAAAATGGGCCTGGTGATAGAGTCTGCAGTGTATAGTCACGTTCACTTCACTTTCTTTGACCCACATGAAAGGTGTCTCTCTTT
The DNA here is from genome assembly GCF_009764315.1 of Trachypithecus francoisi. NCBI lineage: Eukaryota > Metazoa > Chordata > Mammalia > Primates > Cercopithecidae > Trachypithecus > Trachypithecus francoisi. The sequence goes on along the minus strand of NW_022681431.1, from coordinate 22,786,429 downwards.
GCAGTATGTTGCCCAGGCTTAGGGGAAGGATGAAAAGGGTAATGTAAAACAGTGTTTCTACCATCTTCAATGTATGTTTTCTTATTTCTTTGTTGCACTCAGATGCTGTAATTTGTCACCTGAATTTTTTGGCTCTTGTGAAGATTTTTTTGTGCATGGATATGTTGTTCAAATCAATCTTTCTGCAAAGGACCAGCACTGGAAAATCCTATTCTGCCATCTTGCTGACACCATCCTCTAAAGTCTCCAGTTATTTAGAATCATTCTATTCCTCCTGGTAAGGAGAGGAATCTTCATTCCTCACAAATGAAGATTTCCTTTAGTAGTGTAAATTTCTCTTACAAAAGGATACCTTTCTATTCAGTTTCTCCTGAGTGTACAGTTTCTCAAAATAATCCACTCAAAATAATATTTATGGCAAAGAAGCATATTCTCGGGTGGGATATTCAATTTTCCTATAATTTCTGTACCCAGTACTGTTAAGTAACACTTAGGTTGTATCCTACTTTTTTGTTTTACTTCTATGCATGACATTGGTACATTTCCAACAAGTAATGACTTTACACACGTCTTCAGTTCTCCCTTGATATTACAGCTTTGTATATGGAATTTCCTAAGTCAAAAGTTTGCCAATATCCTTAAGATTCTGATACGATATTATCAGATGCATTTGAATCGGAGCAATTCCATCTTAAATAGGGACTGGATAAATGAAGCTGAGAGTACTGTGTTGCATTCCCAGAGCGTAATGCATTCTAAGTCACAAGATGAGGTAGGAGATCAGCACAAGATACAGGTCCTAAAGACCTTGCTGATAAAACAGATTGCAGTAAAGAAGATGGCTAAAATCCACCAAAACTAAGATGGCAACGAGAGTGACTTCTGGTCATCCTCACTGCTGCACTCCAACCAGCACCATGACAGTTTACAAAGCCATGGGAACATCAGGAACTTACCCTATATGGTCGAAAAAGGGAGGCATGAATAATCCACCATTTGTTTAGTATATAATCAAAAAATAACCATAAAAACAGGCAACCAGCTGTCCTCGGGGCTGCTCTGTCTATGGAGTAGCCATTATTTTATTCTTCTACTTTCTTATTAAACTTGCTTTCACTTTACTCTATGAACTCACCCTAAATTCTTTCTTGCACAAGACTCAAGAACCTTCTCTTGGGACCTGGATCAGGACTTTTTCTGGTAAAAATATAATAGCATCTCTTTCTGAAAATACAAATATATCTACTACCAGCTGTTCTCAGGAAAAGCTGTCCTCAGTGATCTATCACTAACTACTTCAATGCATTAACAAGATGGCATGCTTAAGGCTCTGTTTTGTGCCACTGTGTTCTATTTGCATGGTTTCTTTTTAAGCTTCTTGTTTTGAAAATCCTGGGGATCATTTGAAGTGACTAGGAATCAGACAAGAGAAAGGAGGGAGAAAAGAATGCAAAATATAAGAGAGAACCAATGACCAAGAAAATAACCCCTTGTTCTATCAGTTCTGGAATCAAAACAACACCATTGTTTAAAAGCAAAATAAAGAAATACAGTGGGGCATGAAATTTTACTGTAATACTGGCCAGTCAAAGCTATTACAATGATATTTTCCATTATAACCAGAAAGATATAATTTTCACTGAGAAGGGAAAGTCAGGAGAGAGAGATGTAATGATGGTTCAAGAATTCCTCTTGCCCTGTGTGTGTTAGTTGTAGCCTCTTCCCTTTGAGCAGGCTAAGCCCTCTTTAAAGCTCTCCTAAGCTACAGCTCCAGGGTAACATTTAAACAGCTTACACTCTGCCTTGAGTCACAAGCAAAGGTGAACTTATCAATTTTTGCAGCCATGCCATTCTGGGGAAGCGTTTGCTTTTTTAATTGCTCAGCTAGGGTTCATTGGACATAATTGAACAGCCACCTGATTAGAGGGCACAGGCTGAGAACGGCAGGAACCAGCTGTCATGAGTCTCCTGCACTTTGAGTGGGTTCCTCCTGCCGGCTTTCCCCCTGCTGGGGTGAATGAAACTGAACCATTCTCTCATGCTACCTTGACTGAGGAGGTGAACAGGAAGTCCCTTCAACCCAGCCAGCTAGCCAGCAGCAAGAAAATAGCCAGCCAAGTGTTTCTCTTTCACAACCAGATGTTAACTGAAAGCTTCAAATTTCAGGGATTTCATTAAATGTGAGAATTACACCTCCTCCTCATCACCTGCAAAAAGCAGCGGACTCCCTGGGGGAGAAAGGCAGCTCCACTTGCAGAGTGCCTCTTTCCTAGCTCCCTGCTGACATCTTTGAATAGGGCTGATGCCATGAAAAGGGATCTAGTTTCTAATCCCCGAGAGGCCTTAGGACAGGAAGCATTCACATGGAAGGAAAGAGAACATTTTCTGTGAGCATATGTCTTTGCCATTGCCATAATTATACTAACTAAAGTTCATCAGCTTTTGAAAAACAATCATCTTGCAATGGAAATAGCTGCTCCAGCTTGATCTTGCTGACAGATTTCTAAACACTGTAGGCAGAGACTTCTTACCCCACTCACTTCTTCTTAGCCCACTTAATTTGAGTAAGCAAATCTTTCATAATTATCTGTAATGTCTCCTACTCTTTATATCATAATATAATAGAATTTTAAGTGGGTAGAAGCAAAGTTTTTGGGATAGCCTTATTTTCATGGAATTTATTTATTTATGAAAGTAATAATAAAAGTGTGACCTTATATGAACAAAGTTGCCAAAAAATAAGGCCAATTATGCATATGCTGTATTTGACTTAGTACATTACTTCTTTAATCTCTATCCCATGTAGGGAGAAAACGGATAAACTTTCCCTTTAACCTCTGAAGTTTCACTGAAAAATTAACTTACGAAGGTAGGTTAATTTTGAAACCATCTTTGCAAAAATTGTAACAGTGAGAAAATAATGACAATGAAAGAGATCTGATCTAATCAGCCCTCATCTTGCCTTTAACCTCCAAACTGCCCTAGGTGATTCCCAGGCTTGGGCCAAGCCCTTCCCCAATTCTATGCCACCTTTATAAAACTAATGAAAGGCCACCAGTTTGGGTGGATGAGGGACCTGAATTCTGCTAAAATGTAGGTGTGATTAAACAATTACCAGCTGTTATTCTGGAGGTTATAAGATTTGCAACTTCCCCAATTCCCTATTGTGAAACCTAAGATTGGTCTTTTCAGATATCTTTTCAGGCTTTTGCATTTCTGAATAAATGCCCCCATCCAGATGACTCTTGGCTCAACCTGTCTTGTGGCCCCCCACCTAGATGCAGATTCAATCCATGAGGACCATTTTCCACACTTTTATGATTGCATTCCCAACCAGTCAGCACCACCCATTCCCCTAGCCCCCTGCCCACCAAACTACCCTTGAACCCTGCCTCCACATTTTTGGGGATATTGATTTGAGTAATTACTGTCTTCCACATGTTGTGACCAATCTTGTGTCAATTAAAGTCTTTATTGCAATGCTATAATCTCAGTAAATTGGTTTTGTCTTTGTGTAACCGCCCAATGGGTTCACCTTGCCACTGCTTACACAGGGGAATTACAATAGAGAAAGAGTAATTCATGAAGAGCCAGCTGGGTGGGAGACTGGAGTTTTAACATTAATCAGTCTCCCCAAGCATTCAGGGATCAGAGTTTCTAAGGACAACTTGGTGGGTGGAGGGAAGCCAGTGAGCCAGGAGTGCTGATTGGTTAGGTAAGAGATGAAATCATAAAGAATCAAAGCTGTCCTTTTGCACTGAATCAGTTCCTGGGTGGGGGCCACAAGATCAGATGAGCCAGTTAATCAATCTGGGTGGTGACAGCTGATCCCTGAAGTGCAGGGTCTGCAAAATATCTCAAGCACTGATCTTACGAGCAGTTTAAGGAGGGTCAGAATCTTGTAACTTCCAGCTGCAGGACTCCTAAACCATAATTTCTAATCTTGTGGCTAATTTGTTAGCCCTACAAAGGCAGTCTAGTTCCCAGGTTCCCAGGCAAGAAAGAGGTTTGTTTGGGGAAAGGGCTATTTTTGTCTTTCCTTTAAACTATAAACAAAGTTCCTCCCAAAGTTAGTTCAGCCTATGCCCAGGAATAAACAAAGATAGCTTGGAGGTTAGAAGCAAGATGGAGTTGGTTAGGCCAAATCTCTTTCACTGTTTCAGTTACAATTTTGCAATGGCAGTTTCATCTGCAGTGGGCAGGAAGAACCCATTAGGCGATTACAATTGGTGAAAAAGCATACAAATTTATTAATGTGTGCAAGGGGAAAATCACAGAGTGATTACGCATCTCTCAATGGAGTTTAGAAGTTTGACTATCACCCTGGCAAAACAAGTTACAAGAGGCGCAGAAGAGGAATTCTGTTGAGGGGCAATAAATGGTTGCTAGAGAGAATGAACAGAACAGAATGAATGGTTCAGGGAACTTGTAAATAGTTCTCTTTGGAATTTGAATGATACTGAGAGACAGACATCACCTTGGGAAAAGGTCTGTTCAGGTGTAGTTACATAGTTGGTCTTCTTTTCTGCAATGGATAATGAGATAACAGTTCCTCAGTCCTCTTAGGGTTCCTGGCGGGGTCTGAAAATAAGACAGCTTCCACTTAAAGCTGACTCACCAAGGGAAACAACTCTTTTGTTTTTATTTTTCATCACCTCAGTATGTTCCTTCCTTAGCAACTTTTAACCAGAATTCTTTCCTAAAGGGTCAGCAGAAACCAGCTCTAGAAAACAAGTAATGGATAACTCATTTCTTTATCACCTTTAGCCAATGATCCAAGGTCACAACTGACTTCCCTTCCTTCTTTGCGGTTCCAGTGTAGTAGCTCCCGGGTTTCACAATGCATCCTTCCTAATAATATTAGAGACCACTGACCATAGAGTGGTTTTGGCCAGTCTAGGAGGATTTGCAGTGAGGATTTTCATATTCCCTGCTTCAGCGTTTGATGTCAGAGGGCCAATAGCTGCACCCTCCAATCATGCTATTGTCCTATTTTTTTGTACATGGAACCCATGAAGAGGCATGGTGCTTAATTGTGCATGAACATGTTCCTTCTTTCATAAATATATGACTCCTCCTATGGCTTATTGAATAGTATATTTGGCCACCCTATTCAGCATAAAGCCCTGTCTTATTCTTCTGACCTTTGAAGTCCTTGTTTTTGGATTTCTGGCCAGAAGGTGCCCTTCCCAGTCAGTCAAAATGGCCACCTGCTGGCTGCAACCCTTTATGAGAAATAAAACTCTCTTTTCCAAATTTATGAACCTCATCATTCCATAGTTGGCACCATAATCCAGGGATGTGCTGCTCCAGCAGCACTTTTTGCCATATTTATTGAGAAAAACACATTCTGTTTTGAAGTTGACTTTATGAGATGTACCTATATGTCCAGAAAATGTCAATCTACATATTTATCTTGAAGTTGACAAGCTGGAAGGAAGCGTGCCTTTGTAGAGCTTGGGTATCATTGCCCTTTCATGGCTGCAGGCGATAATTTGCTATATTCTTGTTAACATCTATCCCTAAAAGCATCCCCTTCAAATGGTAGCTGTGAACTGAATTGATCTCAGAAGTGAAGAAAATGAAATTGTAATTAAAATGCAGATAGATTCACAGAATACTCTGTCCTAGTACACAAATGTTTGTAGGCTAATTTCCCAGTTGATGATGTGGAACTCAGCTTAGTCAATTGGTTTGGACTTGTGAAAGCTAGTGTTGTGGACATCTTGTTTTTTTTTTTTTTTTTTTTTTTTTTTTTTTACAGAGAAACAATGTGAGGGTGGAATAGAAATAGATTCTGAGACATGTTTCTTTAGATCATGAATCCTTTAGATCATGCATTCTCAAAGAATCTATCACTCCCAAAGGGATAGAATTGATTCTTATTTTTGTGGGTTGAAAAAGTGTATATGCTATACATATGCACATATATATATATATATATTTCTATGTGACTTCATAAATAGTATATCTATAGTATTGAAATTTCATGGGAGGTGCAATTAGAAAAAAATTATCTAAAAAATCTTCCATGGGGGAAAATAAAATTGAAATAAAAGTTAAGAAACACAGCTTTAGAACAAAGATAAAAGGAAACTAAAATAGAAATAAAGACTGCTTAAAATTTTTATTAAAAGCAAATTAAAATTAAGAGAGAATGAACCTGGTGAAAGAGAAGAAACGACAATGTTCTTATAGGGAGTGAAAATACACAAATCATTTTCAGCTTAGGGGCATAAATAGGCAAGTGATCTAAAACTTACCTTTAGAGATAGCAAGCACCTGTTAACAGAAAGAAGAGTGAAAGCACAGAGGTCTCATTTAATAAATTAAGTGTATGCTGAGTTAGTAGAGTGACATAAAGTTGCACTTTTAAATTATGTTATTTCTATGTAATCTGTTTTTTAAATTCCCTCTTGCTTTTGTGACGCTAAGTTGCTCATTTAAATTGACTAAGAATGCTGTACTTCAGAGGACAGAAGAGAAAAGGGTCTGTCATAGTCAGGGCCAGATTCACGGACATGCAACCTGTGCAGTCACACAGGACACCATATGTAGGAGGACCCCGTGCTTGGTTCAAGACTCTTTGGGCAAAGGAACCAGCATTTCATTTTGCACTATATCCTGCAAATTAGGTAGCTGGTTCTGAGTAGAGTACTAAAATAGGGGCAGATAAGTCTTGTCTTTGCAGAGATATTTCCCTTTGCCAATTTAATTTCTCAAGGTGTTATGAGAAGAAAGCTGCTAGGGGAAGTTGTAGACAAACTCTTCTTGCTTAAGTGTTCTAGGGGTAATGATTTACTAAACATTTGCAGAAGTGAGATAACATAGTGTCTTTAAATGTGAACATATATCCTACTTATAAGAAAGCATTGCTACCACCAACTTCAGCTTCATGCTGTTACTCAATTGTTCCTGTATGATCCTCAGCTCCATTATCATTACGATTGTCATAAAAATTGCAGATGTTGTAGCTTGGAAACTGATCGCTTAAAACATGATTCTTTAACATTCTGAATTGAAGAAGAAACTTCAAGATCTCTTTGACCTCCCTGCCGCTATCTCTCCTAAAGAACAAGACAAAGTTGTTCTCTAAAGTTCTTTTATCCACTAAAAGTTGACTCACCTGTCTTTTCTTGGTCAGGAACTCAATTTTTAGGGTTTCTTTGGGGTTCCTTTGGCCAAAGGGGGGATTCCTTCCGTCAATATTTTATTTTTTCTTTCTCAATGGGGACATTGTCATGGGGCTAGAGAAAGAGTTGGATAGAAAGTTGCCTGAGGCTAAAGATAAAGGGCACAGATAGAAGACTTCAGCACTCTGGTCAGATTCCTAGGCAAGGAAAGAATGGCCAAAGGGCAGTTGTGAAACACTAACATGAAATACCACTTTTCCTAAAGGTAAGATCAAACTTTCCCAGATCTTTTTAAATGATATTATTCTATTGGTTGATGAATTATCTCTTCTATTGCATGAAGACATGGCAAAAAGATTAAAGCAAGCACAAAGTATTCACTTCCATATAGCAACTAGCTCACCATGGAATGAGGTTTAACTCAGCTTGAAACAGATGGCATAATTTAAAGCAATTTACTATCTTGGAATTATATTACTTGGACCACTCTGAAATTATATTGCTAAAGTAGGATAGCTAGAAAAAATAAAGATCAGTGAAATCATCAAATCCCCATTGTACCTTATTATATCAGCCTTTTTTTATGCTTAAACCCACCATAACAACTCCTGAAATAAAGAGATACACAAGTTTGTTTTTTTCCCATCTAGGAAGAAACTACATAGCAAACAATGAAACGTCAAACCGGAAAGGGTCGGAGAGAAACAGAAAACAGTCTGTTGAGAACCTATGCTTGGTGAATAGAAAATCAGGAGACATATTAATAATTCCTGGCGGAGGACCCCATGATGTTGTTCATTGCTTATTCTTGCTTTTATGCTTTAATTCACCAAATGGTAATTGAGCACCTATTGTATGCAAACAATTATACTAGATGTTCTGTGAGATTGAATTTAAACTATAGTCATTTTTCTTCCAATCCTGCCTTTTCCAATATTTATATATATTTACAGGGTTTTATTTATATTGCAATAGGGGCTCCCTTCATCTGTCCACCTCTTAGCATCCACACATAGCTTTAAAGTTCTTTTATAATTAGCTTGAATGTGTGTGAATGAAGCCCATCCAGGAGCATGTAATGACTAACCTTCTCCAGGCCTGTAAAATATTCAGCAGTGCAGCATTATTTCTCTAGTCATATTAATCTAAGTTTGGGGTGAGAAAGGAGCAGGGAAGATGAACCTGGACCTTTTAACTGAGAAGCATGTTTCTCAAAGACTCAGTCCCTCCAGGTCATAATTTTTTTCTTGATGTAAGATCCATAATCTGCTTCACCATTTGAAGTACAAGAAAGACTACTTTTATTGTTTTCGGTTAATTACTTGGAAACTCCACTTCCTATTACTATTAACAGACCATTCAGTGCCTGCCTGTTAATAACATCCTCCATCATCAAACAATCCAAGAACTTCAACGGGTTTCCTCAGAGTATAGGACATAGGAGAAGAAGGGTTCCTCAGCCCTCTTAGGGTTCCTGGCGAGGTCTGAACATAAAACTGACAAAGACAGACACAGGAGAGAAGCATAAGCATTTATTTAATAAATTTTACTTGACTTGTGAACCTCCATCAGGAAATAAAGACCCAAAGAAACAGGGAATTCTGTCTGCTAAGAGAATTGTCTGCTAAGTCTGATAAAGAAGTGGATAGTTGGAGAGAAACAAATGAACAAAAAGGGTTAGGATTTGAGTCATAAACTGGGGGATAAATCAGCAAGGTCTGTTTGTTCAGACTATCTTCTGTGCCTTTTTGTCTTCAGAGATAATGACATTCCTTCCCTCTGGGCATAGGTAGGACCCCTTTTGGGAAGCGGGTCTTATGATTACCTATTTCAGGGCAAGTTCAGCTGGGCTTCATGGCCCATTTCAGGGGAGAATGGGCAAGAGGAATTCTGTTTCTATGGCCTATTTCAGTGGATAAAGGGGTCAAGGACATTTCAGTTTCTTTGTTCTACTTCAGGAGAGAGAGGGTTGGGAAAAGTTCAGAAAGAGCACCCTGCTTTTTCCATTTTCTCAATTTTCTTCAGCTTAAAATACTCCACATGCCAAGGTGCCATATTTGGGGATATTGTGTTCTGAGCCCCAACAAGGATAGTATTTATAATTCTAAGAATGGGAACCTGATTGTTCCCAGGAGTACCTAGTTTCAGGACTTCCCTAATAATTCTAAATAGTTCCCTTGAAGCGTAAAACCACCTATCCCACACAATTTACT